>NC_057865.1:145983278-146637207 GCF_019393635.1 Dromiciops gliroides
CATTTGAAGCTTTGGCATTTTTTTAACTGAGGGGAAAAAAAACCCAACCACTTTGCCCTGAGGACCAAATTCTCTGCAAATGTTTAGTTGTTTTGCTTTCCATCCACCACCCTCTCCCCCCTGTCCTCACTGTCTCTTGGAGTATCCATCTTCTTACCCACCAGAGTCAGAGCTTTTGGTGAAGTCACTCATTTTCTGGGTTCTCTTTCCAAGGATAAAATTTTGAGATCTTGATATTTATTGTCCCTGGATTTATTGGTAAAGACTCTGAGATAGGATTGGATCCTTGCATCCCCATCCTATAAGTACATACACATGTGTTGTCCCTACATTGTTTTTTGCTTACTGCTGTTCTGTGCTGTTATCAAAGTTGTCATATCACATAGTAGGTACACATTTCAAAATTTCCCATTCAGTAATATTTTATTCTCTTCTATGTCTCTGCCCTTATCCCCTATCTTACCCCCACCAAAAAAAAATAAACAAAAACATCATAATCAAGTTTGTGGTCCAAAGAAATTTTTTTTTAATCTAGTGATTTTTTTTTTTTTTTTTGGTGAGGCAATTGGGATTAAGTGACTTGCCCAGGGCCACACAGCCAGTAAGTGTCAAGTGTCTGAAGCTGGATTTGAACTCAGGTCTTCCTGAATCCAAGGCCAGTGCTTTATCCACTGAGAAATTTTTTTTATTCATAGAATTGTAGAGTTTTTAAGGTGAGAAGAATCTGGGTTCTCAAGTCATCTGTAAACTTGTTTTTTAAATATTTTGGTAACTTTTAAGCATAATTGGTTTCCTTTGTAATTCTGTATATTTCATTACATAGGATGGGGACAACTAGGTGGCACAGTAAATAATGGCACTGGATCTTAAGCCAGGAAGATGAGTTCAAATTCAGCCTCAGACACTTAGCTGTGTGACATTGGGAAAGTCACTTAAGGTCTGTTTGCCTCAGTTTCCTCACTTGTAAAATGGGTATAATAAGCAGCTACCTCCCAACATTGTTTCAAGCATTCCGTGAGATAATTAAAAAAAAAATTTTGGTAAACCTTAAGGCAATACAGAAATGCTAACTATTGTCATTTTATGCAATTAAAAACATTATTCTGAGAAGGGGTCCATGGGCTTTACTAGACTGTCAAAGAAGTCTACAATATCAAAAAAGTTGGGAACACCTAATCTGGTACAGACTTCACCAAATGCCCCAGTGAGGATGGAACTTGCCAAGTGTCACACAGCTAGCAAGTGATTGAGCTGGGCCTCTAGAAAACCAGGTCTCCTGCTTCTTTTAAGTTCTTTCTCCTTTCAAGATGCCAGTACTCTACACCCTGCTGCCTCCCATTGAGAGAATTTATCTGAAAAGAAAAGCCATGTGTTTTCTCACAGCTTCCATATTAGTTTTTAAAAGCCAGTGGTTTGAATCCTGCCACCACGACAGCAAGCAGTTTATAAAAAGTTTGAGGTTTTTTAATGTCATGCTTCCATAGAAGGTCCTTGTGAGGTTATTGTAACATCCAGTTGTTAAGTGCTTGTAATTTCTCTTGGAATGTAAACAACATTTTTGAGCCAGTTCTGAGAGGAAGCTTTAACTTTGTTCCTCTAAGTGAAAGAACCTTATTTTAGTAAATACAAATGCATTTTAATAATAGACACTGACGCCCGCTGTTTTTTGTTTCTATTGAATAAAAAAGTTGGCAGTGGTACAGTTTTCCTTACATTTTTGTCTGGGATCTGTAAGTGCGTTTTTTGCAGGTGTTTTGGATCAGTTAATCAAATTAACTAAATTGTCAGGGAGTCACTGTTTCCTCCTTCAAACAAACCCTTATGAGCTGTAACTGTACATGGATGACTCTTGATGAGGGGGGACTCAAGAACTTGCTTTCTCAAAGTTGGCAAAGGACATCACATCATCTTCCTAGAGCAAATAACTCATCTTATTTGGAATTCAAATTCTCTTTTCACTTGACATAACTTTAAAAAGCATCTTTCCAAAAAACAGTTGTCTGATGTCTTGGAAATGGGCTAACCTTGAATAGAGTTGACAACAGAACTTTCTCCTTTAGCTTTTTGTAGTAAAGTATTTTTTTCCTTCAGTATTATTTCCCAAATCTTTCCATTTCCTACCTCCTATCTTTTTCTCATTTCCTACCTCTGTTCCTATTTCCCCTCTCCTGTAACTTTGTAACAATTCCACTGGTAAAGTTCCAAACTCTTTTAAAATGCTAATTTTCTTCACTTTTCCTATTGTTTGTACTGACAGTGCTTCTGTCTACTTAATGGTAATTTGCTTAAAGTTTTTCTCTTTCAAAGTTTTTGCCAAATGACCTGTCCTCCAGTATTCCTTTCACTGTTGTTTTCTTCCTTTTCTTTCTTTATCAGTCCTGTTGTTCAAGACTACCTAATACAATCATTTCCTGGTTGCATTCTACTTCAGCATTTCCCAGCTTGGGCATTGTAAGTAAATACTAACTATAAACATTAGGAAGAAGAAATTTTAAATTCTTGTAAAAATAAATAAATTCAAAGAACAGAAAAAGGGAGGAAATAATATTTTTTAAAGATGAAAAAGAAAAAAATCACTATACTGCCTCATAATGAATAAATTCCTCAATTAAAAAAAAAAAACACCAGTGGTTTCAGGTTTTTCTCTGATGTTCACTCTACACATTTATCACCCAGTTCAGATCCTGGTAGTCATTCTCTACCATCCATCCATTCTTTTTGTGGGTGTGGGTGTGGGTGTGGGTGTGGGTGTGGGTGTGGGTGTGGGTGTGGGTGTGGGTGGCAATTGAGGTTAAGTGACTTGCCTAGGGTCACACAGCTAGTAATTGTTAGTATTTGAACTCAGGTCCTCCTGAATCCAGGGCCGGTGCTCTATCCACTGCACCATTTAGCTGCCCCTCCTCCATACATTCTCTCTCCTTTCTCAGTGAGTTCAGAATTTAATTTATAGTCTTTCTTCATACCCCCAACTCCTGCCCTAATACAAATGAATTTCAGGATGCACGTGGATGTTCTCTCTAATACCCTAATTTCTCAGTTCTTCCACCTCTTCAGCTTCCGTGACCCACTCCTCAGCAACACACAGCTGTTTTCATAACCTCAGTCTTACCATCAGCCACTTCCATGTTTAAGAAATCTGAAATTTATCAAAAGGGGATACAGAGCAGCAGGATAACACTGGAACTATCATGTTAAATTTGAAGTGAGTGTGTACATGTAGATGTGTACGTATGTATTTAAAAGCCAGTATAGAGTAGAGAGACATACTTTCTCATAAAATCACTAGCTTCCATTTGTTCGATCCTAATTCTTAGGTAAGTATTTTATTCAGAGAGCTTTTCCATTTGGCTTTTCAAGCTTTTGACTTTTTTCTTATGACTTTCCTGCATCACTCTCATTTTTTCCTCTACCTCTCTTAACTTTATCTTCAAAGTCCTTTTTGAGCGCCTCTATTGCCCAAAACCAATTTGTATTTTTCTTGGAAGCTTTGGATGTAGGAGCCCTGACGTTGATATCCTCTTTTGAGGGTGCATCTCAATCTTCCTTGTCACTAAAGAAACTTTCTAAGGTATGCATCTTTCTCTGTCTGCTCATTTGCCCATCTTTTACTTGACTTTTAACTCCTTCTTAAAGTGGGGCACTGCTTCCAGGCTGTACTGTCCCAAGCTTCAGGGGGTCCCAGGTGGTAGAGTTTAAGGAGAGGCATATTCTGTACTCACCTGGCCTGTGCGCTGGTCTGAAAATAACCCCAGGCTTATTTGTTCTTCAACCAGAAAACAAAATTTTTGTTTCACTGGGTCAATAGCTCTGGCAAGCCTGTGCCCCTCTCCCACCTGGGCCACTGCCACTCAAGGCTCCTTCCTGGTTCCCAGCAGGGGTAAAATGACCAAGTTCTGCCTCAGCACCAGCTGAGACCCCTGTAATCTCCCCCTGGCCAACCACTCAGCTCTCTCACCAGACTGTGAGCTTAGTTCCAGAAGACATTGGTGCTGTGAGATTTAAAATTGGATATTAGATCATAAATCTCCCCTACTTAACCTTTCCCTTAATTTATCTCCCAGACTAGTAAATGGAAGAAACTTCTGGTTTTCTAGTTAGAGCTTTTATTGTATGGTAGCCACAAGGTGATGTTGATTAGAAGGATAGGAAAGTAGAAATACAATACAAATCGTCTTAAGTCTAGGCTTAGTCTGTATTCCATATAAAACTCACCAAAACCCAAGGCCACCTTTGGGGAGAGAGAGAGAGACCGAGTCAAGCGCGTGCTGTTAACCGAGAGCCGGGCCGAGTCGAACTCCAGTCAGCGTCTGTCTGTGCAGCGCAGCCAGGAGACCAGCGGAGCAGGAAAAAGCTCCCACTTCCATTCTCTCCTTGCCTTTTAAGCTCGCACCCCAGAAGTGGAGTGCTAGCAGGCAGTCTGACGTGCGCAGCAGGCGGACTGGCCTGCGTAGCTCATGCCGTTGGTCTCCTCCCCGAAAGGGTGGTCCTTCAAAAATTGGCGTCTTTCAGTTATCCTAACCGACTGTTAAAAAACTTTAATTTTTTTCTTACCACAGTGCTGCAGCTAATTCAGAGACTCTGGAGATCTCTTTTTTTTGCACAGCCTGCCTGGGGCTGGATCTGTGTCGACCAGACCTCAGGGTTGGGTTCCACTCCCACCCCAGCGCAGCAGACCCCTCCTGCCAACCTTCTAAGCCATCTTTGGCTAAAAAATAATCTCACCCCAACTTTCTTATGTAGTCTTCTTTTTCTGGTCGTGTATATTGATGTTTATCAGATTCATAATAATTAAGTCTCTTTTTTAATCCAAGAACTCCAGAATTCAGTAATCTTTTATCATTTCAACTCTCCCCGTGTCCTTTTACTTATAGAGCTATTATCAACCATTCCTCCTCACTAGGACTTCTAATCCTTATGCCCCTTTCCTCAGCCTTCAGCCCTATTCCTCTTATGTTCTCCCCCTTCCCAGGCTTAATCCCTTGATCACTCAGTTCAGTTCTACACTATACTCGATTTCCAAATCCCTTGCTCCCTTGTTCTGACATTTCTCATTCCTTGCCAAACACCGGTCGCTGATTACTTCCTATTCACATTTCACATAATGGAGCTGAAGTTCATGAAATTGTTCAGACTGAGTACACTACAAACTTGTTATGTGACCCTAATGGGGTCCTCACTACAGTATGGCAATTCTATTCCTCCGTAATTGACTCTGGTTTTTTTCTTTTTTTAAACATTTTTTTCTATTAATCATTTATCCCCCCCCCCAACCCATTGGAAACAAACAATAAAAAACCCTTGTAAAAATATGCCTAGTCAAGTAAAACAAATTTCCATGTTGCCCCTGCCCAAAAAGGTATGTCTCATTTTGCATCTCCTAATTGATTTCTCTATCACAATAGTGATTGTTCCAAAGCTTCCCACAGCACCTCCCACCTACTACTTATGACTCTTCACAAGCTCCCTCTCTCCTCATCTTATATTCCTCTGACATCTTTCCCTACCTTTCATCTCTTCCTTCATTTCAGTCTCAGATGAAGTAGTGGTCCCTCTTGCCAAGACCAATTCTATTTCCTTCCCTAGGATTGATTACCTTGTGTCTCCTTTATATGTATCCTATAGATACCTATTTGTGTTGATGTTGTGTAATCGATTAGACTGTAAGTTCTTTGTGGGCAGGAACATTTTGCTTTTTTTAAAGCATCTTTGGAACTTAGTAATTAATTAGTAAAATTAGTAAAAGTGTAGTGATTCATTAATGGACTCTTAAAATAAATTGTAGCATTGTAATATGAAATACATTGTAAAAGTTGAAAAAAAATCAGAAAACAGAGAAATTAGTTTACCAAAAAAAAAAAAAATACCATCCTACACTTGCCCGTCGTTATGCAGTTAGTAAGTGTCTGAAGTCAAATTTGAACTCAGGTCTTTCTAACTCCAGGCCCAGTTCTCTATGCACTGTGTCACCTCATATGAGCATAAGAATTGCCAAACTGGCTCAGACCTATATTCTTGCCCTTGTGTTCTGTCTCTAATAAATAGTACCATGAAACCTCTTAGGATAATAATAATAATAGTAATAATAATAGCTAGTATTTATGTAGCACCTACTATGTGCCAGCCACTGTGCTAAGGACTTGACAAATATTATCTTATTTAATCCTTACTACAACCCTGAGAGGTAAGATGCAATTATTATCCCCATTTTACCGATGAGAAAACTTGGGTAAACATAAGTTAAATGACTTGCCCAGAGGCATATTGCTAATAATTATCTAAGGCTGTATTTGAACTTAGATCTTCCTGACTCCAGGTCCAATACTTTATCCACTGCACCACCTAGCTCCCTAGGAGAACATGCTTCTTTGACACCATCTTTAAAAAGTTGGAAGTAAACTAAAAACACCTTAATTTCCTTTAATAATCCATGGTGCCTCTAGCATCCACAAGTTTATGTAAACCTTTTATGTACATATTTAAAACATAACTAGGCAGAATTCTCAGGGACTAAAGTGTTTGGGAACCTAGTACAGAGGCGTTTTGCATACAGTAGGTGCTCGGTGAGTGATGAATGATAGCTGAGTTTTTCAAGAAGCTGAAGGCTTACTTAAGTAAACTTGAAAGCATTTTGAATGAAAGTCTTTCTAAAAATGTGTTATAAGCATTCCCACTTTCTTTAGGAAATACATTCAATATAATTTACCTTTTCTTTGATAAGACAGCTTCATGATGATCAGATATTATGCTGTGCTTTAATAAGGCCTTACTGGTATGTAAAACTGTTGGCCCTATGCTAAATGGCTTCATACTGCTGTACTTATTCGAGTTTTTGTTTCTTTTTATACATTTTCCCTTTTTCTCACAATTTGCTGTGACTTCTTATTGTTGTCAATACCCCTGACTACTATATAGCTCCTTCTCCCTCTTTTGAATTTGCTGATTCTCATCTGCCACAGGCCTATAAACAAACTTAGTAAAACCATGTGTAAAGTAAGTGGTCAACGGGAAGGACTGGAAAAACATTTTCTTGAGTCCCTTTAGCATAGGTGGTGGTTCTTGTTCAGTGGTTTCAGTCATGTCTGACTCTTTGTGACCCCGTTTGGGGTTTTTTTGGCAGAGGTATTGGAGGGTTTGCCATTTCAAAAGCGGAATTGAGGCAAACAGGGTTAAGTGACTTGCCCAGGGTCATACAGTTGGTAAGTGTCTGAAGCCATATTTGAACTCAGGAAGATGAGTCTTCCTGATTTCAGGCATGTTGCTCTATTCACTGTGCCACCTAGCTGCTCGAGTATAGGGAGCAATGCCTTTTGTACTACATATAATATATAATTCTTCTATATATTGCATGTGTAATAAGATTTTATATGTGTGTGTATATGTATGTGTATGTTCATTGAATGAAGAAATGGATGGTATCTATTTTGGTCGCTGATAGGCTTTTTTTAAAGCTTATTGTAATTTTTTAAACATTAAGTACCTACTAAGTGTAGATGCATATACATGCACCCTTGATTACATCCCATCTCATCTTCTCCTACAGATTGCCCTCCCTGCCACTATCATTCCCACTCAATCATTAATCTTCAGCCTCTCCGTACCTACTTCCCTGCTGGCTATAAACATGACCATGTCTTCCTGATCTCTAAAAAACCCTCACTTGATCCTGTCATCCTTGTCCTATATCTCTTCTCTCCTTCTGGGTTATTTGACTTGAGAAAATTATCTCTACTTCCCTTCCTCACTCAATTCTAGAATTTCTGTAGTCTAGCTTTTGATATCATCATTTACCCCAGACAGCTTTCTCCAAAGTTACCAGTGTTCTTTTAATCACCGGATCTGATGGCCTTTCTCCACACTCATCCTTTTGGACTTTTCTACAAATTTTTGACACTATTGATCACCTTATTCTCCAAAACAGTCTCTCTTCTGGTTCAGTGACCTATTGTTTATTCTTTTTTCTGTGCCTGAAATCTTCCTCCAGGCCATGCACACTAACAATGAATGCCCTCCAAGGCTTTGTCCTGGGCCATCTTCTCTTAGCCTGCCATGCTATCTTGATTGGTGATCTCCAGTTGCCATGGTTCAATTATTATATCTATGTAAATATTTCTCAGATATTTATATCCAGGTCCTAACCTCCAGCCCTTATATCACCAACTGTTTTGTTTTTTAAAAATATCAAACTGGATGTATGATAGATATCTCAAATTCATCATTTTCAAAACAGAACTAATTATTCCTTCCCCTCTTCTGAACTTCCCTAGTACTGTTAAGGGCACCACCATCCTCCCAGTTATCTAGGCTCACAACCTCAGCCTCAGCCTCTATTCTTGATTAGCACTCATCTCATATATCCAGTCTCTTCCCATGTCCTATCATTTCTACCTTTGCATCATCTCTTAAATGTGTCTCCACTCCACTCAAATCACCACCCTGGTGTAGGCCCTCTTTACCTGAATATTGCAATAACTTTCTGGCTGATTTCCCTTCCTCAAGTCCCTTTCCACTCCAATTTGTCCTCCACTCAGCTGGAAAAGTGATTTTTATAAAGAGTAGGTTGGACTGTGTACCCCCACTCAATAAAGTCTAGGCTCCTTGCCACCTTCAGGATCAAACAAAAAATCATCTATTTGGTATTCAAAGGCTTTCATAACCTCCCCCTACCCCCTACCCCTTTCCAGTCTTCTTTTTTGGAGGCAGTCCAGGTTAAGTGACTTGCCCAGGATCACATATATAGTAAATGTCTGAGGCCAGATTTGACCTCACGTCCTCTTGACTCCAGTGCTGGTGCTCTATCCACTGTGTCACCTAGCTGCTCCTCCAGTCTTCTTAAACGTTATAACCTCATTCTCCCCACATATGCTCTAATCCAGTGACATTGGCCTCTTTGCTATTCCTCGAACAAAACACGCCTCCTGACTAGGCATTTTTTTCTGGCTGTCCCTCATACATAAAATGCTCTCTGTCCTCATCTTCACCAGCTGATGTTGGTGATACTGGCTTCCTGGACATTCTTTAGGATACAGCTCAAATCTTATCTTCCCCAGGATTCCTTTCATGATCTTCCTAGCTCCTAATGCCTTCCCTCTGAGATTAACTTCTATTTATACTGTATATGTTTTGTATGTAGAGGTTTTTTGTTCTTGTCCCCCCCCATTAGAATATAAGCTTTTCGAGGGCAGGACCTTTTTTTTTCCTTTTTCCTTGTCTCCCTAGCACTTAGCTCAATGTCTGGCCCATAATAAGGGTTTAATAAATGCTCAGTGACTAACTGCAAGACCTGGTTCTAGATTCTGGACTGTGTTTCAGGTAGGTGATGCACAGCCTAGTTCTAAATGGGTAAGATTCAATAGTAGTTAATATATTTATATTTTCTCCCTGTACTACCCATCTTTGAGTATCCTTCATGTTACTTCTCACTTTAGAAAGGCCTATACCCTTTCATTTCCCTTTAATTTAACTCTCTTCAAATTCAAGAGATATTTCCTCATTCTAGTACACTTTTTTTTTTTGGTTAATAATTCCATGCTATTCTAGTCCTTATTTATAAAAAAAATTTCCATCGCATCCCAGCTCAGCCTTCATCTACATAACCTGAAAAGTACAAATCTTCTTAGCCTGTTCTCATCCAGCAGTTTCTTACATTCTCTGCCCAGGTTTACCATTTAAGGTACACTCTTCTGGAATTTTCCACCTCTGTTATATCTTTCTTGAGGCACAGCAGACAAAACTATACAGGGATTCAAGGTCATAGTGCTGTGATTTTGCTAGGGGTAGGTTAATAGTCTATGTTTTGTTTCCATGACTTTTTCTGATTATGTCCAACATTTTATTCATCTTTTTTGGTTGCAGCAGAGAAATAATCCTAGTGCCTTTGGGGAATTATCCGCAGTGAATGATTCCTAGACTGATTTCTTGTTTTGGAGTTTGTTGACCTATAGATATGTAGTTTGGATATAGTGAGGGTCTTTACACTTGCAAAAACTGAAGTTCATCTTCATTTTAATATACCTTTGTATTGCCTTTAGGCAGTGGACATTTTGGGTATTTTTAAAGGGTAGCAGGCTCCATTACTCATGCTCAAATGCTCCCCAACAATATATTTTTTATTTCATTAAACATTTCTTAATTACATGTAAAAAAATTTTTAACATTGAAAAAATGGACTAATGTTAACTTAACTACCAAATTAACCTATAGCTAGACTCTATCAAGAAAACTAGATAAATGAAATAAACACCTTGCTAGACAGTTTCATTAATAAGTACTTATCTTTTCATCTTATTGTGGTACAAATACAGTGAGTATCATCTAAAAATTATTGCATTTCAGAGTTGGATGTGATCTCAGAGATCAAGTTCTGGCTCTCTGATTTTTAGATAAAGAAATTGAACTAAAAGAAACTGTAAAGGAGAAATTTCCAAGAGACTTTCACACTAACTTCATTGTCAGGAGAATATCAGTAAAGAGGTTAGAGTTACAAGTGTAGCCATTTACTAATCATCACACATTGGGCAAGGCTCTTGCTTTAGAGGAAAGAGATGGACTCTGAGAAGGAATCAGGCACTTGTGTTTTCTTTTTTTTTTTTTTCCTGGTGAGGCAATTGGAGTTAAGTGACTTGCCCAGGGTCACACAGCCAGTAAGTATTAAGTGTCTGAGGCTGGATTTGAACTCAGGTACTCCTGACTCCAGGGCCGGTGCTCTATCCACTGTGCCACCTAGCTGCCCCCTTTTTTTTTTTTATGTTATTTTAATGAAATGTTAGACTTGCTTTATTTTTTTTTTTTTAATGGCAGGGCAATGAGGGTTAAGTAACTTGCCCAGAGTCACACAGCTAGTAAGTGTTAAGTGTCTGAGGCCGGATTTGAACTCAGGTCCTCCTGAATCCAGGGCTGGTGCTCTATCCACTCTGCCACCTAGCTGTCCCTGGGCACTTGTGTTTTAAGGAATGATGCTGTATATCCACAGGTGTCATCAAGTGCCAGGTCATCTAACAAGGGTCAAAAGAAGGAGAGATAAGTGATGGTTAGTGATTCACTGCCAAAGGATCCTGGAGCAGCAGTTTGTTGGCCTGACATTAACAGCAGAAAGCAGTCTGTTATCTACCTATAGTGTATATCCATAACATGTTCAGAGAACTTCCCACGATTTGTCAAACCTGATGATTGCTATCCACTTCAAGTGACTAATAGGGGAACGATGATATTACCAGAAGGAATTGTAGAAACATTGCTAAGGGTTAGGAAGTCCTAGGCAAGGAGACCTTAGGGTCAAAGGCATCCCTAATGCCAATACAGAGCAAAGACTTTAGAAAAAATAGGCAAGTTTAGGAATTGAATGTCTGGTTAAGAAGATAATGTCTGATCACGGCTTTTATATTTCATAGCTCAAAATATGGAAATGATAGGCTTTTTGAGAAGGAATGGGGTACACCTAAAAAAATCTGGTAAAATTGTATTTGCTTGGAGTCTTACAAATCTAGTCTGAAGGGGAAAATCTATCTAAAAAGGAAGGGGAAAAGGAGAAAACTGCCTGTCAATTTATAAACCAAGTATCACAGAGAATAGCTACAATGTAGGAAAAATTGTTTGTTGAAGTTGTGATGATAACCCTGGAAAGAAGTGAACACTCAATATTAGAATTTGTCACAGAGGACAGGAAAACCAGCCCTAGTTCTATAGATCCTTAATTTTATTGCTTTTCCTTATTTTTTTAAAATTATCCTCCAAAATTATTTCCCTCCTAACTTTTCCCCATTGAAAAAAAGAAAAGGAAAACTCTTGTAATAAGTCTAATTGAGCAAAGTCAATTTTCTCATAAAAGTCACAGTGGTTTCAATAGTGAATAATTCCTTTTTTTTCTTTTAAATTTATAATACCACAGTATATAAAGGAAATGAATTTACATTATGTGTGAAAAATCAACTTTCATAAATGGCCCAAAAATTAGAAAAAATAATTTTCAAAAAGTTATTAAACTATCATGACTTTTGGTCCACCCTGTATATATTGTATGTATGTGTATGTATTCATGCATGTATGTGTGTACATATATGTGAGTATGTGTAGATATGTGTCTCATTCTCTATGGTGAATCCATTGCCTAAGTATCAAGAAACAAGCATGCTGCTTGCTTCATGAGTATCTGTCCTCTTAAACTGTGGCTGGTCATTGAATTGATCAGAGTTCTTGAGTCTTTAGAAGTTGTTTCTCTTTCTAGTGTCCTTAGAGAGTCTGTGTTGTTTTTCTAGTTCTGCTCATTTCTGCCTCCATCAGTTCATATAAATCTTCCCAGATTTCTTATTTTTTTAGGGCTTCATAATATCCTATTACATTCACATACCTTAATTTGTCCAGCCATTCCCCAACCATTCTAGTTCTTTTCTACTACAAAAAGAGTTGCTATAATTCTTTTTGTAAATATGAGTTCTTTTCCTCTTTCTTTGATTTCTTGATAGTACCGTAGATATTTGGAGAGCAGATTTCAGGGGTTCAGAGAAAGGACAAGTAGGAGAAATCAGTCCAAGAGGAAAGAAAGATTCTAATAATGTTATTTTGAAGACACAAAGAGAAACTGTTCCAATCAACATGAAAAGAGGATGTTGCTTAAAGATACCAATGTGTCAGATCAACCCACTTAGACTTTTTAAAGACATATACAGGAGAAGCAAGGGCTGATAAAGTGGCATGGTCCTATAATAGGGTCAACAGTGCTAAAAGTCAGAATGAGCTGAGGCTGATAAGGAATGCTAAGAGCAGCAAAAGTGTTTTGCTTGTCTAAAGCAGTGTTTAGGGAGAATGGTGGATCAAAAAAGGTTTAGGGCTGCTTCTCAGTGTGGATGAGATGGTGATAATGGATGAAGAAGAGAAGGCAGAACTATGAAACCTTTATTCTACATTTGGTTTCCCTGCCAAGGAGAATTATCTCTGGACCAGAAAGGACAGGACAAAAATGGGTAAAGGGGGGGGGGGCGGCATTGGTCCTGGAGTCAAGGAGGACCTAAATCTGGCCTCAGATGTATATTAGACCTTGCATAAATCACTTAACTTCTCTCTGCCTCCATTTCCTCATCTGTAAAATGATAATAATAACACCCACCTCCCAGGGTTATTGTGAGGACCAAATGAGATAATAATTATAAAGCACTTAGCATGGTGCCTAACACATAGTAAGCACTATATAAATGTTAGTCATTATTACCATTATTATTATTATTAGGTAGGAAGAGAATACATACCTGCCTTTGATAAATATGTCATCAGGCTGTAATGAATCCATTCCCTGAATAATGAAAGAACTAGCAGATATGATCACAGAAAATTGGTAAGGTACTTCAGGATTGGATAAAGAGCAAATGTCCTAATTTTCAAAAAAGGGAAGAATATAGAATCTGTAAACTGGAGGCCAATGAACTTGACATTTTTTTCTATAAAAAATCTAGAATATATTTATTAAAGAGACGGTTAGTGATTATTTAGAAAAGAGAGTAGTTGCTTAAGAAACGATGAGCAGGAGGAGTTCAGAGAAACCTGGAGGGTCTTGCGTGGGCTGATGATGAGTGAGATGAGCAGAACCAGAAGAACATTGTACACAGTATCATCAACATTGAGTGTTGATCTACTGTGATGGACTATATTCTCACCAATGCAATGGTACAGAAGAGTTCCAGGGAATTCATGATAGAAGAGGATCTCCAAATCCAAGAAAAAAAAACAACTGTGGAGTATAGATGCTGAATGAACCATGCTATTTCTTTTGTTTTTGGTGCTGTTGTTTTTCTATTTTGAGGTTTTTCATCATTGCTCTGATTTTTCTCTTATAACATGACTAATGCAGAAATATGTTTAATGTTATTATGTATATATATAACCTATATCAGATTACCTGCTATCTAGGGGAGGGAGGGGGAAAAATCTGAAATTGGAAAGCTTGTATAAACAAAAGTTGAGAAATATCTTTACATGTAACAGGAAAAAATAAAATACTTTATTAAAAAAAAAAAAGAAAAGGGAGTAGTGATCCCCAAGAGCCAGCATAGTTTCATGAAGATAACATACCAACTGCATTTCCTTTTTTGACAGTATTACAAACTTGGGAGAATGGAAAAATGTTGTAGAGTATACCCAGATTTTAACAAAGCATTTGACTAAGTATCTCATGCTCTTCTTTTGGAGTTATGTGAACTATACCATATTAGGTTAGGTAAATTCAGAGTTATTCAAAAGATTGAACCCCAAAATCATTTTTTTTTTTGGTGGGGCAATGAGGGTTAAGTGACTTGTCCAGGGTCACATAGCTAGTAAGTGTCAAGTGTCTGATGTTGGATTTGAACTCAGGTCCTCCTGAATCCAAGGCTGGTGCTTTATCCACTGCTCCACCTGGCTGCCCCCTCAAACATCAATTATTGATTGCTAGATGTCACCTTGAAGGGAGGTGTATAATGGAGTATCATTCTTGGGGGGGGGGTAGGGCAGTGAGGGTTAAGTGACTTGCCCAGGGTCACACAGCTAGTTAAGTGTCAAGTGGCTGAGGCCAGATTTGAACTCGGGTCCTCCTGAATCCAGACCTGGTGCTTTATCCACTGTGCCACCTAACTTCCATGGAGTATCATTCTAAAGTTCTCTTCTATACTTTTTATTGCTAAACATTTATATCAGTAAATTGAATAAGTGCATAGATAACTTGTTTATCAGATCTGTACATGACACAAATGTGTGGAGGGATAGTTAACATGTTGGCTATGTGAGTAAAAATCTAAAAAGATCTCTAATTCATTGAATGTTGAGCTAAATAATAGTATTAATATGAAACTTTGAGGTTGGTGAAACTTTTTTTTTTGGGGGGGGGGTGAGGCAATTGGGATTAAGTGACTTGCCCAGGGTCACACAGCTAGTAAGTGTTAAGTGTCTGAGGCCGGATTTGAACTTAGGTCCTCCTGACTCCAGGGCCGGTGCTCTATCCATTGCACCACCTAGCTGCCCCCAGTGAAATATTTTACAAATACTGATCCATTTGATCCTAACAACAACCCTATGAGATAGGTACTATTATTCCCATTCTACAGATAAGAAAACTGAGGTTTACAGAGGTTTAGTGATTTGCCCAAGAACATCCAGATGAAGATTTTGAACTCTGGTCTTCCTGATTCCCAAGTCCAGCACTCTATCTACTGTACCACCTAGAGTCTAATAAGATGAAATTTAATAGAGATAAATGTGAAATCTTATACTTGAATTTAAAAAACCAAATTCTCAAGTACAAGATGGGAATGATATGGCTAGATAGTAGTTCCTCTGGAAAAAAAGATCTAGTGGTTTTAGTAGACTGTAAGTTGAATACAGCCAATATGATATTGGCAAACCAAAACCCTCATGCAGGCTTAATACATCCTATAGTCCAGCCCTCTCTGGATCCTCCTGGACTCAAATTTAATTTATTTGGAGTCCTCTGTGGTAATTCAGGCATCTGGCTCACTTTAGAAAACTGGGAACTTTGAAATTTAACTCAGAACTGCCTATTCAGTTGCTTACAATGTTAATAGTCCTGGGAAAAGACTAACATTGAACCAGTAAAACAGAAATTGGGACAGAAATGGGTAGTAAAGCCACAGGAAACAATCTTAGCATCCATTACCCAAATTAGTACAGTCTCATCCCTTTCCCTCAGACTTGTTTAGGAAATTAACACCTCTACTACTCACAGTTCTGGTAAGCAAAGCATGGGGAAGATTTTTCTCTGTAGCCCAATTGAAGGTGATAGAAAGTTCAGTGCAAATAGCTTTGGCTACTTCTAGTATCTGTACCCTGCTGCTCATCACTTATCTGGCCATTGTTCTCTGCTTGTAGCTCCCACCTTAGTTTTTCTTTCATACTGTTTTCTGTTCTATTTGGTCATGAACCCAGAAAAGCTCTCTGTTACTTCTCCATTCCCACTCCACTCCTGCAAAGTTCTCTTGCCCCAATCAACAGCTGTGTTGTAAGTACATGGCTTCATGGGAAATGGAGTTCCTTTTCTTTTCCATTTGTGTGCTAGACCCAGGCATCCTGGGAAATGTAGCCCATTTATGGGAAATTTCCCACCTTAGCCTTAACTGTATGTTGCTTTTAGATAAATGTAATATTTTGAACAATGGAGGTGAGAGTTCTGCTGTACTCTGCCTTACTTAAGCTACATCTGGAGGCTTCTGTTCATTTCTGGTTACTAATCTTTAGGAGAGAAATTGATAAAACCCAGAGTATCCAGAAGAGGATGATCATAAAGGTGAAAGACCTCAACAGCATGCCATATGAGGATCAGTTAAAGGAACTTCAGACAGTTTGGTGCTGTTCTGGATAGAACGCTTGGTCTGGAGACAAGAAGACCAAAGTTCAAATCTAGCCTCAGACACTTCTTAGCTGTATGACCTTGGACAAGTCATTTATCCTCTGTTTGCTTTCATTTCCTCAACTATAAAATGGGGATTATAACAGCACCTACATCTGAAAGTTGATGTAAGGATCAAATGAGATATTTGTAAAGTACTTAACACAGTATTTAGCAGATAGCAGATGCTATATAATACCCTTTCCTCCCCTTCTTTAAAATTATTTAAGACTTAATGATAGCTGTATATGTTGCACCCAGAGCTTCCTGAAATTTTGAAATACTGCAAGAATTTGTACATTAGCACATGTTTGAGAACATGTACATTTGTGCATATGGATGCATCCTTGAAACTTCCATCAGTGTCCAAGCAAATTCTATATGCTATAGGGACTAGAAAATCAGTCCATGGATCAGCCCATCCTTATTTTCTATATAATACTGCTCCTCCTTCCCCACAAAAGGACAATGACTTACATTCACCTCTTCACCCTTAAGTCACTCTTGGTGCCTCTCAACTTTCCTATTTCCTATTTGCTTCTGTTATTCCCATATGCTCCACTTTCCAGAACCTTCTGTATTGTTACACAGTAGAACATAAGCCATTTGAGGACATGATACCTAGCATCCAGCATGGAGACTTGCACAAAGTAGATCCTTAATGAATGTTTGTTGAATCCAGTTGAGTAGAACTGAGGGTATTTAACCTGGAGAAGGAACGATTTGGGGAGAACGTGATGGCTGTCATTAGGGGTTTGAAGGGTTGTCATATGAAAGAGGGATTCAAGTTCTTCAGCTCGACCCTAGAGACCAGAACTAGGAGCAATGATTAGAAGCTCTAGAGCTGGTGATTTTAGCTCTGCGTAATCAATCAGTTAATCAGGAAGCATTTATTTAGAATCTGTTGTATGTCAGGCACTGTGTTAGGCACTGGGGAGACAAAGACAAAAGTGTATGGGAGGGGCAGCTAGGTGGCCCTGGAGTCAGGAGGACCTGAGTTCAAATCCGGCCTCAGACACTTGACACTTACTAGCTTTGTGACCCTGGGCAAGTCACTTAACCCCAATTGCCTCCCTTAAAAAAAAAAAGTGTATGGGAAAGGGGCCAGCTAGGTGGTACAGTGGATAAAGCACCAGCCCTGGATTCAGGAGGATCTGAGTTCAAATCAGACCTCAGACACTTGACACTTAACTAGCTGTGTGACCCTGGGCAAGTCACTTAACCCATATTGCCCAACACCCTTCCCCCCCCCCCCGAAAAAAAGTGTATAGGAAAACTTTCTAGCAATTAGAGGTATCCCAAAATAGACCAAACGCAATGGGCTGACATCAGAGGTAATAGATTGTCTCTCATTAGGAGGTTTAAAGCAAAAGCTGGATGGATAACTATTTGCCTTTACATTTATTGTAAAGGAAGTTCCTCCTAAGGTACATGTTAGGCTAGAGTAGCACTTATCAAATGTTTTGGTCTCAGGACCCCCTTATACTCTTTTTTTTTTTTTTTTGGTGAGGCAATTGGGGTTAAGTGACTTGCCCAGGGTCACACAGCTAGTAAGTGTCAAGGGTCTGAGGCCAGATTTGAACTCAGGTACTCCTGAATCCAGGGCCAGTGCTCTATCTACTGCGCCACCTAGCTGCCCACCCTTATACTCTTAAAAATATTGAAGACACCCCCCCCCCAAGAGTTTTTATGTAGGTTATAGGTATTGATAATTACCATGTTAGGGGCAGCTAGGTGGTGAAGTGGATAAAGCACCGGCCCTAGATTCAGGAGGACCTGAGTTCAAATCCGACCTCAGACACTTGACACTTAACCCTCATTGCTCCGCAAAACAAAACGAAGATAATTACTATGTTAAAAATAAAAATGTCAAAATTATGAAAAATTGTCTTGATTTTGTGGACCCCCTGAGATCTCAGGAAGCAGACTTTGAGAATCACATTGACTAGAGAGTCTGATGTTCCGTCTGAGCTCTGAAATTCAGAGATTCTCTGGAACTCCAGTTCTTCATCCTTAAATAGAAATAGTACTTGTTCTGCCTACCTCAGTGTGAGAAAGTACTGTGAAAACTGTAGCACACTCCCTGAATATAACATATTCTGATAAGCCTTGTTTAAAGCCAGCTAACCTCACTTTGTACCATGGCCACAGATTGCATGCCTAGGTCAACCTAGCCACTTTTCAGATTAAAAAGGCTGTTGGTAATAAGAGGTAAAGATTGGAAGATTGCAGACAGATAAACACAGATCCATCAGGATTAAAAGAAAAACATCTCAAGGCACTTGTCCTACTGATAACTTTGAGTCAGTAGTATTATCCCCATATAAAAGGTCACATGATTCATTCTGTAATTCTATAAATGGTACTCTGCTAACTTTAGGAAATCAGAGATTTGGAAGATTCGCATATTTGGTTGAGAAAACATCAGCATACTAAAACAGAGGGTTTTAGTATGGCCTCATAAAGTGAAAAGGAAATACTTAACCACCACAGAAGAGGGTGTGTCTACGTTGTGGGATGTTTGCTGAGCCACCCAGTATATAACTGGAAGATGTCCAGAGCTTGCAAATATTAAGCATATACAATTTCAGAATCTTGCAGAAATCAGTAAGGACATCAAATCTTATAGATAGCTTCCAACACAAATACTTAAGACCTAAAACTATAAAATTATTTTAATTCTACAAATATTTCTCAGGCAGCTCTTATTTTCTAGGCATTGTGTTAGGCCCAGCAGATACAAAGTTGTATCTATGGTCCTTCCTCTCAAGGAGTTTACAAATTAACAAGAGACTCTGACATGTACACAGATATACAAGATACAAAGTAGAATGTGATGGAGACAGCTAAAAGAGCATTTTTTTTTTTAAGCAGGGGTGGGTTGGGGCAGGCATGGGAGGTGGGAGGTGGGAGTCAAGGGAAGCTTTTTGGAGGAAGTGGTAATTGAGCTGGGTCTTTAATGAAGAAAAAAATTTTACCAGGGTTAGAGGGAAAAGGGCATGTGTTCCAGGCATAGACCATTGTACAAAAAAAGGAGGATGCAGAGGTCTAGTCCATTCCCAGTATGACTGGAATGAAGAGTGTGTGAAGAAGGATATTCTGACATAAGGCTGAAAAGTAAAGCTGGAGGCAGATTGTAGAGGACTTTATGTGCAGGGTTAAAGATTTGTATGTTATCCCGAAGGCAATAGGCAGCCATCGAAGGTTTTTGAGCAGCTGTTGCTTACAAATCCATTCCAACTTGCTGAATCTGATGATGAGGTTTTGTATTTTAAAGTTTTCCTTTCCAAAAAGCCAGAAGAACTAAATTTCCCCCCAATTTAGTTCTTCCCGAGAAACCTCCCTGTGTGGTGTTTAGGGACAAATATTATGATTTTAGTTTTATGAATTTTTTAAAAAAGCTATTATTCAAAAGATGTGCTGACCCATATCTCCAGTGATTTATACACAGTCTTTAGAATGTCCTCTGACATCTTTAAACATTAATCACTTGGGCTGTAAGTATGATAGAAATAACCTACAAATGTCACTTAAGAGCAGATTTATCACAGTCTAGGATAACTATATTACATATATACAATGAATTTTTATTTCAGATCCTGGACAGACAAAAAATGGCCAACATAGATAGAAATGTTAGCAGAATTAAAATCTGTGCCTGCTATGAGAAAAAATTCCCTGCCTTCCTTTGCCATTACCAGAATGATCACAGATTTTTTTCTATTTATACAACCTAAGGTTAAAACTTAAGAAAAAAATTAAATCAGTCAATTATCAAGTATTTATTAAGTACCTATAATACTAGGTGCTAGCAATACAAAGACAGGAATGAATCTCTACCTTCAAGGAACTTACTTATATTTTATAGGGAAGGCAACTTACATGCATATAATTTGTGCCAGATATATACAAAATAAATACAGGGTAATAGGGAAGGAGAAGGAATGCATTATTATCTGGGCAATCCAAGAAGGGCCTTATGTAGGAAGCAGTGTTTAAACTGAGCTTTGAAGGGAACTAAGGATCTTAAGAGAACAGAGTGAAGAGAGAGTGCATTCCAAGCACAGGAGACTCTGCACAGGCGTGGAGATGGGAAATGAAATATTGTGTGTTAGGAACAGGAGGAAGGTCAGTCTGGCTCAAGTCTGTGAATGAGAGGTGATGGATATGGTGGGAAACATAGTTTGGGGCCAAGTTATGAAGGCTTTGGGTGCCAAACAGAGGAGGATGTATTTGATTCTAGAAGCTATAAGAAACTACTGGAGTCTATTGAGCACAGGAGTGACAAGGTATGTAATTTCAGAATAATATCTGTGTAGAAGATAGATCCAGGAGGTAGCCAGAAAAAGGAGTGGATGTTGAGAAAGGTTGTGGAGGTAAAATCCACAAGATTTGGCAGCTAATTTAGATATAGGAAGTGAAGGAGAATGAAGAGTCATACATTTCACTTTATAGCCTCACTTGTCTGGGGATCCATCTAGAGATGAAATTGACCTAAGTAAAGCTGGGGTCGTGGAAAGAGAAGAAAGGAAAGAAAGGGCCCAGCACAAAGCCTTGAGATATATACCTAAATTTAGAGAGTAGAGTAAGTATAATGGGCCACCAAAGAGCACTGTGCACACCTGGCAGAATATACAATACCACCGCTGCTCAAAACATTTTAGAATTCCTCCCTTGAATTCTCATCAAACCATGAAAACAGTGCTCTTATCACTTTATAGCCTCACTTTTTTGTTTTGCTTTGTTTTAACCAAATACATGATCTGACTTGATTACCTACCAGTTTAATAAAGGTTGGCTGTTTTAAGAAAAATTAAATCTCTAACAATATTCAAAAGAATGTGCCACAGGCTCTGAAGATAATTATGAGTTCCAAAAACATTTAAGCCAGGGCAGCAACATTGGATTCTTAAGGTGCCCCACTTCTCCATCTCCCCTCCAGGGGACTACTTTGAAAGATAATCTTTTGGACCTATAATGAGTATTTGTTTAAAATTGATTGGGTTACCTCATAGTCACATTTTGTATATTAATAAACAAATACAAAAAATTTCAGCTGAGAGTGTTCTCTGTGTACTGCAGCCATGGGCTTCCACTTTACTGTGGTTTGGATTCAGTCGAGGAATTCTGATCTCACATTGCTACAGGCTAGTTAAATATGGTTTCTATCATCTTTTCTACTATAATTCACTTATGCCTATATTGGCATTTCTGTTCTCAGCCAATGATTTCTTTATTTAACTATCCTTATTAGGAGATCTTAACACATCAGAAGATTATTTTTTAAATGAATAAAACTGCAACAATTGGTCTTAGAAACACAAGAATAAACACAACTGTGGTTTATCACTTTGCTAATCTGGATAACCAACATTTTGCTATGCATATAACCCCTGAAGAAGACAGAAGCCACTAATTAAATAAAATAAACCGTTTGATTGAGAACAGTAATGTCAAACACAGACATAGTCTATTAATTGTTGATCACTAATACACATTAACTTGTTGGTAGGCGTTAGCCATGATCCTGTCTGCCCTGGCTGCAATACTGATGTGGACTGCTGATAAAGATAAGCCTTTATGGTCCCTGTTTATAGTAGCTGTTATTGTTAACTCTAATTCATGTCTTGCTTACCCCTCAAACACTTGATGGTTATTTCTCAATTCTATGGCTGTTTTCTTAAGTTCCTTAATTTTCCCAGACCTATTCAATTATTAATGGGCTGGTCCAGTTTACAGCCGGTGGCAAGTCCTAACCACTTGTATTTCCCAATCATTTCAGTGACTTGGTTTGGGGAGAGCAGCAATAGCAAAAGTAGCAACAAAGTCATGAAACTGATCCCTGTACCAAACCCATCTTGAAGTGACAGCAACATACTGTCCTAGTTGGAGAGAGAAGGCAAAAAATGTTGCACGCGTACTGTGGTTAGAAATTCTCTACCACAAGCAAATCAAGTTGGAGTCTTGATCACAAAATGTTTCATTCTAAGTGTTTTGCAATATTTCTTGTTCCTTCTCCCTTCTCCCACTCTTCTCTTACTTCCAATTCTTTCTTTTCCTATTCTTCCTTATTTGAAAAAAAAAAAAACCTCTAATCATTACCTCTTCCCCTACCCCCTTTTGAAGGACTCGCCAGTCAGTGGAATTAAGTATAAACTGGAAATCAGAAATTCAAGTTTCTATTATTTCTCTTTCTCCTGACATTTTTTTTCTTCGCTCCACCCAGCCTGCTTCTCTGGCCAGAATTTTAACAGTTTAGAGAAGTGCTATCCGGAGAATTAATCCAGAGGTTTATTTCTTTTTTGGAGTCACATAGTGCCTTCCCTCTGGAGAGTTAAAATTGTGCTAGAAACTGCATCATGCAAAACGATCCTCAAGCCTTCTAAAGCAAAGAGACAACTGGATGTCCAAAGCCATCTCTTTTTTGTTCTGAGAGAAACATTTTCATTATGTGTTCCCAGCAAGTGATCGTTGTGACAGTTCTGTGAACTGATCCTTCTCAACTGGCATTTTCTATGAAACAGAACAATAAACATAAACCCTGAGGTAGGAGCAGTTCTGAACAGCTTATTCTGGTTTAAAGAAAAATAGACTTTTAAGACAAATTCTTTTCCCCATCCATTCTTAATGCATATATGTGTTAGTAGGTAAGAAGATAAATTAGAACAATGTTCTTCAGCTATTCAGTGTTTGAGCTGTCCCACTGGCCCCCTCACTTTCTCAGGCCCACTACTGTTCTCTCTCCCTTCCCTGTTCTTTTTTAGGGGATTCCCATACATATGAGACAGGGTAAAAGGAGACAAGAGGAAGCCTCCTGATGCCATCAAAAGACTGTTGGTTTGGGAGTCAGAAAAGCTGGGTTCAAACACTTGTTGTCTTGGTTTCTTGCCACTGTTGTGACCTCAGGCAAGTCAAAGTCAAAAATGAATCTGAGGTTCTGAGGCTGGGTGAATCATTTTTGATTCCTCCTCCTTTTTAAAACTTTTCATTTCTGTAACTCTTATCTCCCCGAGGGAATGGCTCTTCCTGAGAAGGAAAGGAAGGGAAAAAAAAGGTTAGGGTTAGAGGGAGGAAATTATGATTGAAATTATATATTCTGGAGGCTGCAATCCAAAGCATGGCTATACTGCTTGATGACTGAAGTAGAAAGATCAAAGTATCCCAGGTTAAAGAATAAGAGGAATTGCAAGGTCAAAGGAGACAGCAATAAGGATGCTGAATTTGTTGAATACGGTTTTGAGATAATGTGGAGGGGCAGCTAGGTGATGCAGTGGATAGAGCACCGGCCCTGGAGTCAGGAGGACCTGAGTTCAAATCCGGCCTCAGACACTTAACACTTACTAGCTGTGTGACCCTGGGCAAGTCACTTAACCCCAATGGCCTCACCAAAAAAAAAAAAAAGTGATAATGAGAAAGAAAAAAAGAAAAAGAAGTGAACCCAATTGTAGAAAGGATTATATAGACTGATGGTGTGGACTGCACATAGGAGAAAAAGGGAATGATAATAATGGAAAAATAGTCTAGAAGTAGCCTTTGAAAATTAATAGGCTGGCCCCTTCTCTTCTATTGAGTATAGGTAAGTAGTAATTTTTGTCTTTTTTACTCATGTCCCCATTTTGGATTTTCTTGGCAAAGATACTGAAGTGGTTTGCCACTTCCTTCTCCAACTCATTTTACAGATGAGGAAACTGAGGCAAAAAAGGTTAAGTGACTTACTGAGGGTCACACAGCTAGTAAGTGCCTGAGGCCAAATTTGAACTAGCAAAGAGAACTCTTCCTTACTCCAGGCCCAACATTCTATCCATTGCACCATCTAGCCACCCTGAGTAGAAGCTGAGGTCTTAACTCAATAAGGCTGATGTGGATATGGTATTATCTGGAGAAAACCAGTTTTGAGTTAAGGCGAAGAGGTGGTAAAACAGTGGTCAAAGAAAAAGTAGAAGATGAAAGGGATTGTGTGTAGAATGGTATATGGCATGTAGTATAGCATGGAGGAAAAGCCCTGGGCATGTAAGATCTGGGTAGGATTCTTGGTTCTAACATTTGCTGGCTATACAATCTTGTGGAAATGGTTTAACTTTTCTGAGCCTCCCAGTTTCCTCCTTTCTTAAAAGCAGGGTGATATTTACATCAACTACCTGGCTGCCTTGTTATGAGAATCAAGGGAGAGAATTTCTGTGGAGCAGTATATAACTGTAGAAAGGTGAGCTACTGTTAATAATGTGAGTAATATGGGATCAGCTAGACTTGAGGGACATACAGGAGGAGAACCAAGAAAGGATGAAAAGGGAAGAGCTGGATACACATAAGTTTCTATGAAAACCTTGACAGACCAGACTAATCTAAGATAGTCATGATTTCGAATGTTCTAATAAGCTAAATGAAGACTTGAGATGACCAAGGTCTAGGACTCATCCTTTGTGTTTAGCACAGTACCGAACACAATTAATAAGCATGTAATTAAATAACTGACTTTAACATAACTAAACTAGAAAGAGTTCAGGAGTACTCAACCCATTCCCTAATATATGTCTCTACATTTAAAGAAGGGAAGAACTAATAAAGCTTTTTGTTTTCCCCATCCAGTAAAGAAGCTAGGTACCTTGTATGTCGTACGATCTTACTAAATGCTTGTTGAATGAGTGAATGCAGGAAAAAAGCATTTATTATTGGAACGCTAACGCATTGTTGGTAGAGTTGTGTGCTGATCCAACCATTCTGGAGAGCAATTTGGAACTATGCCCAAATGGCTATGGGACTGTGCATACCCTTTGATCCAATAATACCACTAGTAGGTCTGTATCCCAAAGAGATCATAGAAAAGGGAAAAGGACCCACATGTACAAAAATATTTATAGCAACTCTCTTTGTGGTGGCAAAGAATTGGAAATCAAGGGAATGCCCTTCAATTGGAGAATAGCTGAACAAGTTGTGTCATATGAATGTCATGGTATACTATTGTGCTGTAAGAAATAATGAGCAGACAGATTTCAGAAAAACCTGGAAAGACTTAAGGGAACTGATGCTGAGTAAAGTGAGCAGAACCAGGAGAACATTGTACACAGTAACAACAACATTATATGATGATCAACTGTGATAGACTTGTCTCTTTTCAGTGGTGCAATGATCCAAGACAATTCCAAAGGACTCATGATGGAAAATGCTCTCCACATCCAGAAAAAAAAGAGCTGTGGATTCTGAATGTAGATTGAACCATGCCATTTTTACTTTTTGGTTGTTTTTTTTTTCCTTTATTGAGGTTTTTCCCTTCTGTTCTGATTCTTCTTTCACAACAGGAAAAAATAAAAGCATTTATTAAGCCTTTAATGGGTACCAAGTACTGTGCTAAGCTTCCTTGGTAGGATTAGGTAGTAGACCTGTAATTTCATTGTTATAGGAACCTTCTGAGTCAGAAAACTCCCCCTACCAATGCAGGCCAGCACCTTCTCTGTAACGTAGACTTAGAAGAGCTGCCTAGACCAGGGGTTCTTAAACTTTTCCCACTTGCAACCCGTTTTTGCCCAAATTTTTTACATGACCCCAGGTATATAGGTATACAAAACCTTTTTTTTTTTTCTTTTTTCTTTTTTATGAGGCAATTGGGGTTAAGTGACTTGCCTAGGGTCACACAGCTAGTAAGTATTAAGTGTCTGAGGCCAAATTTGAACTCGGGTCCTCCTGACTCTATCCACTGTGCCACCTAGCTGCCCCCATAACCTTTTACTGTTGCCAAATTTTTGACCCAGAAAGTTACTTTGAGGGAGGACTAGGGCTATGGGAGAGTATATTGACTCATCCCTTCCAGGAACAATGGCAGAGTTGATTGTCATGACCCCATAATTGGAGGGGATTGGGGGAAGGTACTAGGGAAGTCTGCTAGTGAGGCTGTCAAAAAGCTGGTTGTGGTACAGGGAGTGAAGTGTGAAGCGTGGCTAGGTGTCTGGCAGAAATAAATAGTCACCCATCATATAACCAATCTAATAGTGATTCCTCCCCCCCTCCCTTTGTTTTATTCATCCCAGAGATGTAAAACAAGAGAGTTAAATTGTTTTTTAATGCAGGATTTCATTTTTGTGAATGACATTTTGCCTTTCCATGTCTGAAAAGTAATCACAGGAAGTCTTGGGGCCTGGGTTAGGTGGCAGCTCTGAGAATCTAGCACAGACTGAGGGCATTATTTCTCCTCACTTTGCTGCCTATCTCCATAGATCAGGTTGCGCCAGTGAAAAGGAGGTAGGTGACAGAGAAGGGCGGATGTGAACAGATACAGTCAGGTCCCACTTCGGATTCCTGCCACCCATTCATAAATCTAGTACATGGCACCGAGAACGCCTTAGGCAAAGGAAATCATAGAGTGTGCCCTAGCCCCAAATGCTTCAGAAGACTGTGTTTACTGTCTCATAAAGCCCTGTGCTACCTGCTGGTCTTAAAGGTTTAATAAGAAATGTTTTAAATGATTTTTAATAAGGAATAATTTTTTAAATGAAGGTAGCATTAAGAATTAATATAGTCCTCCCCAAGACAACCTTTCATGGATAAGGAGGACCCTGGCTTGAATTCTGCATGTTGCCTTGGAGAGATCACTTCACCTGTCATTTTCCCATGTCAAAGAGGGGAGTCACTTTCAGCAACAACTCACCACCCACTGCTACCTCTGATTCCTCCACTTCCACATCACACACACACACACACACACACACACACACACACACACACACACACACAGAGTGTTTATTCTTCTTCAATGTAAGGTATTCCTGAAGCACAGTTATTATCTCTCTTTTTGTGAAGACAATCAGAAGGGTGGGAAATAACATTCTCACATCATAGTCCATTGGAATATCATGCTGTCACCCAGGTATTATGCGTGATTAATCAGACCATGACTCTGCAGGGCTGGTGACACTGCAGCAACTCAGGGTTGAGAACTGCTGACCCAAGAAAAGTGGGAGATCTCCCCTGACAAAGGGCAGCCCCTTTCTCTTGCCTCAACAGGAACATCTGCTGTCTCCCTCAAGATGTTCCCATTATGGACTGTGGAATGTACTTTAATTACCACTTCAGGCCACAAACTTGATATAATCTAACTTGAAAGCATAAAAGTATCCTGCTCAACACTGCTCAAATCAATAGAATCAGATAAGCTCTGGGTCAAAGTATGTGGATAATTTAACTATTATATGTTAAGGATCTGTATTTTCATCATTGTAGGAATTCCCTTCACTTCAGATCTCAAAGCATTTTATATTTATTATCTCATTTGGTTCTCATCAAGTATCCTAGTACCACTTCAGTGTAAGATAGCTACAATAGAATTGGTTTAGGATTTTCTCCTGTTTTTACTCTTCCTGGTGTAGGTAGCACTATCATGTTTGTTTCATAAAAGGAGTGTAATCAGATCACTTCTTTACCTATTATTACAAATAATTTTTTAAAATATTGGAATTGTTTGATCTTTAAATGTTTGATAAAATTCACTTGGAAATCCATCTATTCCTGGTTTTCTCTTGGGTAGAAATAATTGCTTATAGTTAGATGGCAAAATAAATAGACCTCTCTGGACCTAGAATGCAGAAGACCTGAGTTCAAATCCAAACTCTATCATGATCCCTTACTAACAGCATGACCCTCTGAAAAGTCATTTAACCTCTTCTTGCCTCCATTTCTTCATCTGTAAAATGGGAACAATAATAATAGCACTTCTCTTTCAGGATCGTTTCAAAGATAAAATGAGCTAATATGTATAAAGCACTTTGCAAATATTAAAGCACTATATAAATACTAACTTATTATTACTAAAAATAGTAACTGCTTTCTACTTTATGAATTTTACATCCATTTTTACCATTTGATCTTCATAGGGAACCTATGAAATAGGTAGTACAAGTATTCTCTTTTTTTAATTGAGTATTTTATTTTTCTCCAATTACATATAAAAAAAATTTTAACATTCATTTAAAAAAACTTCTGAGTTCCACATTATTTCCCTTCCTCCCTCTCTTGTCCCATATTGAGAAGACAAGCAATTCAATATAGGTTATGCATGTGTAGTCATTTCCAGATTAGTCATGTTGTAAAAGAAAACAGACCAAAAAAATCAAGAAAATGAAAGAAAGTTTATATATATATATATATGGGCAGCTAGGTGGCTCAGTGGATAAAGCACCAGTCTAGCCTCTGACACTTGATACTTACTAGCTGTGTGACGTTGGGCAAGTCACTTAACCCTCATTGCCCCACGCAAAAAAAAACCCAAAAACGTGTGTGTGTGTGTGTGTGTGTGTGTGTGCGTGCGTGTGTGCGTGCGCTTCAAATCTGTATTTAGACACCATCAGTTCTTTCTCTGGGGATGGATAGCATTTTTCATCCTAAGTCCTTCAGAGTTCTCTTGGATCATTGTATTGCTGAGAATAACAAAGTCATTCACAGCTGATCATCTTCCAGTATTGCTGTTACTTTGTACACAGTACATTTCACTTTGCATCAGCTCATGTAAGTCTTTCCAGGTTTCTCTGAGAGCATCCTGCTCATCATTTCTTGTAGCACAATAGTATTCTGTCATGACCACATACTATATATAACTTGTTCAGCCATTCCCCAATTAATAGGTATCCCCTCAATTTCCAATTTTTTTGCTACCAGAAAAGAGCTGCTATAGATATTTTTACACATATAGGTCCTTTTCTTTTTTGTTTTTAATCTCTTTTGGGGTACAGACCTAGTAGTGGTATTGCTGGGTCAAAGAGTATATGTGGTCTTATAGCTAGCCCAGAATGGTTTTGGTTTGCATCTCTCTAGTCAGTGGTAAATTGGAACACTTTTTCCATATGCCTATAGATAACTTTAATTACTTCATCTGAAAACTGTTCATATCTCTTGATCATTTATCAATGGGGGGGGTGAAGCTAGGTGGCACAGTAGATAAAGCACTGGCCCTGGATTCAGGAGTACCTGAGTTCAAATCGGACCTCAGAGACTTGACACTTACTAGCTGTGTGACCCTGTGCAAGTCACTTAACCCTCATTGCCCCACCCAAAAAACAAAAAAACAAATATATATCAATTGGGGAATGACTTGTATTCAGAGAAACTTGCTTCAATTTTTTTTTCACAGTTACTATTGCTAACTGTATTTCCCTTCATCCTCAACCCCATCCCTCTTTATTCTATTCTCTCTCATCATCCTGTCCCTCCTCAAAAGTGTTTTGCTTCAGTAGTGCAGGTATTCTTGTCCCCATTTTACACATGAGGAAACTGAGACTCAAAGAGAGTGATTTGTCTGTGATCATATAAATAATAAGGGGTCCAGT
Source organism: Dromiciops gliroides (assembly GCF_019393635.1). Lineage (NCBI taxonomy): Eukaryota > Metazoa > Chordata > Mammalia > Microbiotheria > Microbiotheriidae > Dromiciops > Dromiciops gliroides. Next base: position 146,012,952 of record NC_057865.1, read on the forward strand.
CAGGACTGGAACCTACATTCAGTGTGCACTTTCTACTACTGTGTCACTCTGGCTCAACCTGTTACCCTACAATGTGAATGTTGGTCTCATTCTTCAAAGTTAGTCATAAATCTACTGCATTGTAGAGTATGTCTACTGATAAATAAAAATGGACAAAGATCAGGTGTCTGTAGTGAGGTCTCCTACACTCCCTACTCAGAGGATACTCCATGTTTTTTATCTGTTTGTAAAAAATGTCCTGCCCTCTTCCATGGCCCATAGGGTAGGCAATGAGAAATAAATAATCCACACTGTTTTTAGAGCCAGGACTGGTGTTATTGATGAGAGACTAAAGTTCAGTTAACAAGGGAGTAAACAAAAGGACCATATTAATTTCATGCTCCATTAGAAATACCAAAGGAGAAATATCAATTTTCTAAAATTTTCTGAAATAGTGGGCAGCAATGGGAACCAGTCACAGTGTTGAAGGAGCATTTGGTCAGAACTAATGAAACCAACTACACTTTATGTCATATAGATTGCAACCCTCATGCTAACTAACTTCAAATTTATTCTCCTCCTATAAATATATTTTAGAAAAGACCTATTATAGCTATTTCTTATAATTCTTTTTTCCTTAGCAAAGAATTCTTTCCACTTAAGAAATTACAGGTACTGAAAATATCTGATTGTTTGGTCTTTTCTTCCTATGTAGTAAGTAGGTTTGGTTTTAGGAATGGAAAAAAGTAATTTCTTTTATTAATGTGCCCTGGTTTGTAATCATTTCGTTTCATTCTCATTGGTGGGAATGAAACCAGCAAGCACTTTACTAAGTGTATTAAAAGTATGCCTATTCAAGTCACTTAACCCTCATTGCCCTGAAAAGATCAGAGGGTTTAAACCTGGAAGGGTACTTAGAAATTAACAAGTCCAACTCTCCCATTTTACAGAAGAGGGACAATGAGGCCTAGAAAGGTTAAATTACTAGCCCTAGTCCTTCCAGGTAGTCATTTGTGGTACTGGAAGGATTTGAATACCTTATGTCTTTTAATTTCAAATCCAGTGTCCTTTCCCCTATTCCATCCCCCATCTCTTTCAGAAATCCTGTTGAAAAGAAAATTCTAGTTTTCCTAATGTCATCTATTGGCTCCTGCCTTAACTGCCACCAAACACTTCATAGACATCTAATGCATTATAAATATGTAATATATTTTGTTGAGCATTTATTACCCTGTGGTCTGTTTGTTCTCTGTATATATGCACATTCATCTATATTTATAAGGCCTGGTAGGTAGTGACCAGGCCTGTCAGATTGTCCTGTGGCACCAAGCAGAGCTGTGCACACAAATCAACTCTTTAATCAAATGCTTTGGGGGAATGATGAAAACGTAGTCAAAACCTTCTGAGTGGGGACAACTTCTGTTCCCATGTCTAGTTCCACTTTTCACAGTCAAGCCATCCTGGTCTTTCATTATCTTGTCTCAGAGTGCTTTTTTCTGGCAGAGGGGCTGGTGAAGTGGGAACATGTGGGACCTGGCATGCATTTCAGGTAAAGCTGCATTGGACCAGCCGCCAGAGAAGAGAAAAATAGCTGTGAGGAAATTTCTCAAGTAAACACTGATCTTCCGCAGAGCTTCTGGGTAATACAAAGCTGATTTCCTTCATTGCTGGATATTTCCCCATTTCCTCTCACTCTTTTTGCCAATATGCTAGCTAGGAGGAATCCTATCTCTATGTATTTAAATATTTGGTGTCTTCAGCCTGAAGTTGACCAAATGCCCAACAGGCGTGGTAAAAATGAACTCATCAATCCTTACTGTGGCTTAGCCAACACTTTCTTTGTGGGATTTATGGATTGACCCAAAGTTGGGTCAAAAATATTTTCAACTCCTCACCTAGTTCATCAGATTGGTTTCTTTTTATTCAGTTAATTAATATCAATCAGCCAACAACCCACAAATCAAGTGCCTTACATGTGCCAAGCTTTGTGCTAGCTGGGGAAAGAAAGAAAAAAGGGAAACAACCTTCTCTCAAAGAGCTTGTATTTTTATCAAGTGAAACATCATAAGTGTGTACGAAGTAAAAACAAGGTTATTTAGGGCAAGGGAGACACAGGGCCGGGTAGGGACAAGAATCAGGATAGGCCTAGGCTGTGAAGGTTGGCACTTGAGTTGAGCTCTGAAAGAAACTACAGATTCCAAGAAGTGAGGGGGGAGTCAAGAGATTCTTCTTCCCCAGATTCGGGTTGACATGAAAAAAATAAATTTAAATTAAATTCTAAGTTGCTGTGTTCTCAGGCATGGATCCTAAAACAGCAGAGATCCTGACATTTGGATTGCTGGTGTGGGGCGGGGTTGTGTAGAGAGATGCAGGAGTCTTCTCACCTCTAGGACCAGGCAGGAGGGGCACTGGCTCTTTTGTTCCCAGGCAGACAGATGTGTGGAAGGGGAAAATAAGGATGCTGGGCCAATGACTACTTGGCAAGCAATAATAAAACTCAAGGCTCATAGACCTAAATACAGTCAACCCATCAATACCATTATAAACTGTACTCCCTCACTCCTAATCACTGAGGCAAAAGTTCGGATGTCTTTTACCCATAATCATCCTCAGACTTCCTGTTGCCCTTTAGGGCATTTGTGATTGGTTTTAACCTGACTTGTTTAAAAACATGGGAGGAATTACTAGGTCTGTATCCCAAAGAAATCACAAAAAAGGGGGAAAGGACCCACATGTATGAAAATAGTTATAGCAACTCTCTTTGTGGTGGCAAAGAATTGAAAATCAAGGAAATATCCATAAGTTGGGGAATGGCTGAACAAGTTGTGGTGTATGAATGTAATGGAATACTATTGTGCTGTAAGAAATTATGAACAGGAAGATTTCAGAAAAACCTGGAAAGACTTAAGTGGACTGATGCTGAGTGAAGTGAGCAGAACCAGGAGAATATTATTGTACACAGTAACGGCAACATTGTGGGCTGATCAACTGTGATAGACTTAGTTCTTCTCAGCAATACAATGATCCAAGACAATTCCAAAGAACTCATGATGGAAAATATTCTCCACATCCAGGAAAAAAAAACTGTGGACTCTGAATGCAGATTGAACCATATTGTTTCAACTTTTTGTTTGTTTGTTTGTTTTGGTTTTTTGAGGTTTTTCCCTTTTGTTCTGATTCTTCTTTCACAACATGACTAATGCAGAAATATGTTTAATGTGATTGTACATATATAACCTATATCAGATTGCTTTCTATCTTGGGGAGGGGGGAAGGAAGGAAAGGAGGGAGAAAAATTTGGAACTAAAAATCTTATGAAAACAAATGTTGAAAACTATCTTTACTTGTAACTGGAAAATAATAAAATACTTTTATGATTTAAAAAAGATTTTTAAAAAACATGGGAGGAGAACAGGCTATGGTAGTGGATAGAGAGCTGATCTCACAGTATGACTTACATTCAAGTACTGGTTTTCACACATGGTAATTGTGTGGTCCAAGCAAGTCACTGAGCCTCTGGGGGCCCCAGGCCTATAAGATTGTAATGGACATGTACTCATCTGCATTCCTCACTGGAATGCCTTTGTATGGGTGAAATCACAGATTGAGTCCAAAAAGATAAAATGAAAATATTGGTTGGGAGGACTGACTGGTGTTGTAGTGTGACGTGCCACAGGCCCCACTGAAGGGAAGATAAGACATTAGACTTAAAGATAGATTGGGGGGGGGGGGAGGCAGCTAGGTGGCACAGTGGATAAAGCACCAGCCCTGGATTCAGGAGGACCTGAGTTCAAATCCGGCCTCAGACACTTGACATGTACTAGCTGTCTGGCCCGGGGCAAGTCACTTAACTCTCATTGCCCTGCTCCCCCCAAAATTGCAAAAGCAAAACATAAAAGATAGATTTAGGGGCAGCTAGGTGGCTCAGTGGATAAAGCACCAGCCCTGGAGTCAGGAGGACCTGAGTTCAAATGTGGCCTCAGACACTTAACACTTACTAGCTGTGTGACCCTGGGCAAGTCACTTAACCCCAATTGCCTAACTTAAAAAAATAGATTTGTCACAGAAGTGACACTCCATCATCCTCTTCCTCTTCCTCAAGACTAGAATTAACTGAAACCTAGCTTTGCCCTGAACACAGTTGGGAATAAAACCCAAAGTCCTTGACCTGCTCTCCTAGGCTTTCCACAACATGGTCTCAGCCTATCTTTTAAAAAAAAACAAAAAACAAAACAAAAACAATTATACTTTATTTTAAACATTCATTTTTTTAAAATTTTGAGTTGCAAATTCTCTCCCTTCCTGAACCCTTCCCCTACCCATTGAGAAGGTAAGCAATAAGACTTCAAGTATACATGTGAAGTCATGTAAAACATATTTCCATATTAGCCATGGGAAGGAAGGAAGGAAGGGAAGAAGAAAGGATGCTTCAGTCTGCATTCAGAGTTTCTCAGTTCTCTTATCTAAAGGTGCATTTTTTATCATGGGTCCTTTGGAATTGTTTGGGTTATTGTATTGATCAGAGTACCTAAGTCTTTCACAGATGATCATCATTACACTGTTGCTCTTACTGTGTACAATGTTCTTCTGCTTCTGTTCAATCTATCCTTCTAGCCTTAGCTACTTGACACTCCAGTCAAACTGGACTGTTCACTATTCTCCAGCACCTTCCTTCTGCCTTTTTTACCTTTGTTCATGCTCTGCTCATCCTCATTGGAAATTCCCTTCCCTCTTTCCTCCCATACTTCTATCTCCACCTACAGGGTTTTTTTGTTTTGGTTTGGTTTTTTGCAGGGTAATGAGGGTTAAGTGACTTGCCCAGGGTCACACAGCTAGTAAGTATCTGAGGCTGGATTTGCACTGAGGTCCTCCTGAATCCAGGGCCAGTGCTTTATCCATTGTGCCACCTAGCTGCCCCCTCCACCTACAGTTTTTAAAAGCCTACTCATTCAGTGTAGGATCCTAGAATTAGGGTTATTTTGAATGCCCCTTCTTCCTGATTCTCACCCTGCCAGGTTTGTTTCTCTCTTCTGAAGCCTCATAGTGTTTTGTTTTTCAACTCCTTCATGACACGTGGCACATTCTGCCTTGTGCTCTAATTATGATGCTTGTCTCATCTCCCTCCATATTTGATTGTAAAGATCAAGGCTTGGGTCTCTTCACCTTTTTTTTTTAATCCCTGGCTCATAGTGCAGTGCCTTTCCCATAGTGAATTCACCCAATAAATATTTTTATTAAATTGAATTGGTTCAACTTAGGCAACTTTAAACTCCAGTTGGAATGAAAAGCCCTGTTATGCTTTTTGAGCATTAGGCCCTTTGTAATAGATTTGGTTGTGAAGAAATTAATCCCCTCCTTGGACAGTTTATCATCTGAAAGCACTGATATAGTACCAACCCAGTGATACAAACAGGACTTTAGGCTTGAAAATTATTTTTTAAAGGGGGGAGGGGAATCCCATGCTTTCTTGCCTTGGCTTTTCCCTGGTTAGTCTGAAAAAGGACAATTGAAAGGATGTGATGCAGAGCTGCACAGCCCAGAATATTAACCCCTTGAGGAAAGCATCTTCCTAGAAGGAACCTGTGTTCCTGGGTGATAGAAGTGGGTTTCTCTGTTCAAGATGGTATACCTATAGACATTTGGAAGTAAAGAAAGGTCGTTGTAGGTATGCCACTTCATGAAAGGTGGGATGATTCTTTAAAGAGGAAGGAGGAAGGTATTCTAAAAAGCCTATAGTGGGGGAAGCTAGGTGGCACAGTGGATAAAGCACCAGCCCTGGATTCAGGAGGATCTGAGTTCAAATGTGACCTCAGACACTTGACACTTACTAGCTATGTGACCCTGGGCAAGTCACTTAACCCTCATTGCCCCACCCCAAAACAAAGCAAAACAAAAAAACAAACAAAAAACCCCTAAACTTAAAAGCTTATAGTCCTAAAGTAAATGAAAACACATAAAAAGTTTAAAAAAAAAAACATGGCCTTCCAGGATTATGTGGTAGAGTTTTAAAATTCTCTCCCATTCACCTGACTATTGAATAGAGAAACTCAAATGGAAATTGTTTTTTCCTAGTAATGTCAGATGAATGGGTTTCCATTTCCTGCTTACCCCCTTAAAAAATATTTGAGCATACTCAAAAATATACAGCTGCCAGGAAACAAATCATGAAAATCAGTATTTAAAAGTCTTTTAGGGGCAGCTAGGTGGCGCAGTGGATAAAGCACCGGCCCTGGATTCAGGAGGACCTGAGTTCAAAGCCGGTCTCAGACACTTGATCCTCACTAGCTGTGTAACCTTGGGCAAGTCACTTAACCCTTTTTGCCCAACCAGAAAAAAAAACAAGGGATTTTAGTGGTCTTCATGTTCAAGACTGAGCAACAATCACCTCTACGAATATGTCTTCAACTGAGTAAGCAGTTTTTGCTTAAAGACAGAGCCCTTTAGTGATAAGCTCACTACCTCTTGAAGCAACAATTATTACCCACTGAGTTCTCCTAATTCTACCCTATAGGACTAAGTAAAAGCAATCCAATCCCCCTTCTACCTGACAGCCTTTCAAAGACCTGAAGAATGTGGTCATTCCTATTACTCTCTCCTCTCCCACGCCTCACCCCCACCTACCCCCCCCCAAGCTCAGATCTTCTCCAAGCCAGGCATCCTCAGTTCCTTCAACCCGTGCTGGTGTGGCGTCGTTTCACTACCCCCTCGCCATACTAGCTGACCTTCTCTGGACCTGTTTCATCTCGTCAGTGCCTTTCCTCAAATGTTGTGGCCGGAAACTAAACACAATAGTTTATTTTGTTTCCTTTCTTCAAAGGTAACTTCTTGCCTACCCACAAGCTGTCATTTTGCTTTGCTGCTAATGACTCACTGTCAGTAGGACATGAGCTCTGAATGGTTTTTCCAGTGGTGGTCATGGATTTGCCCCCAAATACTCATCTCTTTGCCCACCCCCACCCCCTAACCAATGACACGGATCTTCAAGCTGGCCATCCCAGGTGGGGTGGGCTTTAGGGCCATGGAACATAGTTTTTCCTGGTGCCAGCTACAGGGATAAAAAACCCCAGCAGTGGTTTCATTAACGCAGTCATCTAGCCAGCTGAGCTAAACTGGCACAAGGACAGGTTTTCAGAAATAAGCTTCAGGCTGTCTGAAGCAATTTAAAGGATTGTGCATAATGGAGGAGGTGCCATGGTACACTAGAAAGGGCTCCATTGGCTCCTTAGTCAGAGAAGCCGTGTTCAGACTCCATTCCTGTGTGACCTTGGTCAAGTCATTTAATTTCCTTGAGCCTCAGCTTCATCATCCATAAAAATGAGGGATGGACAGATGGCCTATGAGTACCTTTTCAACTTTATATATACCTAGTGTAGGGCTTTGTACACATTAGGCACACAAATGCTTATTAATTTTCTTCTTAAAGCTAAAGCAGCCATATTTCTGATGATAAGAAAGCATTTCCTAGGATTTGGGCAGCATCAGGGCATAGCAGACAGAACAGAGGTTCCCTACCTAGTGTCCAGGAGCTTTTAAAAAATATATATTTTGATAACTATACTTCAATAGAATTGGTTTTCTTTGCAATCCTACATATTTTACTTTATATATTTAAAAATTTTATTCTGAAAAAGGATCCATAGGATTCACCATATGACCAAATAGGTCCATGACATGAAAGGATGAAGAACTGCTTTACAGAAGACCTGAATTCAAATCCTACCTCTTGCAAATCCATGTCATCGGATCTATTTGATCTCAGAACCTTTAACCTCCTGTGCCTCTTTCCTCATCTAGGTAAAGAGGGGATTGGACTAGATGGCCTATGAGGTCCCATACTATTCTAAGCCCATGATTCTATGAATGTTTGGTCTGAATGAAAGGCAGTGCGGAGTAGTGTATGGAGTTCTGGATTTGGAGACAGGAAGTTGTTTAGTTGTTTTCATTCATGTCCCACTTTTCTTGACCTTATTTGGTTTTTTGTTTGTTGTTTTTTTTTTTAGCAAAGGTAAGTACTAAAATGGGCTTCCCATTTCCTTCTCCAGTTCCTTTTATAGATGAGAAAACTGAGGCAAACAGGGTTAAGTGACTTATACAGGGTCACACAGCAAGTATCTGAGGTTGAATTTGAACTCAGGTCTTCCTGACTCCAAGGATGGCACTCTATCCACTGTGCACCTAGGTTCAAATACTGTCCCAGGCACTTAGTGTATTATTCTGAGTTGCTTAGCTTTTCTGAGTTTTGGTTTCCTCATCCATAAAACAGTGGTAACAGTAGTGCCTAATCATGATAGTAGTAGCTAATATTAAATGGTGTTTTAAGTTTTGCAAAGTGCTATGCAGATATAATCCTGTTTGATCCCTGGAACAAACTCATGAGGTAGGTGCTCAGCTAATGCCCCAGATAGTTCTGAGGGGTAAAGAAGGATTTATTGGCAAATCTCAGGGACTACATGAATACAAGCCATCATTATTCTTTTCGTCATTATTATTGTGTCATGACATCACCTCCCTGAGAAAGAAGGACAAACAACAACATTTTTATTGTTCCTTTCTCTTCCTCCAGCTCTATGGAGCTAGGCTTCCTGAATGCACTGGAGTGGGAGGGACCAGGAGAGATCCTGGAGTCTCCCTCCCTGCCCTTGGGCAGCACCACACAACCATAGATAGATGGTTGTGTGACCTATTTAAGAAGATGTCCTGAGAAGATTCCAGTTTCTTAACAGCTTATTCATGCCCATCCATAGGAATTAGATTTCATAGTTCACCTCTAAAGAGAAACCTCTTTAAAGGGAGCACTTGTATGCTTTTAACCACCCTCCCTCTAAAGAACATTCTTTTCCAGGGTGCTTTCCTCCACCCTGCCTGAACGTGTGCTTCCCATGTAGGGTAGGTAAAGGGTAAGGGCACTACTGGTGGTGACTGCAGAAAACTTAGAGCATTGTGCAGTCTCCTCAGAAGTACAGGAACCAGCACCTCCAGCCACTTGGCAACATAACATTTCTACTTTGGGCTAGTAGAGACAAACTCCTAAGTAGTTCTGATCAGGGCACAGAGACAGGGAAGACAGCTTCAAAGGAACAGTAGAGAACCTCACAGCTGTTTGGGAGAAAAAACATGGGAAAATACCAGGAACCTTGTGGTTTTCTGAAAGCACAGTCATGTTAATTTTACATGAAAAATAATGGGAATTTAGCCATAAACATTTAAATTGAGTTCTTTTTTTTTTTTTTTGTGAGGCAATGGGGGTTAAGTGACTTGCCCAGGGTCACACAGCTAGTAAGTGTCAAGTGTCTGAGGCCAAATTTGAACTCAGGAACTCCTGAATCCAGGGCCGGTGCTTTATCCACTGCGCCACCTATCTGCCCCTAAATTGAGTTCTTAAAGTTTAGTCAGCATTTAAGTAGGGTGAAGGTGGAAGAGTATGGATTGAAAAAAAATATGTAGGGGGCAGCTAGGTGGCACAGTGGATATAGCACCGGCCCTGGAGTCAGGAGGACCTGAGTTCAAATCTGACCTCAGACACTTAACACTTAGTAGCTGCGTGACCTTGGGCAAGTCACTTAACACTCATTGCCCAACCAAAAAAAAAAGGAAGAAAGAAATATATAAGGAGAGCAACATAGGTCTTAGTGCTAGAATGGACTCCATGGGTCAAATGGTCCTACCCACCCACCCTCAATTTTACAAATGAGGAAACTAAGACCCAAAAAGATGAAGTGACTTTTCCAGTATCACAAAGGAGGTAAGAAGTAAAACTGGGATTTGCAACCAAGTCTTTGGACTCTAAATTCATTGCTCTTCCTATTACGCCATTCTGCTTCAGAACAGAACCTCCTGAGGGAGAGGAGTCTTGCTGGCTGTTGTCACTTAGGATAACCTTGTAATTGCCCTGTGACTGCTCCCTGACCTCATCCAAAAAGAGGTTTACTTATTCCAGTGAGTCGTCTTATCTGTGGTGAGACTTGGAAAGCAGGAAAATGTTCATAGAAATTCCCCTATAATAACAGGTTGCTCTACTCTCACAGAATTAGGTCACTGGCACCTGGATGAATTTTGTTTGCAGGTCCTTTGAGAAATCCTAATGTGTCCATACTTTTAAACTCCACACAGAACTTTTGTTGGCCCATATTAGGACATTTGGATTGACTGATGAGCATCTTATGAGAAAGAAGAAAGTGATTAGCAGGAGGAAATAGAGTTCCTTTTTTGCATGCCATTGCCTCCTGAGCCAGGGCAGCCCTTGCTGTAAGAACAGTTTCAGAGGCGCTGGGCTACCTTATCATATCACAGCAAAGCAAGGTCAAGGCCAGCATTGTGCAACCTGCCAAAATGGTTACAAACTCCTCTTCTGTCAGGAATGAGTGGAACTCATGATGTCAGTGTCAGAAGCTACCACCAGCCAGGGAAACTAGAGGCTGCCTAGTAGGAACAGAGATGATTAGGAGGGAGGGGAACCTAAACAGGGTCCTGGAGCTTGTAGAAATATTTTGATGATTGGGCCTGATTTGGGGCTAACACTGACTGGAGTGACTAATCTGGGACTTTTTGACTCTGGCTATCTAACTGCTATTAATTTAATGTGGGCCGTTTATAAAGTTCCACCACACTGCTCCACTCCCAAAATTGATAAGCAAAAGATTAAGAAGCCTCTTAACTAAATAATCCAAGCAGAGTTTATTTATGAGATACTATTTAAAATTAAGAATACAGGGAAATAAAATGTACAACCTGTCTCTTTCCACTGGGTCTTTCCCACCTGACCTTCTTTTAATACAATCAGGGCTTTAGCCGCCTCTTGCCTTAGGGCACTCAGGTCCTTTATTCTAACTCCAAGCCCCTTTCACTTTGTAAATCCCCCTGCTTCTAACTTTTCTCTCCTCCTTACTGCCACCGCTGAACCCCTGTGTTTCTCTCTCACCGACCTTCTGTCTGTCTGCTCTGTCAGTCTGCCCTTTGGCCTCTCTTTTCCCTGGTCCTAGTCCTTCTCGTCTTCTCCTGCATCCTTGTAGCACCCTCTCTAGTCTGCCGCGCTCCAACCTTTCTAATCTCGTCAGCCACCTCTTGACTTCTTCTCCCCTCCCTGAGTCTAACCCCCAGGTCTATATATACCTTTTCTTCTCTCCACTCAAATCTCGGGGCTTCTTGCACCCACACACCAAGCTAATCCGCTAACCAGGGCTGCAGATGGGGCCGCGGGCACGCTCAAGCATCACATGCCTCAGCACAGGCTACCCCAGAGCCCAGCATCTCTCAGATACCTCCGCTCAGGGTGGAGGGAGCTGGGGGCTTTTTCCCCCCAGCTGTCTGACCTGGCATCTTGTACAGCCCATGGGGCTTTTTGGCTCAGCTGAAGCAGAGGGAGAGGGGCACCAGCACCTCCCACACAGAAGAGACCCTGAGGGCCTAAAGTTTTCTAATCTCAGCCCAAAGGTAGGGTCCCCAAATCAAAATAAATTTCCACAAGCTAGATCTGTTTGGGAGAGAGCCAGCACTTGACACAGGCAGGTAGAACAGGTACATCAGTCAGGCCCATTTAGGATGGAGGTTTAAGTGGTTAATTTGAGGAGTATGCGAGTTATGTTCTAGGTTCAACTTAGCTGAGCTACATGGCAGAGAGGGAGAGGTATTTGTTTTTAATCTGTTGTTATTATTAAACTTAAATGATCCTTTTCCCTCCCCCCCAAAAAAAACTCAAAAAAGTAAGTAAACATTATTAAATAACCATTTTTCCTCATTCCAGATTTTGTTATGATCTTTGTTAATGGAATTACATATTTGTATAGAGCTGTGATCTTTATATATGCTTACCATCTCATGCTTTGCTTTTTTCATATCATATTATTTCATATATACATTTCCACTTATTGATATAATCCAAAAGCTTGTCTTTTTTGTGTGTGTGAGGCAATTGGGGTTAGGTTGCCCAGGGTCACACAGCTAGTAAGTGTCAAATCTCTGAGGCTGGATTTGAACTCAGGTACTCCTGACTCCAAGGCTGGTGCTCTATCCACTGTGCCACACCACCTAGCTGCCCCAAAAGCTTGTCTTTTAAAATAGCTACATAGTATTGAGTTGTGTTCATATATTTTCTTATTCATTTTCCTACATGAGGGAATCTGGGTTGTTTCCAAATTTTTCAAAAAGATAAGTAATGGTGTTTTATGACCATCTTTTTACAAATTGGGATTTTTTTTTTCTTTTGAGTGATTTTCTTGAGAATTTCCCCAGAGAGAAAATGCAGGATCTGAGAGTATGAATAGTTTTCTAACTCTTGCTAATTGTTGCCAGATTGCTTTACAAAAGGATTAATAACATATATAGTGATACCAACAAAGTATAATATGCAGTTTTCATTTTTGCATTTTTTTGTCTAGGGAGTTAGGCAGGACATGGGTGAAAGGGAGGCCATTTGAAAGAAATTATCCCATTGCCAACATCAGAGTGCATTTCCATAGGAAGGACAAGCTTTCAACACCTCTAATATAATTTCTTGCCATCCCAGTGAGTTTGTTGAGTCAGGCAGGACGAGAGTCAGGAAGTGAACAGAGAAATTAAGAAATCTTTGTCTTCCAGGTACATCAGGATCTGCCATTCTAATGCAAGTAGCAGCTGTAGGATGAGGAAACAGGAAATTCAACCAAAGGGAGGAGCCTCAGATCCTGCAGACAAGCCGCTGAGGTCCCCTACACATTGTGTGTGTTATAGCAGGATGCCTTGAGATGCTCAGCAGTTAGCTGCTTCCTCATTCCAAGGTGGCCCACAGAGACAGTGTGTAGATTTTCACAATATTTTTCCTAGTTAGATTATTGTAGCTCTTTTTCTTCCAGGGAGATCATAAAAATGTAGCTCTAAAGCTAGAAGAGACCTTAGTAGCCATCTAGTGCCACCCCCTTGTTTGAGGCTTAAAGGGGTTGAAGGGTCTTGCCCGGGACTGATGGAGTCAGCATTAGAGGTGAGATTTGAGCCCGGGTTCTTGGACACCAAAACCAGCACCCTTTTCACTAGTATACTTCCCTCTAGTCCAGGGCTTCTTAAACTTTTCCCACTCTTGACCCCTTTTCACTGGAGACATTTTTACACGACCCCAGGTATATAGGTGTATAAAATAGGTATACTTAACCTTTTACTGTTGCTGAATTATTCACAACCATCACATTCAGTTACCCTCTATGGGGTCTTGTCCCACAATTTAAGAAGCTAGGTTCTAGGAGACACCCCAGGAGTCATATAACTACTACATATCCCTCCTCCTTATGGCTAGAAACTTGGAACTCAGATTTATAATTAATTGTGTATGGCAATCCACGTTTTACAGATGGAAAAACGGAGGAACAGGAAAGAAAAGTAAGTAATTTCCTTGAAGGTACTTCTTGGAAGAGAATCGAAAGAATTTGAGACTGCTGCCTCAGAGTCCAATTATTGCTTTGACTATCCAGGCTACAACTCCATTTGGTTTCTAATCTAAACACCCCACCCCCCCACCCCCAGCAATAGTACTTCTTTTTTTTTTCCCCCTGTATATTTTTTGTTTGTTTGTTTGTTTGTTTTTTGGGGTTTTTTTAAGGGGCAATTGGGGTTAAGTGACTTGCCCAGGGTCACACAGCTAGTAAGTGTTAAGTGTCTGAGGCCGGATTTGAACTCAGGTACTCCTGAATCCAGGACCGCTGTTCTACCCACTGCGCCATCTAGCTGCCCCTATTTTTATTTTTTTTAATTAATAAAGGTTTTTTTTCCCGTTATGTGAAGATAGTTCTCAACTTTTGTTTATACAAGCTTTCCTATTTCAGATTTTTCTCCCTCCCTCCCTTCCCTCCCCCTCCCCTAAACAGCAGGTAATCTGATATAGGTTTTATTTATATATATATATATATATATATATATATATATACACACACACACACATACATATATATACATACATATATATACACATAATAACATTAATCATATTTCTGCATTAGTCATAAGAGAAAAATCAGAGCAATGATGAAAAACCTCAAAATAGAAAAAAAAACAGCACCAAAAACAAAAGAAATAGCATGGTTCATTCAGCATCTATACTCCACAGTTCTTTTTTTTTTTTCTTGGATTTGGAGATCCTCTTCTATCATGAGTTCCCTGGAACTCTTCTGTACCAAGCAATAGTACTTCTATCCCTCTTATTTTGCTTATTCCTCTCTGGCTCTGCAATGTAGGAAAATGTAGCATTATTTGTTTGGAGTCAAGATAAGTAGCTGTGTGAGAGTGGGCCAGCGGAGGGGTGAGAAGAACATTAGCCCTGTGTGACTCAGAGGCAGCTCTCCTGTACTGGCATACCCTCCCCACACACACACACACACACACCCCTAGACTAAATTTCTGTACATGCTCATTTTCCTGGGAAAGCAGTTTTTAGGGTTTCTTCGATCATTGTATTGGGCTTTTTGGTTTTGTTTTCCCGAGGGGTGGGGACAGTGGGGAAGGGTGGTTTAGAGGATAGGCACAGTCAGTTGAGGACATATAGCTTGCCACCTGCATCTTGAAGCACGACAAAAGCCAAACGTCATCTTTACCAGCAGACAGAGCTCCCACACAGATTCTTCAGTGATAGCCGAGCCGGACTCTAGCAGGGGCAGTCAGCCTTCTTGGCACTTGGTTTTTCCAAGAAGAAAACCTTAGCTTCTTTCACCTGTGCAGACATACTTTCGCTTTGAATGGCTCCCTGGAGCCGCTTGCCTTTCTAGTCCCTTTGTTTCAGTTTCTATTCCCAGGCTTCTGTGCTTTGGGCTCTCAGTAAAGGTTTCAGTTTTCTGAAATCTGGAAATGTAAAAGTGGCCGCTTTTCGCCCATTGAAAGGCTTTTGACTTTTACTTTGTGTGGAAGGGAAGGTGTCAAGTGACTGAGTGAGGAACCTCCAGATAAGCAGCAGCCCCATGCCCTTTGGAGCTTCTGAGTTAATCATTTTCCAAACCCAAGATGGTTCTCTCCTTGCTTGATAGATTAAATGGGATCTCTTTTTCCTTTCCTCCTCTTTCTTTCCTTCCTAAATTCCCCTTCCCGTTCTCCCTTTCCTATATGGTTCCTTTCTGTCTTTTTTTTTTTAATCTTAGTTTGCCCACAGACAAAATAGCTTCTCTCTTAATTTTGTTAATTTAGAGAAATTGTGTTCTTGTATTAAACTGAGGCCTGGGCATTTGACTCTAATAATTAAATTGTAAGAACATCACTAAATATATTCCAATGGGCAATCCTACCTATCTGACTTTTTCATAAAAACTGTGAGACAAGCACCTTTAAGATTAATATGGGAAGGGAGCAGAACCAGAAGAATAATTTACGTGATAAAAACAACACCGGAACAACAAAAAAAACCTTTGAAAGACCTAAGAAATGCAGTGACCTACTATGATTTCAAAGGACACATGATGAAGTTTGCTCCTTACCTCCTAAAAAAGAGGTGATGGACTCAGGGTACAGACTGGCCAATATGGAAATTTTCTTTGCCTGACTATACATATTTTTCCAAGGGTTTTGTTATTATTTCTTTTTCAGTGGATAGGGAGAAATGGGAGAAAGAGAAGGCAGATTTTCATTTATTGAAAAAAGATAAAATTTAATCTAAAGAAAGACAACTTTAAAAGAGTTAGGAACTGACCAATCACGATTCCTCAGGATGGCTTGTGAAGCATGCTACCCACCTCTTGACAGAGATGATGGACTCAGGATACAAAATGAGACATATTTTCTGGAGTTGGTTAATGTAGAATTTGGGAGGGGGGGAGATGGCTTGATTATGCACATTTATCACAAAGGTTTTCTTTTTCTTTTTTTTCCAATGGGGCCGTGGAAGAGTTAATAATTTTTATTAATTGGGGGAAAAAACTTAAAAGATTGATATAAAAAAGGAAGATTTTAATTATAAGTATTGCCTTTCAATTAGATTGTTCAATACTAGCTAGGACATTTGGGGGCTTCTTCTTACTTAGCCCAGCACTTAGCATAATACCAGGCACATCATAGGCACTTAATAAATGCTTTTTGACTTGACTAAGCCCAGACTTCTGATCCTTCCACAGTGGAATTCATACTTCCTCTATGTTCTATACTAATCATTGCATCTGTCTTGTGTCTGGTTATAAAGTGATTTATATCTGAATAACTTGAAATACCTGAGTTTACAGAAGTGAACCTCCACTAAAGATCTAATACGCTGCTTCAGAAGGCATGGGTTCAAATCTTGCCTCTGATGCTTACTATTTCTGAGACCTTGAGCAAATCGCTTAATCTCCCTGAGCCTCAGTTTCCTTATCTGCAAAATAAGGGGATACGACTAGCAAGCTTCTTAGGCCCCTTATAGCTCTAGAGCTCTGATTCTCATCAGTTAGGATCTGGAAAACCACACCATCCTGGCACAAAGTCTGGCTGATCCCACAAAGCTAGAAGAGCTTCAAGTACAAGCCCAGTGACAGGCTGGCCTTTCACCCCAGGAGCAGCCTAGTTAAATTCAGAGAGTTTATCACCAAGTTGGCCACAGGGTGGTTGATGAATTCTTTTGGCCATAGGAGCTCTCATAAACCATCTCGTATGTTGGAGAGGAATTGTCAACTGTCTGTTGTGAAAGAAATCAGACTGTTGAGATACTGCCATGAAAGACTTACTAGGCACAGTTGAAATCAGTGACCAAATACATACAATGCTTGGAATTTTCTAAAGAAATTTAATGTCAGATATTCTGTTCTCTGTGGCTGTAGTTACCTTGTCCTTCAGTCCTGTGAAACTAAATAGATTGTCTTATCATCCTGTTATAATATACTTCTGACACAGGTGGTCTTCATACTGTTATGGGGTAGGACGATTGAAGTTTAACCTGGCCAGCTGACAATGGTCTTCTCCTTGAGACATACCTTGAAGCAGGAGCAATAGGCCCATTGGGTGTGGCTCCTGCTTTTGTGTCCTGAGTGGGGCAGAGATGGCTTGAGAGATCTGAGCTGCCTCTCAGGGAACTTACCCCAACCACCACCAGTGGTGGATGGTCCTCTCTCAGTTGCACCCCCAATAAGGGAACTTTCCACAGTCAGATGATCACCCCATTGGACCACCATTGGTCCTCTATAAAAGTATTTGCCTGTCTCCTGCTCAAGGAGATAATTATCTCAGTGCTATACTATCTCCCCTTGGGACTTGTCTCAAGGTTTTCCTTTCTCTAGCACCCAAATAAAATATTATTTTATTCTAACTGGATTTGTGTGCAAGAGAATGTAATTCTTTAAAGAGGAATTCCTAAGGACCCCAACCCCCACCCATTTCCCCTATAACAATACTATACAGAGTTTCTTCCTGGGAGAGATACTGTAAATAAAAAGGTATAAGTAGCATCTGTTTTACTCATGGAAAATGGTATAATATAGAATTGTGTTCTGGAGCTCAATTTTATTTTATTTTATTATTTGTGTGTGTGTGTGGCAGTGAATGTTAAGTGACTTGCCCAGGGTCACACAGCTAGCCAAGTGTCTGAGGGCAGATTTGAACTCAGATCCTCCTGAATCCAGGACTGGTGCTTTACCCACTGCACCACCTAGCTTTCCTGAGCTCAAATTTTTAATAGAAACATTTGTAAATACTGTATTTAATCTACTATAAATGACCTTTCCAAAATTTATATAAATAAGGCACACAGTAACCAATCATCCAAACTTATATATAGCGTGTTGTAGTTGGCCTCTGAAGTCCCCTCCAACTCTAGATCTCTGGTCCTTATCATCCTTGTGGACTGGGTTCTATGCCAGCAGAGTCTACTTCATAATTATGGTCTCATTTTTTTTACTGTAACTCATCAGAAAGTCAAGTAACCTTTTCATCAGAGTCCTAGAATTCAGGAGGGGATCTCTCATGTCTGACTTTGTGAGACACTAGTACAAGGATGCCTGTTTTTGCTCCTGTTTATCACTACGACTGTCCCTATAGCATTAAAGATCAAATTATGAGTCATTCATTTTACTACCTCCTGCCGCTGCCTTTCAGCTTCTCTGAACTGCCTTCTTAGCAGTTTGCTTCATTTTACACCTTGATGTAGCTGCCATTAAAATGCATGAACCAATCCTTATTTGGAACTGAATTTTTCATCCTTTGATCCTTCAGCACTTGTTGCTTCACAGTGTCAAAAAGCCAACTCAAAGGTATACATAGTGCTGTTTGATCCTAAATCCACAAAAATCAAGGGTCTTTCTGTTTTAGCCACATATCCTGCATATTTCTTAATAATAATGGATTGCTGCTGTCACCAGAGCCTGGCTTTTTCACTTTAATTGTCTATTTTTAAGAACTGAATATGATAAGAACTGAATATGATAAAGTAAATGAGGCTTTTTTTTTTCAAAAAGCAAATATCATAACATACATCTAAATGAGTTCAGTCTTTCAAAGTAGTACCCTTGGGAGAATAGACACTTACTCAAATGATACTGCCATTGCCCAAAACATATTTGGAGCTGTTCTTTGGGATTTGCCTTCAGAGGCAATATACTGACTACACAAGAAAACTGGCTTCATTGTTTATATGGTCCCTGGCTTCTCTTGCTTTTTCCAAGACCTTTTTCCTCTCTTCTTCAATCCCTCTACCAGGATTCCCCGTCCTTTACTGCACTTGTTCTCCCTCCCCCCCCCTTCTGCCTCTCTTCTGCCAGTTTGTTGGGAAGAGAGGTGGTGCAACAGAGCTGGTGGAGGGAGGGACTGTGGAGCTAGTGTGAGGCTGAGAAGCAGGGGAAGCCTTAAAAGAAGCCAGCAGACAGACTGATGTAAATTCACTTGTGTGCTGGCCTGCCTCCTATTAGTGCTGTCAGCTGATAACATGAGTGTGATTGGCTACAACCCTGGAAATCGAGCACTTCTTATATAGGATAAAGGCTATAAATACCAAAGATTTAATAGTATGGGTTGAAGCTTAGTCTGAATAATTCAGAATGGGTAAGATTTAAGTCAAAAATAGAGTCTTTACGCAACTTATTTCTTTGCCCTGGGCAGTAGTTAGCCTTTACTTTAACTGCCCTCTTAGTAGACCAAATGGTCAGATATTTATTTTATAGTTGTCCATGAGATACTCTTGGATAGATAATACTAATAATACATATTTGGGTGCCCTCTGAGCCAATGATTTCTTTAGCCTGAGGAATTCCTGGTGAGGAAATTCTCTTTATCAATGTAGATAAGTAGCCAGTTCATAATTTTTTGTCTTGGGGAGTTGCCCAGGGCACTACCCAGCCAGTATATATCAGAGGCAAGTCTCAAACCCTGTTCTTCCTGATTCTAAGGCTAGCTGTCTATTATTTATCTCTTGGCCATGCTGCTCAAGGAAAGCAAGCCAGACAGGCATGCTTTCCCTTTTCTAGATCTTCCAAACACTTCCTGGGATAATAAATGATGAATATTACTTTCTCTATGTTTTGGTTGGGAAAATGGAGGCAGGGAAGAATAACCTTAACAAGGTCACTTAGTAATTTGGGGGTGAGATTAGGGCTTCAAGTTTCTGACTCCCTGCCCACTATTGGCTTTACTGGACTTGACTCCTTTAACTATTCATCATCCCACTGATGTGAGAGCAACAGATATCAGCAGATGAAGCCTGATTCCGCCTTGAATAATGCTTATGTAGAGATTGAGGAAGTTGGCAACCTCCTCAATGTGGGCTTAGTTGTTTCCAGACAGAAGGTTAGAGTTCTGCCTAGATTGTTTTAGTCTGGGGTTATTTGAAGCTATTTATATGCTTAAAAGTAAACAAGAAGCACAGTGTTACCATTTGCCCCCTGTCCTTTCTCCTTGCCCCAGTTTGGTATGTGTTCCTTTCCTACCTGCTAACATTCATCTTTTTTACTCCCTCCCAATTAGTAATACTCCTGGATAAATATTCTTCCAAAAATCTCCATGGCCGTGTCTCTTGGCATGTAGTGAGCAGGCTTGCAAAAATCACTGCTCTGCTGGACCTCAGATTTGGAATCCCTTTGCTTGAGACACATATCTCTCTGTCCTATGGCTTATTTGCAGTCCATTGGGTAGAGCCTAAATGAAGAGGAAATGACTGGCCCTTTCTGAGTAAACTGCTCATCAACATCCCGAGACTAGGCATGATTCTGAACCTGGATGGACAAACTCTTTGATACTTACATGATTCAAATTCAACTCTACCTCTGATTCATTGAGTGACCTAGCGCCTAGTCACTTACCTACTCCCACCCCCTCTACAAACTACAGCTAATACAACTTGTCTCCCTTGGCCTCCGAAACATGTTGCAAAGATCACTAGACTATCAGTCTTTGTGCTAATCTCTTTGGTGGTACTATTATCTCCATCTCTAATCAACAGATAGTCCACTGACAGGAGGAAGAAAGGATGAAACACCAGGTTTGATTTTGACTCTTTCAACTGTTTTGAACAATCTGCTTGAAACTGAGAGATTATATCTCTTGGTGTAAGTCTGTGCACATAGCACAACTCCAAACTTGAAAGAGAGTGCCTGGTTTTCAGCTCCCAGTCACCATTCCCCTGGAGCTTTAGACTGAAGATCTCATCTTCTTGTAGGTGGATTTTTTTTTTTTTTTACTGTTGACTAGTGTGGGTAAGCAGAAGCCAAAACATTGGTCCATCAGAAACAGGCACTCCAGAAACTGGAAAGAAAAACAGAGGCTTTGCAGAAAAGGCAAAAGAAAAGGAAGACCTTGGATAAAGCTTGCAGAATCTTTTCCCCTTTTACCTGAATATCTGTTTTGAGCCCAGAACCACACTAGTAGGGTCCAGTGGTGTTTTCACACTGTTCTTAAAGGTATCTTGGTATTCTAAGATAATTGGAATTCATGAGAACTATCTTTGACTCTGGCTTGGCCAGAGGCAGTCAATTAAGCTTTCTAGGCTTCAATTGCCTCATCTATAAAATGGGGATGATAATATTTGTCCTGTCTACTTCTTTTACAGAGGGGTATTATGTTAATAGAGTTAATAGCAATGATAATAGATATGAAAGCACTTTTAAAAGTATGAAGATCTTTATGAATCTAAGGTTTAACAACCAGCTCTTCAAAAAAAAATGTACACACACTTTTAAGTTTAATCTGAATTGTTAAGATTTTCTCCATCACTTTTTTAAGTCTAGAAGATCAACAAAACAATAAAAATAAAGCCCTGATTTCTACCATTTGCTGATTTCCAAGGTATAAATGTTCACACTGAAAATTTAATAATATCACCTTTGAGCTGAGTGTAGCGTAACCCTGCATATAAGGCAATATGGGATTCATAAGAAATGAAGTCCACTCTTGTCTCTGGTGTTCTCCACTCATGTGATTTCCAGTGTCAGGAAAGCTGGTGAAAATGGATTGTAATAGAAGTGACTTTGACATCACCCAGCTGGAGAAAGGAAACAAGCACTCCTGCCTTCCAAAAGGGGTACTGTGGATCGAATTGTATACAGTTCACACATCATAGATTTAGAGCTTGAAGGGACCTAGGATGTTTTCTGTCTAGTCCAACTCCCTCACTTTGCAAATGAGAAAACTGAGGCTCAGAGAGGTTAAATAATGTGCCTAACTTCACATGAGTAGAAAAGGGAAGTCAGGATTCAAACTCAGGACCTCTGACTCCAAATCTCACATTCTTCTCCATGTATTATTCCTAAAACCCTTTTCCCCCTATTTAGCAGACTGTTTCTACCCTTCCCTATCCCATGTTCAAATGTATGTTTAACTCATTTAGGAGCAGGACAAAACACCCTGTAACACCTAGGGCAGTGGTTCCCAAACCTAGGATCCACAAGGTCAAAGCCTTGCATAATAATACTGAGATGTTACTTGCCTATTAAATTCCTCCTCCCTTCTCCAACTATATATCTGCGTGAGGCTGGATTTTCTTCACATATTTCAACCAAAATAAATATAGCATCAGATTGAATAAAGAGCTAGGTTTGAGAATCCATCTGTCTTCTATTATTCCAGACATTAAAGAAATTTGCAAAACTATGTAAAACAATGCCATTCTTCTCACTATTTTTAATTTTTTAAATAGTATTTTCATTAAAATGCTATCTATGTTTATCTAGGTTTATTACTGTTATTTTAAATGAATTGACTATTTTCTAAATGTGTCCATTTTGATTTCTACTACAGTAAATATGAATAGATATAACCCACATAAACAAACACTCTTTAAGGTCCTTAATAACTTTTAATTGTGTAAAGGGGTTCGTGAGACCAAAAAGTTTGAGAACCTCAGGTCTTGGGGCAACTACCTGCTTCTCCCTGTTCTCATAAAACCCTATTTCTTGGGCCCATCCTCCCACTTAAAACCTCAATTAATAACAGCACATATGTAGCTCTTGAAAGTTTGCAAAGTGCTTTATATAGAAAACTGAGATTAAGAGAGTTTAAATGACTTGTCTAAGGTCACACAACTAGTAAGTGTATGAAATAGAATTTGAACTCGGGCCCTCCTGACTGCAGTGGCAGCACTCAATCCACTGTGTCACCTAGCTTCCTCAGTTAGTCCTAGAAATCCCATAGTGGTTATTCTTGGCCAAAGCCAACTAATTAAATAGCTCAGGAAGTGCATCCCATTATCTTCCTTTACTAAATTGTGATACTTCAATTTGAGACCCGAGGTAATGGGGGACAAGGCTAACCCTTCCATCTTTTCAGAAATAACAGATTATTTACTGGTAACAGGGTTTCTCTGAAGATACCTTATCACTGGCAGCTGTTATTACCCCTAAGAGAAACCAAGGAAAATTTCCCTACCCTGAAATAATCTCTCTCTCATCTGACTGAACTAACAGCATTTTCTGTCTTGCTAAATAGTCTACCTTGTGTTACAGTTAGTTATTTGTGTACGTGCCTTATCTCCCCTACTAGACCATAACATGCTTCATAGGATACGAATCACTTTATTTTATTCCTGTACCTCCCTACTTATGTTCTGCCTATAATAAGCTCTTAGTAAATTTTTGTTGAATGAATGCCAGGCAAAGTCTCAGCATACTAAGAGACCCAGGGGAAAAAGTTTATTTCCTTTACCTTCAGTTTAGGGATGGCTTGGGTGTGGCCAGATGTGGTCCCACAGAAAGTACTGTCTCCTCTGTTGGGAGCATCTGCATTACAAGACTGAGGTGTGTTGGTGTCCCTGTCAGCCATTCCTAATTCTAAGCTTTGGGGGGAAAGGAAGACTTTCTTGACATTCAGTACCTCCCTACTTCTGGAAACAAGACATACTATTGCCTCCACTATTTTGCCAGAAATGTGTCACTAAATTTTTTTTAATAAAATAAATTTTATGGGTATCTTTTGTTTTCATATCATTTGTTTTCAATTTCCTTCTATTTTCATAACTCCATATTGTTTTCCAAAATGGCTGTATTTATTCATAGTCCCACCAACAAAACATTCCTGTACCTGTCTTTCCCCAACCTCTCTATTGTTAACGGTTCCTGTCTTTTATCACCTTTACCAATTTGCTGAGTATGTGATGAAAACTCAGGCCTGGCTTTCTTTTCATTTCTCTTATAATTAATGATTTGGAGCATTTTTTCACATTTTCTGATTCTTTTTTGAGAACTGTTTGTTCATAGCCTTTGACCACATACCTGTTAGGGCATTTGTCACTAATTCTTAATGTCTCTGCCTGTGAGACTTCTAAACCTAGAGCATTGATGCTTGCCTTTCTTATTGACACTGGCCTAACATCATTAGAGATGATGTACCACTCAGTCCTTTGTTGTTGTTTTTTCTGGGTTGCTTTTTTTTTTTAGGCAATTGGAGTTAAGTGACTTGTCCAGGGTCACACAGCTAGTATTAAGTGTCTGAGGCCAGATTTTAACTCAGTTCCTCCTGAATCCAGGATCATTGCTCTATCCACTGCACCACCTAGCTGCCCCACTTTGTTGTTTTTTAAATACCATTTTATTCCCCTGCCCAATTACATGTTAAAGCAATTTTTTAATATTTTAAAGAAAGTTTTGAGTTCCAAATTCTGTGCCTCCCCTTCCCCCTCCCTTGGCACTAGAAGTGCCCCCTCAGTTCTCACCAAGCCTTTTTCTCTGCTGGCCTCCCCCATGAGAGGTGCCTATGCTAGTCATCCCAGACCTCCTTACTTCCAGCCCACTGCTCTTTCATTGGCTGAAAAGAAAACAGGCAGAATTCAAATGCAGTTAATGAAACTTGCCAAGAAAACTTCTCTGCTAGGCTAGGCACCCACCAACCAGCTGAGCAAGTGACTGACTCAACTGGCTAACCTTTTATGAGCACATCTTGAGAGGGCTACTTCCTGGGCATCACCACTGGAGATTCTCCTCCAGAAAAAGCTGAAGCCTCTTCTAGGATAGCTTGTTCCTACCACAGGAATGGATGGATGTATCTCAGCACTTTGGTATGTTGTCAACAAACTGGACTTATTTGTCTTTAAGCAGCAAGGGGGAGGGGGAGAGGGGGCTTCTGTGAAGCTTTTGAAAGAGCCTTTCATGCATCATGAGCAACTCAGCCTTTGTGGGCTTTTTTTTTTTTTTTAAATCACAAGCCACTCATAAAGCTGACCTGTGCAATATATAAACACATATAAAGATATGCAGATGACTATGAGGAGAGGTAATAACTAATTTCCTAGCTACCCCCACCCTACAACTGAAAGTGCTGACAGTGAGTTGGTTGCTTCCTTTAAGAGGAAGGGAACATGGCAGTAGAAAGAATGCTGGATCTAGAGTCAGAGGACCTAGGTTCGAATCCAGGCTGTGGCTCTTATTACATGCATGACCTTGGGCAGGTTACCGTCTCTGGACTAGTTTTCTCACCCGTAAACCTTGGAGGTTGGATTAGATCACATCCAAGGAACCTTCCACCTCAAAATTTGTGATTCCATGACCTAGTGTTCTGCCTGGCCTCTCTCCCATGGAATGTGGAAAATCTGGTAAGAAGGCTCACTCAGGGCAGCTAGGTGGCACAGTGGACTGGCCCTGGAGTCAGGAGGTTGAGTTCAAATCCGGCCTCAGACACTTGACAACTTATTAGCTGTGTGACCCTGGGCAAGTCACTTAACCCCAATTGCCTCACCAACAAAAAAACAAAAAAAAGAAGGCGGATCACTCAACTTCTGATCTCTAGGATCAGTTTTTAAAGAATGCAGATACCAAGCTACCCTGTTAATACCAAGCTCCTGGTAGTACGGCATTCTGAGGTATAAGACCAATGGCAAAGTCCCTTGTAATATCAGTTTGATGTATGGCATAGAGCACTCGGCCTGAGGCCTGAGGCCTGAGGCCTGCTTTTGAGGTCCCAGTTCTGGTACTTATTATACAGCCTTAAACAAATCACTTAAACTTTCTGAGCTTCAGTTACTCATTTATAAAATGGGGATATACTACTGTCTCACTGTGATGTGGGGAGGAAAGTACTGTAAGGTGTGAAACACTGTATAAATGTGAGCTGCTGTTATTATGTGGGGAACTTAACCAAACTCTGGACAAGGTAAAGTCACATTTATGGAAAGATGACTCTGGAATGAGTAGCAGCGTGGCAAAATATACAGCTAGCAGTGGAGTCCTAAAGATCTGGAAAACACATACTGGCTGTATGACCCCAGGCAAGTGGACTAAGTTGTAGAGCAGGTAGATGATGTACATTGGTAGAAGGAGTCTCCTTACTGGGAGTTCCCTACACTAATAATATCACAGGGTTGATTCTTCCCCCCCCAAAAAAAAAAAATCTAAAATGAGGGAGGAACACTACTAGCATTCAGCTTCCTCTTAGGCTAGGAAAAAGTCCACGTGGTGCCCCATTCAGAAAATCTCATCAGCTCTGCTCTAGAAAATTGAAGAGCTGGGTTATGACACACTGCTTCCCTTTTAGTAAAAATCCTGAGGTTTCTCTTTATTGTTTTTGACAAGATTTTACACCAAAATAGAAGTGATTGCTATTTTCTTTTTTTTTTAATTATTTTTTTTTCCTTTTCCTCACAGATATGCACTTATTTGGCCACTGTCCGGCACATGATGACTTCTATCTCGTAGTATGCAATTTCTGCAATCAGGTAGTCAAGCCCCAGGTTTTCCAGTCTCATTGCGGTAAGTGGAACCTCCGTCCTTGGTGAACATATTTGCATTCATGGTTCTGAACAGATTGGCTTCCTTGTTTTGTTCTGGGAGAAGCAGCTACTACCTGGCTCTACCATCTTCCAGAGTGTCTGGAAATGGGAAAAGTTATTATTCTAGGAGCAGCAGGTTTTCTATCAAACCTCTTGGTCCTATCATAACAAATGAGGACAAACCTGGGCTTTGTTAGGGAGACCCAGAACTAAATTGAAAAGGCTCAGATTTAGCCTGGCTTTGTGTCATCTGGTGGACAACACAAGGAAAGGGAGGTCTGTGCCTGCAGGACTCACTACAGGCAGATTTGTGTTTTAACTCGAACACCAAAGGAAAGGACCAAAAGCAGAGAATCTCCGGAAGTTTACATGGAGGAAGTTTGAAACAAAGTACAGCCCATCTGGTGAAAGTGAAGGGTTACTATCAAGAAATTGTTTTTGTTGAAACCAAGTTCAGAGTGTCCCTTTTCAGGCATCTCCCTTATTAAAGAATACAAATTTCCTTGGGAATTTCTCTCCTAGCTCTTTTACTTCTCTTTCATTATTATTAACAACATAAATATTACTGATTTTTTTTGGTCTCGTTGTATGCAGAACACTACTAAGTGCTTTGCAGATACAACAGAAAGAGCCGGTGTGGTCCATACTGTGGAGAAGCTGGATGCTTCTTAACTGGCCGTGTGACCTTCAGAAGTCACTTACATTCTCTAGCCCACAGCTTTTCCTCATCTATCAAATGGTGCAGGGTTGAGTGGGTCAGAGGGGCAATATGGATCTCTTCTTCTCAGTCCTTCAAGGACCTGTGATTTGATCAGTTTAGGTACTTCCACTGATAAGGCAGGGAGCAACCGTATTGCAGATAGGTGGTCTTTCAAAGTTGCTACATCCCTTACAGCCAACTTGGTGATGATATTGACCCAAAAGGACGTATTATCAACCACTGGGTTGTGAGGGAGATGGGTTGCATTCCACTCTCACCTTAGTAGCCAGTTATGAGGCTTGTCTCCAAAACAAACCCCTTCAGAGCCAGGGATCGGCCAGCTGCTCCAAAGGTGCCATTGAGAAAATTTGGCCCTCACACCATGCCCTCCATATCACCTTTTGGCTTTGTCAGGTGCCTTTGTAAAGCAGGCTGTGTGCTCAGGGTTAGTGACTGGTAAGAGCCTGGCTTCTCCCCTCTTCATTTTAGATGAGATAGTAACTCATACAAGATGAGCAGGCATAGTTGAACTGTGGTCATCTGTATGTCACTTATCATTACATTATCTTCTCTTTCAATGCCACTCCTCTTCCAGACTTCCCTCTTCATGTCAAGGACATTTCCATCCTTCCAGTCACCTAGCCTCAAAGCCTGGCTGTCATCTTCACTTTCCCTCGCTCTGAATTTTCTAATCAGTTTTAATCAGTTTGACCTCTACATCTGTCTACCACCCAAAGTCAGACCTTCCTCCCTTCCCTCACACCTACACTATTGCAGTGAGCGCCTGTTTGGTCGCTCTGCCTCCAGTGTCCCCCATCCACAGTTCATCCTCTACACAGCTGCAGAAGTGATTCACCTAACACTCCTGTCTGACTGTGGTCACATTTACCTACTCAGAACACTACCGTGTCTCTCTGTTAACCCTGGGATCAAACACTATTTCATCTTTACTTCACACTTTTTTATTTCTATTTTTATATAAGTTTTATGAAGTGTCATAATTATTAGTATAGTAGTACGTGGATATAATTTTTAAATAAATATACATATATTGGGGGTGCATTTTTTTTTTTTGCTGATAGGGGTGCACGACCAAAAAATTTGGAATCTACTGGACTAGATAAGCTCTCAGGTCCCTTCCAGCTCTAACATCCTATTTTATGGCAAAGTGAACATAGAAGGAGCGGCCTCGAACCCTAAGGGAGTTGCTTTTCTTGTTCAGTTCTGGCACGGCAGGTGACCCAGGCTTCTGACGCAGAAAGAATAGTTCATTTCCTCTCTTCTCTGGAGCAAGATTCATTGAAAGGTAACTCATTCAGTACTAATTGGTACCCAAGCGTTGGCTGGTACAGTGCCCTGTGCATAGTAGGCCCTTAATAAATGTCTTTTGAATTGAATTAAATTGGCTTTGGGGGGGAAAACTGAAACTTGGTCAAAGGCAAAAATGGTTGGCAGAGGCAGCATTTAGCATTCATGCCAAGAAACATGATCATCCTAAGATCAAAAGTTGTTCATTAAACACTAAATCACCAGTGGAGTCATCAACCTGGAAAGCAGGAAGAGTTGTGACGTTCCTATATCTAAGTGCTTTTTTGATTGATTGATTGATTGATGATTGATTGGTTACTATTAAATTCAGTCCTCCTTCAAACTCAAGAAAAGCATAGTGGTTCCTCATAGTTTTTGTTGTAGCCTGGTATTACTTCTCCAAGGTATCCCCTGTCAGAGAGCCACAAATAATCAGTTTTCTCCTCTATACAGTTGGGAAGTTGGAATAGATGAACTCTAAGGTCAGCCCTAAAGTTCTGTGGTTTGATATATGATCTTCATCATTTCTGATCAGTGGGTAGAAGGGAGGGAAAGGGAGCAGAAAGAAGCTACAGTATTGCTGTTACCTACTCCAGGCATTAGTAGCAATCAGCGTAGTCAACCCTTCATCTTAAACTGCCTCCTTGGAAGCCAGCTTCTATTGCCACAGCTTCGTGGAGGTACAGCTACAATTTGTAGATGGAATCATTAAGCCATGGTTGTATAAATGTGCATGTATTAAAATGCTGTGAAATACATATTTATAATGCTAAGAACATACAAAATGCCACATACACTTTGGGACTTAAGGAACCCCAGTAGGATAAAGTAGGAGTGGCTGTTTTGGAGGTGGAATGAGAAATGCCTCCATATTTTTGTAGTGTATTTATTTGTTTCATGCTGTTCTCTATCTCTGGAATCTTGATCTCCCTTCACTGTCTCTACCTGTTGAAATCCTAAACATTCTTCAAGGCCCGACTCATATACCCAGTTTATGAACACTTTATGTTGCAAATAATTTTTCTTTTCTCTAAATTTGTTTATTCATGGCTTAATTATGCATTCTTATATCATTCTACCTTATATGCTAGATATTTGTGTATGTGTCATTACCTCCACTATATTGTAAACTTCTTGAGAGTAGGAACTGTCTTTTGATCTATGTATTCCCTTCCCCACCCCCAGCACCTAGGACAGTGTGTTGCACACAACAGTATATGTTAATCTTATTTCCTTATCCAGATTATACACCACCAGAGAACAAGAATCATGTATCCCATTTCTTTTATATTCCCCATACAACCTAGCACAGGACTGAGCATTCAATAAATACTTATTGACTAATTGGTTAGTTAAAAACAAAATAAAGAGTTAGCAGTTTGTCCTGAGAATATGAGGCACCTCAGTCATATTTGCTGAATTCATTCTCTATCCTTACATAGTAGATACACACCTTAAGGTTAGCATATGGGCATTTGACCATGTTTCATCTTTAACTTCTAAAACTCTAGAGACACATGTTAACAGCCTGAACATAATTATATTTGTTTTGGGTCTTGAATACTGAATTTGACAGATGTTGGTTTCAAACCATAATGCCCAGCTTGGGATGGCTAGTTTGCTAAAAATGAAAATAATTCACATTTATATATATAGTACATTGAGGTATACAAAGCACTTTCTCTTTCAAAAATTCCATTTCCATTTTAAAATTGTACCATTTCAGTTTGGATATCTTAGGTCCACATAGGGTCATCCCATTTCAGCTCGAATTCACTACTGAATACCTGCCCTCTATTCCAAGTTCAACTACATAGAAGTTGTATAGGAACAAAAAAAAACATCTTTCATTCAGCTGGCTGAACTATGGGGCCTTGTTGTCACCCACCCTTCTTGCCACTAAATTGAAGAACTTGGACAGGGTCCTTATGAAACTACCCTACAAGTTGGATTTGACATGCAATGCCAGGCCACTTTTTCAGACAGAGAAGTTTGATACAATCTATACTCCAAAGACTTTTTCAATCTGGAACCGAAGTTCTTAACCTTTTTTTTTTTTTTTTTTTTTTTTTTTGTGGCATGGACTCCTATGGCAGTTTAGTGAAACCTTTTGGCCTGTTTTTAGAATAATGATTTAAGTACAGAAGATAAAATACATAAGATGAAACAGGAAACTCAGTTATGTTGAAATATAGTTATCAAAAAAGTATATTTTTAAAACCACAAGTTAATGGACCCCACATTGACAAACCCTCAAGGTTTATCTCACATTGGTAACATATTCATTATATGTACCAAAGTATATGTTGGGTCCTCTTGTCTCTTATGCTTCTGTGTCAAGATGCCTAAGAGCCTCCACATTCCTTGGACCCTTTTAAAGTCACGACCTTAGACAATCTGAAATTTTTGACATCTTAACAAAAGTAAGTTGTAGAATGTTACTAATGAAAGAGAAATTAGAGATCATCTAGCCTAATCCTCTCATATTACAGATGAGGAAACTGAGGCCCACAGTGATGGAATGGTTTGCTAAAGACCACAGATATATTTAATGGCAAAACTGGACCTTTGAGGTGCAAGGGAAATTAGAGACCACGGGTTCATTCAACTCCTTCATTTTATAGATGAAGCTACTAAGAAAGATCCAAAGAGATTCAGTGGATTGCCCAAGGTCACAAAGGGAGTAAATGGCCAATTCAAGCCCAGATCCTCTCACCTCAGACCCTACATTCTTCCACTGTACCATGCCAGGTCTCCTGACTTCTGGTATAGTACTCTTTTTGTTTGTTTGTTTGGGGGTTTTTTGGGGTTTTTTTTTGCAGGACAATGAAGGTTAAGTGACTTGCCCAGGGTCACACAACTAGTAAGTGTCAAGTGTCTGAGGTTGGATTTGAATTCAGGTCCTCATGAATCCAGGGTTGGTGCTTTATCCAATACACCACCTAGCTGCCCCTGGTATAGTACTCTTTATCCCATACTGTGCTATCTCCCCTGTACCAAACTGAAGTGAGTTTATAAACTAGTTCGGTTGTTTGGGCAGAGAGGGCAAACCAAGGGAAAAAAAAAATGAATCTTCCATCTCTCCTCCCTTGGCTCCTCCTTCCTCTCTGCCAGTAAATATGCTCCTTTCCCTAGTGCTTAAAAAGCCTTGCTTTGATCTTTTACTCCCACTGACTATCATCCTATATCTCTCCTCTTCATAGCTATACTCCTTTTTACATTGTCTCTGATCATGGCTGACACTTCATCATTACATGTCTCCTGATCTCAGTGCAGTGATTCTCATTCCCACCACTCTACTCAAGTGGTGATTTGTTCCTAATCACCAAATACAGTGACTTTTCTTAGTCCTTGACCTCTGTAGTATTTGACACCATTGAATGTCCTTTGCTCCTAGAGTTTGTCACTGCTCATTATTTTTTCTTTAATGCTTCATTAATGACTTTGTTTTTTAGACCATGGACATTTCCTGATTCTTCTCACTGCCCCACCATAAAAGCCTCCTTTGTTCAAAGAAAAACATTTAAACAAAACCTTATCTGATTACAAATGCAACATTAGATACCTATAGTCTCCTATCTCTCTAATGATAGGATCCCTTGATTTCTGAGACATTTTCCAGACTTCACTATTTTTGACATTGGAACCCATTCTCCTTTGTTGGAAATTTTGGGGCTATCTTTGACTTCTCTTCCCTACTCATTTCAAATTAATAACAAAGTCCTTTTGAGCTTTACCCTCATGATATTCTTTTAATCAAAAGCATGTTTGAACACCTATTCTGCACCAGGCACTGTGCTGGGAATATAAAGCAAAAAGGAGGCATTCCCTTTTCTCTATTCTCACTTTCACTTCCTTGATAGTGGTTCTCCCTAGCACCTGCCTGGACTATTGGAATACCCTTCTTTTAGAATTTTTTTTAATTATTATTTTTAGTATTAATTTTTTTAAAGATTTTGAGTTCTGAATTGTCTCCCTTCCTCCTGCCCCTCCCTTACCCGTTGAAGAAGGCAAGAAATGTGATATCAATTATACATTTGAAATCATGCAAAACAATTTCATATTAGCCATGATGGGGAAAAAAAGCAAGAAAAATAGAGTGAAAAAATGTACTCAGATTCCATTAGTTCTTTCTTTGGGAGTAGATAGCATTTTTCATCATAATTTCTTTGGAATTATCTTGGATCATTGTATTTATCAGAATAACCAAGTCATTTATAGTTGATCATCACACAATATTGTTATTACAGTGTACAATGTTCTCCTGGTTCTGCTCACTTCACCTCAGTTCACATAAGTCTTCCCAGGTTTTCTGAAACCATCCTGCTTATCATTTCTTATAGCACAATAACATTTCATCACAATCATATACCACAACTTGTTCATCAGTTTTGATGGGCATCCCCTCCATTTCCAATTCTTTGTCACCACAGAAAGAGCGGCTATAAATATTTTTTTACATATAGGTCCTCCTTTTTCTTTGATCTCTGTGAGATACAGTAATGGTATTGCTGGTTCAAAAGGTATGCACAGTTTCATCACCCTCTAGGCATAGTTCCAAATTATTCTCCTTAATGGTTAAATCAGTTCACAACTCCACCAACAATGAATTCATTAATGTCCCAATTTTTCCATATCCCCACCAACATTTGTCATTTTCCTTTTCTGTCATATTAGCCAATCTGATGAATATGAAATGGTACCTCAGAGTTATTTTAATTTGTATTTCCAATCAATAGTGATATAGACCATTTTTCATATAACTAAAGATAGCTTTGATTTCTTCTTCTGAAAACTGCCCATTTATATTCTTTGACAATTTATCAGTTGGGGAATAACATACATTTGACTCAATTCTCTATATATTTGAGAAATGAGGCCTTTATCAGAAAAACTTGCTGGAAACATTTTCTAGCTTTCTGTTTTCTTCTAATCTTGGCTGCATTGGTTTTGTTTGCGCAAAACCTTTTAAATTTAATGTTATCAAAATTATTGGAATACCCTTCTAAAAGTTCTTCCTGCCATTAGTCTCCCTCCAACCCTCCTTCATACCACTACTCCCAAATCATCCCAGTCAGTAATGACCATTTTCCTCTTGAACTTCCCACAGCAGTTTATTTGTACTTCTCCACAAGGGCTCTTGTATCTGATGTAGTACTTATGTATCTTATGCAGTACTCTACAAATAGTAAGCACTCAGCAAATGTTAAAATGAATTGAAACATTCTTACCTTGGTAATTCAGCTGCAAAGCCCCTATGGTGTTACATTTTTCTTTCCAGAGACTCTCTCCTCCCTCTTAGTTTGTTTCTCTTGGTACAGGTATTCCTGGTATTCATCTCCCCTAAGCTCTTATTGTATTGTTGGGACCTGTGTGTCACTGTAGTACTGACATCATTGAGAACCACAGGAAAGCATCCAGATAGATAATGATAGGGTATAGGAGTACATAGTAAGATACTTTCAATAGGTTATTTTAGTCATGATAGTTACAGAGTACAGAATGATATATATGAATTGTGATGTTTCTATATAGCTGTTATATAAGAAATTTAGCCCATATTTTCCATCCTCCCCCTGTTTTCTTAAGAAAATAAATTTTATTATTATCTTTTATCTTTACATTACTTTTTTTTCCAATATATGCTTCCCTGATACTCCCCTAACCCTCCCCCACAAAAAACCCAAATCATTTATAACAGAATAAAAAAGAGGTGGAAACAGTTTTAATAAAACTATCGCTATATAGTCAGTCAACTAGCATTTATTAATCTTATACTATGTGCCAGACATTGTGCTAAACACTGTCATACAAAGACAAAAAACAGTTCCTGCATTAAAGGGGCTCACAATCGACAAAGTAAGCACTTAATACATGCTTGTTATTGTTGTTGGTGAGACATCATGCAAACAATGTACAAATAAGCTACAGATAGAATAAATTGAAGGTAGTCTAACAGAAAGCATTAAGATTAAGGAGTACTAGGAAGGGCTTCTTGGTAAAGGTGGGACTTTAGCTGAGACTTTAAAGAAGACAGAAGCTTGGTGGACAGTGTTCTAGGCATGGGGGAAAGCAAAAGAAAATGCTTAGAGTCTGGAGATATCGTATTCCCTGCAAGTAACAAGAAGGATGCCAGTGTCACTAGACTGAAGAGTACATGGAGGTGAGGAAGTTGTAAGAAGACTAGAAAGACCAAAAGAAAAAAAAAGACTAGAAAGTTTGGAAACACACACACACACACACACACACACACACACACACACACACACAGAAAGACAATATATGCAGCATTTCACATTCATAAGCCTCCTACCTATGCAAAAAATTGGTTGTGTATGTCAAGAGGGTGCCTGCACATATCACTTCTTTGGAACCAAGTTTGGATATTATAATTTCAAAAAATTTAGCTTTGATACCAAGCCTTCTTCCAGGGATAAGGTAAGGCTCCATGTGTGTACACATCTAGAAAGATAGAAGAACTCTAAAAATATTTTGATGCTTTGATGAATCTATGACCTCATTAGTGTAAATACCTCCTCCTTTGGCTTAGATAATATCTCTTCAGGTCAGTTCATTCTGTGTAATTCTTATCCACATTCTCCCATAAATCTTTCCTTAAGGATCTAGTTATTACACCAAGGCCTTCCTCTTAGAGAATCTCAGGGATTCTTGTGTATCGCTAAATCTTGTGCCTCAAATTTTGACTACCTGAATGGCCTAACACAATTTCAGGTTGTCTATTCAAAATAATGTCTTCTCTATTTCTTCTTTTACACACAGCATCTTTATTGATATAGTAAACCCTACTTATGCCCAACTTTCTGTTACTTTCTATGTTATTTATAATTTTAATTCTTCAGAAACCATTGTGTTAATTCATAGCTATATAACATCATGGAAAGACTATAGGTGTTAAAGAGTTGTTGGCCTTTGTAGCAGAAGGCTATTAGGGTTCATCAGAAGCATGTACATTTCCTGAAATGTAATACAACCTGATCCGCTCCTAATGAAATTCTAGGTCCAGTTCATTATCCATATGTATGATCTCTCCAAGTTATACATATTGATGAACTAATTTGACGCCTATGTCATAATATGGGCAATATTCATTTTTCATTCACTTTGGTTTTGCATTGTTAGTCTTATCTTTTTCTCATTACTCTGAATTTCTTCAAGGAGGTTTGATGGTTTTTTGGGGATCAAAGCAATGTGTATGATATGAATAAAAATATCTAAAGAACCCAACTATTAACAGGAAATCCACCCCTTTTGGACCTATACAAGATATCTTCCATGACACTGGTGAACAATTGAACAAAAATGTATCTCTAGGTTTAGCACTTTTCTTATTCTCATTACTCAGCAGATCATTGAACAGAATATTCTCCAGTCATGTCTGTCATGGAGTTTTATCTGATTTAATAAATATATATATAAAAGAGACATCTTGTCTCAGGAAAGCCTTTGTGGCTCATTTTTACTCAGATATATTAAAGATTTTCTGAAAATCAGTAAATAGTTAACGTGATATTTTTCACACGCTTGAGACAGAAAATCACCTACATAAGACTGCTTCTTACCATATCATCCATATCATGTTTTCATCAAGGATTCCTTTGATGTATGTATAGACCATTCTCATAAAAGATTTTATAAAGATGAATATGCTGAATAAGTAGTTGCTGATGCCTTTTCTGTGTTTTTTTTTCCTTTTCCTTTTTTTGGTAAAACTACCATTGACCTTTTTCATTCATTTGAGATCTTTGTAAATAGCTGAGACAAATGACATTTTAAAACATAATTCTAGGAATACTTGAAAGTTTCTGTTCCTTTACTGTATTGGTATTCTATAGAGAAATATTAGTTTCTTTTGAAAAGAAACTGCTATTTCTTTATTCTTATCGTTCCTGAAAATATGTAATTGGCTTAGTTTGAGAGTTGGATTTACAAAAGCCCTCCTAATTTTCAGAGAGGAATTCGGTATATTCTCTTCATTAAGAGTAACAGTAGGGTGGGGCAGCTAGATGGTGCAGTAGATAGAGCACCGGCCCTGGATTCAGGAGTACCTGAGTTCAAATCTGGCCTCAGACACTTAACACTTACTAGCTGTGTGACCCTGGGCAAGTCACTTAACCCCAATTGCCTTACTAAAAAAAAAAAAAAAAAAGAGTAACAGTAGGGGCAGCTAGGTGGCGCAGTGGATAGAGCACAGGCCCTGGAGTCAGGAGGACCTGAGTTCATATCTGACCTCAGACACTTAATACTTACTAGCTGTGTGACCCTGGGCAAGTCACTTAACCCCAACTGCCTCACTTTAAAAAAAAAAAAGAGTAAGTAAAAATAGAAAAGAGCTAATATCCTTATTTCTATTTCCCAACCCTATGATTTCTCAGCCATACTTAATGTATACCCCTTTGGGAGAGAATATCATTCCATGGACATCAATGTTTCAGAAGAAGAAAATTTTGAACTATGGAGCTAGATGTTGCATGGCAGTCAATGGATAAATATAACATTTTTCTTTCTCTCCAGAAGTGTTTTTTTTCTTTGAGACATTATATTTTGAACATACTTAGAGTGACTGTTTTGCTTGGTGCTGGTAACACAGTGGAATTTAATGAGCTGTGATGCACAGCAAAAAAGCTAAGCAACAAAGCAAACGTGTGATGGGCTTATGCTTCAGACAGGGGCTAGAACATCCCTAGCTGACACCTTTATTCCATCTGAACATTTGGAGGTATTGCTATTGGTGTCACATTTGGTTGGATATAAACTGAGACTGAGAACAACTTAATCTACCAGCATCCATGATCCTAACTAATGAAGCACAAATGTTTTCTGTAATTGTTCTTTTTACTTTGTCCATCATGTTGTGACCTTTTGCAAAGGAAAAAGAACAGTTTGTCTCTTAAGTATTTGAGGAAGTTCGAGAGCATCCCTTCCAATCATTGAAACTGAGCTTCCCACTGAGAATGACTTGCCAGCTAATTGACCTGTCAGGGCTGTGCATTTCAGCACTGTTGATCGTCACGGTCCGGGATTTGTTGGGTTTGGGTTTTTTGAGGGTGTTTTTTTGTTGTTGTCTTTTAGAAGACTTTTTCGTTCCATGAAAGTATAAAATAATTAAAGGAAATTAGTTCTATCCTACTTGTTCTGAAAGGCTGACAACATTGGTTGACGTTAATTAACATTCAGTGAGAGCTTATGTAGAAACTTTATCTTGCCTTTTTTTTAAGTGAATTTACTCAGGGTACAGGATTAACTCTTGGGTTGAAGTTACTTGTTATAGACTCATAAGCAGGGACTAAATCTTAAACTGTTTAAGTTTAAGCCTCATAAAAGGCCAGGCACATTATAGGTGCTTAGCAGATATTTATAGGATGGGTTGAATGAATGCGTGAGTGAATGAATGAATGTGCCTGAGCACCACGCCAAAGATACTGAGCAAATCTACAGATAAATGGCATCCCTTTCCAATCCACTTCAAAGAGCATTTATAACTTTCCTATTTTCTAACTTGCTATAGCCATGGTCATAGTTTCCCCAAAGGCACAATCCAGACCACAAATCCTAATCTTTGTTATTTTCTCTTTTAGGAAATGGGAAAAGAGTTTAAATTTTCTTTGTCTCAAGCCTCCATTTTGGTCTTTCCTAAAGCAATACTTTGTTAACTAATATAGGAGGCAGGAAGCTGGTTTTCATCTGTGTCTCCTACAGGGTAATCATCTTGCATTAAATAGAACCCGGTGGCAGTTGAGAGAACATCAGAATAGAATGACTTCATTCCTATTTCATTCCTTTCTAATCTACACCACAGACCTTACCTTCTTCCTAACACACGTGAAGGGAAAGGACAAGAATTTACAGAGAGGAGTAGGATGCTTATTATGATCAATGCATTTGGATTTTTTTTTTTTGTGGCAGCATTTTGAAGAGACAGGAAGAGTATAAAATAAAAATTAAGATCACTATAAAAGAGATTGTAAGGGGGAAGCTAGGTGGCGCAGAGGATAAAGCACTGGCCCTGGATTCAGGAGGACCTGAGTTCAAATCCAACCTCAGACACGTGACACTTACTAGCTGTGTGACCTTGGGCAAGTCACTTAACCCTCATTGCCCCACCAAAAAAAAAAAGTAACAAAACAAAAGAGATTGTAGTACTTAAGTCTTCTTTCCCTCCAGTTTGTAGGTTATCTCCAGCTGATTGAGCAGGTTGTTCAGTAAGGAATGGATAATTTTTCCTAAGCAGCTATACCAACATTACTTTTACACTCTTCTCTGTATTGGGGGAAATATTTTGATAAAGGGGGAAAGTATCCTCTTAATCAGGAAATTCTGGATTCAAGATCCACTTCAGACAGACACAGACTGTGTGACCCTGGGAAGGTCACTTAATGTTTCAGTGCCCAAGGGACAGAATAGTATTCTACATAGGTAGAACTTCTTCACCAGTAGTTCCCTATTCCAACGAACTCATCATACCCAAGAAAATAATAACCTGTGGTGGCCCCATCTCATTCTGGAAAAATACTTAAGGTCCTTTAGAATCTGAGCATGGTTGTCTCTGTCTAATTATAAGCAGAATAAACATGCTGTCCTATGTGAAAACAAATACTTGCATTTTTCTTGGCTTCTCAGTCTCTTAAGGTAGGATATATCCTGTCCTAATTGACTATACTGTTTTACTTTTCATG
Organism: Dromiciops gliroides; assembly: GCF_019393635.1. NCBI lineage: Eukaryota > Metazoa > Chordata > Mammalia > Microbiotheria > Microbiotheriidae > Dromiciops > Dromiciops gliroides. The sequence continues at coordinate 146,051,719 of NC_057865.1, forward strand.
TGCAGCCCAAGAGCATGTAACTATTGCTTTTGCATCACTAATAGACTTTTTTTAAATATTATATTTCACATTGTTTTTACATTTGGGTAGAGATGGCTGCCTGATAACTGAATGAATGAAGAAAACATTTTCTTAAGAGATTCCTACATACCAGGTCCTGTGGACATCTGTATTGGCTTACCTGTTGGTCAGTGAACTATTTTCTACATGTAAGACAATACGTTCCTTTTTGAAGAAGGAAATGCTAGTTGCTAGTTGATGAATTATGATTCGTGTCTTCAAATGTTGCCAAAGAGACCAATATAAGAACATCAGTCCCTTCCACACAGAGGCAAGGGAAGTATGTGCTATGATTTGTGACTGCAGACATTATCTGAGGAATCTGCCCTTGCTTGCAATACGGTCTCTTCTTAGACTGCAGGAAGCCTGGAAGATCATTCCATTCTCTATATCTGCATGAACTGAAGGAAGTGAATAAATTGAGCTATAGTTTATCACATTTTAGTTTCAGCAATTGTAAAGTATTACTAGTCAACAACTAAATTAATCAAGCATTTATTAAGTGCCTACTGTGTGCAAGGCATTGTGCTAAGCACTGGGAATTAAAAAATGAGAAATAATAACAGCCATTTCCCTCAAGTACCTTACAGTTAAATCAAGAGAGTATGACATTTGAACAAATAAAAAGTATGAAACAAGGTAGAATTTGAGAAAGGCAAAAAGTAAAGTCTATGCAGAGTTCTGTAAGAAAGTTGAAGAAAGAAAGATCACTTTCAGCTAGGTTGGATCAAAGAAGGCTTCATGAGGGAATGGCACTGGAATAGGTTTTTGAAGGAAGAGAAACTATTTCCACAGATAAAATAGAAGTTAAAGTCATTGTCACCGATTTTAAGCATCCAGTGGAGTCTTATCGAGGAACATCTTCAGTCTTAGCTTGGGTACCTGCCAAGAAGGTACCTGAGGATGTAGTTAACATGGATAAAGTAGGGGGCTTTGTTTTAGACTTACTCTAGGGGGGCTGCAAATTTCTGAATTAGACACTAAGCACTCATTAGCAACTTAGAGAACTTCCTTTATCTCCCACAGCAAACCTATAAAGCTATTCATAGAAGTGGGTGGTCAGAGGAACTCTATATGTTAGCATCATACAAGAAATGAATGCATGTAATGAGGGCTAAATTTCAAGGAAATGGTGATAATGTGAACAAATTATTTCACTGTAATAGAGCCATTTCTCACATGAGTGAAATGACCTTTATTTAAGTAGGGAATTCCAAGTTCTCTTTTGCTACAATTGTGCACTATAGATCTATATCTGAGGTACGTTACATATCTTACCTGCATTTTGTGAGGCTAACTATTTTGTTTGTTTCCCAGTCATGATTATAAAACAACCAGGCATCAGTCTATTATCCCTCGTCAGCTCTGATGTTGTTAGCCCATCCTAGATGTGGGTCATAGGCACCTGTCACAAATGAATGAACTGCTGTTCTTGATCATACTAATAAGATAGAGATAAAAATTGATTCTACCAGTCCCCCATCTTGGTTATAATTTTACTATTAATTTAAGATTGTAATCCTTGTGGTGATGATTATCCAGGCCCATTTTAAATAATTTTGCCAACAAGGTCAGGAAACACTAAAATAATGATTTCGATAATTACTTACATTTTGATAGCATTCTATGGTTTACAAATTGCCTTCCTCCCAGCAGTTCTGTAAGGTAAGTAGTACAAGTATCATTATCCCCATGTTGCAGTCAATCAATCTCCAAGTATTCATTAAGTATCTCCTTTGTGTTGGACACTTTGCTTAGCTCTAGAGATACAGAGAAAGAGTAGAAATGATCTCTGCCCTCAAGGAGATTACATTCTAATGAGGGAGATACATATACATAAATTGGTACATAACAAGATAAATACAGAGTAGGTGCAAGGCTACTTTAGAGGAGAAGGCACTAGAAGCTGGTGGAACCGGGAGAAAACCCCAGAAAGAATTAACCTCTTAACTGAGTCATAAAGAGTAGAGTTTAAAGAGGAAGAATTTTCCAGGAATGAAGGAAAGGCATTGCAAGACTACGGATGTAGAAGATGGAGCATCATGTATGAAGATCAATAAGCAGGCCAATGTGACTGGACCATAGCGGGTAAGGGATAGGGTGAGTAGGCCTGAAGTGAGAAAAGAGATTTTGAACAGCCACTATAGAGAGTGAGATGAGGAATCAGTTAGGGAGGAGTAATAAGACTACTTTGTAGCAGTGAGGGCCCAGTTGAGATTAGCTAGCAGACATCATATTCTCATGATTTTCTTTAGTTCTTATCAGTAGCATGTGCGTATGAAAAGAGGTAGATAGTAAAAGTAATCCAAGGTTAGTGTTTGGAAAGGTGTGAAAGGCTATGGGACAAGGGAACTTGGGATTTCAGAATATAGGGCAACATAGAGTTGAACTGGTTCACCAAAGGATTGAGATTGGGAAGGAAGGATAATGTATTCAAAGTAATGGACTAGATAGGAAGTCTGAAGATAAGGATAAAGAGTAAGTTTAGGCAAAGTAAGACATGTAGAGAGATGGAAATATTACAGATTATGATCAAATAAAAGAAACTCAGAGTTCTTAAACATGGAATTGGAACATTTGTGGGAGATAGCAACATCAAGGATATAACCATCCCTGTGTGTAGCAGAGATGAAGTGATGGATCAGGTGCATGGGAGGCGAGAGGATTAAAGAACTGGGGAGTTAAAGTATTTGAGGGAATATTAACGTGTATGTTGAAAACACCCTAGAATAAGATTATTGGGGGGGGGAGGTAGAAAGACTCCGGACCAGGCACTGAACTTTTTGAGAAAATGTCCTAGGGATTGGCAGATTGAAGGTACTAGAATATTGTTGGATGGTAACTTGGATTGTATGATGGCAAAGAGAGAATATAGAAGTGGCATCGGGGACACAGATTAAGTGATCTGTCTTGGTCAATGCTATTATTTGGAACTTAGATTCATGTCTTCAGACTCCCCAGATGAGAGTTCTTTCTCTTTCACCCTGGTACTTACTCTAAAGCTATCCCATCAATCAACTTATGTCCTACTCCATAGACTCCAAGGTTCCCCAACTTTTTTGTCATATTCTTTTCCACATCTGATTCCTTTTGATCAACAAACCATGGTGATGGGGTGGGGACATTTCTGGTACCCCCCCAAAATAAATTTTAAAAACCTAGGCAGGAGGAGGGATGTGGAAATAGTCCTGCCCCATATTCTTTACCTGCACCTGCATGGATTTTTTTTTTTTTTGGCCTTTGTCACAAAAATAGCAGACTGGATTACCTCACTGCTACCTTTGATGTTGTGGTATCCATAAATTCCAAGTTGTTGATGTTTTTAATATTTATTCCATTATTTGGCAGGGGATTAAAGTTGTATGGGTCTGTCAGAAGAGTACAGGAAATGTGACTCTTAACTTTCCAAAAGTTTTCACTATCTATGGGGCACTTAGAGAGGATTGGTTTGCCCAGTAATTCTGTAGGCAATGGAGATACGTGGAAGGTTTTTGAATAGAGAGGTAATAAAAATGGATAGTTTTTTGGAAAAAGTATGATTCCTTTAGGAAACAGTTTATGTCTCTGAACTGTAGGGCAGAGGCCGGGTTATAAAATGCAGAAATCTGCTGTTGCAGAGAAAGCCATTCAAAGGTACGCAGCCTGATGATGTGGAAAAAACACTGATTTGAAATGAAACGAAATAGGTTGGAAGACCAACTCTTCCATGTACCGGCTTTCTGAATATGGTTAAGTCGTGTCATCTCTGTAGACATGTGTTTCCTCACCTATAAATCTAGATGACTTCTAAGGTCCTTTATCTAATATAATCACCACCAGTGCCTTTCCTTCACCTGGTCAACAGGATTTCCCAAGTGGGTATTGGCAGAGCAGAAGAAAGAATGTGTGGGTGGCAGCAGGGCACAGGGTAATCCCTGGAGTGCTCAGTAGCTATTCCTGGTTCTGGTATGACGGGGGTGAAGGTGAAAAACTTAAGGTTTAGTTTAATAGTTTTCTGATAACCCCTAATGCCTATCCTTACAGTTCTCGTAGAATTACAGAGTAACGATAATGGCAAGGCATGGAAACTTTCCTCTGTTTTCATGAATAGAAGATAGATAAAGAGAGGTGAAGAGATAGAAGCCACACAAATTAGCTTCCTGCCCAAGAAACTAGACCAACCCTAAAAGAAATTTGGCTGCAGATAAGAAATCAAATTAAAATGGAATTGGGAAACATGACCCAAAATATTGTATTCCTTCAGGTTACAGTATTGGACATCAGAGACAATTGAGATGTAGGATCACAGATTTCGAACTGGAGGGACTTCAGAGGTCATCTGCGCAAAATCCCTCATTTCATAGGTGAGAAAACCAAAGCTCAGGGAGGGTAAGTGACTAAGGTCACCCAGTGATCTTGTTAGGAAATGGCAGAGATGGGGTTTGAGCCCCTATTGTCTGACTCCAAAGGCAATGCTGTTTCCATGGTACTTTGCAGCTTTCTATACTAGTCCAACCCCATCATTTTACAAAAGAGCAAACTGAGACCTAGAAGTGAAATGACTTGCCAAGGCATCATCACCAGGATGTTGTGATGTGTAAAAATTCATCAGTTTTCAACATTCATATTTTTAAAGGCCAAAAATCTGGTGGGACTCTCCCTGGAATAGAGTAGTGACAATGTTAGAATTGTAAGGGGGCTTAGCATAGACATCACCAGTTCTGGACTATGTTGGGTAGATGCACAACTGCATGGGTAGAGATGAATTCTATCCATAAAGAAAGATTTAACAATGGAATCCTTGAAAATATTCTAACCTGGTACACTGCAGCAAAGAACTATTGATCCTCCAAACCTGCACCAAATAATCTTGCAGTAATTGAACCTGTACCCTTAAACCATGATTGTCCTCATTATGAAAAACAACTTGAAAACCAAAGAAATTCTCTTTGTTGGTATCTGTCTTTCCTTTCTTCAGAATCAAAGGTAAGTTGGTAGGTTTAGAGTCTCTTTTGGGTCCAGGTCAATTGTCACAAAAACAGTGTAGAAAACTAAAGAGAGACACTTTGGTGACTTTTGTGGGTTTTGGGCTCAATTTTATTCTCAGCATCTCCTTAAACTCTGTCTTAGCGGATTCTGCATTGAAACATGAAGCCTAATGGACAAAAGCCTTTTAGGAAATTTGAAGATGATGGCAAATTCATTCTCTGGTGTATTCCCTTGCAGGGCCATTTCCTAGTCAGGGTGGCATCCCACTTGAAGTCAGCTTAGCAGAAGCTGACAGAGAGAGCCCTAACATTGTCCCTCACCTGGAGGCCTTATCCAGTTGATGTGACACATGTAAGCGACAACACAGAAGCAAAAGAAGGCATCCCTGGTAATCTGTTTCAGATGAGATCTTAATAGAGATGCCTTTTTAAATAGGAACCAGCAAAAAGATTCTCTTCTTTTAAGGGGTGTCCATTGATAGGACTCAGCTGTTGCAGCTCAAGGGTAGCATTAAGCTTAAGCTTAATCTTCTGCATACTGTAATTTACAACACTGAGTTAAAGCATCGTACATTCAACTATTTCAGTCATTTGCTGTGATCAATAGCTATTGCTCTTGGCAGAACTGAAAAGCCATTCTGCTTTCAATTTATGAATATTGAATTACTTCAAGCTGCTCTCAACTTTACCTTTTAAAGGGGAAATCCCCACCAATAACAATTCCTCATTGACCCCAAATATAATTTCCTTCTTCTGTTTACATGTCAAATCCTGGTCCAGAGAGCAGTTCTACAGAGCATGTGGGTTTCTGGTGAATATTTCAAAAAGTTGTGGGGTTTTTTTTCCCTTCCAAAGCTGCAAATGCAAATCCTGCTTACATCTATGTTTAGGAGCTGACTGTAGTAAATTGATGAACCTAGCAAGCACATGGCAATGGGGGTCAGGGGGAGCATTTTTTTTTAATATAAGTGATAGTCTGATACTAGAAAGGAGGATGAGGTGGGAAGGGAAAATCTGGTATGAGTCCATTAGAGGTTTGTTTTTTTTTTTTTCAGGGCAATGAGGGTTAAGTGACTTGCCCAGGGTCACACAGCTAGTAAGTGTCTGAGGCTGGATTTGAACTCAGGTACTCCTGAATCCAAGGCTGGTGCTTTATCCACTGCGCCACCTAGCTGCCCCCCCACATCCATTAGATTCTTGACAGTGGGGAAGTGATTGATTTATAAAGGAGATGAATTGCACCAGATAATACCACATCCTCTGAATGATTTCCATGCTGGAGTACAAGTCCAAAATGATCTCTCTTGTTTTAGTTCTGCTCAGAGTCCTAAAATATTAAGACTAGAAAGGACCTTAACAATGATCACATGTGATTTCCTTTTACATGAGGAAACCAAGGCACAGTGAGGCTCAGTTATTTGCCCAGGGTCACATAGATGACTTCTGATAGAGCTGATACTAGCATCTGGTCTCCTTGCTTATGCATATACCTTCTTTTCATCATACCATGCTTCTACTTCATTCTATCAGTCATTCCTATGTAATCTAATTAAAAATTCTACCTTTCTCTAACATGGGATTGTCTCCTGTAAGGTGGAAGAAAAGTTATATAAAGCCCTTACCTGTATCAACAAACATTAAGTTTTGTGCAAAGCACTGTTGCATGTGCTGGGATAACATAGGAATACATAATCCCTGCCCTCAAGAAGCTCAACAGTTTAGTAGGGAGAAAGCCAAGAATAAGAATGACTCTCACACACATTAAAATATGATTCAGTGCATAGGAGAAGTCAAAGTGACATAATACATTTTTTTGTTTTGTTTTTGTTTTTGTTTTGCGGGGCAATGGGGGTTAAGTGACTTCCCAGGGTCACACAGCTGGTGTCAAGTGTCTGAGGCCGGATTTGAACTCAGGTCCTCCTGAATCCTGGGCCGGTGCTTTATCCACTGCACCACCTAGCCGCCCCCCACCCCCACCCCCGGACATAATACATTTTAATGAAGGGATCATTTCTGCGGATGTTGGAGGTGAGGAGTCAGGGAAGGAATCATGGAAGAGATCAAAGGGAAGGATTTCAGCAGGCAGATATGTAGAGGGAGTCCACTGTAGGTAAGGGGTGATGTTGTATATAAATGTTAGGGAGTCGGAGAGGACAAGACAAAAGTAGGGGATCGCTAATAGTCTAGTTTGGCTGGTGTCTGGTAAGAGGAAGTGACACATACATAAAAACTATCATACAAAGTACTTCTTGATCATTCTACTAAACATACACTTATCACACACCTGCCTGCCTGCCATATTCAAGGCACCATGCTAGGATGCCACTGAATAAAGAGAACTGATGAGATATAGACAAATTGATAGAATTCAAGTAAGGAGATAGGTAAGATAAAATGACCTTAGAGGTTCAGTCCCGTAGTGGTTTCTCTTCCACCAATAAAAGAGTTTGGCTCCTTCAGACACAGTGTCATGGATTAGCATCTGTTCCTCATAAACACTGGAAATGTCACTGGCATCTGATTGTCCATACGTCATACTTTTCCAGCCCCAAGCACACAACCAGTGCCACTTTTCATCAAGATCTCTAATGGAGAAAGATTTCTTCACAGAAATAGCTGAGACTGTGGTTGTCAGTGGTGCCTTTTAAGAGCGTGGACAGATATCTTTAGTCAAAATAATTATTCCTAGCTAGCACCACTGAACAAAAATATGTAATCAGTTTTAAGTAATGTGCCCAATAGAGAAGTGAATTTTAAACCATTGGAAAGTTCCCTGTGTTTGCTGGTCCTAATTCTTAGTAATTTTTTTTTTTTTTTGCGGTGCAGTGGGGGTTAAGTGACTTGCCCAGGGTCACACAGCTAATATGTGTCAAGTGTCTGAAGTCAGATTTGAACTCAGGTACTCCTGAATCCAGGGCCGGTGCTTTATCCACTGCGCCACCTAGCTGCCCCCACTGGTCCTAATTCTAATACCTCCTCCATTCTCAATAGTTCCCTTATTCTCATGCTTTCCTTCATACCCCTCCTATTGGATCCTAGCCCTCTTCAAGAGCATTTTGAAAACCATTTTTAGGTTCCATTATGGAGGAGTGATTGGATTACAGGATCTGCCTTTTCATTTGCCAACTTGCAGGTGATCAGAACCAAAGTTGTGGTCATTCGGCTGATGCTGTGGGCAGCTCAGTGTATTCTGCATTAAAATAAGTCAGGCCTCTATTCTAACTAGTCCTTTAGTTTGATGAGAGAACTGTACAGACCAAAAATTCTGAGGAAGTATTTCATGCATGTAAACCTACTAATGAAAATGGTCTTGGCAGTACACTGAGCCCTGAAGCTTACTTTGCTTGTTAGTATTCTAGGAGCACAAACATAGACACTAATACAATATAACTTTATTTTGATAGCACCTCTCATTCCAAAGCCATAGATAAGTTAAAGCAGAGGAAGCTGAATTGCAATCCAAATACACAATGGTTTTCAGAGGACTAGGAGGCAGGAGGCCTGGCTGTCTCCCTTGATTTGTTCATCTGTAAAATGGACTTAGTGATGATATAAGGCTGTGATGAGAAATGACTAATTTTAAAAACTTTGGCATACATGAAATGCTATAAATATGCTTCCCCCACCACATGGAGAAGAGGAGATTTTAGCCAAGATTTGTAATGAGATAGAAGGACAAAGAACAGCAGTTACTGGCAGCAGGAGCAATGGAGGGGAATGCCATTGAAATGACAGAAATGAAATAGCCTGAAAGGAAAGAAAGGGCCAATTGCTCTTTAGGTAGGGAAGATAACAGAGAAACCATCCATAAAGCAGGCTAAAGGAAAACTCTGGAATTTTTAAAAACAGATGAGCAAAATGAAAAGTTTGGACATCTGGATTGAAGCCTGAAACAAATAGGGAGCAGGTGGAATCGAATGGGTGAGGCTAGAGCAGGATGATCTGCCTTTGTTTGAGACTCTAGGTTGAATATCATCAACTGAATTTCAGATTTCTAGAGTTTCCAGGGCAGAGAATATGAAGGAGATGGAAATCTTGAGTGGGCAGTTCAGCTGAAGGCACATTGCAAGTTGGGGAATTTACAAGGCAGATAGATGATGTGCTTGTTTTGCCCAGAAAAGCTCTTCAGAGTCAACTGACTCTGGCTGGCACAGAGGAAGCCACAAATTAGTTTGGGGCTGAGGGGGGAGAAGAGCCAGAAAGGTACTGAGTACAGGCAGTTATCAGAAATGAACAGAATTCCAGGAAATTACTTGTATGGGCATCCACTGAAAAGTCATTGAGGACGAAGTAGAGAACAGCAGAAAAAGTCATTGAACACTAGCCAGTGCCTACCTGTACTCTTCTGTGTTGTACTGAAGCATGGTCTGCTCTCTGTCTGCAAAAGTCAACCTAAATTTTGTACTTGGATTTTAAGTGTCCTTAAATCTACTAGTGGAAAGTGGTGACCATAGGTGGGAGTGTGTTTGCCAAAATATGGCCTTAAAGCTCAATGAAGCAAGGGATCCTGGCAGGAAACATGGTACTTCCTGAATAGGCACAGGACCTGCACAGCTTCTTTAAAACCAGAAACGATTTGTCATCTTTGTGACGCCTTTCGAGTTTTGTCTCTGTCATAGACAGATAAATGAGGCTGCATACCTGTGTCCAAAGACAGGACTGTCATATTGCCAGTGCACGTCCATGGAACTGTCATTCCAGTGGGTATAAGGCACACAGTTGGGTGGGCCCAGCGTTAAGAAGTGTGACTACTGCCAAAATCTTTTGTCCTGTGCCCCATTTATATGCATGAAATACTTTCTTAGAATTTCTGAGTGTACTGCTGATAGGTGTGTTTCTCGTTTCAGAATCTTGAAGTGACTCATATGCTTGAGAACTAGACATTTGATATCTGTACCTCCACAGAATGATACTAATCAAATCAGTTTCTTAACAAAAACCAATGTTACTTAATAGATTTAAAATGTTCAAGAGTTAGACTTCTTGTACAGAACTTTGGACCCAGCCCTTCAAGGAGGTGGGAAAACTACAGGTATTATGTATTGCATACATTTTTAGACATTTTCTGTGTATTGATTAGTAGATCTAGGGTTTTTTCCCCTAAAAAATACTATTTGTTATATGAAATGGCTTTCTGGAAGGGGTATGGGGAAAGATACTTGGGATAACTATGATAATGTAAGAAACAAAAGATATCAATTAAAAAATATAAAAGAGAAGGGGGGCGGTGTTGAGATTCCTGTGTCCTTGGGAGGTCAAGATTCCTGTCAGACATGGCACATTGACATGAGCATGGACATGGACATGATCATGGAAAAATTGAACTCCTTGATCACAAACAGTGGAAGCTAGAAGGAACAAACACCACTACAGTGAATCCAGGAGAGGTTGGCTAGGCAAGATCTCAGGGATCCATGGGGCTGCAATGAAGCTTGGCGATACATGGGTCATTATGGAAAACCTGCTACTTTGTGGGCTGCTTTTTTTTTTTTTTTTTGTGGGCTGCTTTGTCAAGAGGATTCAAATGGGGTTTGGGAGCATTTTTATTAGCTGTTGGAGTAGAATATTTCCTAACTGCTCCAAAGAATGAGGAGGAACATGCTTCTAAACACTGAAGTTAAGACATAGAGGAATTATAGCTAATTATTTAGAGTGAATGTTAAAGAGTAATATTAAAATTTCATTTGGCAAAAGAAAAAATATATAAAAGAGAAAAAAGGGGGAAAAAGAAAAAAATTTTGGTCACAGACAGGTGGGAGGTTAATTATGCTAAATATTGCTTTTCAATGAAAAAGTCACTAAATCCATTCATGGTTCAAATGATGCTGCTATGTTTTTCTAGGCAGGTTTCATTTTTGGATAGTTTACTATCACATGACTACAAATGCCTGGATGTTCGTAAGAATACAGTGAGGAGAAAAATCCTCCTGCCTGCAAAAAAAAAAAAAGTTCCCATCATAAAATTACCATCAGTAAAATGTCTATGCCTAATTCAATGCTTAACACAGTGCCTGGCACTTAGTAGGCATTTAATAAATGCTTATTGATTGATTCAAATAATAGAATTAAAAACCCCGAAGTCATATATTCGATTCCCAGATGGACAGTTTAACTTGTTCTGTTCAACAGTTGTAGAGAATGGTCTTTAAAAAAAAAAAAAAAAGGAAAAAAAAAGAAAATAGTCTTAAATATAGCCCCCAGCAAATGTGAACCCATGGTTAAAAAAAAAAAAAAGTAGACGGATGAAAACTGCAATGTGCCACAGTGTGTATAACGTGGGATTTGATGTCAGAGGACATAAGCTACATTATAGATCTGCCACTCGTTACCTAGGCAACTTTGGGCAAGTCATTTGACCTTTCTAGGCCTCACTCAGTTCTTTCATTTATAAAAAAACTAGATGACCTCTGATGTTACTTCTGAGTCTAGAGTTATGATTCTTTATATATGGATCAGCCCCAATTCAAAGTCATGTCGGTTCTCTAGGCCTTAGTTTCCTAACCTGTAAAATGGGTGGATTGAACTAGAAGGCCTCTGAGGTTCTTTGCAGCTCTAGCTTTTTGGTCCCCATCATAGAAAAACATCTGCTCTATATCAACAATGTAAGTCAGTAAGTCATCCTGAACAAGGGAAAACACCAAATGGCAGCATCTAGTAGAAAGACCTTGGATGTTTTCACTTCCCCTTCTTGGTTTCATTTTCCTCATGTAAAAAATGAGCCTTGTGGATGAGATGATCTCTCCTAACACCCCTTTTAATTTTAGGGGGTCAGAACAGAACATTATTCTTTCTTATCTATAATAACTAGAGGGAATTTCTAACATTTTTCTAACAGACTGTAAGTTTAATGATACTGTGACACAGGATGGGAAATACACCCCTTTTTTAGAAAATCTACAGATACTAGTGATAGACTATTGTAGTGGAAAGAACAGAGGACCCAAGAGTTAGATATGGCTTCACTTTCTGATTAGGCCACTTTACTAGCCGTGTGACCATGGAAAGTCACTTGATATCTACCTTGTCTGTAAAATGGGAGTAATATTTTCATTAACTATGTTGTAGGAGCATAAACTTAGAGGATGGATCGTAAAGGCTATCGATATCAACCCTTTGATTTAATAGATGAGGAAACTGATTCTAGAGAGTTGAATTAATTTGCTCACGTTCACACAAGTAGTAAATGGAAGCTGGGTTTGAATTCAGCATCTTCTCCACCATAACCTTTAAAGTGTTTTGCGAACCATAGTCCAAACGTTCTTTTTGAGTTGTAAAGCCCTATATTAGTTAAATTCGTTATGGCAATGAAAGAATGGTTTAACATGAACATTTTCCTTTTACAGATAATTCCCAAATCCTAACAATAGTTTCCTGTGTTAAGAACCAGCATGGCACAACGGAGAAAGACCCAGGAGCTCCATTTGGAGTCAGGCAGCTAGGTGGTGCAATGGATAGAGCACCAGCCTTGTAATCAGAAGGACCTGAGTTCAAATGTGACCTCAAACATTTGCCAGCTGTGTGACCCTGGGCAAGTCACTTAACCTGGTTAAATGAGCTGTAAAATGGGCTGGAGAAGGAAATGACAAACCACTCCAATATCTTTGCCAAGAAAACCCCAAATGGGGTCAGAAAAACTCATTCATGACTGAAACAACTCAACAATAAAACTAAATTGGAATCCAGGCTTTGCTACCTAAGCAAACTTGGGCAAGTTACTTAATCCACTTAACCTCTCTAGTTCCCAGTTTCCCAAAATGAAGCAGTTGGACCAGATGGCTTCCAGTTCTAAATCTATGAACCTGTGATCCAACTAAAGCTAACAAGTAGCAAAATTGACTGGTTTATATCTGATTCCCTTTTATATTTTCCCTATTCATGCTGTGGTGGTGATATTAGTGAGCAGTGAAATGACCAAAAGGGAGAGGAGAAGAGAAGTGGAGGGCTTGGATAATCAGTTCCTGTGAATAACTGAGAATTGACTTCGTACTTCAGTAAGTAGACTATATGCATACAAAAAAGAAAAACATTTATATATACATATATATACATATTTCATTACATTTAATGAATGGAGAGGCAATGTACCTTGTTAATTAATATATATGCAGATCACTTACCAAAAGCATAACTTTTGAAATAATCTCTAAATTTCATTCATGATGAAATGAAATTAACAGCTTGATTTGCTTATATTTATGAAACTGAGCCAGCTGTATATACTCCCTCAAGCCCACATATTTACTTTAGAGTGGTTACTATTTAGGGCATGAGCTTTCTTGTGCAAAGGGTACAGCTCATTACTGTATGTCATATCATTTGAAAATATTTAAATGTAAATAGTGGCTCCCCCCCCCCCCCGCCCTTGGATTTGTATCTTCAAATTGATTTTCTATTTACTAGCTTTATAACAAAGTTAAAGGGAAGTATTATTTGGGTTATGCAGGTCAAATATGACCCCCCATGTTTAACCCTTCAGAGCCAGGATTTAAGTCCTAGTACATCTTCTTTTGCATTCCTTGGCAAGATTAAAAATGCACTGGTTAATTTTTAAGTGTCTGACCTTGTCTCACAGAACTGGGATAGTGGGATTTTGTAAAAATTATGGGAAATTGTACAAATGGAAGACCAGGCTGGATTCTTTGCTCAAGATTGACTTCTTGATCTCTGATCTTTTTATAACCATAAATGGATTAAGAGAATCAGATTACTGCCCATTTAATATGCTGCTTGCAGAGCAATGGACAGTCAGCTGGAGTCGGTTGTCATCAGCACACCTTGCAGCATTTAGGCCAAATTGCATCTCCATCCAGTGGAAGAATGTCCATCTAGCTGGTGAATAGGAAAGCTGAAATGAAACTTGACTTTTTGGGGAAGACGATATATTAAGCACCAAGGGAGCAAGGGATGAATGTATGCTACAAGGATAACATTACAGATGGTGGGTTCATGAATTACAGCTGAAAAGGCATTTAAAGGTCATCTAGGGGCAGCTAGATGGCGCAGTGGATAAAGCACTGGCCCTGGAGTCAGGAGAACCTGAGTTCAAATCTGGCCTCAGACCCTTGACACTTACTAGCTATGTGACCCTGAGCAAGTCACTTAACCCTCATGCTCTGGAAGAAAAAAAAGTCATCTAGTCCAATTCCCTCAATTTACAAATGAGAAAACCAAGGCTTAAAGAAGTTAAATGACTTTTCTATGATCACAATAATTAGCAGAGCTGGAACTTGAACTCAGATCCTCTGGCTCCAGATCCAGCCCTTCTTCCACTGTACCATCCTGCCACCTCATGTTTGTATACAGAAGTTTTTCATGTTGGCCAACTGTGTTGTATGGAAATCCTTAGGTACCCTGTCAGGATTGGATTGAAATGAGCTAGCCTAAGAAAAGTCATGCTCCATGGAAAGGCACTTGCTGTAATTCCAAATGACATTTACATAGGGAAATGAGAATGTAATGAATTGGATGTTACTGTGGACCTTAGGCAAAGAGCCAAAACTTCAAAGGTAATCCTTTTCTGTTGGGATAGTCACCTACTTTCCAGAAATATAATTCTAGCCTTGGTGATGAGGTCACACTGGAAGGAACAAAAGAGAGTTGGTCCATTATGTCTAGAGGGGATCCTTCCTAATCTGGCTAATCTGTCCTGCAGATGACTCTAGTTGGGGAAAGGGGTGGGGGTATATAGATATTTTTGAGGGGGAGCACATAACTCTCTCTGATCATATTGAATGCTTTTATGGCAGTTATCTCCTCATGGTGGTGGTAAACTAATCAAATTTGCAGATTATTTTAAACTGAGAAAGAGACAGTTCATAACTTGCACAAGAATTAGAAGACTGATGTGGATAAATGGGGAGATGTATTAAAAGCTATGAAAGGAGATTCAATCATGACATGAAAAATGGTGCCTGTGGAAAGGATTAATCAAATTCCCTGTTCTGGATTGAGGGAACTCCGGCAGGCAGCTGTGGCCCTCTTTAATTACACATCCACCCAGCTCTGAACTGCTTTGCCTAATGGGAAATTTCAGGTGTGGAAGCAACTGGAATGGAGTTATAGAGGAACGATGGGGAAATGGAATAAAAGTTTAGGTTGGATAAGACTATAAAGAAATACTTTGTGAACCAGTGTTTAATCCAGTAGAAAACAAGGAAAGCAACCTGTAATACAGTTTACAAATGCAACTTGCAAAAAGATCCATGTTGTTGCTATTCACTGAAAACAGAGCCAGCAAAGTATCATTTTCCAAAAGATGACAGCAAAATAAGGAGGGAAATGAGGAAATCCCCTGGAATGGACCAAGACTAAGTGCATATCTTGGAAGTTTAAGGATCAGTTCCATCAGTTAGAGTACAAGGTGAGTAGCTAACTTACCCAATGTATTCATTCCTTCAACAAGGATACACTAGGATGTTCCAGGGGTAGCATGTACCATAGATGTTTCAAAATAGTCTCATTTTGAAAAACTCTGTCCAATTCACAAACTGGGGGGTGGGGGAGGATCTCTTGTTCCATCCTATGTCTCAATTTGGAATTCAGAAAATATAATAATTGCCATTATGGGGTATATTTTTTTAAGTAGAAGAAATGGGCAACACCCTTAAGAAAGTGATGATCATAGATAAATATGAAAAACAGCTAGAAAATAATTCAAAGCAATATATAAAAAAGAGTGAGATATATTCTATACCACATATATGTAGTTACACACAAAGGTATGTATGTATCTATACATATAAGTGTGTATAGATATATATTCCATTCCATGATTTTTCATTATGTATAAAATTTATAATGGATTTTCATTATACATTCGATTTTTCATTCTAAAGAAAGTGAAAAATCATTTTGGGTTAAAATTATTCTAAGAAGTCCCCATGGAAGAGGTGGTTATTAAGTATGCTTTGAAGAAAGCATAGAATATGGATTAATGGAGAGGAATGAAATTGACATTTCAGATTGGAAGAATAGTTCAAACACAAAGTTGAGGTTACACATGACATATAAGAGGTTTTAGCAAGTAAGCCACACTGACCAGAATAGAGGTTCATGTTATGGAGCTGTAGCCAGATGGAATAATTAAGGTGGGACCAGGTGATGAAGAGCTTTGAATATCTGACTGAGAAATTCAAAGCATTCACTAAGCAGTAGGGAGCCATGACATGTTCTTCAACAAGACAAGCCTTTGTCTCCCTGATGCCTTGCACAGTGACTGGCACATAGTAGGTGCTGAATAAATACTTGTTTATTGATTAATTGATAATGAAAGTAGTGAGGTTTTTTTGTTGTTGTTGTTTTAGAAAATTAATCTGGCAGTGACAAGTGTGCATTAGATTCCTAAGACTTTTGTGAAGAAAGACTTAATTGGATTATTTAATTAGATATGGAAGATGAAAAAAAACTCCCAAGTTTTAAGCCTGGGGAAAGGGAAGAATGAATGGTGGCGCCAAGTTAAGATGATCTCTCTAAGGTCCCTTCCAGTTTAATTTCCTGTGATTCTATGAAATGGGGAAATTGGGCAAGGGAATCAGGAAGGTAGGGAAGGGAAGGGCAATTTAATGAGTTGCAGGTAGCTGGAGAGAAGGGATTACTGCTGTAAGAAACCAGAACCTGTCTATTGGTAGTAGTAGAAGCCATCTGGAGGAGGTGAGTGTAGAGGAAAATGATCAAAGAAAAAGAACCATTATATACTTCTAAAACCAAGTAGCCAGAGAAACAGGAGGAAAAACAGGAAGGTTATGGAAGCCAAGAAAACAGAGACTTGGGGGCAGGGGGGTGGCACTCACAGTGTGAAATAATATTATTAACTATGTTAGTATGACCCTTCAAGGTTTACAGAGTACTTTTTCTCATTTGATCAATAGAGAGAGGGGGAGAGACTAAAAAGCAATCCCTTCTCTGACTTTTAATAGTGTCTATGCTTTAATTGACATGCTTTCATTATTGATCACTTTGCTGATTTTTTTTAATCTGTTCTTTCTTTCTTTTGGTAAATCAAAATGATCTGCACATACAGCAAAATCAGTATGGTTGTTCCAACTGCTGCCAGGAGGTGCTGACAAGTGAAGAAGTATAAGAGAAGAAAATATACCAAACATTTATTTTAATAAGGCTCAGAAACCTTAGTCATTTAATAAATTGCTATGGATAATTAGGTTTTGGTTTTGAACGCTGTTGCATTTTTAACTCCCTGAGCTCCAGTCAGAATAAGGTTGCATTTACATATATGGATTCCAGATAGGAAAGGTCGGTTACATTTCTGGTCATTTCCTTCCCCCTCTCCCAATCTCACCCACTTGTTTTCTCCTTCACTTTATTTGCACGGGGTCTCAGGAGCAGTTCCATAAACTGATTTGGCCAGGAGCGTGGGTATACCTGCAGGTACTGAGCAGATGGTGTTCCAAAATTGCTCTAGGCCGAGTCAGTGTATTCCCTGGCTTCTTTCTGATTAAGAGACCATCCCTTTTCATCTGCTACTATGAAGTGGGATTCAGGAGAACTAGATTCCAGTCCTGCTTCAGTGACTAACTAGCCATGTAAACATAGGCACAATCTTTTTGGGCCTCATTTTCCACATCTGCAGAACAAAGCATTTAAACCAGAGGACCAGTTTAAAGGTCTCTTCCAGTCCTGACCTTCTCTGGTATTCAATTCAATAAACATTCTTCCTTACCTCATTTGCAAGGCCCCTTAGGAGACACTGGAGATATAAATAGGAAAAACTATGATCCTTGCCCTCAAGGATCTTGCTATCTAATGGGGACATATGTCCTGTACACAACTGTAATACAAGGTAGAATGTAATAAGGACAGAGTTTAAAAAAAAAAACACTTTTTTAAACAAACAGCCTCACTTTCCTCTTTTATAAAATGAGGAAACTGAACCTGATTTCTAAGGTCCCCTCAGCTTCTGAGTCCTATGGGCCTTTGATCACTTTCAGCTGAGATCAGGAAGTCTTTTTGGAAGAGGTACCACCAGAGCTGGACCTGTCCCTCGCATTTTCTAAAGACTCGGTGTTTGGTTGTGAACCAGTATGAATTACCTGGAAATGAATGGAGGAATGGCTATCCTCCCCACTATCAAAGAGTTGGAAAATAAAAATCTTGGGGACAACAAGGATAACTTGAACAAATAAAATTTAGCTTGGGCCTATTCCTCTTCCCCCTAAATGGTTAATCCTGAAACAGAAAAGTTGTATAGCCATGGGCTCAAATAAACAAAAGTTATGATTAACAACCTTTTAAATGCTTTAATCACCTGTTCCTTGAACCCCAAAGAAGTAGATTTTATAGAAAGGCTCTAAAACTTCTTTACAGAAGAGATGATAGCTCAGGCAAGATTTATCTAGAGTTAAAAGGGATTCAATTTATACAAAATAAAAATCTTATATCCTTTAGCTTTGGGGATTTTCCAGATGCACTCAGAAAGGTTGGGATTCTCTGCAAAGAGTTCATCCCCTAGAATCTCTTTGTGGAAAATAGCTGCTCTTGGACCTGCAGAACTTAAAGAAACTCTCCTAGAATCACCATACTGACCCAAAAAACTATCCTTTTTTGGCAGGGGAGGGAGCATGAAATTTAAAGAATGCTCAGTTTAAGGAAGGTGTATCACAATCATTCCTCTGCAGTGAACACAGGGAAAGTTGAAAAGCTTTGTGAAGCATGGGGCTTATCAGTGATGTTTCCTCAAATAAAACAGATTGGCTCAAGAGCCATCCATTTTCCATTTTATATCAATTCATTATGTATTTGTAGCACCACTTCTGTGTACAAGGGTCTGTGTACCATAGTAGGCACTTCTCTTTCCAAGAAAAAAGCCCATCTATTTTGTTAGTGGGTTCTATTTTTATCATAAAATCTATGCCAGATATACCTAAAGGTTATCTGGGGCCCAGTAAGGACCTGTTTATCTGGCCATGGCTCTGGGCTAGGTATTTTAGAAGCCAAACCAAGCATTCTGAGACCCTTCCTTCATGGATAAACTGTCCTGCCAGTTAGAAGTTGGGAGACGCTTGCTGTTTAATTTTCATTGCTATATCTTTCCTGCCACACCATCACTCCCACCCAAAAGAAGTCAACATTTACTATTTATTTTTCCAGCACTGGTCTAGTCAACCTGACTTGATTTGCTTTGGCATTTTGGAGGGACACAAAAGAAACATCAGGTCAGACATGATTCCTGCCCACAAAGAAATGAACTGAGGGAACCAAAATTAATATACATTAATATATCTATGTATAATAGGACATATATTATACATATATATATATATGAAACAGTCCGTGGTTATATCTTATACTATGTGATAAAAGTTGATTGAAGTTCCGCTAAGAGATGAGTATGATCTCAGGGTGCATTAAGAAAGGAATAATGTTGAGGACTTTGTCATTTTTCAGTTGAGTCCAACTCTTCATGAGTCCATTTGGGGTTTTCTCAGCAAAGATACTCAAGTGGTCTCCCCTCTCCGGCTCATTTTACAGATAAGGAAACTGAAGCAAACAGGGTTATGTGACTTGCCCAGGATCACACCACTAGTGTCTGAGGCCAGATTTGAACTCAAATCTTCTTGACTCCAGGACCACCTCTCTATCCATTGCACCACCCATCTGCCCAATGTCCAGGACTAGGAACATGATTGTCTCACTTTGCCCTGCCCTAGTCAGACCACATCTGGAACACTGGAACCTAAAAGGCTTCCAAGCCCCCAAATTTTAAGAATGACTTGAAGATGCTGGTAAATGTCCAGAGAAGATCAAGAAGGATGGTAGAAAGCCCCCATCAACATGCCATGGCAGAAGTAGTTGAAGAGACCAAGGGTATTTAACCTGGAGAAGATTGAGGAGGCACAGAATAGCTGTTTCCAAGTACCTGAAAGGCTGTAATGTGACCATGGGGTTAGACTTGTTCCCCTCAGCCAAAGAGAGGGTAGAAATTACAAATGTGGAATGACAGAGCAGCTAGATGGCACAGTGGATAAAGCACCAGCCCTGAATTCAGGAGGACCTGAGTTCAAATCCGGCCTCAGACACTTGACACTTACTAGCTGTATAACCCTGGGCAAGTCACTTAACCCTCATTGCCCTGCCACCAAAAAAAAAAAAAAAAAAGTGGAATGACTTGCCTGGGAGGTAAGAGGATTTTATGGTCACTTGTTGGGTCTGATATAGAAGGGATTCTTCTTTAGGTTGGACCAGAGCAAGACTTATTGTCTTTTTTTGTGTCCCTTTGGGAGTATGGTGAGCCCATGCTCTGCCTTCTCAGAATGCTGTTTTTAAATGCATAAAATAGAATACATAGGATTACAAAGGAAGTCAGTTGCATTGAATTTGCATTGAAAAGCAGTTATCAAAATATTTTCTTAAAAACAAGGTCCAAGACTGCAGGTTAAGGTCCCCTTAATTCTGGCATAGAGGCTTAGACAGGCAAAGAATGATAAATGAAGTGGGACTTAAGCTGGTCCTAAAAATGCATAGGATTTGGAAGGGGGAAATAAAGGAGGAGAGGAACACTTCAAGGTTAGAGGACAATCAATCAAGCATTTTTAAAGCACCTACTGTTTATCTGTCATGCACTGAGGTAGGTGTTTTAGGGTAAAAATACAAAAGTAAAGTTAGTCTCTGTCTTTAGAGAGCTTCCCTTCTATCAACGGATACAGTAGTTTCCCTGATAACTGATACAAGATACTTATTTAGCAAATAAATACACAATTATTTGGGTGTGGGGAGACTAACAAGGAGCAGAATCAGGAGAGACTTCTTGAGGGATGTGGCACCTGAGCTGAGCCTTCAATGGAGCCAAGAGGTGAAGGCATGGGGAGAAGGCCTATACAAAAGTATGGAGGCAGGAGATGGAATGTTATATATAGAGAAAAGCAGGCAGGGCAATTTCGTGGAACATAATGTTTGAGAGGAAGGAATGGGTAAATCAATCATTGTGGAAAGACTTTACATGTTAATCAGACTGGTTTAAATTTTATCCTAGAGGTGATAGCCACTGGTACTTCTTGAGCAGGGGAGAGTGACATGATCAGAGCTGTGCTTTAGGGATTTCGATTTGGCAGCTGTGAAGAAGTTGGATTGGGAGGAGAGATCTGGATGCAGTGAGACCAATTAAAAAGCTATTACAATAGTCTGGGCAACAGCTACTTTGGTAAGAGAAACGAGAATGAAAATAGTGTTTCCAAGAACAGATAATGAAGAGACCTAACTGACTGTAGAGTTCATGTCAAGAGAGTAGGAAAAAAATCAATTGGTTAGAAAGAACCAGATTATGAAGGCTGTGTCAAAGGCAATGCAATTGAGTTAGGACTAGATTAGTAGAGATCAGGAGTAGACTGCAATTTCTCTTTGAAGAAACTCAGTACCAATAGAGGTCAGCACCTTCTCTGAAACTTTTACATAGTCTTAGTGAGCTTCTAAGACACTGAAGTTAAGTGACTTGCCCAGGGTCTCCCCTCCACCAGTATGTTCCATAGGCAAGTCTTCTTGGCTTTGAGGCCAGCTCTCTAAACACTTCCATCACACTGCTTCTGATGTTATGATTAATACAGACTCATTACAGGTTCTTCAGTATGGGAATGACATGACAAAAGTGATATTTCAGTAAGATTCCTGGCACTGGAGAAATTGAGGTCAGGGAGATTACCTAGGAACCTGTCACAGTAATACAGGAATGAAGTGATGAAGAATACATAAATTAGCATGATAGGAATAGAGGAGAAGGGGTAAATTCAAGAGACATTTTGAAGGAAAAACAACAGGACTTGCTGACAGATTGGATGCAAAGAAATGAAGGTGAGTGAAGGATCAAAACCCACTAAATTTTCTCACCAAGGAGACTGATGCCACCATTTTAAATGGGAAAGTCAGGAAGAACTCTTTCAGGGCAGGGTAGAAGATTGGGTCAATTTGCTTTTGAATGTGCTTAAATTTAGATGCCAATGAAACATCCTAGAGTAGACAGTTAAAATAGACAACTGAGGCAAAGGTAAACTATCATAGCTAGACATGTAGGTTTGGGAGTTAGTATAGAGACAATTCTCTAAGACTATATATTATAGAGCAATCACTAATCCACATTGGCACTGGAAGTTTACATTAATAAAATCACAGATTGATTTTGTACACACACACACATATGAACACAAACAAGAAGAGAGTATAGAGAGAACACCAAATAGAACCTTCAGGTTGCCCACAGGTAAGGGTGAGGAGGAAGCAGGTTAGCCAAAAATAACAAAGGAGCAACCAAAGCCATAGAGAATGAAAATAATAATGTGTACAGATATGTCCTACCCAACTTTGTTCACTGGTCCTACAAAAACATGACTTTAGGTGAAACTATGTGGGGAAGGAGACAGGTAGTACAGATACATTGCTGCAAAGGGAGGAGAGATGGCAAACATCTGGATGGAGGACCATGGAGGTAGGGAGGAGTGGGAGTTCTGGGTACTCCGTCCATAAGAGATACAAATACAGGGCATAGTAGAAACAAATGCTGGGCAGAGCAACTGAGGTAGCTCTAGGCAGAGTGAGCAGATGGTTGGATAGAAAGGGGGGAGGACTTTGAGAAGTAGAAGACTAAGTGGAGCCAGGATTAGGATGGCTAGGAAGCTGCTCACCTCAAGTGCTACGAGGGCTCAGGGAACAGGGAGAACTCGGCTGGTGTCTGGTGATTAGACTAACTGCAGTGCCGGAACAAAATTTCTAGATGTTGAAGGTGGGGAGTTTGGGTTATAACCTATTAATCAGAAATAGCAGTCTTGACTGGGACAGTTTTATGCAAAGTGCACCTGTGGTGTCACGGAGCCCATGGAAGGATAGATTCAAGCAGGCAGTAGAAAGAGTGCTGTGTTTGGATTCCAAATCCTTGCTCTCCTGCATATCATCTCTGTGACTTTGGGCAGGTCATTCTACTTTTGTGGGCCTAGGTTTCATATCTAGAAAATGAGAGGTTTGGACTAGATGGCGTCTGGGGTCTCTTCCAGCTCTGTGCTCCTATAAGGAAGGCACAATACAAAATGTTCCCCAAAGGTTGAGAATGATAAGGGGTGCAGCCATTGGGTTCTATTTACCCTTTAAATTTGTGTGAATTATAATTAACTTGGTTTGGAGAGTTTTGTAATATGCCTCATGATAATTGGAGACACTCTAGAGTATTGCAAAAACATCATTGGGAATCACTTACCGTCATTGATTTGGCAACATAAACTCAGCCTCGCCAACAGTCTCCAGCCCTATTGAGCACAGGGAAGAGATTTAATCTGCCTGCCAAACTTATGATCATGGGTCTCATTCCCATTTACCAGGGCCACTGCCTAATTCTCCCTGCTGCAGATTGCAGCCACACACGAAGTTCTACTACATGGGCAGATTCCCAGAGAAAGCTGAATGGACGTACAATGGAGAAACAGAATAGGATGGATTTACTTCAGGTCCAGTGCTTAATTTCCTTTACACACACCCTGATGACTTCTAGGCTAGAGACTGCTGCTTCCTTTACTTACTGTCTGCATAAACTAATAGTGGCGATGGTAATGTGATGAAAGCTGAAGGACACTCAAACCCCACTTTTACTTTCAGGAACTTCCTTAATCGATAGCTCTATGCTTGCTGCGCTGCTTTTCCTTCCCTCAGGAAACTGGAGCTTGTTTAGCCTTGTGAACAGTATCCTACTGGTGTTGAACTTGGAGTCTGGGAGACCTGAGTTCGAGATCTGCCTCAGACTCTTACTAGCTATGTGACCCTGGACAAGTCACTTACTATATCTGGGCCTCAGTTTCCTCATCTCTAAAATGAGATGATTGGACTTAACATAGCCTCTGAAGTCCCTTCCATTTCTAAATCTGTGGTCCTAAGATTTTTTAGGATCTTAGGAAAGACACCAATCTTTTTTTTCATGGGACTCCTATTTTAATTCATTGTATGTGTGCCCTAGTTCCACTTTATAGTAACCATTTGGATGTCACTGTTTGGGGACAGGGCAGACCCCATGATTAAATATCTAGTCTCCCTTTTTTTTTTTTCCAAAATAAAAAAACAAATAATAATGTTGTGGGACTTACTTCCTCCTGAGGCTGGAAAAAGAAGCTGCTTCATTTGGCCCTATGAATATACTAGGACAAATGACCAGATCTAAGCTTCCTTTCAGGTTCTATAACTTGAATTGATATGATTTGGCCAATATGTTTAGAAGCTTATATTTCTTGTTGTAGTTGTTTTTCCTGCATTAGGATCCCTTATTGGGAAGTGTCATCTGTGAGAACGCCTATTCCAGCATGATCAAACAAGCATGCATTTCCTCCTTGTTAATCTGAGTTGGTAGAGGGAGTTGCCTCATCGGGGAGGTCTTTGTAGCAATGAAATCACGGGTATAACCCTATGGACCTGGGAGTACAAAATGATACTAAATGGGAGTGTTTTACTAAAGCGAATTCTGTTGGAAGCTATTGAAAAGGAACACATCTGTTCCCATCCCTCCCCAAAGAACGCATTTTACCAATTAGTTGTTGAACAGAGAATTGCCTATTTACTCCATTTCCCCTAAACCTTTGCAGTGACCATAATAAACTGACTACTCCAGGTGTGCTCTAAGAAAATCAAACCTTTAAAAACGCAGACTTAACACAACAGATGAGTTAGAGGATGATTACCTTAAAATGGATTCTTTACAGAAGACTTCAATGGAGGTTTTAATTTACACATTACTTTAGGAGACCCCAGCTATTTGGGAAAGAAAGGTGCCACCTGTGCATGGTTGGGGAATAGACAGTATCTTGAGATTCTTCTAATTAGAGAATTAGAGATCCAAATGAAATTGGTCTGGGGAGAGGAAAGCTCCTGTTCAGCCTCTCGCCTGGGGCCTGGGAATAAGAAACTGCTTGGGGACAGGCTTTCCTAATTTGGGTCTCCTTTGCCCATCTCCCCACGTCACATGACTCCCTGCCACACACACCATTCACTTCACCATTACCGCTTTTCTTTGCACCAATCAGGGACAGCGTGGAAAAATGGGTCCAACTTGAGGAGTTATCTGCCAATCCCAAATATCCCCTGCCTCCCCCACTAGCTGGTTATGCCCAAAACTCAGCCAGTAGAACTTCAGTTCTTCAGCTTTAAGGCTCTAAGCTATCCAAGAGTTCTTGACATGGATTCCATAAACTTGGGACAAGAGGGTTGGTTTGGGTTTGAGTTTTGTTTTTTTAACTAACAACTACTTTGATATAATCGGTTTCCTTTGTAATCTTGTGTATTTTATTTAGCCATTTGAAAGCAATCTAGGAGGGGGTTCATAGGTTTCCACAGATGTCCAAAGTAGTCCATGACACAAGACAGGTTTTAAGAAACTTTACCTTAATCCTTTTTGCAAGCAAATCCACTGGGATGATTAACACTCAGCCATTCACACTGTTGGTGAAGGAGTTTTCCGTCCTTTCTTCAGAATAGCTATTATATGGAGGCTAAGAATATGAATACATTGGGAACCTCTTGGAAAGAATGGGGAGAGAGGGGCAGCTAGGTGGTGCAGTGGATAAAGCACCGGCCCTGGATTCAGGAGTACCTGAGTTCAAATCCGGCCTCAGACACTTGATACTTACTAGCTGTGTGACCCTGGGCAAGTCACTTAACCCCCATTGCCCCGCAAAAAAAAAAAAAAAAGAATGGGGAGAGGTAAGGAAGGTGGAGGGAGATAAAAAATGCAACCAGTTTCCTTCACTTGTTTTACAGTCATGCGGAGGATAAGCAAGCTGTTGACCCTTAGAGGTTATTCAATATTTTTATAACTTAAATTTGAAATCTCACTTGAAATCATTCCTCATGTCCCATGTATTCATTCATTCAGCTGCTACTGCTAACTGGTTACTTACTCCACATTACTGAGGTATCCCTGATGGCTAATAAAGAGGCCAGTGGATTGAGGTGAGAAAGGATGCAGTACTTCCTCCTTTTCCTTCCCTTCCCTTATAAAGTATACACAAGTGGTGTCAACCTCAAGTGGGAACTGATCCCTCCTGGCCACATATTGACTTAAAAAAGCAGATGTTAAACTTATCTATGTTATATTGTATTTTTATTTGTTTTGTTAAACGTTTCCCAGTTATATTTTAATCCCATTTGTGCTGCATTCTCAGCAGTTTTGAAGCCCTGAGTTTGACACCTCTTGTGATTCAGTGCCAGCTGTCCTGGCGACACTTCCCTCACTTCATCGGGAAAGCCTGCAGCCTTTACCACTACTTAACGCTCAGGTAGGGGTCTGGTAGTCAGTCAACAAGCATTTTATTAAGTGTTCATTATGTGCCAGGCTGCTAGGTAATGCAATCAATAGAATGCTGGCCTGAAGTCAGGAAGATTTCATCTTTCTGAGTTCAAATCAAGCCTCAGACACTTACTAGCTGTGTGACCCTGGGCAAGTCACTTAATCATGTTTACTTCAGTTTCTTCATTAGTAAAATGAGCTGGAAAAGGAAATGGCAGGGCAGCTAGGTGGCACAGTGGATAAAGCACCGGCCCTGGATTCAGGAGTACCTGAGTTCAAATCCGGCCTCAGAAACTTGACACTTACTAGCTGTGTGACCCCGGGCAAGTCACTTAACCCCCATTGCCCCGCAATAAATAAATAAGTAGATAGATAGATAGATAGATAGATAGATAGATAGATAGATAGATAGATAGATAGATAGATAGATAGATAGATAGATAGATAGGAAATGGCAGACTGCTCCAGTATTCTTTCCAAGAAAACCCCAAATGGGGTCACTGAGAGTCAGACACGACTAGAAAGACTCAGCAACAACAGTGTGCCAGACATTGTGCTAAGCATTGGAAATACAAAAAAAAAGGCAAAAATGCAGAGCCTTTTTCAGGATCATCCTATGTCCCCAGCACTGTGCTCATTAAAGTGGTTAAGAACTTCAGTAGCCTTCAGACTAGATATACAAGAAACCAGGAAGCTTAAATCCCCGAGTAACCCTGTCAAAGAAAGGCCCGTAATAACAACTGAAAGCCCCTTTTCTACTTGAGAGGGGTGAGTATAAATACCGTACTAGTTCCTCCCCGCCAGCCTCCAACCTTGACCTGTACACCAGCTCTTTGCTCTCCTCTCCATCCCTACCCGTTGCTTGGTCCTGCTTGACCCAGATAAGGATCCTATAAAAACCTACTTAGATTTACCATTTTGAAGCAACTGCAGAAGACCTGACCTAGGTCTGTCGTCCCAGACGGCCACTTCTTAAGGTATTCCCCCCACAGCAAAACTTCACTTTCTTTCTGCCAGCTCTTGATCTCTCCCTCCCAGGCCCATCAGGGTTCATCAAGGCTCAGACTAATCATGTAGGCAGCTGCCCTTACCTCCCATGCCCCCTTTTAGAGATCTAGGCCATTTCCGAGGACTGGACCTGGAAATGCAGGCCTCTCCTCCCTTCTCTCTGTCCCTGGGGCCTTCCCTGGACTACCTGCCCTTCCTTTCACCACATTTTAGAATCCTAAACTTTATTCAAACTGCATTTTTTTAAAGTAGGAAATAATAGAAATGTAGTCCTTGTCCTTAAGAAGTTTGCAGTCTAACTAGGGATATTCCTTGAAATGACAGAAGGATAAAGCAGCACTCACTACCCAGCTCTTCCTTCTTTCTAGTCAGGAGCATAGGAATACGGACTTCAAACTGGAAGGGACCCTACAGGTCACCTGGTTGAGTCCCTTCATTTTATAGATGAAGAAGCTGTAGCTGAGAGACATTAAGTAGTTGGTCCAGAGTCACACAGAGTTTTGTGGGGGGGGGGGGGGTTGTTTTTTGGTGTGGGTTTTTTTTTTTTGTGAGGCAATTGGGTTTAAGTGACTTGCCCAGGGTCACACAGCTAGTAAGTGTCAAGTGTCTGAGGCCGGATTTGAACTCAGGTACTCCTGAATCCAGGGCCGGTGCTCTATCCACTGTACCACCTAGCTGCCCCTGGGTCACACAGGGTTTGAAAAAAACTGGGATTCAAAGGCCGGTCTTCTGACCCCAAAGTCAGTGTTCTTTCCACTCCCAAAGTTAACTTGGCAAAGATTCTGTAAGAGTCATTTTTTTTTAAACTGCTAGAACCTCAGATCTGTCTGAAGATCTTGGAAAGTCCCATACAGCCCAATATGCCATCTAGCACATAGCACATCCTCTGATAGTCGAGTCAGTCCTTGGTCCTCCCTTACAAGTGTGGACAGAGTTAACATTGACCCATAGACTTTTTTTTTTTTTTTGGTGAGGCAATTGGGGTTAAGTGACTTGCCCAGGGTCACACAGCCAGCAGGTATTAAGTGTCCGAGGCCGGATTTGAACTCAGGTCCTCCTGACTCCAGGGCTGGTGCTCTATCCACTCTGCCACCTAGCTGCCCCCGTGTTCATAGACTCTTAATTTGAGATCATCTAAGGCTTGGTCACAGCTGTTATCTTATCTGAGCCTTACTGCCACCCTGTGAGGTTAGGCAGGTCAGGTAGCATTAGTTCTAGTTGTTGGTTAGTTGAATCAGTGACTTTTAAAGTCCCTTCCAGTTCTAAATCCATGAATTCATGACATAAAACTTGAGGCTTCAAGCCTGGGTGAATGGAAAGATAGTAGCACCATTACCGGAAATGGGAATTAGATGAAGCCAAAGTCAATGAGTTCATTTTGGACATGTTTGAACTTCTGGTGAATGTCACACAGTCAGGTGGATATATAGCTGGAGTTTAGAGGAAAGATCGATGCTGGATAGAAAGATGTATTGGGGAGTCATCTTTGGGGAAGTGATAACTGAAACTGTGGCAGTAGATGAGATCAGTAAAGGAAAAGGATTGAGAGAGAAGGCAGATAAGAACAGAGCCTCAAGGGACGCACACACAGGGGTAGGGGGAAGGACTAGGAAGAGGACTTTGAACCAAGGAGATCCCAAATACTAGTCAGATGGGTTGAATGAGGACTGGAAGAGAGCAGTATCAAGGAAACCAAAGAGAAGAGATCCAGAAGGAGAGAAGCCAAATGCTAGAACAAGGTCAAAGGAGAGCAGAGCAACCCACTGGGCTGCAATTAAGAAGTTATAAGAAGGGGGGCAGCTAGGTGGCACAGTGGATAAAGCACCAGCCCTGGATTCAGGAGGACCTGAGTTCAAATTCAGCCTCAGACACTTGACACATACTAGCTGTGTGACCCTGGGCAAGTCACTTAACCCCAATGACTTCACTTTAAAAAAAAAATACGGTCATAAGAAACCTTGGAGGGAGCAGATTTAGTAAAGTGTTGAAGCTGAAAGCCAGATTGCAAGGGAGAAACAGTGAATCTTCTCTTGATTTCAAGTATTTTTGCAAGGCCTTTTGACTATGTCCCTATTTCACTTAGCACTGTGGGTATAATCAGTATTGCCTTTGTTCAAGGACTAACTTCATACTTAAGGAAAACAATGAGCTCTATGAATTAATTGATAAATGGAGGATGAGGAATCTTGAACAAAGCCACTCCTCCAGACCTCAGAAAAGCATAGAACCTTCTCTACAGCCAGGAATAGAGTAAAAGTTAGTTTCTAAGAACTGGGGTTCTGTCTATGATAATACAGGATTCCAGTCCAGGTCTTGTGACTCTTGAGTCAAATGTTTTTTATACTATTTTCTTTTGCCCCTCTGGGGAGAGTGGAATTAAAGTATAAAGTAATTAAAAAGTCCATGATGGGGGCAGCTAGGTGGCACAGTGGATAGAGCACTGGCCCTGGAGTCAGGAGTACCTGAGTTCACATCTGGCCTCACACACTTAACACTTACTAGCTGTGTGGCCCTGGGCCAGTCACTTAACCCCAATCACCTCACTAAAAAAAAAAAAAAGTCCATGATGAGGGATTTGGACTTTATTCTGTAAGTAGTGGGGAACCACTGAAGGTTGATGAGCAAAGGAATGACATAAGTATTGTAGGAAAATTAATCTAGTGTCGATTTTAAAGAGAAAATGTCTTTGATCTAACTACCAAAAGAATATATGGTTTGAAATATAACTAGTTGAACTAGAAGAATGGGGACTTTGACTTCAAAATAGAAGTTTCAACCTCAACTCTTTTCCAACTTGTCTATGGACAAAATTAGTCCCAAGTACCTTTCTGCTACATGATGCCATTCTAGACTGCAGTTAGTTTAGGGGGGAAAAAAAGTCAGTAGTTCAATTCTCCCACTGTGAAATGTGTTCATGGGGCATAGCTTTAGAGAGAGAAGGGATTTCAAGTTCTGAAAATATTATGCCAAGTTATCTTGTCCAGCCTTTCAGTAGATCTAAACCATAATCTCATCTCTTCCTAAAGATTTCCAGTTTGGGGGCAGCTAGGTGGTACAGTGGTTAAAGCTCCAGCCCTGGATTCAGGAGGACCTGAGTTCAAATCTGGTCTCAGATACTTGACACTTACTAGCTATGTGACCCTGGTCAAGTCACTTAACCCTCATTGCCCTGCAAAAAAACAAAAAAAAAAAAAAAAAAAAGATTTCCAGTTTGAGGAGGCAGCCAGGTAGCGCAGTGGATAAGCAATGGCCCTGGATTCAGGAGGACCTAAGTTCAAATCCAGTCTCAGACATTTGACACTAGCTGTGTGACCCTGGGCAAGTCACTTAACCCTCATTGCCCCACCCCCAAAAAAATTTCCAGTTTGAGATTCCACAGTTTTCCTTAATACCAAATCTCTGTGTGTATAACAACTTTGTTGCCTCCTACAACTTTAAAATAAGGACCTTAAGTGGGGAGAGAAGGGAAAACCTAAAACCTGATATCTTTTTGCTTTAACCCCTATTTTCTTTCTCATTTTTATTTGAAAACAATAAGCATTTCACTTTTTTCTCTCATCAGCTATAAAAATCATCTAAACTAAACAGTCCTTTGTGGATTAACCTGGGAGAATCCTGAATCCTTACTGCATAATATATCATCATTCTAACAAGAAAGTCCCATCACCATGCTGATGGTGAAGATAGTGAATGCAAATTTATCTTAAACATTCACTTAAATCAGAAATGGTTTAACAAAGAATCTTACCATGGAAAATTAATACGCATTTCTAAGGAAACCATACTAAATATATATTTTTGTATAATCCTTGCCACTCTTTCTTTCCACTAGCACAGATAATCAAGAATGGGCCACGTGCATTTCCTTTCAACTTGATCTAAGATCAAAGTTCTGACCAATTCCCAGACTCACTTATATCTCTTCTCCTCCACATTTCTCTTGTATGTATTTCTCATGCTGTTCTGGAAGAGAAACTGCCCTTTTTAATAGCCTGCCCTGCTGGCATGTCCAACCTTTTCAGAAACCACCTGATGGCTCCCTCTGCTCTCCAGTGTTGGGCCCAGCTGTGGGAACACAGAGGAGACAGTGTTTGCTCCTGGCTGTGAGAGTTGTTTTGCTCTTCTCATGGGTTGCAGTGTTCTGAAACACTTTATTTCTCTAATAATAAACTTTCAAAAAAAAAAAAAAAAGCAGAGACAGGATCTGCAAAGGGCCAACATGTCCATCTTTAGGATACAGTTGTTGAAAATAGCAGTTTGAGTGAGGTGCATCTTTCTTCTTCATTATTGAATAAGGTCTATGAAGTCGGACCATTACTCAGACAGCATCCAGGCATTCTCAGGCTCATGACATTGATTGGTTCTGCAAAAAATACAATGTCAAATGAAACTTTCAGGGCAGAGTTAAAAACAATGTTATATATACATTAAAAACAATGTTACATGTGGGCAATGATGTTACAGTAGGGTTTGAGGACTTTATTGTGGGGTTTGATTATATCATGTTCATGTTATTACGAAATATATTAGAGCAATCCAAATACAGGATTTGCCCATATTGTGTTTCACCCTAATATATATGATCATGAGAGCATCGTCAAATCCAATCCACTTCATTTCACAAATAAAGAAACTGAAGTCCAAAGACATTAAGTGACCTGCCCAAATTCATTTTAGTTTTAAATGACAGAATCATAGGATCATTGATATAGAAGTGGGAAGGACATGAGAGGGCATCTAATCCAACCCCTTCCTTTTGCAGGTAAGAAAATTGAGTTCTAGAGAGGTTGTATGGTTTTCCCAAGGTCACACAAGTGACAGAGCAAAGTTTCACACTGAGTTCCCCTGATTTTGAATCAAGTGCTCTTTCTACTCTTCTGTAGAAAGTGTTTTGCGCAAGACAACCCAGACAGTAAACAGAGCTGGGATTTGAACCCACATCCTCTGACTCCAGATACACTGTTTTTTCCACAGTACTATGCTGCTAAAAAGTTAGATTTATTCAACTCTTGTTTTCATGCCTCTCATTACAGCCTTGGTGCCCCATAAGGACATTTGCAAATTATTGCAAGAAGAAACTGGTCAAGAGAAGTAAAATCACTCACCTTCATATCACAGTTAGTTTGTAAGACAGCCAAGACTAAAATTCAAGTCCCCAATTTACGCTACCCAACACCCTTTTATAAAAACAAAATAACTTTGTCCAGAAAACGTATTTAAATACTCATTTTATTTCATCATTATTTCAACAGGTCATCAACACAAAGTTCAGTTCAGCTCAGCAAATATGGATTAAGCAATTACTTGTGCAAGATTCCATGCTTAGGAGCTGGGGATGGGAAGATGCAAAACAGTCCTTTCCCCTTGAGTGCTATCCAAATCAGTCTGTCCCAAATAAGTCTTAGTAGGCAGCGGCACTGATATGTGTGACTAAAGGCCTTCAGGCTTACACTGACTTAGGAAGTCATGACTCCCCTTTCAATAAACGTTCTGAAATACTTTATGTGATATGGATTTTAGTCATAACTATTACTAAATTAACTGTTGATAAGAGCAGATTATGTATACTGAGGAATTAGTTTAAAAAAAAAAAAAAGGTTCAGAGGAACAGGTGTCAGGAACCTCAAGTTCTGGTCCTAGTTCCATAACCTTGGGCAAATCACTTCAGTTTCTTCATCTGTGGCAAAAACAGTTTCCTTGCCTATGAAATGTTATGATCTCTTCCAGATGTAAATTCTATTATTTTGTGACTCTTTTTCTTCCCCATTAAAATGAGGAGGTTGGGTTAGATGATCTTTAAGACCCCAAACTACCCAAACTATGATTTTATGAAACCCTCTGAGTTAGGTTCTGTGGGAAAATAGAAAGAAGAAAAATTGGCAGGTGTGCCTCTTCCTACAGGAACACACAGCATGATACACATGAAACCTTCACAAAATAACTTAGAAATTAAGTATAAATTAATACTGTGTAAGTGTATTGTCTGTGAGGATACAGAAAGTGAAAGAATGGCGAGTAGTGGTGCTGATTATACAAGACTTCCTGAAGAAAGTGAGTTTTGCTTCCAGAGAACAGAGCTGTAACTGGGAGTGGGTGAACAGGGCTTTACTCAAAGGTGCCAATATTTAGAGCAAAGTGAGAGTAGACACCAATGACTAGCCTTAACACCTAATTGTTGAGAAGTTGCCAGATGCCATGCTTCTCCCCCCATCTCACCCCAGTCAGTTCTTGTCATCTAGCCTACATTATTCCCTAACCAAGGAAAAGCCTCCTCAACTGCAACCTTGTGTCCCAGAGTCTCTGCCAACAAAGTCTAGTGGTCCAGGATCTTTTTCTCCCTTCCCCCCTGACACCCTGTGTCCCCTAGAGCCAAGGTTTCTCCCTGAGACCCTAACTAAAATTGAGCTGAAAGTGCCTTTCATGCCACTTGAACCAGGCACATTTTGTGGAACTGGCCCCAGGCTCTAAAACTGGTAGATACAGTTCTGCCTGGATGAATTTGTATAGGCCAAAGGGGAAAGTTAGGACACATGCAATGGTGAAAATGTCAATCATTTCTCCATATCCCTGCCATTTTTGTGGTTTGAGGGATAACACTATGGAGGTTTGGTTGGGCTGAGATAAGGATCCTGTTGGGAAAAAAATTAGTTTGACTAGATGAAGGTGTTGAGACAGCAAGGCATTGTTGGTTGTATGCTTCATGAAGGACAGGTATTTGAAAAGTCTTATTTAGAAAATGTAGCACATGAATAGGGAGGCAGCTAGGTGGCGCAGCGGATAGAGCACTGGCCTTGGAGTCAGGGGGGACCTGAGTTCAAATCCGGCCTCAGACACTTGACACTTACTAACTGTGTGACCCTGGGCAAGTCACTTGACCCCAATTGCCTCACCAAAAAAAGCAAACAAAAAAAACAACAACAAATAGAATGCTGAATTTGGAGTTAAGAAACCTGGGTTCAAGTCCTGTCTTGGACACAAACGTGTTATATGCAAATAGGTAAATCAACTCCAGAATCACTTTTCTGATATTATTTATTACCTACATTATTTATAGCACAGAGTTATGTTAAGTCTCAAATGAGGTGATATGGATGGATAGATGGATGGATAGATGGGTAGGTGGGTGGGTGGATGGATGGATGGATAATTTAGAAAGTATTAAATTCCTATCTAAATTTTGAAAGGCCATGTGACATGGTAGACAGAAAACCAACCTCAAGGTCAGTTGGGCCCTGCCTCTGACAGTCTGCCTGTACAACCCTGGGCAAGTCACATAATTAAACCCTCTGTGCCCCCAGGCAACTGTAAGGAAGGGGTTCTTAACATGAACTATATAGAAAGATTAATTGATAACTCTTTCAATATAATTGGTTTCCCTTATAATCATCAGTATTTTATGTATTTAAAAACATTTTTCTTAGAAAGGGTCTATGGCACACAAAAAGTCAAGAACCCATTTCTAGGACTATAAATTGCCTAGATGATAACAAGATGCATTGATAGAAGAAATTCCTACTAGATGCACCCTACATCATTGAAATCACAGGTCCAATCCAAATAAAAATTGGTTGGGTTTATATTTATTACCCTTTCTAGTAATAGGTAGATAGATCGATGCATAGATACGCAGACAGACATTTCTACATAAATGTCAGCTATTATTATCTTCATGTGCATTGAAATGATGAAAAGCAAAAGAGACAAAGCAGCTCAGAAGTTTGTCTGGGAACAAGGTGATACCTATAGGCTCAAACTGACCATAGTAGAATCAAGAGTAGATGACCCCAATCATCTAGCAGATGGTTTGTACTAATATAAGACACCCTGTAAATGCCAAAGAGCAAGAGTGGATAATCAAATGTAATACTCACAAAGTTACCAGCATTGCCTGTGTTAAATGTATTGATTTGTATATAGTGAAGTTGTACATTATTTAGTGACCTGTCAATAAGAAGGACCCTCTTCCTGATAGATTTTTTTTCCTGTAAAGTTATTCCAAGTCTGACTCTCTGTGTAAACATGGGTTTGAGTCTGTTTCTAAATGTTTTTGTGCAGAGGTATCAAATGCAGCTGCAATATTCCCCAGTATGCCCCACCCCATCCCACCCCCAACCAGATTAAATGTAATTGGGAAATCCTTAACAAAATGAATAAGAATACAATAGAATTTAGATAATGTTGTGTGGTTTTCTAAGTCAATATGCCACATGTAGGGATCCCAGTGTATGGCCAGCCCCTGTCCCCTTTCTGTTTGAATTTGAAACCACAGATTTCCTGTTATTTCTTGGTTGTTTAGTGTAAGAGGTTTTGTTTGTTTTGTTTTGGCAAACTGGTCATTTCTACAAAAGAGCAATCGGTCCTGGTTTTGCTTAGTGCAAAACAAGAGTTTAATAGAGATTTGAGCTTAATTTTCCATTCCTTGCCAATGATTGATACTAGATTAATGTGAAAAACTGCTAGAGTCCAGAGCACAATTTCCACAGATGCACGGGCTAATTTCATTGTTTCTGATGTAGAAAAATCTACTCCCTGTAAGTTTACAAACAGATTTGGTGAGAGCTGATAACCACTGGTCCATTCTGAAAGAAAGCCATGGGGCATTCTGGATTACCACTTGCAGTATAGTGCTATCAGCAGAGCACTGCACTATGAATCAAAAGCCCTGGGTTCTCACACTGAGACTGGACAAATCTCTTAACATCTCTACCCCTGTTTCCTCATCTGTAAAATGGAGATAATAGTACCTGTCCTGCCTATTTCATGGGGTCTATGTGTAGATCAAATGAGGTGAAAATATCTTAGAGTTTATATAAAGCATTACACAGATGTAAGATAATAATAGTATTGTGTAATCAATCATATAAGTAATTGTATAAGTAAATAAACATAATTATAGAAATAATTATAGCTGGTATTTAGGTTTACAAAGCACTTTAAATACCTTATCTTTTATTATAATGGAAGGAGCACTATTAAGTACTACGGCCAGAAAGCCTAGGTTCAAATCCTATTTAGGAGACAAGATGGGAACAAGCATTTATTAAGCACTAACTTATGCCAGAGACTGTGCCAAGCACATTAAAAATATTATCTCATTTGACGTCTGGTGTTTACTAGACTGAGTCACTCACCCTCCATAAGCGTCAGTTTCTTCTTCTCTAAAATCAGGAGGTTGGATCTTTTATGAACCTTCCAGCTCTATAACCTTTAAAACCTGTGAGATTAGTACTGCTGTTGTTATATTCTCCCTTTTGCTGAGTAAAAAGGTTCAGAGAGGTTAAGTGATTTGCCCAAGGTAATCCAGCTAAATAAGTGTCACATTTAGGATTTGAACCCAGGAATTCCTGACTTCAAATCCAGCACTCTATTCATTACAGCATGTGTCAGGAATATATACTTCCCAATCCTGGTCTTTTAATGCTTCTTTTAAACCCTTTAGGAAAAATTCCATTTCTCTTCCTTCTTTTTGCTAGCCTTCACCTACCTCTCCATCACACTCTGCTACCCACATCTTCAACATTAATAAAAAGAAGTTACCATTGCTTTTATGTTAATTGATTAGGCAAATTTGGTATAAAGACTGTACAGACCTGGTCTGACAGAACCCACTTGTCTCAGCCCTAGAAAAGTAAACATATGCATGCCACACTGGCCAGCAAAAGTATGAGCTTGGGTTTGGGAGGCCTTGCTCTCCTCAAAGAAGGCTCCCTTTCACCAGGGGCATTTCTGTTTTCCATCAATGCTTGGTTATAGCTGAGAAGCCTCAGGTTGGAAATGGGAAGTGGGAACTGTACAGGGAGCCCGAGTTGGTTTTTTGAACCAGAATTGGTAATAGGAAGGGAAAAGAAAAGAATCTTGCATTAGATAAAAAAAAAAATTTCATTTATTGAATGAAACCTCTATTTCCAGAAGATGTTTCAGAACTAAATAAAAAAAAAAGTCACATATCTCAATTCTGGATGAAAAGCTGTGTGCAGAACTGAGCATTATTATTATTATGCTAACATTCTAATTTTTCCACAGAGCCATTTAGGTCTTCTGGCTCCATGGATAGAGGTAGAAATGAAGTTATAAGCCTTCAGGCCCATCATCCTAGAACACTGCAATAGCCCCCAAGCTGATCTTCCTGTGTCCATTCTCAACCACAGAAGACTGAATGACATTATTAGAAAAATGTCCCTCATAGAGGTTTTAATTATGTCACCCCATCCCTTGCTTGAAAAACTACAGGAGTTCCTTCCCACCATAGAAAATCTCTCACCCTTTCAGTCATTTTTGCTTCTTGACCTGTGTCATTACCACCATGCCCATTATTTTAAAAAATTATTCCAAGAAGGAGGTCTAGATTTCAGGAGACATCCAAAGTGGTCAGTAACATGAAAATGGTAAAGATCTCCTGCCCTAGAATATGGGCCTCCTGAGATTCCTAAGTTCTTACCATACATTCATCAAAAATTTAAGTACCAGGGGCAGCTAGGTGGCACAGTGGATAAAGCACCGGCCCTGGATTCAGGAGGACCTGAGTTCAAATCCGGTCTCAGACACTTGACACTTACTAGATGTGTGACCTTGGGCAAGTCACTGGACCCCCATTGCCCCTCAAAAACAAACAAACCAAAAATTTAAGTACCTACTTCATGCAGAGTCTCTGTCCTAGGGACCATGACAAAGAGCAAGATCAATCAATAAGCATTTATTAAGTGCCTACCATGTCCCTGCCCTTGAGGAGCTTACTGTTAGAGCTGTTAACATATAGAGGTAAATGCAAAATAGATACAAGATAATTTAGGAGTGTGAAGACACCAGCAACTAGAGCTATTGGAAAGACTTCATGTCTTTGAGCTGATCCCTGAAGGAAGCTAAGAATTCTAAAAGACTGAGATGAGGCAGAGAACATTTCAGACACTCAAGATGAAGATTAGAGCAATATTGATTTGACTGTAGTATAAACTTCTTACAATACACATTGGTGTACAATGCCATAATTAGGAAGTGCGACCAGAGCTTTGTGCCAAGGGAATAAAATTCAGAGGATCGTGACAGTTCTTGGACTCTTCAATAGTTTAAACACAACTAAGCTTAACTCCTAATCAGCAAGAATAATTCATTTTAAAAGTAAGCTACCTAGCACATGCCTCTTCCCAACAGCAGCTCCATCAGTTCCTGGATTCCATCCACCCAGGGTTTTCTATGTATGTTGCCTCCTATTAGATTGAGAGCTCCTTGAGGACAAAGACTCCCTGATTTTTCCGTTGGTATTCCCATTGTTTGCACATGGTAAGCACTTAATAAAAGCTTATTCATTCATGTCTATCCCTCACAGCATCTGCATAGGATTCCTGTGTTTGAATTTTGCTTTGAAAGGTTGTTTTGAGGAAACATAGAAAGACTTGTATGAACTGATACAGAATGAAGTTAACAACTGGAAGAACTAAATAGTGACTACAATAATATAAATGAAAAGAACAACACAATTAAAACCAAATGCCTGGGGGCAGCTAGATGGCACAGTGCTTAAAGCACTGGCCCTGGATTCAGGAGTACCTGAGTTCAAATCCAGCCTCAGACACTTGACACTTAATAGCTGTGTGACCCTGGGCAAGTCACTTAACCCCCATTGCCTGCAAAAACAAAAACAAAAAAAATGCCAGATAGTTATAATGACTAATTTTGGCCTCAGGAAAGAGGTAAGGAGAAACCACCTCCCTCTTTTTGTTGGGGAGGTTAGGGACTTACATTTTGTAGTTCCAGAGGAGAGAACTATGGGTATTACATAGAAATTATGGGCAGGTAAATACAGATGTAGATATGTATCTATGTACCTGTGGCATATACATGTGTGTATGTATATATGTGTGTGTATGTGTAACTTCATAACAGTTAGATTTGTTCAGAAATGAAATGGACTGTCTTGGGGGAAATAGTGAGTTCCTGTCATTGGCCAAACTCAAGAAAAAGTTGGATGACTACCTGAAAGAGAAGAAGAGGCTGGTGCTTCAAGTAACTCATGGGATTCTTTATATGTGTGTATACATATATACATGTATGTTTTTATTCTGGACTTGACAAAAAACATATACATATGAACAGAACAACATAGACAATGAACAGAAAAAGAGCATTGCATATGAAATCATGAATGACTCTACTACATCCAGCTTATCTCATTTTAAAAAAGAAAATAAAATCAATGCATTAATTTCAAAGCTACCCTTCTTCTCTGTGTCTCCCTTTGAATCTTCTTCTGTTCTCTTCTGAGCATTACTCTGAATGCTTCATTGATGCTCCTTTCTTTTATTGAGGTATCACTATTTGGGCATCTACCCTCTTTTCCTTCCCCTCTCAAAAAGTTTTTAAGCCCTCACTTGTAACAAATAAGTATAGCCAAGCAAAACAAATCCACTTGTATCTCATGATATCCTGATATTTTGAACAGGAGACCCTTGGTATAAATGAGTTTTTGACAGTGTGAATGATGCTATCATTTTTGAGACTGGGGGCAGGGGGTCAGAGAGAAAAGAAATGGGCAAGATGATACCACTGAGGCTGGGAGCAGGGAGAAGAAGAAAGAAACTGGAATATTCAGTGAAACCTACTTTAGGATTGCATGATTTTGCTGATAATTAGCCCTGATTTGCTTCTTCTCTAGGAGGACAAATGGAAGCCCTGGACAGAATACAAGGCACATAGTC
This sequence comes from Dromiciops gliroides, assembly GCF_019393635.1. Classification (NCBI taxonomy): domain Eukaryota; kingdom Metazoa; phylum Chordata; class Mammalia; order Microbiotheria; family Microbiotheriidae; genus Dromiciops; species Dromiciops gliroides. The sequence continues at coordinate 146,091,705 of NC_057865.1, forward strand.
TGCAAATGTAGGTCTTAAAGGCAATTTTGGTCAGGAGAAAGGACTTGAATGGAATTGCATGAAACTCTTTCGCATACCTAGGTGTTGGCAAATAGTGTGAAAATAACAGAAATATATTCCCCCAAGAAACAAATTGTACTGTTCAATCCAGGGTCCCATATGTTTGGGTCATGGAGTCGGAATCACACCCCCTATTAGAGAGGGAAGAGGAATTAAGAGTCTTGGGGAAACCAGGCCCAGTTAAAGACTTCTAAATTTTCATTCAGAAAGCAGTGCCTACCTTTCTCTGTGGTCTGTATTCCACTGGACCAGATCTTACAAATGCTCCTGTCTTGGTTCAGTTAGAGGGAGATAGGGCAATGAGAAGATCCACTGAGTGCTACTAATTAGATATTAACAAAATTAAAATTAAACAGCCACAAAATTAAATGATTCCATGACATCAGCAAGGGATATAGGATTTTTTTTTGTCTAGGCCACTCCAACACTTATCAAATCTTAAGATTTGGGTGTGTGAACCTTGTCCTTTCAATTTGCAAAGTGCAACTTTTCAATCAAGATGCTACAGTTCCAACCTCTTCATCTTATGGGGAGGCCCAGAGAGGTCCATTGGCTTGTGCAACATCTCAGTATGCACATGGCTGTCGGGACTTGAACCCTGGTACCCTAAGTCCTAGTGCACTGCTCTCTCCATTGGAACATACAGCACCTCCCTTGTCTCTACTATCCCTCCTTTCTGATTTCTAATATATATCAAGACAAAATCTTCTGGATAATGGGTTTAGTCCAAGAAGAGATAGTCTAAGGAAAGGGTATGAAGAAGACTATAAAGGAGGAAACAAAAGGCAAGGAAAAGAGGAGAGATCCATGTTGGGAGGAAGAAGCCCCTGAGTCTCAGGGGGCTTCCTTGAGAAAGAAGTAAGCAATGAGTCAGCAATATGGAGTGACCAAATTGAAAATTCTCTGAAACTTGAATTTGTTTTTTGTCATGATTAGTATCAAGTCAGATTTTTTTTTTCTGCTCTTACTGGGTGAATAAATTCATTCAGCATCATTCAAGAATCATTTGATTTTAAGCACCCATGCCATTCACTCATCTATTTTCTAGGAGAAATACAAAGACAAATATGATATAATCCTTGCTCTCAAGAAACTTACAGTCTAGTTTGGGTGTTTGGGAATACCAGTGGATATATCTAGTGCAAATTACAATAAGTGTGTAAGAGAACCCAAAAGTGCTGAGAGCAAATAAAGGTCTGAGATGTTATGGAGAAGTAACATTTGAGTTAGGCCTTATATGATGAGTAGAAGGGCAGCTAGGTGACACAGTGGATAAAGCACCAGCCCTGGATTCAGGAGGACCTGAGTTCAAGTCCAGCCTCAGACATTTGACACTTACTAGCTATGTGACCCTAGGCAAGTCACTTAACCCTCATTGCCCCAGGGGGAAAAAAACTAATGCGTAGAGGGCACCTTTGGTATAGGTAGCAGTATAAGCAAAAGCATGAAGGTAGAAAAACTTGGGAGGGAAATGTGAGTAATGCATTTGGCTGGAGCGTAAGAGTCTATAAGAGGGGGCAGCTAGGTGGAGCAGTGGCTAAAGCACTGGCCCTGGAGTCAGGAGGACCTGAGTTCAAATCCGGCCTCAGACACTTGACACTTACTAGCTGTGTGACCCTGGACAAGGTCCAGGGTCCATACTGTATCCTCTTGCAGTCACTTAACTCCCATTGCCCACCAAAAAAAAACCACACACACAATAATAGCAATAGTTGATATAGCACTTTAAGGTATGCAGAGCATTTTTACATAGATTATTATTACATCTGATCACAACCACCCTGTGAAATAGCTGCTCTTATTTCCATTTTACAGATGAAGAAACCGAGGCCCAGAGAGTTAAGTGAGTTGTCAGGGGTCACATAGGTCATAAGTTATCTGAAGCAAAATGTGAATCATGGTCTTTCTGACTCCAAGTCTAATTTCTCAATGAGTCATTTGGAAGAAAAAGAAGAATATAAGTTCAGTAAACTATTCCATTAGTTTATGCAAGAGGTAATGAGGGGATGAATGAAGGAATGAATGAATGGGAATCTGTTAAGTGCTTTACTGTGTCCTCAGCACTAGAGGTATAAGTAGAAAAGTAAGAGAGTCCCTTCTCTCAAGAGACTCGCATTCTAACGTGGGAGACAATGCCTTGAGGTTTTAGTTTCCAATCAGATGGAAAGGTCCCATGGAGGTCCTTAGGATGTGGCAAAGCAGATAGAGTGATTTGGCTTCTTTAAGGCCATTTCCAATAATCCCATCATCTGTTTCTAATGTTAGACCATGTGTCTAAGTGTCAAGGATTTTAGTGAGAACTTTTCTTTTCCTGGTCTTCAGTGGCTGTGACTAGGGCACCTGCAAGGAGCAGTTGACAACATGCAGTGACAGGCGTTACTTTCCAGGATGACGGCTTTGAGGGTTGGGCTGGAAGCGGGACTGATGGGGTTGGGAGGGGAGGCAGTGCTGCCATTTCCAGGGCCCTTGAGCTTACCTGCCCTTCAGTGGCAGTTGGTCAACAGTTGATGTTGGTGGTGTTGAAGAAGGTTGACCCTTTCTCCACAGTGATTTCTCCATTCGATGATGGCTGCTGGGGCTGCTGCAAGAAACTAATAGGGAAGGGTTCATTTCAAGAATTTCTAGACATGATTGATGGGATTTGTTAACTGAGTGCATTTGAGAAGGACTCAAAATCACTATATTGCACCATGCAAAACATAAAGCACTGTAGAAATGGTTTATCATTGTGCCTATTTAAATATATAGGTCCCTCTTCATTGCTGGAGCAGAGGAGCTGAGTCATATATGTGGGGGTGAGTGATAGAGATTTTGTGAAGGAGTTTAAGTTTTTGAACTTTAAAGAGAAGGGATGAACAAAAACAGTGAAGTTTGGTTTTTTTTTTTGTTAGTACCACATAGAAACCTTAAGACCTTTTAAAGGGTTTGAAAACAAACAAACCCTAGTTAGGGACCTCAGCAGTGATAGCACCTGCTAAGACCATACCAAATAGAAGAGAAAAGACAGAAGGGAGGGCAGAGGCTTGGGAAAGCCTGGGCCCATTAATGCATTAGGGTCTGATGGAAAGCAGTCTGAAGCTGCTGAAAGTAGCACGAGAAGAGCTAATGTATACCCTGACTTGATTCATTTCATTCAATTCAACAACTATTTATGATCTACTATATTCTCGGCACTAGGGGTACAAAGATGAACAAAGATACAGTGCTTACCTTGCCTTGAGTAGACCAAGGGACCAGTATGTTTATATACCTTCCAAGAAGATACAGTGATATCCACATAAAGTATAATATGAGGTAGAAGGTGATCAAGGCAAAAGCAGGAGCTGGAGAAAATGCTGTCAGGTTGAGGAAGGAGAACATGTTCCTTCGAGGAAATCCAGGAAGCTTCATGGAAGAGGTGGCACCCATGAATGTTACAGAGGTCAGAGAGGTCAAGATCACTCAGGGAATAAATTTAGCAGGAATGTAGAACGTGCGAAGGAAAAGTAACAGGCAATGACTTTGAGAAGTTGAGTTGGAGCTGAATGGGTCAGGGCCCAAAATGCCAGTGTGCATTTGATTCCATAGAGCCACTTCAAGATCTTGAGCAGGGGCCTCAGAGTCTGAACAATGCATTAGGAAGATTGCTTTTGCAGCGGTGTAAAGGATGGACTGGAGAGGTGAAAGATTGGCAGCAGGAAAACCAATTGAGAGGCAATAACAGTAGTAATGTTGAGAGGGGATAAAATTCAAAACTGGGGTCATGGTTTTGTTGATGGAGAGCAGGGGATGAATGGATAGGGATAGAGAGATAGATGGCTGGATAGATGGGTAAATAGATACATGGATAGACATAGAGAGAAAAAGAAAGAAAAATTATGTAAAAGATATTGTAGCGGTAGAATAAACAAGAACCAACAACTGTTTAGATAGGCTTTTGATCTGCAAGTACCCAAATTCAGGGTTTGCTCATACGAGCTAATTTGCTAAGTCCTGAGCAAATGTCACTTGGTATTGAATGACAAATCTGGAAGAGATCTCTAGAGGTCATGTAGTCCCAATCCCTGACTCAAACCATAATCATACTTAATCCATCCATTTTATGGTGATTGGCCTACTCAATCTTTAAAAAAAAAAATCTCCAAGGGAGGAAATTCCATAATATTAGTAGCTGAGGAAGATAGATAATATCAAGATAGGGAGGAGTAGGAACCAAGAGGCTGAGGCCATGATTTCACATATTTTATCTTCAACAGAATACCAACTGCGCAGGGAATAACCCTTGTGAACAATCAAGTTGTACGATCAGAATTTTTTAATCTTATTACATTAAATAATACTGTATCCTCTTGCAGTGACCTGAGGGGTCAGTATGATTGGAAGGGAAAATCTGCTTGCCAGTAATCTAATTTGTCTTAATGTTTCTTTCTAGGGAATAGTAATTAGGGGGTAGGGATTATACAGGGTTACTTTAAAAGAGCCTCATGCTGTGTGTAGCTTAAAAGATTTTTTTTTAATTCTGATCATTATAAGAAAGGCAGTGTGGCATAGCTAGAAAGGACCCTGAAACATGGGTCCCAATTTTAGCACTAATCAGTTGTGTAACATGGTACACATCTCTCCACTTCTCTACAACTCATCTTCCTTACCCAGGAAATCTTAACTCTTAAAATCTATTATCGGGAGAGGCAGCTAGGTGGTGCAATGGATAGAGCACCGGCCCTGGATTCAGGAGTACCTGAGTTCAAATCTGGCCTCAAACACTTAACACTTACTAGCTGTGTGACCCTGGGCAAGTCACTTAACTGCAATTGCCTCACCAAAAAAAAAAAAAAAAGTTTATTAGCCGGGCAACTAGGTGGCACAGTGAATAAAACACCGGCCCTGGATTCAGGAGGACCTGAGTTCAAACTCGGCCTCACTTAACTCTTACTAGCTATGTGACCCTGGGAAAGTCACTTAACCCTCACTGCCCTGCAAAAAAAAAAAAAAATCTATTATCTTTGTGACCTGGCCCACAAGAACCTCTTTGAATCCAGTTTCCTCATCTGTGAAAATGGGGTTATGTAAAAATCACAGGATTGTTGTGAGAAAAGCAGTTTGTAAAGTGTCCAGAACAACATAAATATGAGTTGTTACTATGAGAGAGCATACTAATTTCTAAAATGTGGGAATAAGTGATTGTGAGAAGGTCCTTTCCTATTCTGACATTATGTGATTGTGATTCATAATGTGCCCATCATTGCAGGAATATCACATTGCCTGAATGATGATCAGTGATGCCAATTCAATAATTTTCTAGTAGAAGAGCATACCTCATCCTAAACTTACAGGTGGGGGAGAGAGTACAGAGTGAGTGCCTTTTTTCTTTTTAAAATCTTGTTTTTACAGATATCTGTTGTTTTGGCATTGCCTTCATTTTGCAATATATACCTTTCCCTCTCCTCCTTACCTAGTGAGTAAAAAAGAATTTAAAAGAAAAAGGTAAAAAATCAGCTCAGCAAAACTGACCAAAGATGTCCACTGGACCGACATTCCATTCCCATAGTGTTGTTAACTTTCGTGTTCATCATGGACCCTTTCTCAGAATAATGTTTTTAAATGCACAGAACACTGCAAAAGGAAACAATTACATTGAAATCATTATTTGAAAAAAAAATTTTTAAGTTCATAGACTTCAGGTCAAAATTCCCTGGCATGTGCTGTTTTCCTGGTTCTGCTTACTTAATAAGTTCCTTTCTGGCCCTTCCCTATCTCCAGGTAGAACCTGGTGTTTGCTCCTTGTAGAACTGGAGGTTCAGGCATGCGATAAGAGCTCCCTGCTGCCCCCTTGAGGGAACTGACATGTATAGGCACCTCATTCCTCAGATTTCCCTAGAGCCTCTCTGGGTACCTGAGATTTCAGACTGTCCCAGTTACTGTGTCATGGATGGCAGCTCTTCATCAGCTTAGTCATGCAGAGGTGACAAGCAGAACTAAAGATCGTGTACATGAGCCTTCCTGAGGCTTACAAGGTGTAGTTTGTAAGAACAGTATCTTAAGTAATCTAGAGCTGGTTTGTTTGACCCTAGGTCCTGGAACACCACCAGACCCAACCTCTTCTTTCACGGTTATTTGCTAATACCTTTTGTTATTTTCCCCAGTGGTGTTTCCTGAATAGTTTGGAAATTTTGAGTTGAGGAGGATGCAGAGAAGAAAAGTATGGGGTGAGGAGAGGAATGTTTTGGTCGTGGCATTAAATGCTGTAATTTAAGTAGAAATGGAAATTAAAATGACATTTTCAACATTTCAATTGGAAATCTCTTGTGAGGTACTGGAAAGAGTATTGGTCTTTGAATTAGGAGCCCTGAATTCCAGTCATTGGCTCTTTGCCACTTACTAGCTGCATATGATTTGTGTTAGATGCATAAGGCATAGCTAAGTCTCAATTTCTTCTCTGAAAAAATGATTTAAAATACTTAAACTATCCACCAGAAGCTATTGTGCAGATCAAATGAAATAATATATATAAATCACAATTTAAACCAAATCTCTGCTTTAATGTCAGCTGTCATGATTATTATTATATCCATTATTTGATCTACTTCAAATCCAAAGGTCCAAAAAAATCCAAATGGGGAAAGATATGGCAGTTATATATTTTGATCCTACTTACAAGTATTTGAGTGATCTCTTTATTTTTTAAAAAAGTACTAAAAATATTTTTTAAAATACTTAGAACAGGGACAGCTAGGTGGCGCAGTGGATAGAGCACTGTCCCTGGATTCCGGAGGACCTGAGTTCAGATCCAGCCTCATACACTTAACACTTACTAGCTGTGTGACCCTGGGCAAGTCACTTAACCCCAATTGCCTCACCAAAAAAAAAAAAATACTTAGAAGTTCTTAACTTGGGGTCCATGAACTTTTTTTTTTTTGGTGAGGCAATTGGGGTTAAGTGACTTGCCCCGGGTCACACAGCTAGTGAGTGTTAAGTGTCTGAGGTCGGATCTGAACCCAGGTACTCATGAATCCAGGGCCGGTGCTCTATCCACAGCGCCATCCAGCTGCCCCTCATGAACATTTTTTTTAATTGATGATTATATTGATATATAATTGGTTTCTTTGGTAATGCTCTGTATTTTACTTTATGCATTTGAGAACTTTGTTCTGAGAAGAGATGCATTGGCTGCACCAGAATGCCAAAATGGTCCATGACACCAAAAAGTTTAAGAACCCCTGCCTTAGACATTCCTCTAATTCTGTACCTAAGGTGGAAATGTTGGGGAGAAGTAAGAACTTTCCATGTTGGTTTCCTTCTCAGTTTTGATGCTATTATTGGTTGTCACAGAGCTATAGGGATTGGGAGAGAAAGAGAGGACTCAGGATTCACATGAGGAGACCTGGGAAGGAGTAAATGTAGTTCCATTTATTATTGTTTCATGGACTTTCCCAAAGCAGAGGCAATTCCCCTAGGTTTATTAGTGGCAAAACTATGGGCTTTCCCTCTGTTCTTCCTCTGTTTGAACCTCCCCACTTCCCCTTGTCCTAGAATATCCTGGATCTAGTTCACTCTGCACTTTGATCATATTTAAGGGGAAGCTTTTAATAAAATACCCAACATTCATACCATGCATTCAAGTTTGAGAAACAGTTCTGCATTCTCTCCTTTGGGCTTCACAATTACTCTGTGAGATGGGTGCTATGGGTACTCTTGTCCCTATTTTATGATGAAAAAACTGAGGCACATGAAGGTCAAGTGACTTGTAGTGTCACTGGCAGGCTTTGAATGCAGGTCTTCCTGTCTCTAGGTCCAGGGCAGTTATTTAGGTATAGTAGAGAGATCTTTGTGCTTGCAGTTAGTAAGTCTTCAGTTTGAATGCTGCCTCAAACATACACTAGCTGTTGTGATCCTGGACAAGTCATCTAACCTCTCAAACTTAATCTCTTCATCTTACAGATGAGAATAATAATAGTACCTACCTCCAAGGGTTGTGAGAATCAAATGACATTGTAATTTGTAAAATGCTATCCAAACCTGAAAGGGGTATGTAAAGGCTAGTGAAGATGGTGGTGGTGGTAATGGAGGAGGAAGATATCATGCTGCCTCTTTGGGACATAGGGACTTCCCATTATGGTGAATAAAACAAAAGCATACATTTATACTTTTATTTAAGGTTTAGAAATAATTTTACATACCTTACTTCATAGGAACCTCCCAATAACCCTGAAAAGTAGGGGCTACAGTCACTATCTCCATTTTTTTTGTCTTGGCCTGGGTTCTCTTTAGAGAGCAGGAGCTCCCTGGTGAGGAAATCTTCTCTGCCAGTGAAGACTATTGAAATGACTTGCCCAAGATCACACAGTAAAAGGCAAAGACGGGATCAGAATGCAGGTATTCCTGCTTCCACATTTAGTACAGTCTTTACTCCTATATTTAGTGTAGACTCTGCTATACCAAACTGCCTGACACCTTTTACAATTAAAGAAAGATCCAGTGCTTCCCCAATACACACACACACATGTGAACATGCTCATACATGCATGCACACACCATCTCATGGTTCCAAAACTTGGCCATCTCAGCTCCCATTTCTTCCCCTAAACATCTCTTCCTCTGCTTTCACTGCAAAGTCAAGTGATTCAACTGTTCAGGGACTCTTGAATCCTGTTAGCTGTGACCCTGCTTGCCTACCTTAACAACCAAGCATAGTGGAGCAACGGCTTGGGGATTCACAAATAGGCAAAACAGGTTTTTAACCTTCTCTCTGTGCAACATTTAGGAATACCTCTTCCTCCCTGTGCCACCATGCTTTCCTCATCTCTGCTAGCCTGTGATGCATGCATGAGTTCATATGAAATATACACACTGAATCCAAGGGAGGAGGCGGGCAGTTAATGAAGGGCCCAAGTTTTCACTGTCTATTTAAACAAAGCATTCTCACTCACCATCCTCAGCTGAAAAGGTTTTCTTTCCCAGCATTGTGAGTCCTGATAACAGCTTGTATGTCACCATGTTAAGATACATATTGTTTAAGTCACTCTTTGAAAAGGAACTTGTGTAAAAGAGAGGTGTGGGGATTGAGAGCGGGAAGAGAGATGAGGAGAAAGAGGTGTGTGTGTGAGAGAGAGAGAGAGAGAGAGAGAGAGAGAGAGAGAGAGAGAGCATCAGCTAAACACTTTTTCCCAGTAATAGTGCACCTGGGAATGTAGAACAAAATTAAAACCAATAATCAAACAAAACAAACCCATGATTTGGAAGGTGTTTAGTAGCAATAACTCTGATTCTCTGAAAACCAGGAGAGGGAGCACTAGTCCTTAAGTCACTGCTAATCACTATGATGGGGCTGTAGGGGAAAGACCTCCCTCTGCGTGCGATCAGTCATGCTCTCTAGAACTCTGATCCATAAAGGAATTTCTCAGAATGAGAGCTCCCAGGGATTTGGTTTGCTGGCTGGTTCCTTTGGGTCTGGTTACTAAATGCTGAGCTGGGGACTTTTGTCTAGGGCCAGTCACAGGAAGGGTCACTGAGTAGCAACTGACCAAATTATTTTATGATGATTAAAACTCTGCTTTTTAAGAAAACTGAAGGACAAGCAGGTTACTTGGGGCTCCTCGTGGGGCAGCTGCATGGCTGCCAGGATCCCTTCCAAATTTCCTAGTAGGGCTTCTCACCCCCAACTTTCTTTTTCCAAAAGAATGTCCCAAAAGAATGCTGCTCGGCACCTTGAATATGCATGTGTCTCTGCACCTTTGCAGGTGATATCTCCCCACTGTGCAAAGCATCCAGGGGTGGTGGCTCTGACACGTGGATTATGTAAGCATAAGAGCAGAGATGGAGGAGAAGATGAGAGCAGCAGCGCTCAGTGGCGACTTGCATTGGAACAATTAGGGAGACTTTGGAATACGGTTATTAATGATGGGCTGCTTCAAAGCTGGGCTGGGCTGAATGGTCCAGGAACCATTCCAGCAGCTCAGTACCCTGTTGTCTCCTGCCCCTGCTGCGGTAAATTTGAATCAGGCCTCTAGTTCCTCCCCCTCTTTTGCTTCAGTTGAAAGCAGGAGGAGGAGGAGGAGGAGGAGGAGGAGGAGGAGGGGGAGGAGGAGGCAAAGGCAGAAATTTTTGTTACTTTCTCTCCCAGGGCTCCCTATGGCTTTGTAGTTAGTGCCGGCTCCCTGTGTCGGTTGGTCACCCCCTGGCAGCGGGTGGGTGAGGACGCTGCATGTGTGCTTGGGAGAGGAGGCCTGGAGCTACGTAAGTAGAATCTACAGGTCCTGGCCCTTAGAGTCCCATCCCCCTACCCTAGTGTTTCGGAACTAGTTAGGGTTTGGGACTTGGAGGGGGGGAGGTTGAGGGGGGAGGAGTATGGGATTTGGGGCCCCCTTGGCAAATGTGGGAATTATGAAGAATTTTTTCTAAACCCCAGATCCAAAAGGAGGTTAAAAGATAATTGGAGGGAAAGGAAAACAGGAGTTTTTACTCGAGTGGACAAAGCGTTCCCCTGGGGGACTTCACTGCCTCTTTTAAAGTTTTGCTTTGACTGGTCGAGAATGGATAGTGAGCCCTATGTCTGGGCCCATTTTCCAACATGTACCCGAAAGACATTAACACTTTTAGGTAAAGTGAAGGGGGCTGGATTAGTAAACTACAATCATGTCATAGTCAGCCAGTCTTCCATTCCAAGTTGTAAATGCTCATGCACTAGCATTCTAAGGGAAAATGAGCTACAGAGAGGTTTGGTGACTTGTGGCATCAGGTCAGTGCTGGTATTTTAAGATTCAAGACTTCTAGTCTTCTTCTTCCCAGCCTTAATGAACCTAGGGTTTTATTCTAATGATACCCATTCCTTCTTTCTCTCTCTCTCTCTCTCTCTCTCTCTCTCTCTCTCTCTCTCTCTCTCTCTCTCTCTCTCTCTCTGTGCTGTAGCCCCACATGGAAATCTAGGTACTTCCTGGTTCAGGTATTTCTGGTCCCCAACTGCCTGATGAAAGCATGGCACCCACTTTAGAAAGAAAACTTTTCCACCATCTTAATCTGTGTATGGCAGTGTATAGTCCTTATATCTTCCTTCTGTCAGGTATGAGGCAGCCACTAGGCTACACAGAGATCCCAGGTAAAAGGTGGGAATTCTGTATGGATCTCTTGATTCATCCTCCACCAGTGTTAGCGTGAGACTGTTCAATTATTCTAGGAATTAACAGTGCTACCTCTGGCTTTCAATCCCAGGAAATCAATTGGCTCAAGCAGTTTTAAAACAAGCACCTCCTCCTCTCCCATCTCTAGACCCTCCCTCCCCCGCCCTACCCTATTATCTGACTATAAAAACAGAAGATAGAAAATAATTACTCACATTTACAAGGCAAGTGCTTTAAGGTTTTCAAAACATTCTCACAAACTTTTAAGGTAAGTTTAACATAAGTATTATCATCCCCATTTCACAGATGATGAAAGGCTTTGAAAGGTTAAGTGACTGCCCCCAGTCACACAACTCATGAGTGTCTGTGGTGAGATTCAAGCCCCAGTTCCTTAGCTCCAAAGCCAGCATCCTAGCCATTTACCCTACTGTGCCTCACCCCACTACCCTACTCATGGGTACTTTCCACAGGGTTTAGTTATCTTAACTACAGTGCTCCTCAGTCCTGTTGATTGTGGGATACAAAACTGACATGGTGGCCCAAATGGTAATATGATTCCTTATCTCCCTTCCACAACCTTTTTGTGTGCGTGTATGATATTTACATTGGTCTGAGACAGGTGTGTTGTATGTTTTTTACATCCTCCCTGAAAAGACGCTGTTCTCTCTCCCCAGTATGCACTCTATTGCTACTGCCTTCTCCAAGGGCTTTGTATCTGGAGCTTCCTGTTCTATTTTGAAAACTTGTAGCAGAGATACATGCCTTGGCAGATACAGAGACAATTTGAATTGCAAGCATCTGACCTGAATATTTGGCATGCAATTAGCAACTTGGTTCACCAAAAGTGAAAGGTGGTTAATCAACTTGGCACTAGCCATTCTTCACTGCTCCAAGGGTGTCTAAATTTCCAACTTCTGCCATCCCTGGGGATCAGGTGCTAAAATACAGATTTAGTGCTTTGGAGTTGTTTTCCTTTGCCTCAGAGAGAGCAAGGGAAGGTATATGTTAGTAGGGAGAAGCTAACATGTCGCACTAGCTTTTACTGACTTCTTCCCCATTGCAACATATGGTGCCAGCCTTTGGGCAGCCCACACTAAGATAAGTTCCCAAAGGCAGAGGTGTCCTTTCCCCACTGGTGCAGTTGCCAAAGCAAAAACAATATCATAACCATAATGTTGAGTCTTCTTCAACACTGACCACTCAAAAAATAAAGAATGGGTGAGGCAGCTAGATGGCACCGTAGATAATGTCAGGAAGACCTGAGTTCAAAATTCACTTCAGACACTTGCTCTCAGTCAGTTTCCACATTTGTAAAATGGGGAAGATAATAGTACCTACCTCACAAGCTAGTTGTGAAAATCAAAAAAGAAAATACTGTATAAATGCTAGCTGTTCTTATTATGTAATTATGTGTTTTCTATAATCATAGATTTAGAGGTAAAAGATGTTAGAAGCCATCCAATCCAACCCCTTCATTTTACAGATGAGCAAATTTAGCCTGGGAGAGCTGGTAACTTGCCCCAAATAACACAGCATTTAGTGTCAGAGGTAGGATTTGAACCCAGTTCTGACCCTACATGTAGTGGTCTCTCCCTCCATACTATACTACCTCCCAGTGATGTATAAAAGCTCATGATTTGAAAAAGTGGTTTCTATACACGTGTGCCCCCCAGTGCAGATGGGTATCTAAAGTCCTGGAGCTCGTAATTCAGACTTATTGGCAAATAGGGTAACTTAAGAGTTACCAGGTACTTAGTGATCATAGGAGATTGAATCCTTAAGCTAGAAGGGGCTTTAGAGATCATGTGGTACAATGAGCTCATTTTTAGCACTGTGAAAATGGAAGCCCAGGGAGTCAAACTGACTCACCCAAAGTCACACAGCAAGTTGTGTCAACCCCAAAGACCAGGGTCTGGAATTCTGAATCCTTCGTTGTCTCTTCTACAACATGCTGTTTCAATTCAAAGGAATTTTGAAGAGGTTTTGCTAGGCAGTTTTGTGTATTGGGTTTGGTTTGTTGTTGTTGGTTGTTTGTTTTAATGGGCTGGAACATAGGTGAGAACCAATCATTTGAGAGGGATGTTCCATCCAAAGGTGTAACTAAGTACTTTTGTCCTGATTCTATGTGCCCTTCCAAAAACCCAATTGCCTTTAAAAGTGCTTAATCAGGGGGGTGGCTAGGTGGCACAGTGGATAAAGCACCGGTCCTGGATTCAGGAGTACCTGAGTTCAAATCCGGCCTCAGACACTTGACACTTACTAGCTGTGTGACCCTGGGCAAGTCACTTAACCCCCCATTGCCCCGCAAACCCCGCCCCCCCCCCAAAAAAGTGCTTAATCAGATTAACTGTTTCCTGAGCATTTCAAGTAAGGTGGAATTAAAGGATAGAAGAGTAGAACTAAAGTAGGTCTCTCCCAGAAGGCCATGAACCTTTTGCATTTCTTTGGAATGGGGAGCAACTATAACCTGCCACCCTTAGAAAGCAGCTTGTCATCATGAGAATCTTCCCAGGCAACCCTGTGAAGGTTACCCAGCCCCCAAGATCAATCACTGAGAAGATGAAACCTACACAAGCATCCACTCTACCACCTACACCCTTTTACTGGGTTTTTCCTTACAGCTACAGAGTCTAACTCTAGATATGGCCCACTGGGATTTTAAATGAATTAATGAAGATAGGATTATTTCTTCCTTTTTTTATCCTCTCCACTCATTTGGTATCTTTGCTTGTGACAGTTCTTCCCTTTTCATGGCTGAAAAGCAGATTTTATTTGGTATTCAAATTGGATGGACTAAGGGGGAGAAGACTGGTACCATCTGAGGCAATGACACCCTCAACCCTCGCATGTGAAACAAGGTGGTGCATGGATACTGGGCTGGACCTGGAATCAGGAAGACCTAAGTTCAAATCTAACCGGCCTTAGGTACTTATTATGTGAACTTGAGCAAGTTGTTTAACCTCTGTCAGCCTCAGTTTCATCATCTATAAATTGGGGGTAATAATAGCACCTTGTTGTTCAGTATGACCCTTTGGACCACACTGTCCATGGGGTTTTCTTGGCAAAAAATACTAGAGTGGTTTGCCATTTCTTTCTCTAGTAGATTAAAGCAAATAAAGTGACTTGCCCAGGGTCACACAGCTAGTAAGTATCTGAGATCGCATTTGAACTCAGATCTTTCTGACTCCAGGCCCTGCGTTCCATCCTCTGAGCCACCTAATAGCACCCACCTCTAAGGTTTGATGTGAGGATCAAATGAGAGTATTTATAAAGTGCTTTGAAAATCTTAAAGCATTCTCTAGATGCCAGCTATTTAGAATTATTATTGTCTCATTCATTCTCTCGTCTTTCTTCTCTTTCCCTCCCTTTCCTGCTTCTTTGACTTCTTTTCCCTCTCTCTTCCTCCTTGCTACTCTGGCCTGCCAACAGCAACCATCCCACGGGTGACAGTCAAGGAGGAATGGCTGAGGTGTCAGAATCTAGTCACTCAAGGAGTCATTGTGTCTGTGGGGTGGGAGAAAGGAGGATTGGACAGAATAAGAAATACCTGAGGCCCAGAAAATAAACTCTGAGGATTCATGAAAGGAATGGATTTACACACATACACTGCCCTACCTCCCCCTACTTCCAAGAGTAATGAGGACAAAGGAAGACAGCAGCTGAAGAAGGACCTTTTGCAAGTGGTCTTCTGGGTGGCCATCGATTTTAAATGTGCTCCTCTAGTTAGGGCTTCTTACATTTTTCTTTTTTCTTTTTTTTTTAGTGAGGCAATTGGGATTAAATGACTTGCCCAGAGTCACACAGCTAGCAAGTGTTAAGTGTCTGAGGCCAGATTTGAACTCAGGTACTCCTGACTCCAGGGCCAGTGCCTTATCTACTGCACCATCTAGCTGCCCCACTTCTTACATTTTTCACTACAAAACAAAGAGGGCACAAGGTTGATCTTTACTGTGGTTCACATCTGACTCTTCCCACACTTATGAGTGAATGTATACCTACACTGTGTGTTAGACCTTTAGTGAACTACTGAGAAGAATGCTGGAGTTTCAGGTGTGTGCATGTGTGTGCGCGCATGTGCGTGTGCGTGTGCGTGTGTGTGTGTGTGTGTGTGTGTGTGTGTGTGTGTGTGAGAGAGAGAGAGAGAGAGAGAGAGAGAGAGAGAGAGAGAGAGAGAGAGAGAGAGTGCAGCTGTGTCCATTTTTAGCAGTGTTGAGATTTGCTGTTTGGACATCTGTTTACTTTTCTTCCTTTGGTATCCCAAGATAACAAATAGCAAAATAACATCGTGCAGAGGAAAGAACACTAGATTTAGCAACAGAGGATCTGGTTTCAAATCTTAGTTATTTTACTAATGACCCTGTGTGACTGTGAGCAAGTCATTTCCCCATACTGGGCCTCAGTTTTTTAGGGTTCAACTAAGTGACTTTGAAGGGTCTCTCTAGCCCTAAATTTATTTATTTATTGATTTATTTTTGTTTTGTTTTGTTTTTGCTGGGCAATGAAGGTTAAGTGACTTGCCCAGGGTCACACAGCTAGTAAGGGTCAAGTGTTTGAAGCCAAATTTGAACTCAGGTCCTCCCAAATCCAGGGCCAGTGCTTTTTCCACTGTACCACCTAGCTGCCCCTTAGCCCTAAATTTATGATCCAGTCAATCAGCTGAGTATGTGGCACCATACTCCATGCTGGACTCTGGGGACACGAAGCCAAAAAAGTCATTTCTTTGGTGTGGGTCACCCCATGTGTTTTATTGTATACATTTTTTTTTTTTTTTAGTGAGGCAATTGGGGTTAAGTGACTTGCCCAGGGACACACAGCTAGTAAGTGTTAAGTGTCTGAGGCCAGATTTGAACTCAGGTACTCCTGACTCCAGGGCCGGTGCTCTATCCACTGCGCCACCTAGCTGCCCCTATTGTATACATTTAAAAACATTATTCTGAAAAGAGGTCTATAGCTTCACCAGACTGCTAAAGGGGTGAACACATACACATACATACACACACACACACACACACACACTGATTAAGAAGCCTCAATTTAGTGGAAAAGCTTCATGAACTTAGCCAGTCACCCACCCTACCCCACCCTACCCTACCCTACCCTTATGTAGGGTCTGCCCAACTTTGCATTTTGCTGGCACGCAAAGAAGACCCCAAAGTCTTCACCATGTCTCACACAGGTATCAGAATAAGACATATGGTCTTTTTATTTTCTGCCCTCGTTAAAAGACAGCTGGCTCATAGCTTCATTTTCCTTGACAGTTATCCATTGAACCAACCAGTAAGCATTTATTAGATACCTACTTTGGACAAGAATCTATACAGAGCAGTGGTGATACGAAGACAAAAATGAAACCATCCCTGCCCTCATAGTGCTTAACATTCTAGGCCTAACTGTGGGGAAGGACAGGATTCTAGGGCAAATGGAGAGCATTGAGTTGTAATGTGCCATATCTGCTATCATGATGATGGGGTTGGTTGTACTGCATGGGCTTCTGGGTACAACTGCTGCAGCAACTGCAAGTGTCTGATCTGTATAAGACTCTGAAGGTTGTCTTCATTGATATATATGAACCTCTCTTATTGTTTCTTATGGTCTAGGGCAAGGAAAAACCCATAGGTGAAGCCGCCTATGAATAACAAGGTTAACAAATTCTCAATTAAATGATTATTAAATCATTAATTAAACAATTAACAAAGGTTAATTGAGTAACAAAAACCCCTTGTCTGTGGTCTAGGTCCTATACAAAATCATAAAATATACTGTGCCTGGGGCAGCTAGGTGGTGCGGTGGATAGAGCACCAGCCCTGGAGTCAGGAGGACCTGAGTTCAAATCCAACCTCAGACACTTAACACTTACTAGCTATGTGACCCTGGGCAAGTCATTTAACCCCAATTGCCTCACCAAAAATACACACACACACACACACACTGTGCCTACATGGATAGTGCCTGACTGTATTCTTGGCCAAAATTGTTTTCTTAAATAGGCCCCGCTACAGTCATTTAGAATGGTGTCATTGTTTTACATTTGAAGTGAGGTGAGCTAGCCTGTCTAAAGATGAAGCAAGAGCTTCAACACTAGCACCTGAAACAAACAACACAAAATGTGCCTGGGGCAAGCAGCATGAAACATGCCCTTAGATGCTGCTAGGGAGGTAAGGACAGTCAATATGAGAAGCCTAGGAAAGCCCTCTCCCAAGATGCAGACACTCAGAAACCATTGGATAATTCCCAATTGTAACCAATTTTTTCTTGCTAATTAGAAGTTAAGCTCAGTTGCTTCTATGTTACCAAAGGAATGTAAGTGTTATTAGTGCCCTTTATATTTTTCACCCTGATGCAAAGCCTCAGTTGCCTTTTCCTAGCTATGGCTCTGGATGTGACCCAAAGTTGAATGCATGGGTTAACTGTGATGCAATTGTGATACACCCAGCACAAGTGCTTTCTCCTAACTCTCATGTCAAAGTATACCTCAAGTGAATCCCAGCCACTTCTTGGGAAATGGCAAGATCCCAGGAAATTCTGCCGGAGTGCCATGGATAATTAACCAGGGCAACTGAGGTATTTGCATCAGGGAAGATTGCCCCCCAGGTCAGAAGGCTTGCAAGTATACTAGCCAGGTAGAGTGATAGCTCCTGGGTTCTTCTGTTTTCCCTGAGGAAGGGGAAGGATGCCAGAGTGCTCCAACACCTCAGTGCCCAGAAGGCATGGCTGGTTACTGAATGTTCTCTTAACTGATAGCAGCAGCAAATTGTGGAAGCAATTGGTGTCATGGCAGGGAGAAAGAATGCAGGGGTTTCGTGAGGAAGAGATGGCCTTAGGAAAGAATGGCTGGCAGGCACAGTAAATGAAGTGCTGCTCACCCCTCTCTGAATTAGAGAAGGCCTTTGGCTAACCTTTCCCCTGTCTGGTCATTTGTCACCTGCTCTGCAGTTGGACTGGCTGCAGTAAAAGCCAGTGATGCTTTGAAATGCTTCAGGATCTGCCTCCTCTTAATCGAAGCATTTTATTTAATTTATGTTTAGTAAAGAGGCATGAACCCCAGTCATTCCCAGAGCAAGAAAAACGCACACCAGAGGATCTTGGCAGGGCTCTCTGCTACCTGCCGCCGTGTGCTCAGCCTCCTCGTGTGCTTCATTATTAATGCAGCATGCTCGGCCCACATGCAGTGCACACATTTGCATAACCCAGTGATTGTACTTGCAGGCCAGCTCTGGAGCCTGGCCTTTCATGCAGGAAATTCTGGTTCATTTAGAACACTTCTTACTGGAATTTTGAATGGGATCTACCAAAGCCCTAAATGTTCCTTAGCCATATCGTGTACAAATGAGAACAATAGAGAAGCATTCTGGCCCTCTGACGCCGGAACCGACTTCCCAGGTTCATAAATCAAAATCAAAGAGAAAAAATTCATCCCTGCACATCGCTGATCCCAAGGCACTGGAAATGTCTTTTGCTTCTGCCTCACACCCTTAATATTATTATTTTGATGATCATTAATGATCATGACAGTTATGGGTGTTCTGCAGATTGGTTTTCTTGCTTCCCCTTCCCTCCCAGTAACCTGACTGCCAGGGTCCTCTGCTGGCACCAGCAGAGGCGTGTTTCAGAGGGGTCTCAAGGATGAAGCGTATGTTACAGGTCTTTTCATCACAGCCTGTCCCTCTAGGCAGGGATGTACCAGCCCTCAGTCAGTGACTATCACAGCACAGAAACACTCCTGTGACACTTTGCTGACATGGAGGCCACAGATTCCCCGTACACACACAGCCCATTCCTTAAGGGTGGACAGGTCAGACACATGAATGCTCTAAATAAATGCCCCTGACTGCTGGGTCAGTGCTACTACAGCCCCACCTACAGACCTGCTTAGCTCAACAATAGCTACTCCTCCAAGAAATGTGGTTATTCCCTGCATCTACCTTCCTTATGTGTTCTAAGTAGCAGCAATCAGCTGGCCTCACTTCGAAATGGCTGCATTGCAAAGCCAGGCACAGTGGGAGCCTCCTCAGTTTCCAACTTATTCCCCACCTTATGACTTCTCTCTTGTGACTCCTTGCTCCCATCCCCTCAGGCTCCCAGCTCTAATGACAGTTACTTTTTTTTTTTTCAATTTTTTTTAGTGAGGGGTTAAGTGACTTGCCCAGGGTCACACAGCTAGTAAGTGTTAAGTGTCTGAGGCTGGATTTGAACCCAGGTCCTCCTGACTCCAGGGCCGGTGCTCTATCCACTGCGCCACCTAGCTGCCCCTGACAGTTACTTTTTTCCAAAGAATTTGTCATTCCTATTGGAATATTTGTCCCCTGCATCAATCAACAAGCACTTTTTTTTTTTTTTTTTTGGCGAGGCAATGGAGCTTAAGTGATTTGCCCAGGGTCACACAGCTAGGGTCAAGTGTCTGAAGTTAGATTTGAACTCAGATCCTCCTGACTCCAGGGCTGGTGTTCTATCCACTGTACCACCTAGCTGCCCCAGCAGGCACTTCTTAAACACCTGCTGTGCATCAGGCACTGGTGTAGGCACTGGGGACACAGAGACCACAATGAACCAGTCTCTACCCTCAAGAAGCTTGTATTATGTTGAGGGAAACAGCTCTGAATAGGCTCTATGTGTGTGCACGCACATATATATGTATGTATATACATACATTAACATATCTATTACATAAGTATTTATGATGGGATATTTCTAATATATGTAATTACATTACACATTATAATTACATATAATAATATATTATCCCTGTCCTATATACCAGGTATATGTAAATATATACACAGATATAAATGTATATAGATATACATACATGGCTCTGTGTGTATATGTATATTGGGGGGGGGGTCACTCACACACACACATCCCCATTCACCAAATAGAAAACCTGAAATGCAAAGATATAAATGGTCTCCTGATCTCCAGTCCAGTTCTCCAACTCTTAGGTCCACAAACTTTTCTAATGGGTGCAAAATCCTTTGTAAATGAGCTGTGTTTCCCATTCCTATTTGCCAGCATGCTCTCTTGGGGCAGCCACCCTTTGACCTACTGTGCTGTGTAACAAAAGGCCCAATAGTAGAGAAGAAAATAGGAAAAGAGGAAGCAGCAACCAAGTATCAATGTATCCTTCAGTGAGACTCTCTGTGCTCTCCTCCCCCTACACTCCCAGGGTGTAGGGTGGTAGGATAATGGGGTGGGGGGGGCATAGGCCTCTTCCTTAATCTAGAGCCAAGGCACGACAGGGATGTGAGTATGTCATTTTCGATGCTAACAGGCTCAGCAGTAGCAGGCTAAACTCTGGCCTTTGCTGTTCAATGGCAGCTGTCAAATTTCCAGCAATAGCTCTCTGTAGCACACCATTATGCCTCCTTTCTTTTGTCCTTCTGGTCTGGACATTTAACCAGCACCCATGTAGAATTCCAGTTTTAACTGCTTGACCTACTAGGCCCTTGTCTAGGAAGTGAAAGAGTTAATGAGTGGAAGCCAGATTGGCTTCCCCTGGAGAGAGCCCTGCTGTACAGAACAAGTTTCAAACTGTTTGTTTACATGCTGCCGCCTTCCTTTCTGCTGCTGCTGCCACAGTAGTGGCCAGGCCTCCAGGTTCTAACCCTGGAAAACCCAAGCCTATGCTCCAAGTAGCGAGTACCCTTGGGGACCATCACCTCCTGCCCTGCCCTGTCCGAAATCCATCAATCCTAAACCCAGGGCTATTGCCACGGGGCCCAGGCCCAAGCTTGCTTGGGCTTAGCTGCTACTTGGCCCTCCCTTCTCCAGAGGCATAGTCCAATCCCAAACCCCATGCCCTGCAGTGGGACATCTGGTGGTTCGGTTCATTTGTGCAATTATTAATAGTTTTGTTACATAATAACATATAATAACTCACAATTGTATTTCATTTTGTTAACGGCAACTTTTCCCAAATTTCTTGATTTCTTTATAGTAACTAGTCCTTATAAAATGTCATCCATCTATTTGGTATCATTTCAGCCCATTTATAATTGATCTAGCTTTTGTCTGAACGCAATTTTCTTTGTCAACTTTCTAAGTCTACGTTGTGTTATGAAAACAAAAATGGAAGAAGACAAGTGGCTTGTTTTCGCTTTCACTCTTAGAATAGGAATTAAATGTTTAAAAACCCTTTAACAATCCAACTGGCAATTATGAAACCCCTACTTTATGCTAGGTACGGGGTATGCAGTAACAAAAATCAAACAGACCCTACCCTCAAGAAGCTTATAGTTCTACTGGAGGGAAGCTATGTGTGTGTGTGTATGTGTATGTACGTACATATGTATTTATAGAGAGACGTGTGTGTATCTATACACATATATGTATATGTGTACACACATATTAGAACAATATACCTATTTTCCTTTTGAAAAAAAAAAGCATTTTGATTTTGAAAAACAGCATTTTCAGTATGATACAATAGTTTTGTTTTTGAAAGCATTACAGACTACAAGGAAGGGTCCCCAAAGTCTTGGTACTTAGGAACCCTGAAGGAACTTAATAATAGGCCATTGCTGGGCACAAGCCTCACCTGCATTTTGAACCCATGCACAGAATAGCTACAGAACCTGTGCTATCTAGGCACAAACTGGAGATTCCTTGGTTTGTGTCTAATACTTTGAGAATCTGACTGCCTATGTGTAGATGTTTCTTCCATTGATCCATATGCCAATTTCTCTCCTTAATAGCTGGTCTGTGAGAGCTACTATGCCCCCCCACCCAAATTCATCACCTTTCTAAAGCCCAACCTGGTGATGAGTATTTCTGAATTTAGGTAGGCTGGGCCTTAGGAAATGAAAACAAATCTACATCTTGTAGAAAGGGAGAGTTCATTTCATTATTAACTTTTCCTTAACTAAAAGTTCCATATCTTTTTTAAAGGCGTCACTCATGCAATGAATTCTAATTCTGACCAATTACAACCATATAAAGGTCTGGCTTTCCCACCCCAAATTTCACTGACCTTGGAGGTGAAATTATCTTTTAACCTCTATATAGTTGATTACCTCTTGCTTTGAATACTTGGATGCTGTTATATTTCAAATTGTCCACTTTTCCCGTACCAAACCATTAATTACTTTATGCTTGTAGTAGTTTGCAGGACAATTTGAAATGTCTTAGGGTAGAGGATTCTCAAGACTTTGAAAAGATTTTGGGGGGGAGGAGCAGGCAGGGCAATGAGGGTTAAGTGACTTGCCCAGGGTCACACGGCTAGTAAGCGTCAAGTGTCTGAGGCCGAATTTGAACTTAGGTCCTCTGGAATCCGGGGCCAGTGTTTTAGCCACTGTGCCACTTAGCTGCCCCAAAAGATTTTCAATGTAAGGATAATTTTGTATCTTGAAAGTTCATAATATGGAACTACTAATGTCATGACTAGATAATTTGGCATCAACATTTTCCCATTTGTTCCACTATTGTTTATCCATCTAGTAGTACCATGTGCTATCATAAAAGGGTGTGATTCTGTGTATTCTATACATGGATGTGTATAGAATATATGTATACAAATGTACGTATATACATACAAAGTCCATCACTGGGATATCCTCTAAACAGAAGTTTGAGAAATTATTCAGCAAAATATTTTTATTAATTAGCAGTGTAGGTTTATTTCTTTGTTTTAAAATAATTTTCTGTTCTATATAAGCTGGGGAACCCACAAGCCAAACAAGTGTGAATCTACCAGGCTCAAATGTTAATCTAAGCCTGGGAGCTGGTGACTTTCCAACACTGACTGCACCAAGAAAGTTTCATAAACTGCCTATACATGCCATAAGCCTCACCAGAGTGATAGGTGCATAGATGTAGAGTTAGAAGGAACCTCAGAGGCTCTCTAGTTTAACCCCCCTCATTTTAGAGATGAGGAAACTGAAATTTGGGGAGGTTGTGACTCATCCAATATTTCACAGATAGTGAGCTTCAGTGACAGCATTTTTGTTTTGTTTTGTTTTGGTTTGGTTTTTGGTGAGGCAATTGGGGTTAAGTGACTTGCCCAGGGTCACACAGCTAGTAAGTGTCAAGTGTCTGGGGCCAGATTTGAACTCAGGTCCTCCTGACTCCAGGGCCAGTGCTCTATCCACTGTGCCACCCAGCTGCCCCAAAACGTTTTGTTTTGGGCGGGGGGGGGGGGGCCGGCAATGAGGGGTAAGTGACTTGCCCGGGGTCGCACAGCTAGTGTCAAGTGTCTGAGGTCATATTTGAACTCAGGTCCTCCTAAATCCAGGGCCAGTGCTTTATCCACTGCGCCACCTAGCTGCCCCCAGTGGCAGCATTTTAACTCAGGTCCTCTGACTCCAGAGATGGACCACTTGCCATCATGCCACACTGCTTCCCATAGTCCCTGGGTACTATTGAACTCGTTCTAGTTCCATACCACCAAAGAACAGGCTAGGTTTGAAAAAGTCTTTCAGAAGGCTTGGAGGTTTTTTCTATCCTAAAGTCAAAAGACAGAGAACTAGGAATTTAGTGATCTATTCTACCTAATAAAATAAAACTATGGCATTTTAGGATTTTTAAAAAAAAGAATGCTGGAAAAGAGGGAAAAGTGAGGTCAACTAGACCTCAGATACTTGAAATTACTCTGGTTGGTAAATCTGTGAGTTTCCTTCTGGCTACCCTGTGAGTTGATATCACCCTGACCTGAGCATGGTGGCCTAAACAAAGAGGAGCAACAATAGATTCCCAGTTGTTGATTTCTCCTGCTGCCCAGGGGTGTCACCGGCATCTCAAAATCATTGTTAAGGAAAATAGAAAGGTTTTCTTTGAAACTTAAGGAGGGTTTAGATGCAGGCTCAGTTAGTAGAACATCCTTTCTTTCATTTTCATGAGGAAAAACTTTTGATATAGTAACATCACATGCCAAAAGGATGTTGGTATATGTGTTTCAAGTAGAATGTAAACTGTTGAATGAATACATATTCCATTTCTGGCGAGCGTTGTTGTTTCCAGTTCTAGTTGAATTGCAGGTGGTATTAGAGGGCATGGCAGAGGGGACCAGATCTGAAGGCTTCCAAAACCACAATTAGTGTTGTTTAGTTTATGCTCTGCATTTGGCAAGTGCAGCCAATGGAGAGAGGGGAAGAGGTATGAGCAAAAAAGGGAAATGCTGTTATTCTTTCCAAAGCAGTGGCATCAGGCATGCTCCTTCTCTTATATTCAAATATATGGCACCTGTCTGAAAAGGGGGGGGGCAGGGAGTTTGACACACATTTCAAAATGTGTCTCACTTCTGATGCACATATCAATGAAATCACAGGTCCAGTTCCTATTCTTATTTCAAAATATAGTTACAGAATATAGAACAGGAGAAAGACCTTAGGGCTCATTAACTCCCACCCTCTCCTTTACAGTGCTTTGTAAACCTTAATGTACTATGTAAATATGAGCTGCTGCTGCTGTTAATTGCAGGCTGTTACAGATGAGAAAACAAAAGTCCAGTGAGGTTTCAGGATTTGCCCACTATCCCTCAACTAGAAAGTAACAGAGCCAGGATTTAAGACCAGGTCTTTGGATTCTAATTCCAGCATTCTTTCTACTCTGCTGTCCTTTAGGGGAGGCTTGATCATTCCCTCTCCCCCTTCCCCTGTAAAATGTTTTCTGGCTATTGATACAGACTGACGGGGGCAGTAACACACTTCGGCACAGGACTGCTTAGGGAGTAGAGCTCGCATGTTGCAAGGTACCAAACCAAAGTGCTGTGAATTTTCTTGCTAAGCTATGCCATCACCAGCTCAGATTAGTCATTCGTAAGCCAACCTTCAATGCCTTCTAGGAGTTCAATTACTTTATAGCCTGTACCAGCCTAGGTACCCAAGAGTCTAGAAATCATCTTCACCATCCCATCCCACTTTCCTCCCCCCCCCCAAAAAAAAAATGCATGTGTACAATGACATATCATTTATCTGGAACTTAACTCTCTACAACTTTAGCACATATCCAGAACACTGCTGAGAAACAGGAAATTATCCAAAGAGGCCCCTGAGCAGCCAAGATAGACATGACAGGATCCAAACACTAAAGCTCATGCACTTTACTTATAGGGAAATAGAAGAGCCCCTTCAGGACTTCACTGAGGGCCTGCTTAGGCACATTTGATGCATGTCTAACGATCTCAGTTATGTCATCTGCAAGACCAAAGCAAATTAGAAGTGGCAAGTACACTGGCAACAGCAAGAAGTGACAGCTGATAGGAAAGGAGAAGACAGAAAAAGCTAGAAAAATCACACAGACATGAAAACTTAAAAAGCACAGCAGTCTAGGACCATTTAGCATAGGAGCATGTGGCCCAAAAAACACCAGCAGCCATCAGGGCATCACTGCTTTACAAATATGGCAGACACAGTAATTGATATTCACAATAATGATCTTGAGTCATTGAAAAAATGGCAGTTCTGATGAGCACCTACTCTGACTTGAAAGGCAGGGAAAATATTTCAGGTGCAGTTCCACTGATTTCTATTTTTTAAAATAGTCAAAATTGATGTTTGTGTATGGGGGGCAGAATCATGGTTCTCAAAGGGGTAAAACTTATTGCCCAGGTAACTTAGCCTTCAGACTCTCCCCTCTTCCACTCATGGCCTACATAGCTGGCAAAATAATCTTCCAAAGGCGCATCTGACCATGTCATGCCCCTATTTAAAAACTATTACTGGTCCTTTGTGGCCCCAGCATAGAATTCTTACTCTTCAGTCTGTCATTCAAGACTACCATTTCACCCCAGTCTGCCTTTCTATCTGTTATGGGGAAATTGGTGGGGGTTTGGGATAGGGATTTGGAATAGGGGTTCTTAGGAATTCCTCTTTAAAGGATTACACCCTGGGGCAGCTAGGTGGTGCAGTGGATAAAGCACCAGCCCTGGATTCAGGAGGACCTGAGTTCAAATCTGGCCTCAGACACTTGACACTTACTAGCTGTGTGACCCTGGGCAAGTCACTTAACCCCCATTGCCCTCCCCCCCCCAAAAAAAGAAAAAGAATTACACTCTCTTGAACACAAATCCAATTAGAATAAAATAATAGTTTATTTGGGGGTTAGGGAAAGAAAACCAAGAGAGAAATCCTTGGACTTCTTATGGGGAGAAGGCATGGCTCTGAGATACTGATCTCGAGCAGGAGACAGGCAGATACTTTTATAGAGGTCCGATGGTGATCTGATGAGGTGATCGTCTGACTGTGGAAAGTTCCTCTATTGGGGGAGGACCATCCCCCACTGGTGATGGCTGGAGGAAGTTGGGTGAGGGGCAGCTCTGGATCTCTCAAGCCATCTCTCTGCTCCTCACACCACAAAAGCAGCAGCCTCACCCAATCTTATCTCCCCAAGAGGTGGAGGAGACTGGCTAGGTGTGTCTGTCCTTTGGTTTAGTTTCTCAAGGAGAAGGTTCTTTTGATTTACCCCACAAAACTTCTGGGGTACCCAGGGCCATTCAAATGAGGTAACCAGGTCCATAACATATCTTTATTTCAAATTACTCCCTTTGGTGAATTGTGATCTTCCACCCAAAGTACAATACTAATTTTTCCTTGAATTTGGTATTCTCTCTCTTTTCTCAGTTAGTCAGTGAACAAGCATTTAGTAAGCACTTACTATGTTCCAGGCACAATAGAAAGTGTTGGAGATACAAAAAATGCAAAGTCATACTGTCTGCCTCCAAATGGGGAGACAATGTGCAGATAATGATATATGTATAAGACTTATACAATGGAAATAAAAGGTAATCTCAAAGAGAAGGCATTAGCAATGGACACCCCCCACACACACCTGGAAAGGCCTCCTCCACAATTTGGCATTTGAATTGTGTCTTGAAGGGAAACCTGGAGGCAGAAGGGAGCAGGGATAACATTCCGGGCTTGGAAGACAGCCAGTGAAAAAGCAGAGTTGGGAGATGCAGGGTTGTGTTCGAGGAACACCAAAGTAGAAAGTAGGCCAGCCTAGCTGAATCACAGAAGGTGTAGAAGGGAATCAAGTATAAGAAGATTGGGAAGGTGGGAAGGGGTCAGAGTGTGAAGGGCTTTAAATGCCAAACAGCATTTTATATTTAATTCTGGAGGTAATATGAACTCCTCGAGATTATTGAGTAGAGGAATAACAAGGTCAGATCTGCACTTTAAGAGAATCACTTTAGCAGCTGATTGTAGGCTAGAGTTCATCTCAGCTCCAGGCATTTTCTCTGGCTCTCCCCATGCCTGCGATGCTTTCCCTCCTTTCCTCCAACTACTGACTTTCCTGCCTTTATTAAAGTTCTGACTAGCATCCCACCTTCTGCAGGAACACTTCCCCAACCCCTTTTAATTGCAGTGCCTTCTGTCTGTTAATTACCTCCTATTTATCTTGTACATAGCTTGTCTTGCATATATTTGTTTGTATATTGTCTCCTCTTTTGAGGGCCAGGACTGTCTTTTGCCCCTTTTTGTCTCCCCATTGCTTAGCATAGTGCCTGACATTGCCTTAGCATAGTGCTTGATAAAGGTTGATTGATTGATTGATATTGTAGAATGGTTTGAAGCTGGAACACCAATCACAAGACTTTGTCAGTGTTCCAGGTGTGAGGTAATGAGGGCCCCCCCCCACCAAGTAGTGGCTTTATTTGAAGAAGGAAGGGAACTTATAAAGAGATATTATGAAAATAAAAATGACCTGACTTGACAAGAGATTGGTTATGTGGAGTTGAGGTTGACATCCAGTTTGCAAACCTGGTTAAGTTGGGAAGAATGGTAATCCAGAGTAATAAGAGGGGCAGCTAGATGGTGCAGTGGATAGAGCACCGGCCCTGGATTCAGGAGGACCTGAGTTCAAATCCGGCCTCAGACACTTGACACTTACTAGCTGTGTGACCCTTGGCAAGTCACTTAACCCCAATTGCCTCACCAAAACAAAAAAAGAGAATAATAAGAAAGCTGGGGAAAGGGTAAAGTTTTGGGGGGAAAGATGATTCCATTTGGACATGTTAAATTTGAAACATCCAATTTGTGATGTCCAAAAGGCAGTTGGTGATGCATGGCCAGAGCACAGGAGAGAGACAGGAACTGGATATAGATATCTGGTCATCTTTAACACAGAAAGGATACCGGAATCCATGGGAGCTGATGAGATCACCAATTGAGATTGCATAGATGGAGAAAAGAAAAGGGATGAGAGCAGAGCTGTATAGGTCACTCACAACTGGAGGGCCTGATCCAAGTGAAACGCCAGCAAAAGAAACCAAGAAGGAAAAAGAAGGTAGACAAGTAAGAAACCAAGAGAGAACAGAAGCAGGAAAACCCAAAGAGAGGAGAGTATCTAGGAAGAGAGGATAATGGGCAGTATCCAAGGCTGCAGAAAAGGCAAGAAGGATGGGGACTGAGAAAAATCCATTAGATTTCATAGTGGAGAAATCATTTGTAACTTTGGAGAGAGCAATTTCAGTTGAATGTGGAGGTTGGAAGCCAGATAACAGAGGGTTTTGAAGCAAGTGAGAAAGTCTAAGTAGAGCCATAACAGCTAGCTTTCTCAAGGAGCTTAACAGAAGAGAATAGGAGAAATTTAGACTAACAGAGGGGAGATGTGAGCATGTTTGGAGGCAGCAGGAAAGGAGCCAGTAGAGTAGGAATGATGGCGGGGGGGGGGGGGGGGGGGGGGGGCCGGCAGTCAGCTGGAGGGGATCTGATCAAGGGTCATCTCTTCATGTAAAATAGGAGTGAAGGTAAAAATAGTGGAGGAAGATGTCTGAGTGATATAAAGTAGAGAAAGATCTCTTGCAAACAGCCTCATTACTATTTGCAAAGCTATGTTCTCAGTTAAGAGGGTTAAGGAGGCAAGGATGTCATGAAAGTTGTGAGGAGAGATGAAAAATTTGGGAATAATCGCTGTGGACACAAGCTTTCTCTCAAGTCTGGAATACACTTTTGTAATGGGTCAGTAAAATAAAAGTCCATTTAAATAAAGTTTGTGTGTATTTGGAATCAGAAAACCTGAGTTCAGATCTTAGCTCTACCACTTAATTACCTCTGTGACCTTGGGCAAATATCTTCACCTCTCTGGACTTCAGTTTCTTCATATATAAAATGAAAAAGTTGGATGAGATGGCTTCTAAAGGTCCTTAGAGTCTTAAATCTATGCTTCTCTGATTCTAAACAGGAAAAATGAGATTTGGACTTAGTTTTTCTGGCTCCAGATACAGTATTCATTACCCTGCTTTATGCTCTTAGATCAATATTTTGAAATACACCAAAACAATTGAATGGCTGCAATACTTTTTTTAAAATCCCATGCCTTCATCAATGTAAGAACCCCCTTCACTGATGCAGATCACAACCCCTCCACACTTTAATGGGCAATTAAGAGTTGCTGTGGCCAAAAAGAAAAATAATAATCTCATTGCTAGTCCGCTGTGTCTATATAGCTCCATGAAATTAGCCAGGTTGGTGATCTTGTGTTGCTGCTCCAACACTCCAAACTCATTAAACTTTTGGCCAGGACAAGGAAATTGTTTCATTAGGTAGAATTGGATGCTGAGTATTCATTAAAATAGATCTTTTCTGTCTGTGAATCCTGTTCCTCCACTGGTCCCTATTTCATACATTTTTTAATACTACTTGAATCATGAAAGATGGGGAACTCTCTATTTTGTACTTAGCAAATACATGACTCTCTCTATTAGAACTATCTACACCGTCATTCCTTTATACCTAGAAGATGTTCCCCAACTCCATTATTCCTTGAGTCAATCCTATATCAATATCTTAAATATAAATCCCCTTCCAGAAACACTGGAAATTATAAGCAGTAAGATAAGTCATCTGCATATACCATTTAATCACAGTATAATTTCAGAAGATCTAGGCAAAGGAGGAGGGATTTCTTTTTATACTCTTCTTAATACATTTATATTCTGATTTGTATTGCATTAATCTGGCTCCATGTTTTATCTTCCTCTACTCTGTTGTATTATGCCATGCCTACCATGAAGCCATCCTTAATATTCCCATCTTGCTAATCATCAAGGACCCCTTTCCCCTCAGACCATATTGCATTTCATTTTGCAGTTCCCTGATATGTTGGGGGGGGGGTGTTTGTTTTGTTTTTTAATAGTATTAGCATGGGGGCAACTAGGTGGTGCAGTGGATAGAGCACCAGCCCTGGATTCAGGAGGACCTGAGTTCAAATTCATCCTGAGACACTTGACACTAGCTGTGTGACCCTGGGCAAGCCACTTAACCCTCATTGCCCCACAAAAACAAAATAGATAAAAATAAATAATAGTGCTTTAAAGTTTGCAAAGCATTTTACCTGTGTTATCTCCTTTAGTCTTCACAGCAATCCTAGGATGTAGGTGTTGTTATTATTATCCCCATTTCACAGAGGAGGAAATTGAAACTCACTGAGGTTAAGTGACTTGCCTATGGTCACATAGCTAGTAAGTGTCCAAGGCAGGATTTGAACTCAGGTCTCCATCACTCCAGGGAATGTAGGTGACTCAGTGGATAGAGCACTAGGCCTGGAGTCAGGAAGACCTAAATTCAAATCCTAGCTTCAAACACTTATTAGCTGTGTGACCCTGGGCAAGTCACTTAATCTGTTTGCCTTTATCCACTTTGTGAACCACTCTAGTATTTTTACCAACAAAACCACATGTACAGTATTGGTGTGCTTTGGTCTGAGGCTGTCATGAAGAAATGGCTAGGACTCAACAACTGAACAACAACAGCTCCCTGACTCCAAGTCCAGCACTCTTTCGATATTTAATTACCTGAGTGAATATGTCACATTACCTTTATAGACTATAAGCTCCATGAAGCAAGCACCAAATTGTGTCTCCCAGTTTCCAGCACAGGATTCTCTGCACAGTAGAGCATGTCATAAATGTCTGTTAAATTGAATTGTGAGCTCCTTACCAATTGCCAGCAAACACCCAAGCCTTATTTATCTTATTTATCAGAACCTAGCAGTGTGCATTTAACAGCCAACTTAGTAAATGGCTATTGAATTCATGAAATAGACAATTAGTAAGCACCTACTTTGTGCAAGACAGTAGAGATACCAAGATGAAGAACAGCCCTGTCCCTCGACTTCCAGACATCTGTAATCTGATGAAAAGGATGAGAATATCCACACAAGTATTCTGCAAGGTAGAATATAACAAGGAGAGGTTCAGACAAAGTATGCTTAGAAATTTGAGGGAGGGGTTCTTGAATGTAAGGTGGGTCTTGAAGAAGAAGGATTCCAGCCATTAATAGTGGGGGGCAAGGTGAAGAGCAAGATGAGATCTGGAAAGAGCTAATAGTCGAGTTTGGCTGGAACATAGAATGTATTAAGTCTAGAGGAAAATAAAGTTGGGAAAGGCAAGCTGGAGCCAGATTGTGTAAGGCCCTACATTCCAAGCTACAAAGTTTATCTTTTATCCCAGAAGCAGTACAGAGCCCCTGAAGGTGTGTGAGCAGTAATATAACTTTCATGGATCCTACATTAGGAAGACAACATTGACATCTGGGTGATAAATTGGAGAGTGGAACGCCTGGAAACTAGAAAAAAAATCAAGGATTTATGCATTCCTGCCTTCTTTCTCACCAAATCCCACATTTAGTATCTTCAACCAGATAATTCCTATGGGCACCTAAGTGCTTCTGGTCCTAATACTGAGCCCTTAGGTCCCCATATACCTAATTAGAGAAGTCTGCAGTGACTCTGTGTACCATAACTGCCAAGAAAAAATAGAGACCTCAAAGAAATATAGATGGAGGATGGAGATGAAACCCCTTTTACATTCCGCGTAATGAGTTGTACACCAACCAGCTGGGTCAGTAATTTTGTCCATGAAACATGGATGAGTTAACATAGCAGTAACAACCTGAGCTTAATCCATGCATTTTCAATGGCAACTGTCACAAATGTACATGGATGATTGGACAGAGGCGTTATATTGGAACACTATTTAGAGCAAATTTTTTTGTTATGGTTGTGGTTGTAGTTGTGGTTGTGGTTGTTGTTTTAACCAGGTGCTAGACCAAATGCCTCCTCTGCAATTTGAATATTTATTTAAATTCCACAAATCTTTATTAAGCACCTACTATGTACAAGGCATTTTGCTAGGCACATGATACAAAATTAAATTGTTCCTGCCCTCAGGGAGCTTACATTCTAATGGGAAGATCTAACATGTATGCAAGTCAGTGTATATAAAGTAATACAATGTCATTTCAAGAGAGATAGATTGCAAATAACTTAGGGAGGGGTAGGGAAAAGGGAGCAAAAAAATGGCCCTGGTATCAGAAATGGTTCTTGAATTATGGCTTGAAGGAGGCCAGAGAGTCTTATCAGAGAGACGGGAGGACAGAGTGATTTCCAGACAAAAAAGGGCAATTTGTGCACAGATACTGAAGCAGGAAATGGAATGCTAAATACAGGGAACAGCTAGCAGGCCACTTTAACTGGAATGGAGAATCATGAAGGGGGGGGGTAATATGAAATAAGACAAGAAAAATAGGTGGGAACCAGATTGTAGAGGGCATTAAATATCAAATAGGAGAGTCAGTAACTTATCCGAGGGCCAGTAGGTAGGCACTGAAGATTTCTGAGTAGGGAAGGACAACTATATGGAGGATAGATTGAAGAACAGAGTCTTGAAGCAAGGAAACCAATGAGCAGGCTATTGTAACAGTCCGGGCAAGAAGTAATGGGAGGTGCAGCTAGATGGCACAGTGGATAGAGCACCGGCCCTGGAGTCAGGAGTACCTGAGTTCAAATCCGGCCTCAGACACTTAACACTTACTAGCTATGTGACCCTGGGCAAGTCACTTAACCCCAATTGCCTCACTAAAAAAAAAAAAGAGAGAGAGAGAAGAAGAAGAAGTAATAGGGGCTTGTGGAGAGAACAAGAAAAAATGTGCATCTCCAAACATGAGACTGTTCTGGTTTTTTAAATGACAAGTAAACAACTCTTAATTTGCACTTAATTGAAATGAACTAAATAATTTTAAAAAGCATTTATTGAGAGCTTACTAAGTGATAAGCACATAATTTCTCAGTTTCTCCTTAAATAAGATTAAAAAGAAGATGATGATTAGAACTAAGGATTGGTATGTAAGAGCACTCTATTATTTGAATATCTATATTTTCAATATATATTGAAAAGGAAAATGGAGCAAGCTGTGCAGTAATGTTTATTCTGAATTTAAAGCTATAGCTCAAAACCATGTAGGAAGTTTATTGGCCATCTGAGATAGAGATGGACCTAAGAGGAGTAAAGATTTGTAAATCCTCAATTTTATATCCCTTATGCTATTTTGGGCCCTTGGAAGCTGGTAAGAGCTAGAGAAAAGATAGAGAGGCAGGGATTACTGAGATAGTAAAGGGAGCTATTGAGTCATTCTGTTGTTGAATAACTTGCTGCCCATTTTAAATGGACAGAGAAACTGATTCTGGGGCCAGAAAGAACCCGAGTACAAAGTCTGTGTCTGACACACACTGGCTGTGTAACCCTGGGCAAATCACTTAACCTCTAAGCACCCTAGGCAACCCTAACTCATAGGCTGCAGAAAAGGTGCCAACATACATTGGTAGAAGGATGAAATCACAGGTCTAGTCTCTATCCCCTGTCCCACCATTGCCTATAGCAATGTGAAAAGGGATTCGAGTACACAAGGAGGGGTGGGGGAAGGAATAATAGAAAATTTGTTCCTGTTAAATTTTTTTCATTGTAAATCTTTTCGAATGTCAGAATTTTTTTTAAAGTGTTAAGTTGTTTGGGGATATGGGTGTCTGTGTCATCATTGTGTGAGGAACAGAAAGTGTGTGAAGGGGAGCAATATGAAATCAGACCAACTAGGTAGGTGGGTGCCAGATTGTGGAAAGCTTTAAATGTCAGACTGTAGAGTCTGTATTTTATCCTCGAGGTAACAAGGAGCCATTTATTCCTCGGTGTAGAGCTAAGCACCCTGGACTAGGAATCAGAAGACCTAGTTCGTGTCCCTGGTTTCCTGTGTGACCCTAGCAAATCACTTGACCTCTCTGGGCCTTATTGCCATTGCCTGGGAAATGGGGATAATGTAACACATCATACCCACCCACCCCTACAGGGCCATCTTTAAGGATCAGATGAGAAATGCACTTTGAATGGAATTCAGCTTTATACTGGTGACAATTGTTGATAATTATTCTCCTGGATGGTGTAATGATGCTGAGGTTGACAAAAGCTCAGGAGCTGCTCTTCCTAAGAGTCTAGGTATGATGACCAGGTTCAGATTCAGCTAAATATTCCCTGCCTCCCTGAGCCCCCTCTCCCATTCCCGGGTTCCCACAGAACTCCACATTTCTCCAATCCCTTCCCCTTCCAATCCTTGTGGTTGAATGCAGTAGGTTTCCTTTGCTATTCAGTATGCTGTCAGACAGCTGTTGTGGTTCACTCTAGGGTGGCTCTGTTTCAGAGGCAAGTGAAATGATTCCTATATATAGCATGTAATAAAATTTGGGTTGGTTTGGGAGGAAAGGTGCAGGGGAAACCTAAGTTAATATTAATGCAGTATTGATACTAGTGGCCCCAGGACTCAGGAGAGCCAAATTCACTCTTCTTTGCCCTTGGTAGAAAAAAGGGGGGAATTTGGCTTGTAATTACAGTTTGATTTCTAACCCTCCTTATTTCCACTTGCTCATTATTTTCTCCAAAATTCTCCTTGGAGAATCTTTTTTATGCCCATACCTAAAAGACATTTAGGTATTTATTTAGGAAGATTTCAGTTTAGATCCAATCAGCAATTTCAACTCCTCTCCTACTCTCCAGCCCAGTGACACAATTTGAAGGTCATTTTCCTAAGTACTTGAATTACTCCCCAAACTGGTAACCTACTTGACTCCCTAGAGGGGAGAGCACTGGATGAATTCTCTGGGAAACTGAGACTAAACCTCAAAGCAAAAATAAAGGATCTAAGCATCTTTTGTATTTTATTTTCTCTTTGCCAGGGAGAAATTTTTTAAATTCTTTCATTGGTAGAGAGGCAAAGAACAGTAATCTTGAGTGAAGAGAATCGCTTGTTCCTTTGAGCCCTTCATTAGTAAGGGAAAGGGGAAATCTTGGACCAAGCTTTGGTGTAGGTCAGAAATGACTCAGTGGACACCCAGCCTCCCAGCCTGTTTGCTGCCCAGCTCCCTTCAGTGACCTTAATAGGTTGTGAAGCAAAGCACTGCTCTTGGATAACCCTTCTGGTTTCTTGGAAAATTCGCCCCATAAATTCCTTTTCTTTCTTATGGAATGTCTTCTTCCAGTAACCCGTGGCCACTTTCCAGGCTAGCAAAGCCAGCCTGTTGTGTGACTATATTTGCAGGATCTCACAAGTAAATCTCTTCGACAAAGATGCTTCAGGAAGCACCCAGTTCCTTCTGCTAATAACCACAACCCGTCACGTGATATCTGTCCCTCCCCCCCCCCCCCGCCTCCCCTCCTCCCCACTCCAAAAAGGAGTAAATTGAAATTAATCCTTTTTTTCTGTCTTCATTTACATTTCCTAGTAAGTGGTAAGGGACTCTTTTGTTACTTCGATGTTTTGTGGTTTGGATTTTTTTTTAATCTTGTTACGCTGTTAAACTGGAGCTTGCACAAACAGTTAACACACGCACACGAGTCCAGGCAGCCGTTTTGGTTTTCTGCGCTGATGTTGTTCTTGGCTCGGGATCAGTTCTGTGAACTTCTGGTGTCCGACTGGTAGGACCTGAACGTTGGTGTTTAACAAGTGCCTGTAGCCAAAACACTTGGGGTGTGTGTGTGCGCGTGAGCGAGTACTGAGCCGGTGTTGGAGCGGCCGCAGGTCACTCCTGGATTCCTGAGCAGCACTGCACACCCCTCGTCACGTCACGTCACGTCGCTGTGTTTTGTTTTGTCTTGTTTTCCGCGTGTGCGTGTGTGTATGTGCGCGCGCGCGCGTGTATGTGTGTGCGTGTGTGTGTGTGTGTGTGTATGGCGTATCGCTGCTGCTGGGGGTGGGGGTGGGGGTGGGGGCTTTTTTTTGCCCTTCCTTGTGACGGCATCCGTGTTAATGCGAATCGCGTCAGGTTCCAAAAGTACAACATGTTTACAGCCGTCGTAGAATCAGATTAAGTTGGCAGCCTGAGTCGTTCGTAAGTGCTTTGAGTTTACATTTATTCTTCTTTCTAGCAGGATATTTTGCATAATTCTGCTATCCTGTGTTATTTATAGACTTTTTTTTTTTAAGCAATAGGGATGCATGCTAGTTCCTGTTTCAGCTTCAGAAAGTGAAATCTGTTCTCCTTGCAGATAAATAAATGGCAATGCCGGGACAGCAAAGTTACTTTTACACTTGGTAGTTAATTTCCCAGTGATGTCATTTGACCTAGTCGTAGGGAGCAGGCTTTCCTCTCACTGGTGTTATCCGAAACCCTGATAATTGTCTTAGAATATTTGTTGTTTTTCCTGTCTCTATTACGAAAG
Organism: Dromiciops gliroides; assembly: GCF_019393635.1. Classification (NCBI taxonomy): domain Eukaryota; kingdom Metazoa; phylum Chordata; class Mammalia; order Microbiotheria; family Microbiotheriidae; genus Dromiciops; species Dromiciops gliroides. The sequence continues at coordinate 146,128,272 of NC_057865.1, forward strand.
GAAATGAAATGAAACTGATGATGCCGCTTCCTCTCGGATCACTCTGTGAGGGGTGGATACGGCCTGGGTGGGGGTGGGAGGAAGGGGAGGTTTGTTGCCAAACCGTGTTGCATCTGGACCTGGTTTACTATTGACGTTTTCCAAGGAACCTGCTCTGTAGCCCCGAGGGCTGGTCTTGGGGACTCAGTTTGCTAGATTGGTTCAGAGGGCCTAGTAGGCAGAGCCAGTAGAAAGAGGGACCGTTGCTTTTTAAAATTTGTCTTTACAAAAATGAAAGTGCTTTCAACATGTTTATTTAAAACAGACACAAAAACCGTAGGTGAAACAAGTGCCAGTTGTACTGCAAGATTACCCACTTTCCAGTCCATTATTTGTCCAACTTTCTCGATCATGGGTAGTCTGTCTTTCTGTCTCTCTCCCCCTCTCTTTCTCTCTGGTGTTCTCTCTCTCTCTCTCTCTCTCTCTCTCTCTCCTAATGAGAAGCAATGCTAGACATATTTTAAAACTCCAAACCAGAATTAGTTTTCCCATAATATTTACCACAACAGTAAGCTAAAAATTGCTCAGTTTTGCCCAGTGAATAGCTGTGTAATTAAATCAGCTTTTGATAATGTACTTTAAGCATCCCTGTCTCTCTGGCCTGTTCACTAGTAAAATTTGCATTGTTAAGTAGCCTGTTCATCAGCATAATGATTTCTGCATCACAGTTTAATAGACCGGGATAACATTGTAAATGAGCAGAGACACTTCATTGTGCCTCTGGTTAAATGTTGTAAACCAAACAAATAAAAGGGAGAGATGAAAAATATAAATTTAGACTGTGTAGAAGATCATCTGATTATAAAATCTGAACTGATAAAAATCATTGGGTCACAGACAGTTACCAGTCCCTCCCCCTCTGAATCCAAACTGAGCCCCAAACGATAAAGGACAGTGAAAACTGGTTACAAAGTTGAATATTAAGCCGATCCCGACAGTGTTTATAACTTTATTACCAATAGGAATTATATTGTGCATCTGCATATTTCTCTCATTAATTATTTCTTGTATCAGCATCTAACTGCATCGCAGAATGATACCGATAAGGCCTAGCCTTTTTAAAAGTACTTTCATGTCTAGAAGCTCCATGGACCTCCTGGAGGTTCTCTCATTAGTCCCAGCAAGCTAGCTAGGAAGAAGTCAAGCATTATTTCATTATTGTTCCTGCTGGAGAAACCAATTCAGAAAACATAAGTGATTAGTCAAGGGCTTGGGTTGTATAGACTTTCAGAAGGCAAGCTGGAGGACCGAAGTCAGGGGCCCTGGTCCTATCCATTAGACCAGAAGCCTTCCCACTAACCAAGAGGCTGCCTCATCTGAAAAGGGAGAAGTGATGAAGTATCTCCATAGATGTTTCTTTTGGCCTCCCTTTCTGTCCTTCAGATAATCTTAAATTTCACCATTTGCAGCCCTCCAGTCTTAGGATAATGGGATCATAACTAGAAGGTTATTAACTCAGAGGTTATTGAGTTCAAATGCTTCATTTTAGAGATGATGAAAGTGGGAAGTCTGGAGACAGGAAATGACTTGCCTAAGGCCACACAGGTAGTGCTAGATGCTGCACTTAGAACTCAGGTCCTCTGAATCCACATACAACACCCTGGACTGTACTATATACACCCTCCTTGGGTGTTCATTTTTATTTTCTGTACTTCTTGGGTAAGAAATTATGCTAGGAGTTCCCCCCTCTTTAGAAAATAGTATCATATAAATGACAAATGGAGAAAATTGAGTTCAACCCCAAACCCTTTATGTTGTAATTTGAGAAAAATGGCAAGTGAATACTGAAAGATTTTCCCTGCCATCCTCTTCTGTCATTCTTATGTATTTGAATTGACCAAACTGGCCTGCCTAGTCCCCTTAGGGAAGGAAGGAAACCTTGTCATTTTGCCAGTCTGTCACCTCTAACCCTTGTTCACTAAGGCCTTCACTCTTTGCCATCTGGATAGCCTGACTTGAGTAACTTTTCAATACCCTCATGGTTTTATGCTCTCCAAAATGGTAGGGAATATCTGGCAAAACAAATATTTTTTGAGTGAGTGATTGTAACTTCTGGGCCAATTAGCGCCAGTAGGTGTTAACTATGTAAATGACTCTCCTGTTCCCCGCCTCCATTTACTCCACCTCCGTCTACCCCACTGAGTCCAGGTGCTGGTGTGGCTGGTGCTAGAGGCAGATTCTACAGCCTGAAAGTGGTGTTGGGGGTGGGGGGAGGAATTGAAGGGAAGTAGGGGCCCAGGCACTGGCTCTAGAGTGAGAACACAGATTCTACCTGATACTACCTATGTGACTGTTAGTTAATCATTTAATTTCCCAGAGTCTCAGTTTCCTGCAAAATGAGACTGTTGACCTGGTGGTCCCTTCAACCTCTAGGACCTATGATTCTATAGCCTCCGTTGTGTCTGTGTGGCTGATTTAGAGGAAGGTATGGAGTCTTGGATCTAGAATCCTGCTGAGGTTTTACTCATGTTCCTTGAGCTGAGGGGACACATGAAGTGATTGTTTATTGGGTCATTTTTCTTAGGAAGATTTTGATCACCTTTTATTATTTTTATTAGTTTCATTTATTTGTATTATTTTACGTGTTTATTGCTCTTGCATTTTAAAACAGATGGTGACTTGTTGCCAATTTAGTCATTGGACAGAGAATTAGGATTCCTTCGTTTTTATAGAATTTAAGTTCAAGATTCATTTTTCTCTGTGACTTGTAGAATGTCATATCTCTACTTGGTCTCAAAACCCAACTTGGGATGGAGGATCATATGTGCCATCAAAGAAGGGAACATTGCTTAGTCAAAGGTTCAGATCCAAACTAGTTGGTGATATATTCATAGATCCAGAGCTGAGGAAAAGAAGGGAACAAGCATTTATCCAGCACCTACACATATATTGCACAGTGCTTGGCACATAGTAGGTACTTGATAAGTGCTTATTGACAGCAACTATGATCATGACAAATAAAAGTTTCTAGAGTTGTGCCAGGTCATTGAAATGGTAATAAAGCCAATGATGTAACCCTAAATTATCTTTAGTGAGTCCTGTTGTAGTTCTAGCACAACGTCATCAAAACAGTCATTTTAGAGGAAGCATGCTGGTGGTACTTTGGAACTGGCTGCAAGAAGAAAATAGCTGAGTGTCTCTGTCAGTAAGCGGGAGTTTATCAAGTGCCTCCAGGCACTTTGCTAAATACTGGGGATACAAAGAAAGGCAAAAAACATCCTTTCTCTCAGGGAGCTCACAGTCTAAAGGGGGAGAGACAGGCAAACAATTATGTCTGAACAGGATAGATAGATGATGGATGGATGGATAATAGACATAACTATACATACACACACACATTCACACACACACATATGCATATAACAAATTGGAGATGATTTCAGGGAAAGGCATTAGACTTAAGGGAGACTAGGAAAGGCATTTCCTAGAAAGTGAGATTTTAACTTGGACTTTAAGGAGACCAGAGAAGTCAGGGGGTAGTGATGAGAAGGGAGAACATTTTAGTTATGAGGGACAGCCAGAGAAAATGCCCAGAGCTAGGAGAAGTGTCTTGTTCAAGGACCAGCTAGAAGAACAGTGACACTGGATCACAGAGTTCATAGTAGTACGGTATAAGAAGACTGGGAAGGTAGGAAGGGGCCAGGTTATAAAGGGCATTGAATGCCAAATAGAAAATTTTCCCTTTGATCTTAGAAGTGTGAGGGAGTTGTTGAAGTTGATTGAACAGGGAGGTTACATGGTCAGGCTTGCACTATAGGAAGAACAATTTTTAAAGTGAGTGGATGGGCAGCTAGGTGATGCAGTGGATAGAGCACTGGCCCTGGATTCAGGAGGACCTGAGTTCAAATTTGTCCTTAGATACTTGATACGTATTAGCTGTGTGACCCTGGGCAAGTCACTTAACCCCAATTGCCATGCAAAAAAAAGGTGATTGGAGGCCTGTCTCTGACAGAATTTCTTCTGCTTTCCCCCCTGTTTGCATTGTTTTCCTCTACTAACTTTTCTGGGAGTCTCAAAACAGCTCCCTCTCCTAATTTAAGAATCTTTGGCCTGGGGCAGCTAGGTGGTGCAGTGGATAGAGCACCAGCCCTGGATTCAGGAGGACCTGAGTTCAAATCTGGCCTCAGACACTTAACACTTACTAGCTGTGTGACCCTGGGCAGGTCACTTAGCCCCAAATTGCCTCACCAAAAAAAAAAAAAAGAATCTTTAGCCATTGAAATGTGCAATTCAGCTCCACCAACAATTTTTTTTCATATTTCTCCTTGGGGTTCATTCCTCTTACCATAGATATGGGGGAACTAAACCAACCAGGCTAAAGAAAGTAGAAATTAGCCATTTTGGGGCTCCCATTTTAATTGCTGTTCTTTTCCCAAGCCAGATGTGACAGAAAAAGAGCAACCATCTCTTACCCTCCCTCCTCTCCTGGGGGGGGGGGCACCTCATTCCTAGCTTTATGGTGCCAACAGGATGTCCTCTGACAGCCTTTGGAGAAATCCCTGAGACCCTTTCCACAGATAAATCAGTAGAGCAGAAGGTGGGGTGGGGGCAAGGCAGGGAGACTCCTTCCTAATAATCTATACATCCTGAGTGAGTTCCAAGAAAGCTGTGCCAGGCTTGTCATAGTGGGCACATCCTGGTGCTCTAAGACCAGACAAGGACTGTGGGGCTTTCAATCAGGGGCTTTCGAGGCCTTGTCAAACCACAGGGGATGCACCAAGCTAAAAACAGCCTTCACAGCCCTTCGTCACCTGCCAGAGCCCTGCTGACTATTGTTCCAGCCCTGAGAGTTTAACAAGGTGATGACAGAGAGAAAATACACCGACAGGTTTACACAGCATGATTTGGGGGAGAGTGGGGGAGGAAGAAGGGAGGAAGATGCCGAGGAGAGACCCATTACCCTTTGTGAACAAGTGTCCTGTTCTGGCCCAAGATGGTAGAGGCAGCCAGATTCTTTTTGACACGAGAAAGAATCAGAAATTTGCTCCTTTGCAGTAAGTTTCACAGCTGTATCCTGAAAGTCCCTTTCCTTCTGACTGTCTGAATATCGATTCTTCTTTGGATTTTACCCATGATCTCTGCCCATAGACATTTAGCTCTTAGTTGTTTTTAATATGCTTATTTTTTTGCTATCTGAGAAATTGATCTGGCCCAAAGGGAAGAATACAGGCTCTTGAAGCAGATTCATTGAGTGCACCTTTTACTCAACTTATTCATTCAACAAGTATTTACTGCATACTGACTACATGTCAAGTATTGTGCTAGGTGCTTAAGGATGGCTACAGTAGCTGTTTAAGACCTACTCCCTATGCTGTGTGAATTTAGCTCCCAACTTGGAAGACTAGTAATGCACAGAGAAAAAGGTGAGTTACAGGACGGGCCAGTGCCCAGAGGAGTGATGGAGACAGTGAATATGAATTCATATGGACTGGTTTTCTAAGAGGCCTCATGGATTAGGTGGACTTGAGCTGGATGTGGAAGGATTGGTAGGATTGGGGACAGTGGAGAGAAAGGAAAAGAACATTCTTTTCAGGAAGAGTGAGTGGAATGAATGGAGGATTAGAATTGGAAATGAGAATTTTCTTTTCTGGGTTAAGTGAGACCAGCCTAGCTGGAGGATGGGATTCCTGTTGGGAGGTAGTGAGAAATAAACATGGTTCTAGTAGCAGGGTAGGACCAGAATATGGGGAGCTTTATAGGATATGCTAAGATAGAATGTGGGCTCTAGCCTTTATGCATTTGGAAGGCATCAAAGATTTTCTGAGCAGGGGAGTAACTCCAGGATTGGTGTTTTGGAAGATTCGTGTGTTAGTGTATATAGGATGAGGTGGAAGTAGGGAGAAACTGGAGAAGGGGAAGTCAGAAGGTTGTTTCCATAATCCAGGTGTGAGAGAGAATTGGAAAGAAACTGAGTAGTAGATATTTCAAAGAAAAAAATTAAGGGATGAATGAAAAGGAAGAGTCAATAGTTTGGAAACTTTAAAACTGAGAAAACAGTGTTGCCATAGATAGAAAAGGTAAAGTTAGCTTAGAAGGGGAAGTCTTTCCTCAGTTCTTCCATTTGTACAAAGGAAAAAAACCTGGTATCTCAGTTTCCCCATTTGTACAAGAAAAAAGAAATGGTTGTGTTTGGTGCTCAGGTACTGAAGTTTGAGGTCCTCAGAAGTAAATGCTATGGAAATATTTTATGTTGTTATCTTAATCCACTCGTTGGCACAGATTTGGGGGGAGGGGGTTTATTAACTCTTTATTAGCCAAGTACTCAGGCTGGAACAAAATGGCTTTGGGAAGGCCTGGGGAGTGGGGCAAAGATAACTGTCTCCTCTTGCACTCCAATTAACACCAGGCCAGCTGGTGGTATCCAAAGGTGCCTGACGCTGGCCTCCGGATATGGCTTCACCTTCTCCCCTCCTTCCCCTTCACAGCACACCTTCAGCCCACTCTTCAGAGCTCCTGACAAAGCTAGTCACTTTGGTACTGGAAAGACTCTCGAGTGACTGCCATGCCAGCTGTCCCCACCTTTGCTCTGTCTTTCTTCTAATTATTGCAACATTGCAACACATGCTCGAGTTGACAGTCCCCACGGGGAGAAGCTGGTCTTGGAAGAAGTATTCCTGTCACTTCTCTGCCCTGCACAGACAGGCAAAGCTCAGTGTGCAGATAACCTGGCTCTGCTCTCGGGACTCCGAAGCTGTGTTGGTGGGTGCGTGTGGCTCCGTCTACCTGAGCCCTTGGGGAGCATCCTGGGAAATCGGTGCTGAGCTGGATGGGCTAGAACTGCCGCTGGCTCCGAAGGGAACAGAAGGTCACTCCCCCCTAGTTCTGATTAATTCCATTCCAAAGAAATGGAATTTGTGGAAACACGCTCTTCTTCACAGAGACCTCTAGCCAGAAACCGATGAATTCTCCTTGTGAACTCCTTTGCCAAAAACGTTTGCCCTGAGTCTGAAGCAAGGAAAGGGAAGAGAAATCCAGATGTGTGCCAGTCATATTCTGTACATTTAACGGGAGATTTAACTCTGCTCCGTGTTGAAGGTTACTGCCTGCCTTTCTAGGAGGCAGAGAATCTTGTGATTGGAGAGAGCCATCTTCCCCCTCCCCTCTGAAATTCTTCTACCTTCTTTGCGTGGGATCTTAAGAGTACCATATTAAAATGAAAATGGCCCTGGACTAGGACGGTAGACATTACTAGTTAATTAGCACCGAGGGCAAAGCGTTACTAGAAGGAGACCTAAACAAAGTGAAGGAAGAACTGATGGGAGTGTTGTATGGATAGAAAGGACTCTACAGTGAGGAGAGCTGGGGGGGGGGGGGTGGCAAGGTAAGAGAGCACCAAAGTCAAACTTCACTTTTTTTTACTGTATTCACTCTAAGTGAATAGTGCTCAGGGCTTGGTGTCAGAAGACTTGAGTTCAAATTCTGCCTCAGACACTTAGGACCTGTGTGACCTGAGAGTAATTCAGCAATTGATTTAATCTCCATTTGCCTCAGTTTCTTCTTCTGTAAAATGGGGTACCAATAACACCAACCTCACTGGGTATGGATGGAATGAGTTAATGTATGTAAAATGCTTTGCAAACCTTAAAGTTCTACATAAAAACTAGCCACATAAGCTCACTGTCACCCCCATACCCCCCACCAATCTATTGTGAGAATGGATATAGGCTCCTAATAGGCCTTATCCTGGAAATGCTACTACCTTTGTTGTTGATTAGCATAAAAATTGACCTAATAGGGATGGATCCCTGAACGTTTGGCTCTTCTTATGGTTGTCTGGACCTAATTTCCATTGGTAAGGAAAGTCGCTCTACAAATGCAGATCTGCAGATGTTCTGCAATTTATTTAGGCTTGCTACTTACAGTCAGAAGAAACAAGGAAGAAGGGAGAGCAGAAAGCATTTAAGTGCCTACTGTGTGGCAGACTCTGCCAATTGCTTTGCTCAGTTGATCCTCAAAACAACCAAGAGGTAGGTGCTATTACTATCTCCCATTTACAGTTGAAGAAACTTAGCAAGTTTAGTGACTTGCCCAGGGTCACATAGCTAGTGAGTGTTAGAGGCTGGATTTGAACTCAGGTCTTCCTGACTCTGGGCCTGGTGTTGTATCCACTGTACCACTTAGCTGCCTCCAACATAAAACTTGCCTATGAGGCCTGCTGTCTATCCACCAGCATGAGCCTTAGAGATCATACAATCATAACCATCTAATCCGATAGGCATACCCATACTAAGGCTCAGATAAGTTCCTTGCCCAAGGTCACACAGTTAACAGGTGATAGGACTGGTATTGGAACCCAGATGTTCTGAATTCAAATTCAGATTTCCTTCCACAGGAAAAAACTGAATATGAGTGGTCTGCCTAAGTTCTTAGCAAAAAGGATCAGGGGGAAAATACTTTTTTAAAGTGTTGTGGGGAAAATAGGTTAGGGGGTTTGGGATAGGGGTAGGGGTTTGGGGTAGAGGTCCTTAGGAATTCCTCTTTAAAGAATTACACCCTCTTGCACACAAAACCAGTAGAACAAGATAATAGTTTATTTAGGGGCTGGGGAAGGGAAACCAAGAGAGAAATCGTTGGATTTCTTCTCATGGGGAGAAGGCATGGCACAGAGTGCCTCCTTGAGCAGGAGACAAGCAGATACTTTTATAAAGGACTGATGGGGGTGATCATCTGACTGCGAAAAGTTTCCTTAGTGAGGGAGGACCATTCCCCCACAGGTGGTGGCTGGGGGAGTTGTGTGAGGGGTGGCTGAGGATCTCTCAAGCCATCTCTGTCCTCCTCCCAGCACAAAGGCAGCAGCCACACCTAATCTTATCTCCCCAGGGGTGAGAGAGACTGGAATGAAGGGTGGGGGTCCCAGAGCTTGCTCAGTATGATCTGGTTCCACTTATCTCTTTAGGTATAATAATAATAATAATTACTACTACTACTACACCCTGGTGGATATAAAAAAATCTTTCTGTCAAAATTCATGGAACCCTAAGGATTAGAGGAAGGATTGTAAAGCCATAAGCAGCCTAGAGGAGAAAGCTTTGAGTCAGTATAGTGAAGTTGTCTGTGAAAAGAAATTGTCATAAAACAATGACAACCGCAAATGATTTCTAATGTTCTAAGACTGTCTTACCAAACGTCACTTGTGTGATTCCACTTAGCTCAGTGCCTGGCACATAACACAATAAGCGTTTAATAAATGTTTGTTGACTGACTGGCTGACTGACTGATTGAAAACCCCAGTCAGGCCTTCCAGGATCAGGAAGTGGCCACAGCTGCCCTGCCTTTAATGGGCTTTTCTGTTTCTGCCCAGAAGATAGATGAGAAGATCAAGGGCACCTGGAAGAGAGTGAGTTGTGGCGTTTTCAGGTCCACTTGGGGTGTTTTAAGAGGCAGGCAGTGTGGCATAACAGGTCATCAAACTGGGCTGAGAGCCAGGAAACATCTCTGACAAGCTGTTAACTTAATTTCTCAGTGTCTCAGCCTCCTCAGCTGAAAGGCAAAGACTGTCCCACTGGGGATGCTATGTAGTGTGAGTGAAATGTTTCTGAGCTTTGTCTGACTGTGGACTATTTGGGGCCTGCAAAGTGTGTTGATAAGAGAGCCTGCCAGTCAAGGGCATGCTGGCTTATCTAAGTGTTCATACAGCAATTAGGAGCTTCTGCAGTGAGTGAGGCCATTCCTAATTGGGGGGGGGGGGGAGGAGAGACAGAGACAGAGAAGGGAAGGAGGGTGGATGACCCAGAGAGGTCTGAAGCAAGAGGGTGAACCTGGACCAATCTATTAAGATAGCCAGTAGCTGTCTTTTGACCTTGAATAGGGTGTGGAAATGTTTGAAAGCATCTTTCATGCCTCCAGAAATCTTTCCTAATTGGCCTTAGGTACTTGTGTTACATCTCAATACTAATACTAATGCTTAGCTCATTGCACACTAATCTACATTTATTCTTATATTTCTTTGGGGTGTCTTTTCCCCCCCTTCTCTAGTTGTGTTTTATTTCAGTCCTGGAAGTCCTTGAGGGCAGGGAGTGGGTTTTCTCTTCCTTTACTATCAATCCATAGACTCCCAGCCCAGTTCCTTCACTGTGTACACTGATTAAATGTTGTTGAATGCAAGACTAAGTGACTGGCTGATGGATTGGGAATGATAGCTTTTCAAGCAGGGGGTGATAGATCACAATGCCCATCTTTTTCACTATACAAAGGACAGGGTAAACCAGATTTTTAAAAAGTCCAGGTGTGCCAGCTGATTTCTAGCTATGATCTTATTTTCCATAGGTAAAGGCAGGCACCAGCATACAAGTATGACTAGGTCAGTGCAACAAGGGCATTGACAAGGAGATGATAGGCGATAGAAAACTTCCACCCTTACCACTTTTTAGCCTTCTCCTTGCTCCGGGTTAAAAAGAGAAAAATAAACAGAGAAAGTCCATCTGAGAATGATCAAAGTGACATAAGTTATACCTTTTGCTTTGCTGCTGTTGGCATATGTAAGGAGGTGTTGAGTGGGTACAGCCACACCCTACAGTACTTTAAGACACTTCCTGTTTTCAAGTGCCAGAAGCCACCCAGCAAGAATAGAAATGCTTCTGTCCAGGAGTGTTCAGCAAGAGCCAGAAGCATATATGGGTGGCTGCTTATGATACTTCTGTACTCTATTGGGCAGAAAGCTCCAGGATGTTCTTGGCCTCTTTTTCCTCTTGGAGTTGAGTTCCCCTCCCTGAAGACTGTAGGAAATAGAAGTACCTGTCTTCTTAAGAGATGAAGTCATCATAAATAACGATTCGTTATTTCGTTGTTCTGTCGTTTCAGTTAGTGTCTGACTCTTTGAGATCCTATTTTGGGGTATTCTTAGCAAAGATAATGGAGTGGTTTGCCATTTACTTCTATCTACTGTGCCACCCAGCTGCCCGTAAATAATAACTAATATTTATAAAGGACCTGAAGGTTTGCAAAGTGCTTTACATATATTATCTTATTTGAAACAAGTTTTCATGTTCAAATGTGGCTCATTTTACTAAATACACATACTCCCAGGAAGCTATTTTTGTATTGAATTCTTGTAAATTTAATCATATTAAATGCACTTGGGAAGCTGCCTTTTTTTTTTTAAGTGACACTGACTGATTTCCTCTGAGTAAGGAGCTTCAGATAAGAAATTCCCTGTACCAGTACAGATCAGCCCTTGCTTTGTAATTTATAGTTTTAGAGTTGTCTGGGGGCCTTTAAGGGAATAAGTGACTTCCCAGGGTCACTCAGCCCTGGTGTTGTATCTAAGAGGAGACTTGAACCTAGGTCTTTCTAACTCTTAGGCAGATCGCTCAGTGCCTTTTCTGCTGCCAGTGCTGCTTCCTCCCTGGAATGCTCCCTCTCTTTGTTTCTGGCTCTCCAGGGAGCAGGGTGTTCTTGATCTGGGGTCCATAGACCTTGGAAGCCTATAGGTTTCAGGGAGTCTGTGAATTTGGATGGGGAAAAAAGTACATCTTTATTTTCACTAACTTTTGTTTTCCTTTGTAATCTAATGTCATTTATTTTATGCTATTACTACTATTCTGGGGGCAGCTAGGTGGCGCAGTGGATAAAGCACTGGCCCTGGATTCAAGAGGACCTGAGTTCAAATCCAGCCTCAGACACTTGACACTTACTAGCTGTGTGACCCTGGGCAAGTCACTTAACCCCCATTGCCCTGCAAATAACAAAAAACAAAAACAAATTTTAAAAAACCTACTATTCTGAAAAAAAGGAATGCATAGGTTTCTTTAGAGGCACTTAGGTGATTTCCAGTGGACAGCAGTCACTGGGCCTTAAATCAGGTAGACCAGAGTTAAATCCCTCCTTAAATACTTACCAGCTATGTGACCCTGAGCAAGTCACTGCCTGCCTCAGTTGCCTCATCTGTAAAACAGGGGAAAATAACTGCACCTACCCCCACCCCCACTTATTACAAGGTTAAAATTAGATAATATTTCCAACTGAGGCTGACAGATAAATGATTTCCCAAGGTCATATAGCTGGGAAGTGTCTAAGAATGGATTTGAGCTCAGGTCTTAACGACTGCAGGCCCAGTGTGCTATCCACTCTGCCAGCTAGCCCCCTCGAGGGAGTTAGATAAAAGCTTCAGAATTTGATGTGACATTTTAGAAAAATGTAGGATAGGAGTAGGGAACATTTTTTTCCTTAGTTCTGAAGTTTCCAACTTTTTTGGGGGGGGGGTGAGGCTTTTGGGGTTAAGTGACTTGCCCAGGGTCACACAGCTAGTAAGTGTTAAGCGTCTGAAGCTGGATTTGTACTCGGGTCCTCCTGAATCCAGGGCTGGTGCTCTATCCACTGCACCACCTAGCTGCCCCTGAAGTTTCCAACTCTTGAGGTATTTTGTGGATCTTTTCCTTTTTCCAATCAGTTATTCAACAAGTATTTATCAAACACCTAGTATGTGCCAGGAACTGTACTAGATATTAGAAATACAGAGAAAAACATGAAATAGTCCCTCTCAAGGAGCTATTAAACCTCCTGTTGGAGGAACCAGTAGGAACGTATATAAATAGTATATATAAAATATGCTTATGTTTTTGATGAAACCTATAATTAATTGGTCTAGGGCAAAACTTCTTAAACTGTGGGTCTTGACCCCATATGGGGTCACATAACTGAATGGGGAGGGTCACAAAAAATTTGGCAACAGTAAAAGTTCATGTATGTCTATTTTATATACCTATATACCCAGAGTCACATAAAAATTTCTCAGACAAAAAGGAGTCACAAGTAGAAAAAGCTTAGGAAGCTTCTGGGACAACTAGGTGGTGCAGTGTGCTAGAGCACTGGGCTTGAAATCAGGGAGACTCATCTTCCTAAGTTCATATCTGGCCTCAGAGACTTACTAGCTTGTGTGATCCTGGGTAAGTCACTTAACCCTGTTGCCTCAGTTTCCTCATCTATAAAATGATCTGGAAAAAGAAATTGCAAACCACTCCAATATTTTTGAAGATCACAAAGAGGGGTCACAAAGAGTCAGACACAACTAAAATGACCCAGCAACAACAATTGTGCTAGTGAGAGGTGATAAGTACCTGAACACATGGTGAACTACATGTGTGAATGGAGAGATTTTAAATATTGAATCTTGGTAACTGATACATGGAGGTTGAGGAGAAGGGTAAAGAGCTGAATACTATTCCAAAGGTTTTGGATCTGGGTGACGGGAAGGAAGGAAGGAAGGATAGACCCTTGAAATAGGGAAGTCAAGAAGTGGCATGAGTTTGTGGAAAAAGTAAGTGAATTCTCTTTTGACTTGGAAGTGCCTTATAGGACATTGAGTTCAAAATGTCCGATATACAGTTGCTAATACAGGGCTAGAGCTCAGAAGAGAGACTGGGGTGGATTACATAAATATAAGAGTCACCTGCAGAGAAGTGATCATTAAAGCCATGAGAGTTGATGAGGTCACTAAGTGAGAAAGTAGAGAATGAGAAGAGGACAGCCCAGGACACAGTCTTAGTGGGGAGGATATAAATGATGATCCAACCAAACAGACTGAGTGGTCAGACAGGTCAGAAAAGTCAGTGAGGGGAGAGTATCCTGGAGAGAACTGTCATTAGTGTCAAATGCTTCTGTGAAGATTATAGCATCATATATTGAGAGTGGCTGGGACCCTGGAGGTCATCAAAGGAGTGTCCCAGGGTCACACAACTAGTGCTGGAGGCAAGATTCTTCCTGACTCCAAATCCAGATCTCAAGGATGAGATCAGTTAAAACACTTCATCCTATGAAACCTCAACCTACCTCTTCTGCATTTCCTCCTAGGGCTGCATGCCACCATTACCTAATAAGACACAGTTTCATGATGCTTTTAAAATTCTTAGTGGAGGGGGGCAGCTAGGTGGCGCAGTGGATAGAGCACTGGCCCTGGATTTAGGAGGACCTAAGTTCAAATCCGGCCTTAGACACTTGACACTTACTAGCTGTGTGACCCTGGGCAAGTCACTTAACCCTCATTGCCCTGCCCCTCCAAAAAAAAAATCAGAAGTGGACAGCATTGCTCATGCCATGGTGTCAGTGGTACCTGCTGATAAAATTCAGGTGTAAGCTAATCCAGTTTGGGGTTTGGGGAGGAAGGTAAGAAGGGAATTTAACAATCAAGAGAAAATTAATACCTCTTAGGTATTAACGCCTTGCCACCTGATCTCTCCTCCAGTCCTTCTAAGATTTCTGATAAAGGCTCGATGTTATGAAGAGGACTGAGGTTCCTGTGGCACTGGACCACAGATAACTTTGAACTCTCCCTCCATTCCTCGGGGACAGGCAGTTTTGTACTCAAGATTATTGCTATGCAGTGTCAGGAAACCTTTGAGTGGAAGAAGAGCTGGTGGTGGAGCCCCTCAGGGGCTGAAACCGCTCTCCTTTGCTTCTGGGTAGAGGATTAGAGTCCCATGTGTGCTTTCCTCCCAAGGAATAGTAAGTGATTATGACATTGGGATGGGAAGTCGCAGCCCTAGGCTGTTCTCGCCTTTCTTTGCCGGTTTTTCACAGGTTCATTCTGGTTAGTGATGTGTTTGGAAAGTGAAAATTTTGCTGTCGTTTTCCCTTTTGGCTACCTTTGGTTGTCATGGGGACAGAGCCAGCAAGACAACGAAAACTAACAGAGCTTTAAGACCGAACAAGGATTGGACTAATTTGAGGAACCCGAGGAAGGCCTCAAGGCCAAAAAAAATGAAGCCAGCAAGTGTAGAGCAAATTCTTTTTTTGAAAATGCAGATAGCACTGAGAGGGGTAATAATAACAATAACTCCAAGAGTGACTCCTAGATCTATAGTGTTAGGGTTTACAAAGCACCTTCCTCTCCCTGTGAAGGAGGCAGTTGGACTGTTGGCATCCCCATTTTACCCGTGGTGTGTATCACATCAACCTGTTCTTAGTCTTAACCTCTTTGTTGTGTTGTTTTTTAGTGAGGCAATTGGGGTTAAGTGACTTGTCCAGGGTCACACAGCTAGTAAGTGTCAAGTGTCTGAGGCCAGATTTGAACTCAGTTCCTCCTGAATCCAGGGCTGGTACCCTATCCACTGCGCCACCTAGCTGCCTCCAGTCATAACCTCTTTGGGCCTTAGATTTTCCATCCATCAGATGAGGGAATTGGAAGAGATGAGCTCTAAAGTCCCCTTTTAGCTGTAAGTCCTCTGCTATGACCATGGCTTCCATTTTAATGTGGATGAAAGAGTAGACTGGTAGGGAAAAAAGGGACCTTGGTTACTTTGAGAGTCTTGAGAATTATGTGGGAAGTGGTGCAACCGGGAAGAACAGTGACAAGGAATTGAATGCCTAAGTTAGCTTGCTTCACAGCTTTGCGGAGAAAGAAGTTTTCCCATTTTTGAGATAGTAGGGCCAGTTTGGCTTAGTGGAGAGAGAGAGCTAGACTTGAAAACAGGAACGCTTGGAGTCAGAATTGGACTTCTGACACTGTGTCCCTGAGCAAATTATTTGACCTGTGTGGCACCACAGGCAAGTGCTTAAGACTCGGTGGCTTCTCAACCTGATGAAATCAGAGGCTGAGCAAGGCAGCATATTTCAGGGACAACTTGTGTGACACTGAGGACTACCACTGAAGAAAGAAAATTCGAGGAGCAAAAATAGTGTCTGGGACATCCTGTGTCCTCTCCATCCTCTGACGGTGCTGAAAGGTAGCAGATTTACATCAGACACAGAGGATCGTATGACCTCGAAGTGGAAATTCACATGAGGTAGGGATCTCTATGCCTGACTCTGCCACTAGCGCTGCTGCGCTAAGTGTGTGACCACTGAGACCCACCATGGCATTTGTCACTGGCCTGTAGGGCACAGTTTAGCATGGTATCTACCTGAAGCAGAAAAGGGGAAAAACTACAGGAAAAAGTCATAGACTAGGCGTTCTTAACCTGTAGTCTTTGAACTTTAAAAAAAACCCATATAATTGGTTTCTTTTGCAGTCTTGTGTGTTTAATTATTTTATTTTATTAAATTTGATATTGTTTATTTTATTAATACTATTTCTCATTCTCTAATTATTTTATTTTGTGCATTTAAGGACATTATTCTGAGGAGAGATTCAGACTTCCAACGGGGTCATAGACATAAAAAAGTTTGAGTACTCCTGTCATAGATTTAGAGCAGAAGGGGACTCAGAGGGCATCTACTTCAACCTCATCATTTTTCATATGAGGAAACTCATCTAGGTCATTAGTGGGATTTGAACCCAGCTCTTTCTGAATCCAAATCCATCTATTTTAACACCATATGGAGCTATCTCCAAAACAAAGTTTCAGTTGTCACTCATTTTCAGTAGTTTTAGGGCCAATTAACTACTACAGATGTTAACTAAGTATATCATCTTTTTGTACCCCTGCTCCCTCTGCACTACTGAAGCAAGTAAGAGTTATGGACAGAGCTCAAGGCAAATCTAATAATGGTTTGTTTGGGTTTTTTTAAGAATTTTTTTTGGGGGGGGGGGCGGGTTGGCCGGCAATGAGGGTTAAGTGACTTGCCCAGGGTCACACAGCTAGTAAGTGTCAAGTGTCTAAGGTCAGGTTTGAACTCAGGTCCTCCTGACTCCAGGGCCAGTGTTCTATCCACTGCGCCACCTAGCTGCCCCAGAGGGCAGTCAGGAGGACCTGAGTTCAAATCTAGCCTCAGATACTTGACACTTACTAGCTGTGTGACCCTGGGCAAGTCACTTAACCCTCACTGTCCCGCCCCTCCCCCCCCAAAAAAAAAGATGCTTGAGGGAAAGGAGGTTGGGAAAGCTATACATATAGTGGTTCACTGAACAAAGCCTTGACTCTGAAGGCAGGACCTGGGTTCAGATCCCACCTTAGATGCTTCCTACAACCCTTGTTACCTGAGGCAAATCCCTTAACCTTCTGGATGGCAGTTTCCTTATCTGAGATGGATTAAAGTAGTCTCAGACATCCATTACAGCTCTGAATCTCTGATCCTGTGTGCTAACAGAAAAAAAGAGTGAGTAGTTGAGAAGTTTCATAAGCATATCTAAGAGAAAACCCTTGGTCTGGGGCTGTCCGCCACTAACAGCAGTGGGGCTCTCTCAAAGTCCCTTGAAATTTCCTGTTTTCAGTTTCCTCATGTGACACATGAGACTGTTGGCCTCCTCTTCTTGCCAAAGATGTTGTATTTCTTTTACTCTTAAAAATTGATGCCTTGGGCAGCTAGGTGGTGTAGTGGTTAAAGCACCAGCCCTGGATTCAGGAGGACCTGAGTTCAAATCCAGCCTCAGGCACTTGACACGTACTAACTGTGTGACCTTGAACAAGTCACTTAACCCTCATGGGGTGGGGGTAGGGGGCGGGAATTGGTGCCTTTTGGTTTTTTTGTACCATATTCGTATCTCTCCCATGTGCCAGTGAGCTTTCCCTTGTAATAAAAATATTAAAAGAAAAAGAGGAAGAAAAAACAATTCGGCAAAACCAGCCAACGCGTCAACTGCCTCTGATGACACATGCCCTATTCCAAGGTGCTGTGTTTCTTGAACTATGCACACGTTGTGGCAAAATTGTCCTTTTCTTTCTCTGAAAATTCCTATTTAGGGTGTGGTCAGTCTCAGTCCCCATAGAAGAATTCAAACCTCCATGACCACCAGACTTTCAATTTTTACCATGCTCCATTAGAACTATAACTGAGGTGTCAGTAACCAAGGTTTTCTCCCAGGGTGCCAAAATTCAGAGGGTGATGATCACATTTGCAGTCCTTTGGCAACATAGAAACAACTGGTCTTAATGCCTAGTTAAGCAGTAATAATTAGTTTGAAAATGGGCTGCCCTCCCCCACCCCTGGCCTATCTTCTTCACCTGCACACCGGCACCTGCACCTGCACTTACTCCTATAGCATCTCCCTAGGTAATCTGTGGGAGTCTCCTCCCCCTCTGATCTGTCTGTTATTACAGTCTAGAGTGTCTCCTGCTTCCATTATCCTCCTGGCACCACCACCAAGTAGGCTTTTGATGGCAGGTATGTATGAGTGCTAGTCTGTCCCTTATGTAAGACTAAATTGGACATATCACTTCTGTCAATTAAGAAATAGCCTGCAGGGCAGCTAGGTGGTGCAGTGGATAGAGCACCAGCCCTGGATTCAGGAGGACCTGAGTTCAAATCCAGCCTCAGACACTTAACACTTACTAGCTGTGTGACCCTAGGCAAGTCACTTAACCTCAATTGCCTCAACAAAACAAAACAAACAAACAAAAAAGAAAGAAAGAAATAGCCTGGCTAATCCTTTACCAATACCAACTACCCCAATTGTGTTCATTCTGTGGAATATCACTTTGGAGTGCTGGTATCTCAATCATCCTCTCTTCAGCCCACATTATTGAATCCGTGGCCATTAAGGCCCCCCCCAAAAAAAAGTGTTGAAAATGAGCCATCTCCTTAACAGTCTTTGCCTTCAGAATGTGCACATTTTAATAGGAGAGACAACTTATGAACAAGAAAATACATATGTACAAGATTTGTATGTATGTATGTATGCACACATATGGTAAATCAGGTGATTTCAGAGGGAAAGGCACTAGCATTGAGGGGGATTGGAAGGTGGGATTTTAAAAAAAAGTAAAGCTGAAAATAGGAATAAAGGAAGGCAAGAACCCTTCTTTGTATTCCCAACATATAGCACCGTGGTTGGCACATAGTGAAGACTTTCTAAGTGCTTGTGGACTAACTACTAAGTAACTGTGCTGGGTTCAGGGGATACACCAATAAAGACAAATTCTCCATCTTGTAATTTTTTCATACATAGTTTGTATTTACTTGTGTAAAAAAAAAAAAGAAAGTAGGATTTAAGGTACAAAATTGGCTAGTTATAGCCCGGAATTGCCCTCCCCTCTGATCTATCACTACAGTCTAGGGTGTTGTTAAGGCTAAAATTCTAGCTAGTCTGTCTAAAATATCTAATGAGTGGTCGCCAATAAATTATAAGCTTTATCAAGAGTTAGATTTTTAAGCATTTATTAAGGAGAATAAGAATTTGGTAAAGAGAGAGAGAAAGGCCTAGATTCCTATCTATTAAAGGGAGAGCACATTTCTAGCTCCCTTCTCCGCCAGAGTCCAAAAGGAAGAGCGCCTCCGTCTCCTCCTTCCTCCTCCCACTAGTCCGCGTCACTTCCTGATACCAAAGACTCCTGGTCTTGCCCTCAAAGACCTTCGCTTCATGGGCAGAACTCTTCTACAGTTAGTATCCAGCAGGTGGCGTTATTCCAATCGTTACAGTGTCTTCTGCTTAACATCATCTCCCTGTGTTGTCACCATCATGTATGCTTTTGGTGGCAGGTACCTGAGCATTAGAGTCTGCCCCTTATGTAAGAGCATCTTTTTTTTGCAACTAAACTGACCGTATCACAGCTGTCAATTGAGAAATAGCCTGGCTAATCATTTACCAGTTGGCTGCTTGTGGAGATTCAAAATCCAAATATGAAAACAGCCAGTGGTCTAGTATATATAAAATGGGTTGCTACAACCTCTTTTTGAGGGCTGAAAAGTAAAACATTAACAGTCTGCTGATGGTGGTTGGTCTTTTTAGGAACTGCATTGGAAATTTTCCATGGGCTCCAATAAGCCATCTTCTTGGTCTAATGCCATCTTGGTCTTTCACTCATGCTTTCACTATTTTGAAAGTGCCCCTGTGGATAAACAGATGGGGAAAAGATTTGGAAACTTTTAGGTGAAAATTACCGGAGTCAGTCACAAAGGTTGAGAGGCAGTGACAGATGTAGATGGCTCTTAGGATGACTGAGGAGAGAGAGAGGGAAGGAAGGGAACAAACATTTATTAAGCGCATCTACAGTATGCCAGACATTGTGCTAAGTGCTTTGCAGGTATGATCTCATTTGATCCTTACATCAACCCTGAGAAGTAAGTGCTATGATTAACCCTATTTTATAATTCAGGAAACTGAGGCAGGCAGACTTGCCCAGGATCACATAGTTAGTAAATGTCTAAGGCTGGATTTGAACTTGGGCCTTCCTGACTTTGGGTCCAGCACCTTATACACTGAGCCACCTAACTGATTGGAACCGTGTTTGGAAACTCAGCTTTTCAGAGATAATTTTGACTACTTTAGTATGTGGGAAACACGAATTAGAGATGAGCTCTTGAGATTGGCCTGGTTTTTGAAGCAAGTATCACGCGGTTTTTGAAGAGCAGTTGATCTTGGCACGGGCAACTTTGAAGACATCATTGGTCTGAATCTTCTGTACTGAATATGGGAAAAAGATAAGATCCTTATTCTTTATTATCCAAAAATCTTTAATGTTGTTGTTATGATATACTGTGTTCCTAATTTGAAGATTCTGGGAGCAGGAAAGAGTGCTGATGAAAAATTCAGAAAGAACAGGAGAAGGGGGTGGGGGTAGGGCAGAAGGAATGCCAATAGTTCATAGATAATAAACTCTCTAAAGACAAAGGCTATGTTTTATTTATCTTTGTACCTCCCTCAGTACCTACCATAGTATATTGAACACAATAGGCAGGCGATTAATAAATGTTTATTGCATGAATGAATGAGCTGCTGACTTGGCTGACCAGCATTTTTAGTATTTCAGATGTCCATAGTTGTCAAGGAAGGGGAGTCCAGCCAAAGATTACAGGCCAGTGATCTATCAAAGAGTTGTCTACAGTCATGGATCCATCCAGTCAGGATCTGTGATCATCCTCATCTCAGTCAACCTTTGGGTAACCTCTGGCATAATCTGTAACTCAGTTTTACAGGGGTTTTGTTAGATTTCATTTAAGAAGGTGAATGGTGGGCGGGGCAGCTAGGTGGCACAGTGGATAGAGCACCAGCCTTATATTCAGGAGGTCCTGAGTTCAAATCCAACCTCAGACACTTGACACTTACTAGCTGTGTGACCCTTAGGCAAGCCACTTAACCCCAATTGCCTCAGCAAAAATAAATAAATAAATAAGAAGGTGAATGGTGTAATGTCCCAGTGACTGGTCATACAAAATTAATGTTAGTAGCAGTAAGGTTTAGAATGATATGTGGCAGCAGAAAGAGCGCCAGACTCCAAAAGCAAAAAGAGGACCAAAGGTTCGGAATTCCAGAGATGTTGATTTCATTTTAGCATAAGGAAAAAAATGGGTCATTTGCGTCATTTTTCAGTCAAGTCCAACTCTCCATGATCAAATTTGGAGTTTTCTTGACAAAGACAGTGGAATGGTTTGCCATTTCCTTCTCCAGCTCATTTTACAGATGAGGAAACTGAGGCAAACAAGGTTAAATGACTTGTCCAAGGTCACATAGCTAATAAGTGAGAACAGATTTGAACTCAAAAAAATGTCTTCCTTACTCCAGGCCCAGCACCCTATCCACTGTACCACCTAGACTAGTTGACCTCCTTGTTAATCTTTCTTTTTCTTCTTCTAATTCTATATACTTATAATAGTTGCTGGAGGCTTCTTGCTAACTGGAGAAAATTGACATAGCTTTTGGAGTAGGTCAGGTAGAAAGAGAACTTATATAGCATTCTCTTTCACCCTAATATTCCATCCACAACAATCTTCTGTACCCATAAGTCATTGTTTAGTATTATCACTTAACACTCTCCTTTCCATCAAGCTACCTTTTTATTTACATTATTTATTTAATTTTTAATTTTTTTTTCAGTTAAGTTATTTGCTTTCTCTTCTGTCTCCCCTCAATTTAAAAAAAAAAAGAAAAAAGAAAAGGAAAAAAACCCTTTCTAACAAATTTGTACAGTCAAACAAAACATATTCCCACATTGTCTTTGTCCAAAAATGTATTCTTACTCCAAAGGTGTTAAATTCAAGTTTGCCCAGACCAGATTAAAATGCAGCAAAGGGAGGTGTTTACCAAAATAAATAAAAATACAGTATGTATTTTTTGAAGTACGCGTGTGGGGTAGGCATCTGTTTCTATTTGAGTTTGACACTACTATTCTACACCTTTATGATAGCTTTCAAAATTAAGAAATCATCAGGCTTTGTATTATTTACTATATTCCACAATGCACACTTGTGTGTTCATCTTGTGGATTATTACTTTGGAGTGCTGGTATCCTAATCAAGATCTCTTGGGTCTAAATTTTTAAATTCATGGCCATTAAGGCCACCCCCCCCACACACACACACACAAGATTTAAAATAAGCCATCTCTCTGACTAGTGGTTTCTGTTGTGTTACTGTTGCCAATTTTGCCTAAGATGTGGGGATCCTGTGTCAGGTGTCATTGCCATCTGTGGCACCCTGGCACAGAAATCCTAACTGGCATGGTTTTTCACCATTGCATCCATGTGATCCCAAATGGCACCATAACCACGTAGGTGCAAGTAACATAATTAGTGGTTTGTCCTCAGTCCAAAAAAGCCTCTGATATCCACTGGTAAAATGCTCTTTGTGAGGTCCTGCTGCTGTTTCTCATGACATTTAAGAATTTTGTCCAAGCTCACGTTTGGGAATTTTCCATTTCTAACCATTTTTGACAGGGTTTTCATGCTTATTACCGTCTAGTCATGGTTTTGGCATTCCTAGGCTCCTAGGTTAGGATTTATAGCTATCAGTTAGTTTATTAACTGAAACCAGTTGATGTCTTGTACTCTGCTTTTAAACTTTTGTGGTTGTAGTTGTGGTCATAATAAGTCTGTGGTATTAAGGAGAATGTCCTTGTATAAATATCTGTGCTTCTCCCATGAGAACTGTGGAGTTAATTTTGAATGCAGTTTGATAGAGGAATTTGGTATTTGATAATTGCCACTTGGCAAGAATAATTAGGCCTAACTGAAACCTCAGTGATTTGCACATGGCAAAGAGAGGAATTTCCTCTCTGCAGTATGTATGTGTTCATGTCCGTCTGTGTGTGTACAGGTGGGAGGAATGCAAGAAAGGGGATTCTTCCCCTGCTGAATTCTTTCCTTTCTTCCCTTCCCAGAAAGAAGACACAGTTCGATGTGTAAACCTTCTCCCTCGCCAGCATCACCACCCTCCAATTCCAGGACATCACTATTACAAGTGAAAGCAAAATCCTGTATCAGCGGCCATAACCCTGTCAGCAGCAACGCAAAGCCATTCAAAACGCCCAAAGACAATCTACTTACCTCCAGTAGCAAACAGCACACAGTCTTTTCTTCTAAAGCATCAAGGGATAATAAACCATGGTGAGTCATTGGGTGCTGGAAACACCAAACTCTTTGCTTGCCTTTTCACCCTGATTCCTTATTGCCCTCATGGTGAAACATGGTATTTACTTTTTGGTTAGGCATCATGTCACAGATTTAGGAAAATGAGGAGAAAAGAAGGAAAATCAAAATGATGACCCAGAATTAAAAGCTAGAATAAAAGTAGGGGCCAAAAAGTTTTATTTTTCGATATGGGAAATTTTTTTCTTCTATTACTGGAAAAGGAAAAGGATGCCCAAGTAAAGGAAGCCAGAAAATAGCCTTTAATTATTCGGCCAACTTATAGTTTCTCATGCTAAATAATAATATTTAAAATTCCATATGAAAAGCAGAGTAGCATAGTGGATAGAGTGCTGACCTGGGAACCAAGAAGACCTGGGTTAAAGTCTTACTTCTGACACATACTGGCTATGTGACTCTGGGGATGCCCCTTAACCTCAAAGTGCCCTAGGCATTTTAACTTTCAGAAAAAGTGCTGATCTGCATTGGCAGAGGAAGTTTCCTCATCTTTGAAGAAACCCATATCAATGAAGTCACAGGTCAAGTCCCTAGCCCTCTCCCAAAAATTCTATAAGCAATCTTCCCCAATGGAAAAAGGGAACCCCATTACAGAGAATAAGTACTGACCCACTGGGCAGTAAAGACCACTCTCATGATGGAGGCTCCTCCTCTACTGAGGGAAACTGAGGCTGGGATTCTGCTTCATACTGAACTTTTCTCTGGCATGAACTTTGGGGTCACATCTCTGATGGACACTCACAATACAGGGGGAAAAAATATATATTGGTGTGTAAGCCACAGATGACTGAGAAAAATGTCACTCCTTTGAAAGAAAGCAAATTACAAATGTCTATAAAAATGTAGAGGATAGTGCAATTTTTCACCTCTGTCTTTACCAAAAAAAAAAACAAAACCAAACCAACTTTGCTTCGATTAGTTAACTAGAACAGGTTCCCTCTGTGATGGGAAAGTAGGAAAAGCCAAATAGAACAGAAAAGGAAATGTTTGAAGAATATCTCCAAAAGGGACTCCCTGTTCCATGGGCATGATGATATGCATTTGAAGATGCTTAGGGAACTAGGAGTGATTATTACAGAATCATTAACCCTTAATTTTGGGACCTTGTGAAAGTGGTATGAGATGGGCAAATATAGTACCTGTATTCGGCAGGGTTAGGGATGGGGGACAGTTTAATCATTGGTCATTATGATGATCATTATGAACCATTAGGTTGAACGTTATTCCTGGGAAAGATAGAACAAATCATCTGTCGATCAGTTTGTAACCCCAGGATTTTGGTAGTAAGTAATTTACAATGCTTTAGTGAAGTTCTAATCATTTCCAGATTAATGGAATTTCCTTTCTTGATAGAAACACAGACCCTATAGACAATGAAAAGCTAATAGATGTCCTGCATCTTCCCTTCATAGTAAGACTTTGGTTCTTTCCCCATGCTGTCTTCCTCCAGAAGCAGGAAAATCCCAGGGTTCTGGTTCATCCTTTAGTTCAGAGGATACGCAACCGACCAAGTGGGTCACACTCAAAAAGTGGTTGATTGTGGGCCCAACAGCAACACACGTATAGGGATGAGTCCTGTAGTCATTGTTATCTATTATCTTTATCAGCGACTTGGAGGAAAGAATGGAAAGAAATGCTCATTATATTTGGCTAGAGTCAGCACTGCTGATGCCTTAGATGATAGGAAATTAGAGAAACGGACCTTCAAGTAGAGTGAAGTTTATTTTTGGGATGGACATGGGGGCCACACACACACACACACACACACACACACACACACACACACACACACACAAAAGCATAAATATATTAACATGGGTCAGCTAGATGGCACAGTGGATAAAACACTGGCCCTGGATTCAGGAGGACCTGAGTGCAAAGCCGGCCTCAGACACTTGACACTTACTAGCTGTGTGACCCTGGGCAAGTCACTTAACCCTCATTTCCCCACCCAAAAAAGAAAAGTCTAAAAAAAAAACAACAACAACATAGTAGCAAGAAGCATGGGACACAAAGAACAAAGGAATCCTTCCCATGTATTAGCTGTTAGTCTAACTTATTATTTCCCATTTTCAGTCTCCACATTTTTTAAAGGATTTGTAAAAACTAGAGAGGTTCACTTGAATTCTACAAATATTTATGAGTACCTACTGTGGGCAAGCCTAGAAATTGGTAATAAAAATTTTCAAAAGGATTGAAAATAGATGCTTTGAGGAAAAGGTTAAAAACTGGGTTTATTACTGGCATTTAAGTAGTGCCTTAAGGTTTTCAGACACTTCACACACATCATCTCATTTGATCCCTACAGAAATCTTACAAACTAAATTCTGAAGGCATTATTGTCCCCATTTTACAAATGAGAAAACTGAGGCTTGTCCATTAAATAGCTTGCCAAGGCGTCACAGCCAATAATTGCCAGAGGGAGGATTCAAACCAAATTTTCTGTTGTCTCCAAGTTCAGCTCTCTTTCCATACCACTCTGCTGCTCTTAGACTTATCCTGAGGAAGAGAAGAGTAATGAATAGGTGCAAGTTTGTTATAAGGAGAATGCTGATCTGTTGATCTTCCTCTCCACAAAGGATAAAACAAGAGCAAATGATGCAAGAGACAAAATGTTTAGAAATAAGGATGGACTTTTTTTTTTTTTTTTTTTGCAGGGCAGTGAGGGTTAAGTGACTGGCCCAGGGTCACACAGCTAGGAAGTGTCAAGTGTCTGAGGCTGGATTTGAACTCAGGTCATCCTGAGTCCAGGGCTGGTGCTTTATCCACTGCGCTACCTAGCTGCTCCCAGGATGGACTTTTTGACTTAGAAGAGTGATTAAATATTGGAAAAAGCTGGCAAAGATTTAAGATTCTGTGTTCCTGGAGATAGACAAGCACCCATTTTGGCTGCTTTACCTGGTCTCTTGAAGGCAAAAAGCTGAACCAAGCAAACCCATGAAGTTCCCTCAGATGCCTTGATTCTGTGATTTAAGTTTAGTTCACCGAGCTACTGACAGAAAGAAAACCTTTAAAATTAGTGTTCTCCAGCAAAAAGTGGCATTCCAGGGCAACTAGGTGGTGCAGTGGATAAAGCACCAGCCTTGGATTCAAAGAGGACCTGAGTTCAAATCCAGCCTCAGACTCTTGACACTTACTAGCTGTGTGACCCTGGGCAAGTCACTTAACCCTCATTGCCCCGCCCCCCCCCAAAAGTGGCATTCCTCAGTAATTGCAAAAATACCGTTGCATGGTTATGCTTAAGGGAATCTAACCATGACTGGACCTGAATGGGAAGCAAATAGAATTCTCCTCTCTCCTTCACAAACAGTTTCATGAGCCTGGTATCTCAGCAAGAGAAGAGTGCTGTATACATAAAAAGAATAGAGCAAGAAAAAAATCCCTGTTTAGGCCAAGGGATCCTAAAATCCAATTTGGACATTCCAAATTGGGAATTATATCAGCTTTCTGAAAGCCATGACAGAATAAACACTGCCTGAGAATGGTCATCCATGATCTTAACCAGTTGGAGGCAAGGGACAGGCTTTCTCAAATAGATTAGAAATACTTATGAATGAAAGGTTTTTTTTATTATACAAAATTCAAGTTGACCCCCTAGAACTTTTCCCATGACTTTAAAGAGTCTGTATACTTTTATTTTGGGCTTAATAGGTTAAAAAATTCTCACCCTTGGATGCCTTGATCAATCCACCAATGTAGAATTCTAGCTTTCTAGACCTCATACTTGCTCTCGGCTTTCCTTAGGTCCTCCTTAGAGAATCAGTTGGTCAATGAGCATTTATTAAATACCTTCTGTGTACAAGGCACTGTGTTAAGCATAGGAAATACAAAGAAAGGCAGCTATCCTTTGGATGGATATCCAGTGCTGTTTAGGCCTTCCTGTGGATCTTTCATTACCATTCATGATAGTCTCTCATTCTTACAACAGAAACTGACTCACCTTCTTTTCCATCAAACATATCCTTGGCAGTGCCTTTTATACCAATTTTCACTCACTGGTTGTAACATGTTAAAATTTACTTACGTATACATATGTTTTTCTATTGCCCTTTGTATCACTTGTAAGTTTGATTCTTCTGAGATTGTGCTATTCCATGATTCCCATATATAATCAATGTTCAAATGGATCTGTGATTCTATTTGGAAATTACTCCCAACAATGCAGATTGCAACCCTTCTTTGCCTACCATCCTAGGTGATTCTTCTCTACTTCCTCCATAAGTATACCATGTTGGTCTATGCAGTGTGCTGGAGGCCTATTTCTTTTCTCTTAACATTACAAAGGTACTAGTGGAGCAGTCTGGCTACCCATGTATCATCCCTTGCCCTTACCATGACCATCTTCTCTTCCGTACCATTCCTTGATGACATCTTTTCTCTTATTCTTCAGAATTTTTCATGGATTATATGTTATAACTCACTCACACTCACCTTAGCTTCTGTGGGATATTAATTTTTATTTTTTAAAACAACCTTGTATTCTCCCATACAGTAACAACAGGAGAATGTTTTGTCAGTCAATTAATGAACATTAAAATGTGGGCTTTTGATTTCATGGGGTCCTCAGAGTCACTAAAGGAGCTTTGAAATTTCTCAAAGGCAATCCATCATGCTCTCCTTTCATTCAGCTCTAGGCTTGGCTTGGCTATTTGTGCTGTAGAGTCCATATATATATATATATATATATATATACACATATATATATATATATAGAGAGAGAGAGAGAGAGAGAGAGAGAATGGATATATTCATATATGTATACAGATATATGGAGAAAATAGATAAAAATGGAGAGGCTCCATAGGAGGCTATCCATACAAATACACATTGTAATCTGGGCAATAGACATTCTTTAATCCAGTTGGTCTTTGGGATGTGGATATACAGGCCAAACTACCTTGAGTCATTATAGCTCTTTTCTGGGGGACTCTGCAGTATTCTAGAGCTTGAAGCAGTTGGTACAATGCCATCTGCAATCAGTAGCATCCAGGGGACTTCTGCATCTATGGGGAATCATTGTCCAACTTCAGTTCTTTGTTAGATCTCATCACAGTGGCAAATGCCTTTGGTAACCATTTGTTGTCCAGTTATTTCAGTCATGCACAATTCTTTGTAACCCCATTTGGGATTTTCTTGGCAAAGATACTGGAATGATTTGTCATTTCCTTCTCCTGCTCATTTTATGGATGAGGAAACTGAGGCAGACAGGTTTAAGTGACTTACCCAGGGTCACACAGCTAGCAAGTATCTAAGTCTGGATTTGAATTCCAGTCTTCCTGACTGGCACTCTTATTCACTATTTCACTAACTGTCCTTGGTAACCATTCATAACCTTGTTGGTATTGTTGTTGTTTTAGCTCATCTGATGTTTAAGATCAGAGTATTGTTGAACAGGGTTTTTTCTGTAGTTCCATTTTTCAAGGAATCTTCAATAATTTTCATTTATGAGTAGGAGCCAGCTTGTTATAAAAGATCCTATAAGGCTACATTCTGTTCTTTTTAAAATAGATTTTTTGGAAAAAAAATTAAAAAATAAAAAGGGGCAGCTAGGTGGCGCAGTGGATAGAGCACCAGCCCTGGAGTCAGGAGTACCTGAGTTCAAATTCGGCCTCAGACACTTAACACTTACTAGCTGTGTGACCCTCAGCAAGTCACTTAACGCCAATTGCCTCACTAAAAAAAATGGGGGAGAGGGGGGCAGGGCAGTGAGGGTTAAGTGACTTGCCCAGGGTCACACCGCTAGTAAGTGTCAAGTGTCTGGGGTCGGATTTTGAACTCGGGTCCTCCTGAATCCAGAGCCAGTGCATATTTATCCACTGCACCACCTAGCTGTCCTAAAATAGATTTTTATTGATAGTTTTTAATTTTATGTCACCTAGATTTCCCCTGGTTTCTCTCTCTCCCTGCTTCCCTCTCTGAGAGCGCCCTTAAAATAGTTGTTTTTATCATTTTACTACTTTCCTCTTGATTGTTTTGTGGTGGTTCTTTTCATTTGCATCATTTTTATCATTGTGCATGTTATTTTGCTAGTTTTGCTTGCCCAAGAGGAGGAAAGAAGGGAAATTCAAAAAGAAAAAAAAAGATAACTAAAGAAAGAAATAATAAATCAGCACATTAAATAAAACTCCAAAGCCAGGGAAAGGGTTGACATACAGGGTGAGAGGTGAGGCTCTCTGCTATGGGAATAAGGTTACCTTAAAGTTGATTAAGCAAAACTAATCATAGGAACAAAGTACTGACTTTAAAAAAGAGAAACAAAAACCAAAAATCCTAACTCGGCACTCAGCGCCAAGAAAATATTGATGGTAAAAGAAAACTTTTTTTTAGCAGCAAGCAGTTCAGTACTATTTTTTTTTTGTGCTCTTTTTTTTTTTTAAGTGAGGCAATTGGGGTTAAGTGACTTGCCCAGGGTCACACAGCTAGTAAGTGTTAAGTGTCTGAGGCTGGATTTGAACTCAGGTACTCCTGACTCCAGGGCCGGTGCTCTATTCACTGTGCCACCTAGCTGCCCCAGTTTAGTACTATTAAAAGCACTTTGCTATTTCCCAAATGCTGTGTGCTTTTCCCACTACTCAATTCTGATCCCAGATCGTTTTCGATGTACTACACCTGGTCTGTCTAGCTTTTTGTCACAATATGTTTATTCATCCACTTTATTTTTCTAGTGTGGATAGTTAGACCAGTCTCTTTCATGTTGTTATGGTTTTCACAGAGGAGGCTTTGTAGCATTCCAGAACTTGATATGATTAATACCATTCCATCTGCAAATTAGAGCATTTGGAAACACCATCAATAGGGAATCCTCCTGTTTGGATTTCATTATGGACGTCTTCCATGATACTAGGAAACACTGTAGGTGAGCTTTTATATTCCTATTTTATGCCTCACTTGGTCTTAAAACTCAGGAAATCATTGGACAAAGTTATTATATATAGTCACATGTGTTATGAACTCTTTCATAATTTCAGCATATTCATGAGAGACTCTGTTTGAGAAGAACCATTGAAATAGAAAATCATGAAGGTACTAAAAATGACAAAAACTCCTGTGTGAGCCTGGGCAAGTCATTTAACCCTCATTGCCCTCCCCCCCCCAAATAAAGACAAAAACTCAACAACATAATACAAAAGTAAATTAATTCTTTCTCAGCAGAGAGGAAATAACTGGTGGTAGACATAGCAGTCATTTCCGAATCAGCTGCCATGTTTATTCAGAAAATCTAAGAGCAAAAGCCAAGGTAAAAAATACTTCTTTGATACAAAGGTCTCTCTGTATGAGGATAGCCCCAAACAGGCATTCAAAGTGCTTCAGAGGTTTCCAGTCTTCTTTCTAAGTGTTAGGACCTCTCTTTTTTGTTTTTGTTTTTTTCGCTCACATCATTTATTTTGCCTGTAGATAGCTTTCCTTGAGATAGCTACAGCTAAAAGGAACCCATGTGCAAAATCTTGAAGACTTTTGCTACAAAGCCTATAGGGAAAACAATGCCAGATGAGGACAGGTTAGTTTAGGTTACTAGTAGTGGATCACATCTGCCAGGGCCTTCTGAGCCATGACGTAAGCTTCAGCCTTTAGCCATATGAACACAGCCAACCAGGCAGGGGCATGGGCTTACAATCAATCACTCTCTTCCTACTCCTGTTGCTGCTGTGACTGAATTGGTCTAGCACAGCCAGTTAGTTGGTCAAGAACTCAAACTGGCCCTGATATATGAGAGGAAAGAAGAGAACAGGTTTTCTTCCCTGGAATGGCTTATTGCTTTCTCCCTAGATCCTATCAACCCAGAACTGTGTGTTGAATACTAAATGTTCCCAGCTATTTAAAATGAAGTTAGTTCTGCTATTCTGAAAGAAAAGGGGCGAAAAGAAAAATTAGCAGGCTTGTTGCCCTCTCTTCATGCACACTGTGGCAGTGGTAGAGTGTTTTTTGTATGTTTTTCCCATCCTCTGAAAAGCATGGCTTCCCTCGAGATGGGAGGCACGTCCTCCCAGAAGTGATGGGAGTGGGAGTGGAAGTGTTTTGGAAATCTTCCCAATACTTTATGGAAAGGAAAATTATAAATGAGAGGCCCTGGCTAGCTGCCCAATGGAGAAAC
Organism: Dromiciops gliroides; assembly: GCF_019393635.1. Taxonomy (NCBI): domain Eukaryota; kingdom Metazoa; phylum Chordata; class Mammalia; order Microbiotheria; family Microbiotheriidae; genus Dromiciops; species Dromiciops gliroides. The sequence goes on from NC_057865.1 coordinate 146,159,574, forward strand.
CTGGTTGGCTACTCTCTCCTTCCATTGTATTGGCAAGGGCCAGAAGCAAGACTGTTGCTCAGGAATGACAGCTCCAGGAGCAAAAAAGCAGCTGAGTCTAGGAGACAGAACAGCAAATTGAGGAAACAGATCACTGACAGACTCACTGTGCGTGTCTGTGGCTGAATCACTCAAATCTTCTGTGCCTCCTTCATGTTATCTTACTCGAAAATGGGACTGGTCTTCCCTCACCTTGCAGGGATAGTCTAAGGATAAGTGAGACAAAAGCATGTTGAGTTCTTTAAGATTAAGAAAGGTACCATTATCCATTGTGATATCATTGTCCTTATAGTTGATGATATTATTTTGTTTTCTTTTGCAGGGAAATGAGGGTTAAGTGACTTGCCCAGGGTCACACAGTTAGTAAGTGTCAATTGTCTGGGGCTGGATTTGAACTCAGGTCCTCCTGAATCCAGGGCCAGTGCTTTATACACTGCACCACCTAACTGCCCCTAGTTGATGATATTATTAGGGAGCGAGGATTATCAGGGGGTTGGATAGAGAAAAGAAATAGATATAATTCTATGTGCTTTGATGTAAGAGATTTCCATTAAAGGCCAAGGGTAGGGGGCAGCTAGGTAGCACAGTAGATAAAGCAGTAGCCCTGGATTCAGGAGAACCTGAGTTCAAATCCAGCCTCAGACACTTAGTAGCTGTGTGACCCTGGGCAAGTCACTTAACCCTCATTGCCCTGCAAAAAAACAAAAAACAACCTCCCCCCCCCAAAAAAAAAAAAAGACCAAGGGTAGGACGTGGAGAAGAAATAAGATAAATTAAACAATCTTGGGATTTTCTTTTATTATTTTTTCCAGCTATTTCTCAACAATCCTTGGCCATATTAGGAAAATGTTATGCTCCACAGAGTTAACATTTTGCAGGCTCTATCTCCATTTCAGCTGACGCAACCAGGTGACACAGTGGATAGGGCATCTGGGTTCAAATCTGGCCTCTGGCACTTAATACTTATGTGACCCTAGGGAAGTCCCTTAACCTCTGTCTGCCTCAGTTTCCTCAATGGTAAAATGGGGACAATAATAGCACCTACTTCACAGGATTGTTGTGAGGACCAAATGTGATAATATTTATAAAGCACTTAGCGCAATGTCTGGCACATAGTAGGGGCTTAATAAATACTTGTTTTCTTCTTTCCTTTAATAAGCATTTATTAAGTGTCAAGGACTATGTTAAGTGCTGAGGAGACATAGACAAAAATTTTTAAATTCTGAAGGAATTAAAATTTACCAAAGAAAACAAGATGTATACAGATAAGTAAATTCACATGTGTACAAAAAATGTTTACAAAGTAATGAGAGCATTGTCACTAGCAATTAAGGGAATCAGGAAAAGCTTCATGTAAGAGGTGGTGTTTGAGTTGAGCCCTAAAAAGAGCTAAGGATTTCAAGAGGTGAAGTAAGGAGGGGGTGCGTTTTAGGCACACACATTGCATAAGCAGAGAGACAGGAGATGAAATGTCATATTCTAGGAAGAACAAGTTGGCCAGCCTGGCTGGAACATGGGGGAAGGGAGGAGGGAGAAGAGGAGTGTAATGTGAGATCAAGCTAGGAAGATAGGTTGGAGCCAGATTGTGGAGGGTTTTAAATGCCAGAGGAATCTGTATTTTATCTTAAAAAGAAGCTATAGGGGGACAGCTAGGTGGCACAGTGGAAAACGCACTGGCCCTGGATTCAGGAGGACCTGAGTTCAAATCCAGCCTCAAACACTTGACACTTACTATCTATGTCACCCTGGGCAAGTCACTTAACCCTCATTGCCCCGCCAAAAAAAAGAAAAAGAAAAAGAAGCTATAGGGAGCCAATGAAGAGTCTTGAGCAGGTGAGCGATGTAGTCAGAACATGTTTTAGAATTATCATTTTGACAGCTGTGTGAAGAGGGAATAGATTGGAGAACAGAAGAGTTCAAAGGCTAGGGCAGTAGTACAATTGAGAAGCAACCAGGGCTTCAACTAAGTTACTGGCCATGAGTGGAGAAGAGGGGACAAACAGACAGGTATGAGAGATGTCGTGATCAAATTTAAAAGGCTTAGCAATTAATTGAAATAGAGGGATCAGGAGGAAAAGTGAAGAGGGAAGGATGGCTGAGGTTGTGAACCTGAGTAACTAGAAGGGATGGTGGCATCCTCAAGCCTAATGGAGAAGTTAGGAAGAGGGATTGGCTTGGTGGGAAAGTTTATGCGTTGTTTTGGAAGTGGCAAGTTTGAGATGCCCTATGAGATCGTGTTTGAGGTGTCCAATAGGTAATTAGGGATGTAGTATGAGAATTCTGGAGAGAGACAAGGGCCAGATGGAAGTCATAAGCCTAAAGATTATCATTGAAACCAGGAGAAGTGAGGAAATCAGCTAGACAAAGGTTGTAGAAAAAGAAAAGTGAATGGCCTAGGAAAGAGCCTTAGGGAACATTCCTTGCTAGTAGGCAGAGCATGGAGGATGATTCAGCAAAGGAGACTGACTGAGAGAAAACAGAATATCCCAGAGAAGGAAGTGGTCCACAGTATCTAATGATGCAGAGAGGTCAAGAAGTATGAGAAAAGGCTTTGAGATTTAGCAAGGAGATCATTGTCTGCCTTCTGAGAGGACAGTTTGAGTTGAGTAATGTGGATTGGGGTGCTGGGCATGAAGTTAGGAAGACCTGAGTTCAAATTCAGGCCTCAGACATGTACTGTGTGACCCTGGGTAAGTCACTTAACCTTTTTTGTCTCACTTTCCTCATCTGTAAAATGAGCTGGAGAAGGAAATGGTAAACCATTCCAGTATCTCTGCCAAGAAAACCCTAAATGGGGTCAGAAAGAGTCACACATGGTTGAAACGACTGAACCACCACCACCACCACAACGAAGAGATTATAACCCAAATCTCAGTTGGGTGAGAAGTGAATGAGGAAAGAAAGTGAAGACAAGTAAATTGCTTTTTCTAGGAGTTTGACTGTGAAAGGGAGGCGAAAGATAAGGTGTTTTTTTTAAGTGTTTGAGGCCTGGACATACGCATTAGTCCAGCCTCCCATAGCACTATAGATCGGGGAGCACTATTTTTTTTTTTTAGTGAGGCAATTGGGGTTAAGTGACTTGCCCAGGGTCACACAGCTAGTAAGTGTTAAGTGTCTGAGGCTGGATTTGAACTCAGGTCCTCTTGAATCCAGGGCCAGTGCTCTATCCACTGTGCCACCTAGCTGCCCCTGAAGTCTAGTCTTCTCACTCCCAATTCAAGGAGAGTGGGGAAAAAAATAAGAAGTGACATGGGCTGGCTTGTTTGTATGCTTGTACCCATGATTCTGTTGGTATAGGGAGCTCTTGGTGTTGAAGCCCCTCCACCGATCCAGCTCAACCACTCATCTGCAACCTGTAGACTTAGTTTCCTGGGCCATTTGTCACTAGATTTGCCATAGGTGTGCACAGATGGGACTTGAACTCAGACCTTCCCTCCAAGCTAGTCTTCTGTCCACTTTGCCTCTGGGGCTGGGAACCCCTCGTCCACACCCTTCACCCCACTGCGGAAAAGAGACAGCCGTAGGGGAGGGAAAGAAGGAAGGGACCAAAGGGACCCAGGTACAGGGTTAGGAGTTGGGCATCGGGGGATGGTGAGGAAGAGTCAAAGAGGGTGGGTAGCTTTAAGCTGACTGGGAAATACCTCCTTCCACCAGTGAGGCATCGGGGACAAGAACGCTACTGCTCCTTCAACATTAAAGTGTCTCTCATTCATTCAGTTTTCAGATGAGGCCAAGCTAGGGGCAGAGCCCACACCTTGAAAGATAGGCTCTGAACTCCATGTGACCTTGGCCTCAGAAATAAAAAGATGAAGTTCTACAAGGAGGAGGAAAGGGTACCATTACCCACACCAGAAAGGAAAAGGGAACCAAAGGATGAGGAACGACCAGCTCTGTGTAAGGATGGCCTAATAAGACTAGGGGCCAAAGTAAAGAACAAGGTGACCATGTCGAATATTGTGGAGCATCATTTTTAAAAATTGCTCACCAGAATATTTTTCTCTTTGGCAGTGGTGGCACAGTGGATAGAACACTGAGCCTGGAGTCAGGAAGACCCGAGTTCAGATGTGGCCTCAGACACTTACTTAGCTCTGTGATGCTAGACAATTCACAAACCTTTGTTTGCTTCAGTTTCCTTATCTGTCAAATGAGGATGACGATAGCACCTACTCTGCAAGGTTGGGAAGATCAAATGAGATAAAAGCTCCGTGCCTGGCACATAGTAGATGCTATGCAAATGTTCATTTCCCTTCCCTCCCTTCTCCACCTCATATGAACAATGCTACTTGTTTCCATGCCTGTTCATGCCAACTTCTTCCTAGGGTATTTATTACCTTTTTTTTTTTGCTGTTTCTTTTTTTTTTTTTTTTTTTTTTGGTGTGGGAATTGGGGTTAAGTGACTTGCCCAGGGTCACACAGCTAGTAAGTGTTAAGTGTCTGAGGCCGGATTTGAACTCAGGTCCTCCTGACTCCAGGGCCGGTGCTCTATCCACTGTGCCACCTAGCTGCCCCGCTGTTTCTTATTAATGTTTTGTTTTTATATCACCTGCATTTCCAAATATTTCCTCCTTTCCTTACCCAGCATGTCATTTCCATAACATAGACCTAAAAGGGGGGGAAAAGCCATCCTAAAACATCACTTGAATTTGAGTACCTAACACTGGTTCTTAAAAGCATGAACGAAATACTGTAGACGTTGTGTCTTGAGATCAAGGAGCTGAAAGGGCCCTCAGAGTCTTCTTAATCCAGCCCCCCCCACACACACACCTATACACACACATTAAAAATGAGGATACTGGGGGCGGCTAGGTGGCGCAGTGGATAAAGCACCGGCCCCGGATTCAGAAGGACCTGAGTTCAAATCCGGCCTCAGACACTTGACACTTACTAGCTGTGTGACCCTGGGCAAGTCACTTAACCCCCATTGCCCCAGAAAAAAAAAAAAAAGAGGATACTGAGGCATGGGGAAGCAAAGCACTGCCTTTGCTCACCTGGGTAATAAGTACCAAAGGTAGAATTGGAAGCACTGACATGAGAGCTGGTGCTCTTTCCATCACCGAATTATTGTTCTTTTCTTGTTACAAAGGAAGAGGGGGCTGCTAGGTGGTGCAGTGGATAAAGCATCGGCCTTCTATTCAGGAGGACCTGTGTTCAACTCTGGCCTCAGACACTTGACACTTACTAGCTGTGTGACCCTGGGCAAGTCACTTAACCCTCATTGCCCTGCAAAAAAAAAAAAAAGTAAAGAAAGAACAAAGGAAGGAAGAGGAGAGTTATATGTGAAAAAAATAGCTAATGCAAAAATGGAAATAGAAGACTAATTTTTTTAAAAAAGGAAAACACTTAAAACAGGCAAATGCATACCTTTCATGAGGGCATACTGCTTTTAAGAAAAAACCCACAAGCACGAATGATAGAGGAATGTGTATCAATAGCTTCCTAAGAGGAAACTGTATAAGACCATTAGAATGATTCTCTCATTGTATTCAGCATGAATCAGTCTATTACTAGAAATCTATAACTAGGGGCAGTTAGGTGTGCAGTGGATAGAGTACCAGCCCTGGAGTCAGGAGGACCTGAGTTCAAATCTATCCTCAGATGCTTGTAAGCTTACTAACTCAGATGTGCGACCCTGGGCAAGTCACTTAACCCCAATTGCCTCAACAGCAACAACAACAGAAAGTCCATGGCTGATTCAGAATTTGTAACTAGAAAACAATATGAAGAACTTATGGAACAGGGGGTTTTTGGTGCTTTCTTCCAGTTCAGTCACTCCTTGCTAAGTGCTGAGAAATGTAAAGACACAAAGATTAGAGGATTGGGATTGGTCAGCCAATACATTGGTCAGCCCCTATATATGAAGAATTCCTTCTTGTGTAGACTAATGGATGGATTTCTGTGGTTTTTTTGTTCCTCTGCTGAGGACAAAGTGGGAAAGCAAATTTAAACTGCAGGGGAAAGGATTTAAGTTAGCCCTAGCAAAAAAAAAAAAAAAAATCCTGACCTTAGAATGAGGCCACGGGAGGAAGCTGTGGAATCTTATTCTCCTAAGTGTTTTGTAGCAACCACTTTATGTTTGACTCCACTTTCCCCAGGGGCCACCAAGTGTAGAGGGGAGAGTGTGCCTGCTTGGGGGGAAGGGAGTGATGTATTTGCATTTGTGACTTTGCTACACTTTCCCAGTAAGTATCCCTTCTTAAAAGCTTTGAAAAGGAGAATATTCTAAAAGATTAAGGGAAAAAATATGCTTAGGTTTGCAGGGACAAGATAATATCTCAAATTTCTAATAGCCTTAAAATTCTTAGATTCCATGACTGAAAAAGAAAAAGGGCAGAGCAGAAAACTAGAACTACCTGAAGGCTGAACAAGATCCTTGGGGCTACTTGGGCCACGGGGCCCTATTTCCTTCTGGGGGCAACAGGTCAAACAAGGCAATACCAGGCAGAGATCAGGGTGCTGATATGTGTGTGCCAAATCAGCTGATTTTGGATGACCTAGACTCTAGGACTTAGGCCCAGTCCTTTTTATTCCTGACTTCCCTCTGAATGAATAAGCATGTCGGAGAAGAGGCCCCAGGAGTCACTCCTGCCCTCCCCCGGGCACTCTAGCAGAGGTGCTTGAGGTCACCCAAAGAGGTGGCCTCTCCCCTCCCTCCTTAGCTTTGACTTGGAAATGGAGAAGGAGTTTTCTCTCTCTTGGGTCTATCAGTGCTCCTTCCAAGCCTTCCCTCCTGCCCCCTATTTCATCCACACTGGCAGTTTTGTTGGTATGAGCGAAGTGCTCAGCACATATGGCTCTAGGAGGGGATGCAGAAGCAAAGTCAGCATTACCCACAGCTCCAAGGGAGCCCATTATTAGCCTGAAAGAGGATTCCTTCTGGACACCGACATCTGGTGGCTGAAGACAGTAACTTTCCCACTTCATTATTTTTCTACAGCAGGGTTGGCTCAAAACTAAATTCTGTACCAAGTGACATTTCTCTTTAGACCCCCCACCTCTCAGTTCTGTGTTTGTTCATTCATGACTCTCTGTCCCATCAGACTTCCTTCCCCTTTATCATCCAGGGCTCAGTCCCGTACTTCTCTCTTTCCTCTTCTTTCTGTCAAAACCTATTCTTAGGAAAGATCTGCTATCTGACATTTAGACCTTAATGTGAATTTGAGTTGCCATTTCTTCTCCCAAAAACTACTGTGGAAGAAAAAAATGCTGCTCCTGGTCAAAAGAATTTCAGACATCAATGAGCAGCTGAAGTACAATTTGTTTTCTTCTGGTCTGAGGGGGTAGGGGTACAGTGCTGACTGGTGTCACTTACACTGTATTAAGTGGTGGCAATTTATTCTGCCAATGGGTAAAGTCAAATCCTAAAAATTTTACTGAAGTGAATTCTTTGTTGCCTTAGTCACAGCATCACTAATTTAGTGGGGTTGCATCAGAAAGCGTGCTGAACTGGAAAAGAAATGGGACCTGAGTTCAAATCCTGGCCACCTACTACTTTTGTTGCCTTAGGCAAGTCACTTAACTTTTATAGGTCTCAGTTTCCTCATCTGTAAAATGAGGGTATTGGACTAGATATCTTCTACGGTTCTTTCCAGCTCTAGGTCTTCTAGGAGGCCTTATAATCCACTATAAGAGGACTAAGTCCACTCCACTCAGGAAAACCTGGGTTTGAATATTAGCTTAGACACTGATGTGTCCAAAGGAAATTACTCAGCCTTTCGGAACCTCAGGTGTTTGTCTCATCCATAAAACGATCATAATTCCTATGGCATATACTTCATAAGGGTGTTGTGAAGATCAAATGAGATAGTTTGTGGAAGGCACTTCGTAAACCTTAAAGGGTATATAAATGCCAGTTAAGATCATCATCATAAAAAAATCATCTTCTTCTTCATCATCATTTACCTACCCCTATTTTTTTTCTTGCCTACCCTTCCTCAGATAGTAAGGCATTTTTTGTGCATATCAGTGTACCTGGAAGATATCTCCCAACAAGAGACCTTCTGACTTCTGGGAATCTCAATGTTCAATTCTCTTCCACATCCCCACAAACAAGAAAACCATAGCTATCTCAGACCAGGGGTCTCTAGACATTTTTGATCACTGCACCTCTCTTAGTAAGAAAAATTTGACCATGTACTCCCAATGTATATATATTTGCTTATTCACACACAAATCATCTTCAGGTACTTCTGTGCTGATAATGGTATATTATATGTTACGAAACTTAGACAAGGAGACAAAGCAAAGATGACATAATGTTTGGTCTTAGAATCAATAGAGAACCACTTCAGTTTATTGAGTGAGTGAGTGAGTGACATGGTGAAATAGCAGAAAGGGATTTTTGGGAAATCACTCCTGCAGCTGTGGAGAGGGTGGGATTGGATAGTGGAGAGATGTGATGGAAGATAACCAATTAGAAGGCTGTTGTGATGGTCCAAGTGTGAGAGGTGAAAAGGGCCTGAATTAGAGTGGAGGCTATGTTCGGGGAGAGAAGGGAACAAGTAGGGGAAATGTTGTGGAGATAGAAACAACACAATTTTTCCATGAGGTATAAGTGAGGAATTAAAGGTGACACAAAGGTTGTCAACATGAATGACTGGAAGGATAGCTATGCCCTTGACCGAAATGTGGAAATTTGAAAGAGGGGTGAGTTTTGGGGGGAAAGTTAATATCATGAAATCTTCAGGGCAGATTACAACCTGCCCGTGCCTAATCATGATATGAGATTCACTCTGTCTTACCCAAAACAAAAAAGAGTAGTGGTGATGCAAAAGCAAGGGTCTTACTGTTCGAGTTCTCAGGGCAGTGCCTGGCACATAGTAAGTATTTAATAAATGCTCATTGACTGAATTTTTACTGCCCCAGGGTGTAGCCCACCCTCTGAAGGGTATGAAAGCCAAAAGGCAACCTATAGGACAGAGGGTAAGTGTGCTTCATGAGGGATGGAGGAGAAGTCAGTTTCCCAGTGGCATCTATGGAGCTGTTGCTATGAGTATCCATTTAGTAATTAGGTTATAACTGCCCTTAGGGGCCAATGACTGCCTCTGAAGGTGAAAGAGGGAGAATTACATTAGTATCTTACACCTTGAAGATAGAATAATATGTGGGACAGGGAGGATTAAGGGTAGGTCTGGCTATGTTGTATATTTTGATACACTGAAGTGGGCCATCACCAGAAGTGTGAGGTGCAAACCATCTTCCCAGCCTCCATTAGTTGATCACATCCTTTGATCCAAGGCTGTGAATCCCACTTTGGAGACAGCTGGTGTCTAGAAGAGTACACAGTGGTTTCTTCTCTTGAAATGTCTATATAATCAGCAGTAATCTCCACTGTGTATCATGTTCCTAAACAGCACTAGCCAATACCCCAAGATTTCTTCTCATAATAATTATAGTAGTGTTTTTATATTTGCAAAGTTTGCTATACAGGTTATATCATTTGATTTCATGCAAATAAGCAAGAAAGTCTTTACCTTCAAGGGGCTTACCTTCAAATAGAGGAATACAACATATATAGAGGAGTGATGGCCAGAAAGAAGGGGATTTTTTTTTTGTTTTTTTGTGGGGGTTTTTTGCGGGGCAATGGGGGTTAAGTGACTTGCCCAGGGTCACACAGCTAGTAAGTGTCAAGTGTCTGAGGCTGGATTTGAACTCAGGTACTCCTGAATCCAGGGCCTGTGCTTTATCCACTGCGCCACCTGGCCGCCCCCAGAAAGAAATATTTTGAACAAGGATATCACAGGGGTAGTGAGTAGACCCATACAACAATTGACTCATACTTTCCAGGAATGGTAGTGTTGAGTTGATGTGTTTTCAGAGCTAGAATTGGAAACCAGGTTAGAGGATGAGAAGGAAGTACGTGTGAGATAGCACAACCTGGTGGCATGGTGTGGTATGGAATGGAGAAAGCCAGAGAATGGGTTTGGCCAAGATAAGAATGCTTACCAATCAGAAACTCAGTAGACCTCAAGGATGAGAACTTCATGTCCAGCCTGAAGTGATGACCTGATACCTGGATCTTCAACTTAGCATTATTGGTCCTTGTCAAACTTCATTCTGTTTGTTTTCAAGTGTTTTAAATTCTCACCAAAATCATTGTGAAGGGAATTCTAACCCTTACCTTCTAAGAAGCTGATCAACTTTTCAGCCTTGAGAACCTCAGTCAACTTGATGAGCCCAATTTCTGTTCTGTCACAGAGGTCGTTGATGAAAATGCCATAAAAGGACAAACCCCTGTGCCACACCTCCTAGCATGGCCCCTAAGTTGGCAGTGATTCAACAGTAATCTGTCTGGTTCTGCCTCTGTAGCCAAATGTGTACCCACCTAAGAACTATATGGTGTAGATATTTCCATGACTTAGAGAGGATATGTCATGGAGGAGAGAATTCAAAGCCTTTGTAGAATTGAAAAAGAATACCTGCAGTGCTTTCTCTTTCCATGGCCTAATATTCAGAAAAGAGTTGGTTTGGTCTGACAGGTTTGGAGTTTTCTGTTTGTCTTATTTCCCAGGCTATGCTTGTAATCCATGCTCATGAAGGTGTTTGCCACCTGAATGTATAAGGAATTTTTCCCCAAGTGTTTCTTTATAGGAGATAACATCCATTCAGCAAACATTTATTGGATACCCACTGTGTGACATGTTTGGTATTCAGAGATTTCCAGTTTTCAGACTTGACCCCTAGATATTTACAAATCTCACATCCTCATTGATGATATTGTGGTTTTTAAAGGTCTTCCCAAGTCTTGTTTCGATTTGAAAGATACAGGTGATCATTTCCTAATCATCACTCTAAAAGGGGGAAATCAGTAGAGATTATGGAATCATCTGCATTAAGGTCTTTCAAAATAAAACAGTGCTGGTCCATCAGGGAGGGTGTGATGCTGTTTCCTACCTCCAAGGAGAGTGGACTAGATTGAATGGACCTTTCTGGGCTCCCAAAAGGTCAAATGGATGAAAAGCTCCTAGACTGGGCCTATGAACACAGGTTCCTAAAAGAAATTAGTTTGAGGATAACTAAGAATTTTCATTAAAAATATAGTCCACAGCAGTGGTGCTGTGTTTTTGAGGCCCTGACTCAATAAATGCATCTTGTTTCTGTGCTGGTAAGTATAAGGATGATTGGGAAACATGTTTGCAAACCTATTTCTAAGGACCTCCTGACTCTAAAATTCTCCATTTCTTAAGACATATTTGTTGACAATGATGAAACAGTAAATTATGAACATCAATAAGGTATAACTATTCTGATAGCAGCTGGATCTATGAGTATGGAAGCCCACTTCTTCAAATGGAAGTTGAGATAATCTGCCTCAGCTCCATTGAAAACAGAAAGGAGCGGGGCAGGGGGCAGAGGGCAGGTGGTGAGGGGGGCTGTGTGAAAAGCACCCAGTGTAAATGAATGTAAGAGGAACCTTATTTGTGAAGGCCAGAGAGTCACTTTGGCTAGAAAAGGCAAGTTCTACATGCCGAGCACATTAGAAGAAGGATGTGCAGTTAACAGAGGGGCACAAACAGAAGTGGGCGGATTGTCCCCCAGCATAGCAAAATGCTCTCGATTGTAGGGAGCCCATGTTTTCCATAGCGGGGATGAGGGAGGGTGGTCCCTGACTGTGCGATCCTCTCTCCATGACAGCCGTGCAGAGGTACGGAGATAACAAGGAGATAACTACTCCCAGTATATTACACCCAGCAGGGAAACAAGCTGCTGGCCCGTGCTCCCTTAAAGAGTTCATCCCAAGCGAACAAAACAGGCTATGGAGCCAGCGGGAGAAGATCAGAGAATCAGCCTTCTCTTTCACACACTGCTTGCAAAGAGGACGATAGTGAGTGGGTAAATGTGACTAATTGTGAGGCTTCTGGGAGGGAATAGGGGAATTCCTTGTAACTGGGGGAAGGAAGTGACAGCAACTGAGCCATCAGACCTGCGTGATGATGGCTAGATTTACCACCCTGACAAACAGGACAGAAACAAACCACGTAGGCAACAAATTGGAGGCTACTCGTTGCCATCTGTCGTCCCTTTAAAGTGTTTAATATGATAAGGTACAGAAAAGGAGATGCATAGTCCCATTATTGGAGAAGTAATGAAAGCATGCTTTAATTCACCTCCAAAATGAGGGCATCTTTACCTTGTTCTTCAGGACTCTATTCCTCAGAAGAGTGCACTCCTAGGCAATTCCTGTTTAGTCCCATTATGTCCTGGGAAAGAAGCTGGAGCAAGGAAACTGAGGGGGATGGGCATAAAGAGGGAGGGAGAGAGAAGAGAGTCCAAAGGCAAAGACACTGAGGGTGATGGGAAGCCAGAAAGACAAGGATAGAGAAGAAAACTTTCCAGAGATGTTTACCGCACATATTCTCTCTTACTGTAGGGCAGGAATTCTTAAAACTCGTGTGTCCAGTAAAGCCCGTAGACCTTCTCTCAGAAATAGTTGTTTGGTGGGGGGGATTCCATTCAAGTTCAGAGACCCCTTGAAGTCTCTCCAAGAAATTGGAGCTCCTGCCCTAGATTATAAGAAGAGCAAGGGAAATGCTAATAAGCAAGTAAAGTGAAAAAGTGGGGAGTGACAGAGGGAGGGGGATGTGCTCTCCAAGTTTGGGGTCAGTTTCATGCTCTGCTTATTTAAAAAAAAAGTTGAGAACCTCTGGGATTTATTTTCCAAATTGTGTATGGCACAATCTTGCATACATTTCCTCCTCTGTTCACTGATTTAGGGATTCAAGACTGTTGCCAGTAACAGCGAAGAAAGGAGCCTGAATACTGGGATGAGCCCATGGCAGCCATTTATACTGGGTGGGATGAGGGTGGTAAGGTCACATAGGTATGATTTTCACTTCTCTCTCTTCCTCTTCCTTTCTCCTGGTGATGTGTTTTGGCTCCTGGGCTCTCTTCCCCTACAACCATCATAGTTGCCGCTTTCTCTTTTCTGTTGATTCTCAGCAGAGCCTCCTCCTTGGCTCTAGCTAGAATCACATTACTTCAGAAGGACGTTTGGACAATTTCCCAGGGACTTGAGGGCAACCCTGTATTTTTCTAGGGAGGAAAAGAGTGACCAAGTAAGTAATCAGCGATAGCAGGTGCCAAGCTCTGCCTCCTCTGCTCCATAGCCTTGGTCCCCAATTGTAGCATATGGGATGTATTGGACCCTTGAAAATGGCACCCCAGGGAAAGTTCTACCCCATAGCTCAGCATCATGGAACTTTGCCGGGCAGAAGTCCAACACTGATCACATTACATTTGGAATTCTTTGATAGATGTTTGTCCAGACTCTCTCCAAATTTTACCCTCTTCCAAAATAAGATTGGGACTTTAAAGAATTGGGATGTTGCTCTTTTTCAGGCTCCTGATGAGTTCGTTCCCCTATTGGGTAATTTCATTGTGATTCTGCTATCAGCCTCCATATATTTGAGGTTTTCAGGGCCGGGGATAATTAGGGCCCAGCAGGATTTCTAGGAATACTAACTAGCAGCTTACGAATAGTAAACGAGCACTCCATTATCCATTAGCAGAAAGCTCAAAATAGGAGATAGGCAGTAGGTATGTTATCTTACCTGGTCAAAGTATAAGTAAACATAATTGGGATGACAGAGCTCTAAGGAGATGAAACAATTGGCACTTTCTCAAAGAACAGGGACTGGCTACATCTTATAATTTTGTGGCTGATTTGGGGAAGCCAAGTCTTAGTTGGCTATGTACTTCTGGGGGGAAATGCAGCATGCTACATTAAACACTTAGCTTTTTATACTGTATTTGGATCAGTTCTCACAATTTCCTTGGGTTATTCTGTTCAAGTTAAAATGTTCTAAGTTATGTACCCAGTACTCTGCTGGGTTGTTTGGTGAATGGGTAACAAGGGCCCCAAAAGGCTCAGAAGGCAGCATGCTACAGTGGGGAAAGAACTGATTTTGGAGTTGGAGGACCTGAGTTCAAATCCCAATTCTGTCCCTTACTACCTCTGTGACTTTGGACAAGTGACTTACTTAGCCTCTCTATGCCTCACTTTTCTCATTTGTTAAATATGGAGATTAGATGCCCTGTAAGGACCTTTTCAGCTCTAAATCGGTAATTCACTTGTCTTTGACAGAGTTGCCAAGCAAGAGATTAGACTAGAACTGAGAAGTTCAAATCCCCTTTCCTGAACTTTATTTGGTAGGTCACAGACTCATTTTAATAAGTGCTCACATTTCTGCTGCCCTGTATGGAAGGGCTTTCCTCAGAACTGCTCCAAAAGGTTGATAAGACAAGGATTATTATCCTCATTTTTCAGGTGAGGACCGTCAAGGCTCATGGATGAGTGACTTGCCCCAGGTCATATAGCTCTAATAAGTGATGAAGCCAGGGATCTAATTCTGTGGGTTCAAAACCCCAGTGCATTTTCCACTGTACAAGCGGTTCTTCAAGGCATTGAGGTGACTCAGTGGATAGAGTGCTGGGCCTGGAGTCAGGAAGACCTGAGTTTAAATCCAGCCTAAGACACTTAGTAGCTATGAGACCATGGGCAGGTCATTTAACCCTGTTTGCCTCAGTTTTCCTAGATGTTAAATGATAATAGCAGCACCTACCTCAAAGAGTCGTTTCAAAGGTCAAATGAAATACTTGTGAAGCATTTAGCACAGTGCCTGGCACGTAGTAAGTGCTATATTTGTGCTAATTCCCTTCCCTTGCCCTTCCTTTTTATCCAAAGATGGATGACAGTGCTTGCTTAAGCAGCATATAGACTAAAATTGGAACGATACAGAGAAGATTAGCATGGCCCCTGCACAAGGATGACATGCAAATTCGGGAAGCATTCCAAAGAAAACAAAAGGGCAGTTATAAGATATGTTTATTCCTTCTTGATCAGGGACTTAGATGTACCTCATCCACACTCAAAGAATAGAAATAAAATAACAGAAATAAAGAGTACTCGAAATAAAAGGCAGTATGTTAGAACAGGAATTAAGAACGAAATAAGCGGTTATTTGTTAATCAGCTATCAGGTATGCATAAAGAAGAAAGGAAGGAAAGGGGGAAAAAGAGGTAAAAGAGTTCCTGGTAACCCTAAATCCCTGGTACAGCTTAGAAGTTTGCGGTTTTGTCTCATGTGTATGTATAGTTTTCATTTTTCTCATTTGTTTTTAGACGAGAAGGTTTGCAAAAAAAAAAAAAGTTTGCAAGTTCTCTTTTTCAGTGGCATTTTGGTCCTTCGATGTATTTGAGTGCTTTGAGACAGATTTTAGAAATTAACAGATGTCCAGTTGTGTCTAGAATAGTTTAGACACCATTTTACCTCCTGGAAATTTTTGAAGTAGTAATGGTTTCACATCTTAACCCAAACCACCAGCCTGCTTATCCCTGTTGAAAAACCTAGACTCTTGTGTAACTTTTTCTCAGTCCAAGGAGAAGAGTGTCTTAGAAAGAATCCAGGAGTGGACAGATTCCAGATTCCCAACCAGCACAGTAGATTTGTCTGGTCCAATATTTGCCTTCCAGGATGTTGAGAATCTGTAAACAGCATCTGTGCTTCTATTTAAAAAGAGGAAGGAGGCTAGGGACAAAAGTTACCATAATGATTTATTAAATTAATAAGTTGATCAAATCAACATTTCGTGAGACTTAGAGAAGGGGGGAAGCTCATTATCTCTATGGATGTGAAATATTCTTCCTTAACTCTATACAATTTCCAGGAGAAGTTATTTATTATTATTATTATTATTATTATTAAGCATTTTGATGTTTACGAAATGCTTTACATGAACTATTTTGTTTGATCCTCACACCAACCCTATGAGGTAAGGACTGTTATTACCCCATTTCACACATGAGGAAACTGAGTCTCAGAGGAGCTAAATGAGTTACCCAAGATCACACAACAATTAAGTGTCTGAAAGCGGGATTTGAACCAAGGTTTTTCTGGACTCCAGGTCTAGTACTCAATCCACTGTGCTCCCCACCCCCAGTACCTCTCAGATGCCCCTTTAGTAGCCACTGGACCAAAAAAGCTTAACTGTACCTGGTCTGTCATTTTATATTCCTAAGGAGACTTGAGTGCCCGGCTCTTGGCTCCCAGATCATCCAAGAGCTAAAGAAGCAACCTGTGCTTTGAGGGAGAATGCAGAGGTTCTCCTGGAGCCCATGCAGAGCCTAAAGGAAATTTGACCCTTTTCATTCAGGGACCTAGCTTATGTCCAAGTCCCTCATAGATCCCTAGAAATGACTAACCCCATTTAAAAACTCTCCTGTGCAGGTATTCGGGAAGAAATGACTGTGATTAGTGCTAATTCTAAGGAGTGAAAGTAGACCTTCATATACTGCCTTTTTAAAATTCATCATGGAAAGAAAGCTGCCAGCTTCAGAGAATTGCCCATTTACATAACTAGCTGACTAAAATGGGATATTAGATAATGTTACACGGCGGCTCGCTCCATTTTAGCCCGTTCCCAGGAAATGAGAGCAATCCAGAAGCCCTCAGACAGCATGTTGTGCGGTCCTCTGGCCCGAAGCCATCGCATCGTGTTGTGTGATCCTGTCAGCACTCCCGAGCTAAGCAGATGTCAGGCCTGATCAGGATGAGGATGGGCGTCTTAGCTGCCTGCTAGAGCAAGCGAGGGGAGCAAGTGTTTGAGCAAGTGGCACACTTTCTTTGGTAACAAACAGCATCTCTCCTTGAGCATCACATCAGGGACATTGTGCCGCCAAAGGGGCTATCTTACAGATGAGACCAACTTAAAGAGACTGGGGAGGGGGACCCCGGGGGCAGGCACGGGGGGGGGGGGGGAGCAGTGTAATGACCCATGGCAATCAAGCAGGATATGGGTGGGGGAGAAGGAAGAGGTCAGCTGCGATGCCTTTCCTGGGCCCAGGCCTGACCAGAGATACCATTTTTCCTCTTGGTCATGACTCTCCCCTCCCAGCAAAATGGAACTCCCTACAGCCCACATCACCGGGGTTATTACAAATAAATGATCATGGAGTGGGGTCGGGTGAACATCTCCCCTCAGTGGACATGATGCATCAAAGAAAGAATTTGTGTTTGTTTCTTTGTTTTGCAGTGTTCCTGTTCCTATAGTCAGTTTAGAGAAAATTCCTAACCTAGTGAAGGCAGACGGTGCCAATGTCAAAATGAACTCAGCAACCGCTACTCCTGTGACCTCTGCCACCTCTTCCTCTGCTGTGCCTACCCCACCTTTAGTTAAACCGGTATTGATGTCCAAGCCGGTACCACCGTCACCAGAGAAGATATTGAATGGCAAAGGAATCGTATCTCCCTCAGTAGACAAGAAACACCAAAATGGCGCCAAAAGCAACAAGCCTTACAAGAGACTTTCAGGTAGGTGTGGCAGCCTGCTGGCCCCCTCTCCCTCCCTAGCTCCTATCAGCCCTGTTGCCGCCAAGCAAGGCTGCTCATCCTATGAAAGGGGAGTCACAGGTGTGATTGACCTGCAAAGAGCCCCCACTTGAAAGAGCATTCATTAACAAAATCCCAGTTTAAAGTGGCTTGAGTATTATTAGGATCCAATTAAATCTGTATCTCTGCTTAAGTGCCCTGTCATCCAGCAGAGGCCATTCCAACCACACAATAACAACAACAAATCCACATATTTCCAGGGCCATTGTAGCAATCTAGTTCTGCACAGCCATTTTCCGCTGACAGACAGGCTCATTGACTCACTCTAGTAACTTTCAACAGTGGCTTAGGAAAGCTCTCAATGACGTCTCTCAAAGGGCTCAGTGGAGATTAGGGACGGTCATGCCAATAGGTTTCAAAGGAGGAAATTCAGCCTCTGCCCTTTTTCATGGTAGGTTTCCAAGTTCAATCGGGGTTTTCCTGCTCCAGCTTCCGCCACTCGATTGGTTCAATGTTCTCTTTAAGAAAAGCCCAAGCCAGAGCTGTTGACAGTGGCTTTTGTCATTGGGATTGGCTTCAGTGCTCCCAAGAGCAGTCACTTGAGCAGCCCTGCCTGGCCACCCCTGAGTTGGTTCCTTTTAGGACTGAGTGATCTCTCAAGCTGGTTTTGTTGTTGTTGTTGTTTTCAACCGGATCCCCTACATGAATGGGGCATTGGTTTAGATTTGTCAGCTCAGGTGCCACTGGAGACACTGCGGGTGCAAGACCCATACCAACAGCAAGCTAAAAGAAAAACCGCACCAGAGTGGAGTAGTGGTGGGGTAGGGGGACTTGTAGAAAATATCTGTAGTAGAGACACAATTAAAGATAAGACTTTCGACATTCCAGTATAATCCAGAGAAAGCTTGTGAATCAAGTTTGCCTTAAATGCTCAGCATGCGCTATTCATTGGCATGGCAAGGTTTGGGGTCAGGGACTCAAGTTTTCCATATTGTGCCTGATGCTGCCTCACAGACTCCATGCCCCTGCCTATTCTTATGAATGGGAATTTATAGTTTTGTCTCACAGAAGTGAATGGAAAGATTTTTTTTAAAATAGTACGGACACAGATATGATATATCCAAAGGCATTCACTTCATTTCTATGATAAATATGTGACCCTGCACACCAGTCCAGATTTTTGTTACTGCTGTTTGGGGGAAGGGGAAAGGAAGAAAGGTTGTTGTCATTGGTTTGGTTTGGGTTTTTGTTTTTGATGGTGTGGTTTTTTTGTAATCTCTCTGCCTCTTCCTTTTTTTTCCACCTCTCTTTCACACTTGGCAGCCATCTTTCTGCCCCTGCCTGAATGGCCCAGCTCCCAAACAGTGTGAGGTGTTTGCTCAGAGGGGGGTTGGGGTCCATGCCAGGGTGGGCTGAGCGCCTTCCACCTCAGTTTCTTTCTTAATGACTTGAGAGCAGCTCACAGGGAAATGGTGCCCCCAGTCCTAACTGTTTGCAGCTCTTAAAAATGAAGCAAAAATAAAAGGCACTTTGGCAGAAACCTGCTGGGGAATTTGGCTTAGGACTAAAGGCTGTTTTATTCACACCCCTCCTCCACCCCCACCCCACCCCCCACTCCCATCTCTGTTTCTTTAAAATGGAACACTTCCATTCACTACTTTCAGACTTTGTACCAGCAACCATCCAGACAGATTTTTCAGTCTGAGCAAAATCTGCTCGGTTTACAACTATCTCTTCCCCCACCTCACTCCATTATAGAAACCATCAGGACTCTCCATTAAATTCATTTATCCCATATTCAGTTTCTACCCACACAAACCCCCCACCACCACCCATATCCAGGGGAGCCTTTGTTGTCATCATTTTCAAAATATTAGCTAAATTTATATAGCATTTTGAAGTTTGTAAAGCATTTACGTACATTATCTCATTTGATCCTCAGAAGGGTACTGTTGGTTCTGCTGCTATCCCAACTTATGCATGAGGAAACTGAGGCTAAAAAAATGAAGTGACATGCCCAGGGTCCCATAGCTAGCCCAGGCTCTTTCTGTGACCCTACGTTGTCCCTCTTAAATAGAGCAGCAAGTTTAAAACTTCATCTGAGGAGCTTCTGGGCTCCTCTCTGAGAAAGCCAGGGAAATGACTGCAGTGAGGGGCACTTATAAGAGACTTTCAGCTTCCAGGAATGAGGAAGAGATGTCGCTGTTGTACAAAGCCCATTATTGTGTGTAATGTTGTGTTCATCCCTGGGAGCCACATTTTAGAAAGGGCATGGAGAATGGGAAGTGTCCAGTGGAGGACAACCAGAATGCTCATAGCACCATGGATAGAGCTAGAGCTAGAAACAGGCCTCAGGGCCTTCAGTCCAACACTCTTCTCATCTTATAGATAAGGAAACTGAGGGTCCAGAGAAGTTAAGTTATTTGCCTGAGGTCATATAAGGAACATCACAGGTGGGATTCGAACTCGATGAAGGGTTTCAAGTTCATACCAGAAAAGAAATCAGTTGAAGGAACTGTGGTTATTTAACTTACAGAAAGAAAACTCACGATCACTGTCTTCAAATATTTGAAGGGTCTTCATATGAAAGAGGGATTAGACTTAACCCTCCTTGGCACTAGACAACAGAACCAGGAACAAAGGGTAGAAGTTACCAAGGCATGTTTAGGTTTTATGTTGGGGAAAACTGCCTAAAAATTAGAGCTATGCAAATATGGGATGTCATACCTTGGACAAAGTGGATTCTTCTCTTCTTTGGAGGCCCTGAAGCAATGACTCTCTGACCACATGCTCAGAATATTTGAGAGGGATTTTTTCTCCAGTTGGACTAAATGACCACTACAGTGCCTTCTAACGCTGAAATTCTACGATTCTGTGATCCCTGCTAAACATGATTCAGTGGGAGAAATTGAGAGTGGACACCATGGAAAAGTCACCTATCCCAAAAGATGTGAATATTTCAGAGAAATTGGCGATTCAGACTTTTCCCTTGTATTAACATAGATGGCCCTTGTCACAAAATATGAAAAGGAAACTAGCTACCAGCTCAAGTCAATAGCAATAGCAGCAGTGGTGATAGCTAGCATTTATAACACTCTTTGAGGTTTGCAAAGTGCTTTACAAATATCGACAGATTTTATTCCCACAACCACCCTGCGAAGTAGGTACTGTTATTATTCCCATTTTGCACATGAGGAAACTATAGCAGGTGGAGATAAGTGACTTCCTAGGGGTTGTACAGCTAGCGGTGTCCTGACTCCAGGTCTACTGTGCTGCCTAGCCCCTTCTAACCATTTAACTGGCATTTATTCAGTGTCTGCTATATGCCGGGAAGTATGATAAACATTGGGGACAAAAAGAGAGGCAAAAACAGCCCCTGCCTTTGAGGACCTCAGAGTCTAATGAGGGCTAGAACATGTAAACAACTATGTACAAACAAGGCATATACAGGATAAATTTATAATAATCGACAAAGGGAAGGCGTCAGCATTAAGGAGAACCAGGAAAGGTGGGATTTTAGCTGGGACTAGGAGGAAGCCTAATGGCTTCCTAATGGTCGAGTGCATTCCAGGCATGGAGGACAGCCAGGGAAAATGCATTAAGTGGAGAGGTGTGTGTCTTGTACAAGGAATAACAAAGACTTTATTGGATTGTAAAATGTGCAGATGGAAATAAGATGCAAGAATGGGGAGGTAGGAAGCTGGCCAGGTTGTGAAGGGCTTAAAAGCCAAACAGAGGATTTTCTGTTTGATCCTGGAGGCTATAGGGAGCCATTGGATTCGATTGAATAGGGGAGTGACCTGGTCAGATGTGTGTGTGTTAGGATCATCTTTTCTTGGGTCTGTCTTCTGTCATCCAGGGACCTCAAGCATAGTAGCAAGCCTTGACCCAGTAAATGGCTTCAGGACTCTGCTCTTCTCATATCTTCTAGGAGTCCCTCCCAAACAAGACGAGTTAGCCATCCAAGGCTTGAGGGGACCAATTTTTAATTGGGGAGTATTAGCTAAGTGGCTCGCTGCAATATTGGGGCAAGGAAGGAGACCCGCAGCCTCCCTCAAAACAGAACAAGATTTATTTTAACAAGAACTAACTTAAAAAAACACACACACACAAACAGGATCAGTAGGATCAAGGGAAAGGAAATAAAATGGGGAAAGGGAAATTATGCAACCTGCAAAGGTACCACCACCCAGGAATCAGCTGAGAATATGCAGCAGAACTGTCCTTCCAGTGTCCAGCTAGAATGCCCAATTCTCCTCCCCCATCCCAGCAAAACCCCACACAGCCCCAGCCAATGGGATGGCCGCTCTGACAGTCACATGACTGCCCTCACTAGGCTTCCAATCATTATAATTTTGCTAGGCCCATGTAGGCATTGGGGAGTGGCGATGACGTGAGGTGCCAGCGCCATGGCAACGGCTACAACCAGTGGGTGGAGCACCATGTGGTTTGCGAAGCCCCAGGCCAGTGTGCACCGAGGCATAAAAACCTCAAATAACAGTTAATTCTTTACAGGCTGCTCTTTGTAATGCCTTTGGAGTAGTATCTATTGTGGAGCAATAGCACCCCACGGAGGTTCCCCAAAAGGTATAGAGAATAAACACCCTGGACCTCCAAGGGGTTGTCCCCACCAACCACTGAACCCATTGGTCGTCTTCCATTTTGTAAAAGGTGATAAACAGAGTTGAGCTTGGGTTATACCTTGGCCATACATTCAGAAAGTCAAAGGATTGTGGGCAGCAAAAAGGGGTTTTGGTGGTCCCAGAAAGTGTAATAGGCCCCCAAAAGGATTAAGCATAAGGTGGGCATCCCTAGTAGTGATCAGCATTGACGTTGGGACAGAATAGTTTGCAGGAGCCTATGAAAGCTAACCTTTTCATTCTCCCATCTCTCCAACCAATCAAAACAGGACTTCTTGTCCTGTCCTGATAGAAAAACACCCCCCCCCCCAACTGCTGTTAAGTGTTTAGGAGGTATCTGCCTGCTAGTGATGTGCGGCTTCAGTCTGACTCCTATATACACATTCATCCATTCCCTGGCCTGTGCTGGGATGCTACCAGAAACATGCCCTGGCCAGAAAGGGTTGAAGGATTTTCTTGGTTTTAGTTTTGGTTTTCTCCGATAGCTCAGATTCTGATAGGGGGACATATTGGCCTGCTTAAATAGAGAGCCAGCCCCAGTCAGAAAGACCTAGACTCAACTTCCACCTCCGACATATACTGGCTGTGTGACCCTGAGCAAGTCACTTAACCTCTCAGTTCCTGAGGCCACTCTCTGAGGCTCTTACAAAGGAGATCCTGGCCTGCATTGGTAAAGGAAGTTTTCTCCACTGGTACTTCCCTATACCAACACAATCACAGATCCCGTTTAAAAATTATTCTGATGGCAAGCCTGGCTAGAGGGGAGCTTTTTGTTGTTGTTGTTGTTGTTGTTGGGTTTTTGTTTCGGAGTTGGTTTTGGGGGGGTTGCAAGGCAGAGGAGACAGGGAGAAGGATATTTCAAAGGAACACTGTAGTTAAAGGACTATAAGCTATAGCAAGTAAAAGAAAGTAGAATTTTACATTTAGAGCAGCTCAGTACAAACTGACCCCTCATTCCTCAGGTGACCCTTCTTCATACATAGCTTGGTTTGCCTGAAAACCCAAAGACCTTGATTTTTGACATCACAGTTTTAAATCACATACACACACGATGGACTGGCACAACACCCTTTCCTTGTCTTCCCTGAGAGTCCTTTGTCCTGCACCTGTCCATAGTGGCAGCTCTTACAGACTCTCTGGATTCAGAGGGAAATATGTCAGCTTCCTCTAAGTGTTTCTCAAGGGGGAAAAAAGGTAAAAAAGCATTTTATCTGCTGGTTGAGTTAAATAGATTGCCTGACAATGTTTTGGTCTTTAGGGCAAATGTGCATTTTTTTTTAAATGTAGTCTTGATGCCAAATCCTTTTTAGTTTCCTTTTTCTTTCTTATTTTTTTTTGTTTGTTTTTTTAAACCAGAGAGAGAATTTGACCCAAATAAACACTGTGGAGTATTGGATCCTGAGACAAAGAAACCTTGCACAAGATCACTCACCTGCAAGGTATTTCTCTTTCCATAAAACAATACTTCCTGCTCTTGCTGGGGCCAGTTGTCGAAATGTTTGCATGTCACTCTGCACGCAGCAGGGTGTGGAACTTCGACACGACCCCCGGCTGTTCTTTGTAGGGAAATGCTTTCTTCTCTTTCAGCAGAGCAGAGTGCCTGCCTCCAGCAGGCTGGCGTTTTAAGGGGGAAAAAAATAGGCTTCCCTTGTCACTTGTGAGGCCAGACACTAAATCGTATTTATAGGCACTCACAGGCACTGTTCTAAACCCTGCTCCATTCTTATGTATGCAGCAACAGCAGCACTGCTGAGAGCAAACCCTGTAGTAACGATGACGTGCGTTGGTTGCCTCAAATCCAGCAACACCTGGGCTGCCAGTGGATTAGCTGACCAAAAGCAACCGTCATTGGGCACCCAAAAGCCCCAGTTAGCATCGTGAATGGAGAGAGGAGCTCTTCCCCTTCTCTGTATTGGGGCTCTGTTGTATTGGGACAGTGAGCCAGCCTGCCTTTGCCATGAATTAGGGTGTAAATCAAGCTCCCTCGTGTTGCTTTTTTCAGCAAAGTTGATTGGATGGTTGTCCATTATGAAAGTTGTCATTTTATGCCATTTTTAGATAAAGCTTCCGCTGCTCAGCAATATACATATTGGGCACAGTTTAACCTAGCACTTGGCGTACTGGTTGCATCTTTATAGCCGCCGAAAGCCGTTGCCTGAAAGTTGACTTTTCAGCATCTCTTAATTTCTCTGAATTGCAATTTCAGAAATAGAGGGAGCGGGGAAGCAGGTGTACGTGCTGACCAAAGAAGCTGCTCTTTTGATCCTCCTTTTATTTTAGACACATTCACTTAATCATCGGAGGGCAGTCCCAGGCCGGAAAAAGCAATTTGACATCCTTCTGGCTGAACACAAAGCTCGGTCCAGGGAAAAAGAGGTCTCTAAAGATAAAGAGCATCTTCCACCATCAACAAGGGAAATACATCAGAACCAGCCTATACCAGCACAAGACTCTCTTTTGGGATCTTCAATGAACTCTGGGCCAGAACTGAAAGTAGCATCTCCTGCAAAATCCAGACCACCCAATTCTGTACTTCCTAGGTAAGCCTCCCCCTTGGGAAAGTCTTTGTCATGCTGTGGGTCCATGATAGTGTTTCTGTTGGCACAGGACTTGTGTCACGTTGCTACACATTCCTGTGTAGCAAGACGCAATCCATTAGGGTTTGTGCTTCTTTTTACCAGATGGAAGTAGATAGCTGGGAGGATGCTCTATCAGCCACTAGTTTTTATCTAGTAATCTGCTGGTTGTTGTCTTTGTTATAGATGGCAGAAGAGATAATGAAACAAATGATAAACAGATGAATTGTCAGGATATCCCTTTAGATCAGAGGTATCAAACTCAGCCTCCAGGTGGCCTGGGCAGCAAAACTCCCAATTAGGCAGGATCCAGATGAAAATGTAATAGGGAAATGTTTAACAAAGTAAATGAAAATAGAATACAATATATATAATGTTAATTTGTGGTTTTCTAAGTCAGTATGCCTCCCACAGAAATCTGTTTCTATTTGAGTTTGATACCACTTCTTTAGACCAATCAATAAAGACCAATCCTAGGCCATTTTGAATTAGTATCAATTAACTACGTTTCTTGAAATCTTTGGGACTTTCCCAGAAGTAGTCTGAAATGAAAATGAGAAGAGCAGAAGATATTCTTCTCTCAGTCCTTTCCATACAGAGGAAACTGTTCCTTCTCTCAAGGCATTGCTCTTGGGAACAATTAATTCATTTTGGTAGGGCTCCATTTGCCATCTTGGACAGAAATGAGAGAACAGGAAATACGGAATTAAAACTCATTTGAATTTTCGAGCAGTTAAAGATCTACATGTTTCTTTTGCTGTGGGAAATCAAATGCTATTTTGAGCATCAAAGTGATTTCTAGTTGCAAAAGTGACTAGATAGAATGCTGTCCTGGTGGGGACCTGTGTCCAGGAAGCAAATGTATAAAGTGACTTCAGTGAGATGTATAGAGAGGCTTGTAGTGGTTTTTTAAAGGAGGAGGAAAAATAGAAAAAAAAATTTCAGCAGTTGTTAGACAATCAGCAACCCCTCTGTATCACTTCTCTTGTTTTGGGGCTTGCGTTTGGTCCAATGTGACTGGTAGAGGGAGTCCCTCTGAAGAGGAAATTATGATACTGGCCCAAGGCTCGGGGTGTATTGAAGTCCACAGTGACACCAGCATCATGCAGGCCCACATTGCCATTATTGTTAGCAGCAGCAACAGCCACAGAAACAAATTCATCTTTCTGTCTGTTCAACACATGGCACTTTCTAAGTGTCTCTTGCTTTGCAATCATTTTATTATTCTCCTTACCATAAACCTGGAAGTTGTCTGGTCTTACTGTAACTCTTTCACAATGAGAAAACTGTTTCACAGCTTCAGGTTGGGTACTAGACTTGTCTCTCCCCCCTTCTACACTCCATTTTGTCTATTTATATGCCTGTTTCAATAGCACTCTTCCAAAAAGGAAAACTTGGGCTCATGCTCAGTCCTTAGACTCGTCATGAGCATGTGTGCTCATGTGTGTATGTATGTGTGTATGTGTCTGTGTCTGTGCAATCTCTTCTCTCTTCATTTTTTATTGTATTTTCAAAGAAATGTGTGTCTTTGAGGAAGCTGCATATGTTCACGTTCTTATAGTCTAGTGACTAGGGGAGTAAGCAAATATGGCAGAAATGGTTGGAGGGGATGGGATATGGGCATATCATTGGAAATGCAGGAATAATTAGCACAGTTCTGAAGTTAGCAGTTTCATTTTTAAAAGCTATTTTTCAGAGTTAACATAGGCAAGAAAAACACTGATCCAAACTTGATACAGAGTTCATGGGAAGCAAGGCTTCCTATAAATGTTCAAAGTTGTGAACCAGTGCCAAGAAGACTAAGCATATATAAGGAAAGTTTGGTATTGTAATCGAGTAAAACTTACAAGGGCTCTAACACCTCTTAATGATTGGCATAGTAGTTATGGCACAACTTGTACAAATGGTAAGTGAAAGTAATCAGTATTACTTTCATATAGCTAACTAGGTTTTTTAAAATTTTGTCTTCTCTTTGTTACTTCTATGGTATCTATAAAAAGCATCAGTATTGATGGCTTTCCCTGATTTCATATACAATTTAATCCTAATTGCATCCGTACATAAACATATTCGTTACAAGAAAAAGTTCTAGAGAACAGCTTCAGAATATTCAGGGTTCCTTGTGTCCCAGAGAAAACATTTTCTGGTTTTGCTGCTATGTTCATTCATATTTCCTTTGTGCCCCAAACCTAACTAAGAATCTTTGAAGATCATAGCCTAGAGCTTCCTTTTCCACATTCCTAGCTGTCCTTGGTGCTGAAGGGCTCAAGGCAGAAACTGGTAATAGCCAGGGAGACATTGAAAACCAACCAGAGAGGAATAATTTGTACTTAGTGAGGCAGGATCCACTAGATCCTGGTGCTACTTCACACAGTCTATAAGAGTAGCTCTCTGAACAGTTAGACCAAATTTGACAGGAAGGTGCCAGTGTCCCACCTGCTGAACACTTGGACCTGCCTTTTACATGGGGTGAGCTCTAACTGGTGAACCTATTAGCCTGTTCTCATCAGATATTTGGGATTCCCCTGAACCAGTACTGTTGTAAATAGCCAGTTCTCCTGCTCTCCTGTTTATTCTCTGTGTTTCCTCAATCAAGGTATTTCTCTCTGATTTTCAATTTCCTGTTCTTTTAATTTGAAATAATAATCCCTGCCCTTCTTAACTTCACACAATTATAGTATCAAATAAATTATGAACATAAAAGTGTGATACAAGTGCGAAGGAAGGGTGGTGATAATAATTGCACCTTAGCAGTGGCAGATGGATAGAGCACTGAGCCTGCTGTCAGGAATATCTGCATGCAGATCACTCCTCAGACACTTACTCGCTGTGTGACCTTGGGCAAGTCACTAAACTTCTGCTTGCCTCAGTTTCCTCAGGATAATAATAGCATATACCTCTGAAGGTTGTTGTGAGGATCAAATGAGATAATATTTATAAAGCACTTCGTAGAGTCCCTTGCATATTTTAGGCACTATATAAATGCAAACTATCATTATCACCACATTACACACATATACTCACTTACCCCTTATTGATTTCAAGTGTCCTAAAAAGGAAATGCAGCTCTTACCAAAATTATTGAGGACCTACCTATGAGAGAAAATCTGAACCGAGGTCTTCCTGATTTGAAGGCCAGCATTCTTTCCCCTGTCCTCTGCTGCCCTCTGCCGCTTTATTACCTGTATGACCTCATGCAAATCTCAACCTTTCTGGGCCTCTTCACCTGTACAGTGAGGAAGTTGAATTAGATGACCTCTACAAGCCCTCCCAATTGTACACCTGTGATTCTGTGAACAGCATTATCGAATTCCCCTTCCCTCCCTTTCTCCAAGTTCTGGTGTCCCCAAATTTCTGCCATAGTCTGAAAAAGGTTAGGGCTACAGAACAGGTAGGGGACACTACTTTTCTCCCCTGAACCAAGCTGGATAAAGTAGTAAGAGCAAGTTTGCCTTTCAGACTACTAGAGTGGGAGGTAAGGGTAAATGGCAGTGAGACAAGAGCTAAAGTGTATAGTTTCTTTACCAGTTTCCCCAGGCCAAGACCCCTGCTTCCTACCACTGTCCCCCTCAAGCCCTGCCTTTCCTGATACATAAACTGGCTGGAAACACCCCCCTTTAACCTATAGGACTTTGCCTTGGTCTCTGCTCTAGACGGAAAACTAGCAGGATGTTGGGTAAAGAACATTCTGTACCTAACAAGAATCTTGATCACCCACTCCCATCTTCCCCTGAAAGAAATATACCTAAGAAAAGAAAAAGACCTGGTCCCTGATTTTCTCCCCCAACATGCTGACCATTTACATGTGGGAGCACACAAATGAGAGACCTAATGCCTCTATTAGTTTAGTTCCACCTCAGAGCAAAAGAGGTGCCACTAAGCCAATAAAATGGCTTAAAAAGAAAAATCTATGAGATCCACAGTTCACTTTTAGATTTTTGCTTCATGAGATGGCTATGTTACAAATTTTACTTCATAGGATCATAGATACGCAGCTCAAACGGATGTCAGTGGCCACCTAGTCCAACCTCTCCCATTTTACAGATGAAGAAACTGAGGCCCAGGGAGTTTAAGTGTCCAAGGTCGCACAAGTAAGCCTTAAAGGTGGGGTTTGAACCCAGGTCCTCTGACTCCAAAGCCAGTGTTTTTTCCATTATAATCATCTAGCATTCTGGTGCTTTTCGACTGGCCATTCTGTTTAACTTCAACCATAAACAAGTAAATAAAAGTTTTGTGGTTGGTGGGGGAGGGGTTCAAAAAGACTAATGGAGTGACCTGTTTCCTTGTCCTTGGCCTTTTTGCTCCCAGTGTCATAGAGGCTATATTTCCCTACTCATGGAAAAGTGATGCTAGTTAAAAATAATCAAGCCAAGGTGTTTCTTGTTAGTAAGCCAGAAAAACTCTGAGGGGCTTTTCTTTTAACATAACTATCTTTTGGGAGCTCTGATGGAGAATCGGGCTCATAAAATCAGGTCACATTTCAAAGAAATAAGGAATTCAGGGTTAAAAAATGAAAGGGAAAAGGTTCGCATTCTTTTGTGACATGAAGGAACAACCAGCCATCAAAGCAGAAGGGATAAAAACAGGAGCAAGAATTCTGTTCTCAAAAGCTTCCTGCCTCCTTCCATCTCTCCTTACCTCCTTTAGCTACAAGTTTTGAGTTTCAAATTCTATCCCTCCCTCCTCCGTGAGGCAGTAAACAATCAGGTATAGGTTTTACATGTACAATCTGCTGCTGTTGCTTTGGAAGAATCCAGTGCTATGCAGCACTTGCTATGGCTTTTTTGGGAGGATGGGGGGCAGGGATTGATGTGGTTTTTTTTTTTTTTAAACAAGCTTGCCCATAATCCAGATTGGAATGGCTTTTATTTGTTTTAATGAATTTTTTGGCTAAAGCATGCCACTGAGCAGATCTTATTATACAGAGCCATTTATGCTCATTAAGTAAACAACAGTCAAGTGATGTGGGACTTGTACTTTAAAAGACACTTGGCTATCTAATAGGAGTTAGTAACATCATCTGAGAGGCAGGCTTTTTTTCATGCCAATATAAAGTAAGAGTTTAGCAGCAGAAAGGATTCTGGGAGGGGAACAGATGTCTTCCTTGTTCATTTGTTTTATTTTGAATGTACTTTTCCACTTAGTCTTTTTCTCAGTTCCTCACCAGGAGCTCATTAGACCAATTGTTCTAGGCCTTATCCCCTAAGATACAAATAAAATACTACATGCAACGCGAAATCATTTTTATAAGAAGTTTGTTCCCATAGATTCATTTAATAATCCATATCGAGGGGAAAGCTAGGTGGCACAATGGATAAAGCACTGGCCCTGGATTCAGGAGGACCTGAATTCAAATCCAGCTTCAGACACTTGACACTTACTAGCTGTGTGACCCTGGGCAAGTCACTTAACCCTCATTGCCCCATAAAAAAAAATTAGTAATAATCTATATCGACCAGGTCTGGTTATCATTGTCTGAAGTTGGAAAACAGACTTCCTTTAAAATTGATTTCTTGTCATATGAAGTGTTTTATTTGCATGTTAGGAGATAAGGATTGCACAAATGATTCCATTGGTCTATGGAACTCCTGGAGACAGACTTTCTCTACCAATGATGTTTGGTACTTTTTCTGTAAATTACAGTCTTAGAAGAGATGAAGTTTTTAACCTGGTGTGCACAGGACTGTAGGGAGTGAATAGATTTCAGGAGCTTCATAAACTTGGATGGGAAAAAAATTATATCTTGGGGGCAGCTAGATAGCACAGTGGTAAAGCACCGGCCCTGGATTCAGGAGTACCTGAGTTCAAATCCGGCCTCAGACACTTGACACTTACTAGCTGTGTGACCCTGGGCAAGTCACTTAACCCTCATTGCCCTGCAAAAAACAAAAAAAAAAACAAAACAAAAACAAACAAACAAAAAATTATATCTTTATTTTCACTAAACTTTAATTGAAATTTAACATTTCCTTCAACTACATATATATTTTTAATTATTTTGAGGTCTATAAGTTTTTCCAACTGCCAAATGAGTTTGTGGCATATAAAAGGTTAAGACTCTGTCTTACAGTTCCAAAAGACTCATGATGGAAAATGCTCTCCACATCCAGAAAAAGAACTACGGAGTGTGAATGCAAACCAAAGCATACTATTTTCACTTTTTTGGCGGGGGGGGAGTTGTTTTTTCTTTCTTGTGGTTTTTCCCTTTGTTCTAATCCTTCTTTCACAACATGACTAAGGTGGAAATATGTTTAATATGATTTTGTGTGTGTGTGTGTATGTATGTATATAGATATATAGATATATATAACCAGTATCAGATTGCTTGCTGCTTTGAGGAGAGAGGGAGAAAAATTTGGAACTCAAAATCTTATAAAAATGAATGTTGAAAACTATATATTATTGAAAACTGATATATTAGATCTGGATCATGAGTTTAGAACCTACCCTAATGCACACTATCTATATGACTATGGGAAAATCCCATAACCTCTCAGTGCTTCCAGGAAACTCTCAGAAACTATAAATTAGAGAGGAATTGTTGATGTGTTGTAGTGAGAGAATTTCTACACTGGGGGTTCCTTATATGGATGCAATCAACCAACCAACCCACCCCCACCCAAAAGTGGGAATGATTATATTTGCCATTACCTTCTCTCCCTGAGGTATTATAAAGATTTATGATGGGGTCTCTTAGAGAACTATCTTAACAAATACAATGGGGCAGCTAGGTGGTGCAGTAGATAGAGCACTGGCCCTGAATTCAGGAGGACTTGAGTTCAAATTCGGCCTCAGACACTTGACACTTACTAGCTGTGTGACCCTGGGCAAGTCACTTACCCCTCATTGCCCTGAAAAAAAAATTTTTTTTTTAATACAATGTACAACTACTCAAGCTTTGTGAAGTTAACTAAAATCTGGCATCTCAATAATGTCTCTATTGTTTAATCTTGCCTTTATCCCTTAGACCATCATCTGCAAATAGCATAAATAGCACCACATCTTCAAATCACAGTGGGTATGCACCCGAACTGCCTCTACCCTCGATCGGAGGAGATCTAGCCAGCCGGTTATCCAGCGATGAAGGGGAAATGGATGGAACAGAAGAGACAGAGAAGTTAGACTGTCATTATTCTTCCCATCATCCTCGACCTCTTGGGGTAGGTTTCTTTATGTCTTCATCTCTCCTCTTTCTGCCTCGCTTCCCTAGTATTCAGCTCTCAGCATCACAAGGCTCATCGGCACAATGAGAAGCCAGTGGCAGCAAGAGTTTTCGTGTCTGGGGAGTGTGCTAGCCCTTAAGGTTGAATGGCTGCCATAAAAACACCCTTGAAAATCCCATAAGAGAGAAAGGAGCTGCGGGCTGATTCTGATCCTTTAAACTGCTGGGTATTTGTGGTCCACCTTGAAGCAGTAACACTTGAGGAATGGTATTTATGTAAGTGTACTTGTGCGCTGAACTCCTGGCCTCATCCATCTAAAAACGGAGTGTTGGCTTTCAAGGACTGCTCTCACCCATCTGCTCAGAGAACTGTCTGTCTTAGCAGTACCCCAGTCTGGCTGCTCTGGATGGTTTTCTTCCCTGTTGCTTCTAAATTTTATTGTTATTAGTAAGTGTGACCATATGGCACCAGAACCAAAGAAGTTGCGTATGTCTATGAAGTGGGGGAGGGAGGATTATGTCAACATGAACCAATAAAAGGCAGCTCTTAGAACCCTCAGCAGACTTTTTTTATATAAAGGTAGTCGATGGAAACTGTGGTGGTGGTGGTGGTGGTGGTGGTTCAGTAGTTCAATTGTGTCTGTCTCTACATAGCCCTGTGGACCATATCACACCAAAGCTATCCATGGGCTTTTCTTGGCAAAAATACTGGAGTGGTTTGCCATTTCCTTCTCCAGTGGATAAAGGCAAACAGGTTAAGTGACTTGCCCAGGGTCACACAGCTAGTAAGTATCTGAGGCTAGATTTGAACTCAGGTCTTTCTGACTCCAGGCTCAGTGCTCTATCATCTAACCCTCCTAGCTGCCTCAAGTAGTGGTACAACAAGGCAATAGTAGAGACTTTTTCATTTTTGAAATGTGAATATTAGAAAGAGACTAACAGAGGCAATGTCAGTTATACTTGGTGGGTGGCACTGGCCTGAATTGTATGACCCCATCATCCTTGCCAACAACCATTCATGCCAGCCAACCCCTATGGTCTTTATGGTACTTGGAAAGAATGGTCATTTGACTAGCACAAGGGCTACAGAATTAAGTCAGCTGGCCATGGTTGCGGAGAGGGGAGGGTTGTTTTTTGTTGTTTGAGTTTTCTTCCTCTTTAAAATGAGAGTATTAGAAAAGGTGGCCTCCGAGGACCCTTTTAGACCTAGATCTGTAACCCTGTAGCCTACGATTTTCTTCGTTTTATTCACTCACACAATAGCCCAAGATTTATCCTTTCAGCTAGTGCAGTGGGAACAGTGGCCAAGAGCTGGTAAGAGCAGAGGTATCCCTATGCTGTAAAACTCACTGGTGGGCCTGAACCAGATCAAAATGTAATTGGGAAATGTTTAACAAAAATAAGCAAAAACACAGTACAACATAGATAGTGGCAATGATTTGAGGTTTCCTAAGTGAATATGTGGATAGCAATGATCTGTTTCTATTTGAATTTGACTCCACTGGGTCAGATCACTTACAGATTTTTTGAGTGAGGAGAAAGGGTGGTAGGGGTAGATCTTATGCTGAAAAAAAAAGCTACCTTTCATAGGCTTTCGTGACCAGAAGAATGTAGAGATTGCCTAGATATGAATGTGAGCTGGCCTCTAAGGTACCTTGAATACTTTTTTTTTTTTTTTTTGCACAGCAATGGGGGTTAAGTGACTTGCCCAGGGTCACACAGCTAGTCAGTATCAAGTGTCTGAGGCTGGATTTGAACTCAGGTACGCCTGAATCCAGGGCCAGTGCTCTATCCACTGCGCCACCTAGCTGCCCCCTCCTTGAATACTTTTAAAGATCTCTGCCAAGGAAAGCAATTCTCCTCACAAAGGCTAAAGCAGGGAATGAGTGGTAATCAGGAAATCAGGCTGTCAAATATATCAGGTATCCTGTCTTGGGTTGAAATCATCTCCACATAACTATTGCTTGCTGAACCCCACGTTGGAAGAAACCTCACAATTTCTTCCTCGGTTTATAAATTTATCATAATCTATTGTAGAAAATATTTTTCATGAACAGCCTCAGATTCAGGTCATAGTAAAATTTGAATGCCCCCCCCCAAAAAAAATTACACAGCAACAACAAAAGGGAATTTTCCCCACTTCCTCCTGAGAACTGCTCCTTAAGATGGGTTGATTTCCAGGAAGAGTTTCCAGTATGAGAACTAAGCCAGTACTATGTCTGGGATGAAGGCCAAAGAGCTGCTGGAAGTCCCAAAGGAAGGGAGAAAAGCTAAATCTGAGTTATAGAGTCATTTACAAACTTACCTAAGCTTTTGACTCAGCCAAATGTCACCTTTTTACAGTCTCTCTTCTCCTTCCATTGGTCTTCTAAGACTCCTAATGTCATAATCAAATAGTATTTATTAAGAAGCTTCATCCTTGGGGCAGCTAGGTGGCGCAGTGGATAGAGCATGGCCCTGGAGTCAGGAGGACCTGGGTTCGAATCCGACCTCAGACACTTAACACTTACTAGCTGTGTGGCCCTGGGCAAGTCACTTAATTAAAAAAAAAATTTAAAAAAAAAAGAAGCTTCATCCATATATTTCAGCTGTATGAATTAATTAATTAAGCATTCAGCAAGTATTAAGTACCTACTATGTGCCAGGCACTGTGGGAGGCACAGGAAATGTAAGTACAAAGAGTGAAATATTCCTTTCTTTTTTGTTTTGTTTTTTTTGTTTGTTTGTTTGGGTTTTTTCAAGGGTTTTTTTGTGAGGCAATTGGGGTTAAGTGACTTGCCCAGGGTCACACAGCTAGTAAGTATCAAGTGTCTGAGGCCAGATTTGAACTCAGGTCCTCCTGAATCCAGGGCCAGTGCTCTATCCACTGCGCCACCTAGCTGCCCCGAAACATTCCTTTCTCACGATGAGTTTATATTCTAATGGGAGATAGCAAGTACATACAACAATATATGTAGTGAAATTACAAAGTTAATAAATATAAATTAAATAGTTAATTACAAGGTAGTTTGGGACAGAAAGCACCAGTGATTGGAGAGATTAGGAAAGACTTCATGCAGAAAATGGTACCTGAACTGCATTTTAAAAGGAGAAATGAATTCTGTAAGACAGAAGTAAGGAGGGAGTACATTCTAGGCTTGAGATGAAAGATGGAATGTCAGGTGTAAGGAACAAAGAGAGGGCAGCAGAAGGTTTTCTGAAATGATCTCATTGGTGGGGTGTTTTCTCCCTAGATTTGTCCTTTAGCACAATGCCTGTGTGCACTCCTTTTGAATTTCTTTTCCCAAAGAGCTATAGCATCTCAAGAGTCATCAAAGAGACCTCAAAAGGTCCTTTAGAACAAGTCTTTTACCCTATCTCTGTTGAGTGGTCATCCTCTCTTCTTTTTTGCGTTTTGGTTTTGGGTTTTTTTGTTTGTTTGTTTGTTTGTTTTTTTAGTGAGGCAATTGGGGTTAAGTGAGTTGCCCAGGGTCACATAGCTAGTAAGTGTTAAGTGTCTGAGGCCAGACCTGAACTCAGGTCCTCCTGATTCCAGGGCCAGTGCTCCATCCACTGCGCCACCTAGCTGCCCCCCATCCTCTCTTCTTGCGGTCTTTCAGAGATTCAGAACTCACTCTATTCTAAGACAAACCATTTGACTTTGGGACAGGAAGTTTTTGGTAGGAAGTTGTGCCCTATACTGAACTAAAATCTGCTTCTTTGTAACTTTGACCCATTGTTCCTAGTTCTGCCCTTAGATGACTGATACTAAAGATCAGAGAAGTTAGAAGGGACCTCAGAGGCCATCTAGTCAAACCTGAAATCCACCCATAGTCCTGTTCTACAGCATCCCCAACAAGTGGTCATTTAGCATTTGCTCAAACCCACCACCTACTGGGATATCGTATTCTGCTTTTAGGTAGTGGAATTGTTAGAAAGCTTTTCCTTTCTGTGAACCAAAACCTGCCTGTATCTTCACTTCTTCCTAGAACACCTAGTACTACACTTTGAGGCCAAACAAACAAACAAAAAAGTCCTGACCCCTCTTCCATATGATAGTCCTTAAAGTACTAGAACACAGCTAACATGTTCTCCGTAAGTCTTTTCTTCTTCCAGATAAATATCCTCATTTTCTTCAGCCAATCTTCACAGCATGGTCTTAAGACCCCTTACCATTCACATTGCCTTCCAATCAGGGTGCTCTCCAACTTATTGATGTGCTTCCTAAAATGTGGCACCAGAAGTAAACATAGTACCCCAGATGTGCTGACCACAACAGCACAAGTAGAATGGAATCATTGGCTCTTGCGTCTTGACCACTATGCCTTTCTTAATCTATCAGTCCTTTTAGCTGCTATGTCTCAATACTGACTCATTAGGTTTTTAATCTCCCCCCACCCCCACCTCCAACTCCCAGATATTTTTTCATATGACTAAACTTACCTCTACTGCCTTATAATTGTGAAGTTGGTGACTTAAACCCAAGAGTAGGGCTTTACATTTACTATGGTTAAATTTCACTCCACCATTCTAACCTGTCAGGACTGTTTTGGATCTCAGCTCAGTAGTCCATTGTGTTAGCTGTCTCTTCCAGGTTTAGATCAGTTGCAAATTTAATAGTCACAGCATTGATTACTTTGTCAAAGTCACTGACAAAATGTCATAGTTCAACACATAACAATTCAGCCTTGTGAAGGAAGTCTAATATATTTTCTACATGAGGGCCCTCCACATACCTGAGGACAGCTATCTTCCATCTCTCCCCACCCTCCCCAGGCCCTCAAGATGTACAGAAATTTATTGTGGGTGCTGAATTCATAGCTATTAGCACAGCTTAAGAGGCTTTTTGACTGATTAAGAGCATGTGAGTAGTGAGGGACAAAGCCAGAGTTCAAACCCAGGTTTTTTGTCTCCAAATCTAACATTCTTTCCATTGACCAAGCTGCCTCTCATAACTTTTCCTCTCATTACTGCCCAATAGGGCCCTTCTGGTCCAAGGTCAAGATTTGCATTTGGATCTGATATGGTTCTAAAGTTACAAAACTACTTTCATGAAACATTCAGCTGACTGTGGATTCACAGGACTTCATTGCCTACTATGCCCACCAATGCCTCTGTACATTTCCAGGTCAGGCCTCTTTTGTGAATTTAGCCTTTAGCTATGCAGACAGACAATTCTAGAGTGGCCTGATGTTGGGCTGCACCTAGGTTTCTGCAGAAAACCTGGATCTCAAACTGAAGCAAAACAGATTTTTTTTTTGTCTTTATTACAATTTGCTTCTTTATTTCAAATGAGATTGTGCCCAAGAGAGTATTTATGCAAATGTTACTTTTTCTCTACAGTTTATATTATCTTATTAACCTGTAATTAAAATTAAAATGTTTTGTTTCAGTTTTGTTCATTTGGGAGTCGCCTCATGGGACGAGGATACTACGTGTTTGATCGGAGATGGGATCGCTTTCGATTCGCACTAAATTCGATGGTAGAAAAACACTTGAATTCACAAATGTGGAAGTAAGTGAAAATTTCCCATGTGGCATAATGGTACATGTTTTCCTTTATGTCTTTGAATAAGCAGAATTATGGCATGATGGATAAAAAGCCAGCCTCAGAGCCAGAAAGAAAGCTTCAAGTCCTGGCTTTAACATATACTGGCTCTGTGACCCTGGACAAGTCAGTTCATTTAACTCTAAGACTAGAGAATGCAGAGAATATGCCAAATTGCATTGATGAAGGAGTTCTCTGTACCAGTGAAATCACAGGTTTGGTCCCTAGGCTTATGTTTATGAGTAATCTATACAAGGTAAATCCTCAGAAATATGGGGAGTGGGCAAAATTTGATTCTTGCTCTTCCAACCTCTCCTGTTAGCTCTTCCCATTGTTTTGGTGCCTGACCTTTTCTAACCCACCCCCTACCCCACTTCTTATCCTTCATTCTGAACTTTCACAGTCTTAATTTGGAAATGGTTGTCAAGTAATGGATGTTGATAGCTGAGGTGTTGGCATCTGAGGCTTAATATTTCCCAAGGGTATTTACATTTTAATAAGAAGCTCTTAAAAAGGAGGACAGCAACAGCAACAATGCATAAAACCCCAAAGGAATAAAGCTATAATGGTGGACTAGGAGGCAGTAAGGTTATTATTTTGGGGATGAGAAGCCCTGCCCAACACCTCCCTCAGATCACACTGCATAGATAGCCACCTTCTCTACTCAGCAGTACAGGAAGTCTCAAGGTGTTCTTTTCCAAAAGTGAGCTGCATTGGCACATTGCTTATTTTCTCAGAGAGGACCAAAATGGCATCACCATGTTGGAGGTCAGGGTACAGTGTGTCTGACTGGCTGATCAGACCAATATGATCTCAGAAGGCTCCACCACAGAACATTTAGAGTGGAAATTTCTCTAAAATTGTACATCTCGCATTTCTTTGGAACTGCTGAAATTTTACTTACTGGTACATCAGTATCACAGATCCTGCGTCTCTGTGTCTAGTATCATGGTCCATAATTCTGATGAAAATCAGACTTAAGTTTTCACTCAGTAAACTTTCTCCATATAAGCCAAGCCAAGCAAGAGATTAGAAAGGTGCCTCTCCCAGATAAGCCTTCTTCACTCACTGGCATTTTTCTCTCTCAGATCCAGTCTCAAAGGAATTCTTGGTTCCTTTTCATATTGTTACCCTCCCCAAAAAAAGAAATATCAAATCTGATTTCCCACAAGGTGCCAACTGAACTATAAGCAGTTTATACATCACATGTAGTAGGCTATGGATTGAATGTTAATTTATTTATATATATATATATATATATATATATATTGCAGGGCAATGGGGGGTTAAGTGACTTGCCCAGGGTCACACAGCTAGTAAGTGTCAAGTGTCTGAGGTCCGATTTGAACTCAGGTCCTCCTGAATCCAGGGCCAGTGCTTTATCCACTGTGCCATCTAGCTGACCCATGTTAATATATTTATCCTTTTGTGTGTGTGTGTGTGTGTGTGTGTGTGTGTGTGTGTGTGGCAACTGGGGTTAAGTGACTTGACCAGGGTCACACAGCTAGTAAATATCAAGTGTCTGAGGACGGATTTGAACTCAAGTCCTCCTTACTCCAGGGCTGGTGCTCTATCCACTGCACCACCTAGCTGCCCCATGTTAATATATTTATAAGGAAGGAAAAGAAGCATAGAACTCTTCCATATTCAAGGCACTGCCCCTGGGTCTAAAAGGATAGTGTCTGTGTCCACCAAAGACGCCTCCAGTTAGCATCAAATACAAGGTCTTTGTCTCTAGTTATTTGGATACCAGGTATTATATACCCTTGTGAAGTGTCCACCCTTCCTGTGTTCTCCGGGAATCAGAAGGAGTCTTCAGTCTTCACAGATGCCTCCTTCATGTGTTATGAAAAACAGAGTTGACCTAGATCTGAATCCCTGGTGTTCACTCACATGAAATTCAGTATTCCCCACCCCACCTCCCACAAGGCCTCTACAACCCAAGCATTCTTTTATTCTCCAACTTTGTGTGTGTGTGTGTGTGTGTGTGTGCACGTGTGTGTATCTTGTTTCCCCCATCACTGAGCAACATTAAAGCAAATTTTGAAGAGTGAGACATCCCATTGCCCTCAAGGCCTCTTTACCTATATCCACTGGAGCCAAAACTGGAAGGCGGGCAATCGATGAGGGCACTGAATATTCATATTAGAGAAAAAAGGACCATAATTAACTTCTTCTTCTTTTTTTTTTTTTTAGTGAGGCAATTGGGGTTAAGTGACTTGCCCAGGGTCACACAGCTAGTAAGTGTCAAGTGTCTGAGGTAGGATTTGAACTCAGGTACTCCTGACTCCAGGGCCAGTGCTCTATCCACTGCACCACCTAGCTGCCCCACCATGATTAACTTCTAGCTATCTCGGGAGATTCTGATACAGGATTATCATCACAAATGCAACAAGATTAACCCCTTACTCACCATGCCTATTGACAGGACTGTCCATTTTTAACATGTCTCAATCCCTATCATAGGGAAGTTAACCAAAGAGCTTCAGTGGAAACAAGTCTAGCAGCTCTGAAATTCACTGCCTTTTGGTTCTCAGAAATAAGTACATAGAAACTGATTGAGAAAGCAGCTAGGTGGCGCAGTAGATAAAGCACTGGCCCTGGATTCAGGAGGACCTGAGTTCAAACCTGACCTCAGACACCTAACACTAGCTGTGTGACCCTGGGCAAGTCACTTAACCCCCATTGCCCCGCCAAAAAAAAAAAAAAAAAAAAAAAAAGGAAAGAGAAAGCTACCTCCTGATTTTGGGGGGCGGTACTCCAAATAAAGAGCTCTCTCTTGCTCCCCACATTCTCCTTCCACAGCTCCTCACCTCCATCATGCCATACCCATCTTGGCTCTGTTGTCCTCATGCTATGGTGGAAGGATAGAAAGATGAGGGGAGGGGCAGCTAGGTGGTGCAGTGGATAAAGCACCAGCCTTGGATTCAGAAGGACCTGAATTCAAATTTGGGCTCAGACACTTGACACTTACTAGCCGTGTGACCCTGGGCAAGTCACTTAACCCTCATTACCCCAGAAAAAAAAAAAAAGAAAGAAAGAAAGATGAGGGAGAGAACAATAAATTGTGCTTCAGCTGCCTGACTATGCAGGCTAGGAAAAAGCACTTCTCCTCTGAGGCTGGTTTGAAAAAGCAGGGTTGTATTGAGTAGCCCTTAGGGGAAAGGTAGAAACCCTCAGGAGTGAAGACAGCAGAAGGCATGCCTTGGTCTTGACACAGAATCTAAATGTTCAGGGTATGGTAGATAATATGGCCTCGGGCATTACCTTGATAGCAGGCAAGACCAGAAAGTGGAAAACTGAGCCTTCCTACTACTGTCCATGCGGGGTATCCAGTTCTGGTATGTACCTGAGCACTTACTCCCATTGAAAATTGCTGGCATTAAAAATTGTGTATGTAGTGCCGAGCATGGACTCAGGAAAATCTGTATTCAAATCCTACCTTAGACTGTGGGCAAGTCAGCCTCTCTGAACCTGTAAAATAGTTTATTTTGATAATCTGATCACACCTGCCTCACAGAGTTGTTATGAGGCTCAAATAACATAATACCTAAGGCACAGAGCAAACCTTCAAGTGTTACATAAATGTCAGCTGCTGTTGCTGCTATTATGACAAAGAACTGCTGATCACTGATATAGCTCCCTTTTCTTTGGACATACGTCTCCTCCACTGGGCCTGGGGGGTGGTCATTGCATCATCTCTTCTTCCGTAGGCACAGGAAAAAGTGTCCTGGATAACAATCCCACCCCTAAGAGTAACGATTGCTGAGAGGGAAAGGAAGAGCAGGTGGAGGAGGAGACGGGGAACAGCAGCAAGACAAGGAGTTTGGCTGTGTTGCCTGGAACCTTTTCCTTTCACTGACCACCAAAAGGGAGTCATTGTCAATATCCTTGTATCTGCCCTGAATGGCAGCCTCCACACTTGAAAAAAACATTTGCAAAAGAATAAACTGGATTCCCCCAAATGGAGAACATTGTGGATTCTGGAGAACAGTCGTTTTCTTTCCTGGACCCAGTAAAGGGTAGAGTAGAGAAACAGGGGGAACCCAACCACTTAGATTGGACTCAGTTATAAAGAGGGAAATTTGACCCCGTTAAACTCCAGGGAGAGTTGACTAGGCCTTAGGGAGCAGTGGCTGTGTAGCAGGTGGCTATGGGAGAGCTTTTGCAGAGCATTATACGATAGGAAGGGATTGGCCAAAGGCTCCGACCTCCCATTTCTCACTTCAAGTTGGTGCTTTAACCCAGAACTAGTCTCCAGCCTTCCTAAATTCCAAATTAACATTTCCCATTAAAAACTGACAAACATGAAATTGCTTAGGGAAAAGAGCAGTGCACAGCACCAGGATTATATTCCAGACTGCACATCTGGACCTATCTAAAATTAAACCACTCTGACGCTCCCACATGGGGAATAGACCAAGAATCGGGACCCGCTCAGACTGAGAGAAATAGCATGGTCCAGTGGGAAAAGAATTGGTTTTGTTTGTTTGTTTGTTTGTTTTTTAGTGAGGAAATTGGGGTTAAGTGACTTGCCCAGGGTCACACAGCTAGTACATGTTAAGTGTCTGAGGCCAGATTTGAACTCAGGTACTCCTGACTCCAGGGCCAGTGCTCCATCCACTGCGCCACCGAGCTGCCCCAGGGAAAGGAATTGTTAAAGCACCTGGGTTCAAATTGTTGCTCTGCCACTTAACCTAAGGCAAGTCCCTTCACTTCTCTTGGCCTGAGTTTCCTTATCTATAAAATAAGGAGGGTGGTCAAGATGACCTTTAAGGTTCTTCCTGCTCTAAATCTATAATCCTGTGATAAAAAAATTTTAGAGACTCTGCTTCTGGAGTTTCCAATAACAGGCTACGGTTAAAGGCAAGAGGGAATAATAGGGCAGTAAAGAAATGAATGAATGAGAAGGGCAATAATTAAGAATCTGGCTTCCTGAAGGTTTTTGTTTTTCATGGTTTGGTCCCCAAAAGGTTCTCTTCCCCAAACCGGACTGCTCAGAGCTAATCTGAACCTCAGAAGGACATTGCCAATGCTGATGCTTGCTGTCTTCTCTCATTTTTCTTTCATATTTAGGAAGATTCCTCCTGCAGCAGATAGTCCCATGCCCTCGCCAGCAGCACATATCACCACCCCTGTTCCAGCATCTGTTTTACAGCCTTTCAGCAACCCTAGTGCCGTGTATCTTCCTTCAGCACCCATCAGCTCAAGAATCACTTCTTCTTACATAATGACATCAGCCATGCTCTCAAACGCAGCCTTTGTGACAACGTCGGACACGGGTTCCATCGTGTCACACACCACAGCTTTCCCCCATGTGGCTGCGACGCTAAGCATCCTGGACCCAACATTTAAGGCTCCATCTGCTATGTCCCCAGTGCCAGCTGTCATCCCTTCCCCATCCCACAAGCCATCCAAAACAAAAACCAGCAAATCCTCAAAGGTCAAAGACCTGTCTGCCCGTAGCGATGAGTCTTCGAGTAACAAAAAGCGAAAGCCACAGTCTTCTTCCTCTTCCTCCTCATTAACCTTGCAGACATCTCCCTCGTCTTCATTTTCAGGGCCCCACAAAAAGAACTGTGTCTTGAACCCAATTTCAACATTGAACTCCTATCAGGCGACATCTTCCTATAACAGTCTGTCTGTGCACAGTACAAACAATGGAACAAGTCCACTCAGTGCCAAAATGGAGCCGTCAGGACGGACTTCACTGTCAAGTAGCTCCACAGACTCTGTAAAACATATGAGCGCAGTAGTCAGCAGTATTGACTCCTGTAGCCTGACAGTGCCCTCCCTGGTGCACCACGCAGGGGATCTGTCCCTGGCCGCACACAATGCAGTGTCTTCTCTACCCCTTTCTTTTGACAAATCAGAAGGGAAAAAGCGTAAGAACTCTAGTTCTAGTAACAAAGCCTGTAAAATTACTAAAATGCCTGGTATGAATAGCGTTCACAAAAAGAGCCCGTCCAGCCTTATCTCGCCGGTGCCAGATCCTGCTAACAGCTCCATCGCTCGGCAGGTAAGGGACCCCAGCCTTCCAGCTGCCTTTTTTTTAGGTTCCCAAGAAAGCACATCCTCACCAATGTCGTGGTGGACTTCATGAGCCGATCAAAGAGGCTGCTTCAGACCAGGATGTCTTAGACATAACTAGGTATGTAGAGGCAGGAAGAGGCAGTAGACAGAGTGCTACACTTCAAATCAGAAGACCTAGGTTGAATACTGCTGCTGGTACTTGTCTTGTGAACATGGGCAAGTCACTTAGCCTCACGGGGCCTCAAGTTCTTCAGCTGGGCGAAAATGGGAGTAATACCACCTGTAATACTACACAGTTGTGAGGATCAGATGGGACAGTGTATTTAAAAGGCTTTGTACACCTTAAAGTGCTACATAAATATTTGTTGTTATCATCATAATTATTAGCATTCCCCAAAGGCTTGAATGCTTTTCTGTTGAACAGTTTGAGTTAGTTGGCCTAGATGGTCCCATCTACCTCTCCAGGGTCAAGAAATCCCCTTCAGTATTCTCTGCCCCTCTGGTCCCTTCTTCTCATTAGCTGGTTCCTCCCAGAACCTCCATTTTAAGACATATGCCCAGGCTAGCCATGTCTTCATTCCTCTCCAGGCTCCACTCCTAATTCTCTGGACTTTCTCTACCCATATTCCTACCTTCCTTTTTATTTGTTTTCTTCCCACATTAAAATGTGAGCTCCTTGAGAGTAGGGGCCATCTTTTCTTTCTTTCTGCTTGTATCGGTGTTAGCACTCTACCTGGCCTATGGCCTATGGCCTATTAATAATGCTTATTGACTTGCCTTAACTTATTTCTTCCATACCCTTCACTCTCTTGTAAAGTACTGGGCTCTTTTCAAAACCACAGGAAAGAAATACAGGGGATGGGGTGAGAGAGTAAGGGCTTTCCTTCCAACAGAAGGATGTGTTTTAGTCATTTGCTGTCCTTTTTATTCTTTTTTTTTATTTCAAGTTTCATATTCTCTCCCTCCCTTCCTCCTCCTCTTAAGAAAGCAAGCAATTTAATATAGATTATACATGTGCACACATGCAAAACATTTCCATATTAGCCATGTCACAAAAGAAAACACAGACAAAATAATAATAAAATAAAAAAGCCTTTAAATCCACATTCATACTCTATCAGGTCTTTCTT
This sequence comes from Dromiciops gliroides, assembly GCF_019393635.1. Lineage (NCBI taxonomy): Eukaryota > Metazoa > Chordata > Mammalia > Microbiotheria > Microbiotheriidae > Dromiciops > Dromiciops gliroides. The sequence continues at coordinate 146,204,004 of NC_057865.1, forward strand.
GGGAGGTGGATAGCATTTTTCATCATAAGGCCTTCAGAATTGTCTTGGATCATTCATTGTATTGCTGAGAATAGCCAAGTCATTCACAGTTGATCATCAGACAATATTGCTGTTACCGTGTACAATGTTCTCCTGGTTCTGCTCATTTAACTTTGCATCAGGTTTTTCCATTCAGTCACTCTAAGCCTGTCTCCTGCAGCCCCTTTCCTAAGCCAGACCACAGTCTTTTCATGATTCTCTTAGGCTAAGTTCCTCAAAATGTGGACGTGCTGAAATGTGAGTTCCAGTGTTAGTGACATAGAAAGAGGCAGTCTGCAGGTGAATGGCTCTGGAGTATAGCAAAGCCTTTATAATTATCAGAGGAACAAGACTGACTCTGCTTCCAGCCAAGTTCCCAGAAATAGCCAAATTCTTGGAGTGCTACACACCATAGAGGCTGAGGATAGGATATGGGCAAAGAGCTCTTTGCTGCAAAGTAAAGCCTAACATTGGGTTGACACAAAAAACTGAAGGGAGTGAGTGGCCCCATGGTAGCTGAGTGAAGAAGAGTCGTGTCTCAAAGGTAATATGATTCTGAAGGTGGTTAGCTCTCTAGTTTAGTTGGGTTAAAAAAAACTTTTTAATCTTTAACCTATGTGATCCCTAATTTGCTTGGTTACCAGTGGCTGGGGCTCTCAATACCTGCTCGTGCAAATTAAACTCTGAAACATAAAATAACCAGGAAAGAAATGATAAAATGGGTCAATGAAATAGAACTTGGTCATGATGCCATGTTTCTTTTTCCTGTTCCCCAGGCTTATTACATAGTAGCTGGGCTAGAGAGATATCTTCATTTTCCTTCCCCTCAGGTAGGGGAAAATGTACTTGTATCCCATATACCAAGTCATATACCAAGGAAATCACTTGTGCTCATAGGGAAATGAATGTGCTATAACAGTAACAATAATAATAATAATAAATTATACTCTTAGGGAAATGGATTTTTGATGATGATGATAATGATAGCATTATATAGCACTTTAAGGTTTGCAGCGTGCTTTACATAACTTATTCAGTCTTCCCAACAGCTCTATGAAGTAGGTACTCTATTTTATAGATATGAAAATTGAGGCACATAGGTGCTATTATTATCCCCATTTTACAGTTGAGGAAACTAAGAGGTTAAGTGACTTATCTTGGGTCACATAGGTAGTAAGCTTCTGAGGTTAACTTTGAACTCAGATCTTCTTGACTCCAAATGCTGCTCTATGCACTGCACCATCTAGTGGCTCTGTGCAATATAGCTTGGAATTAGGGTAAGAGTTTTGGTAACCACTTAAGGAGAATTGAAAGGAATGATCAAGATGAGGAACTTAGAAGTTGTGCTACCAATGGCATGGATGGGAGCTTCATTGATATCAATAGTAGAAAGATTTTTATGATGTAGGGTCTCTCACCAGTGATGGGTATCTGTCTGTCTGTCTCCGGTCCTGTTGCACAAGTTCACAGTTTGCATCAGCAGAACATTATGGGCAAAGAACTATGCCCAGGTCCTACCTGGACATGGAATAAGTTGGTATGAGCACTTAGGTTTGGGGGTAAGGATAGACATTAAATTGCTTAAAAAGATGTTCATATATTTTGATTGTATCCGTTGGAGTTTATGAGACTCATTAAAACATGGCAAGGGGATGCTGAGGAAAAGTCTACAAGACAAAGTGGAAGAGAATATTAGTCAGTAAACAATTATTAAGTGCCTACTCTGTTCTGGATACTGTCCTGAGTGCTTAGGATACAAATATAGATAAAAACAATAATATCCCTACCCTCAAGAAACTTACAATTTAAAGGGAGAAGACAACACACAAAAATAAGCTTAAATGGGGAGGGGCTAACCAGGGAGAGGCTCATCTACAGACAGTACCTACATGCAAGGGCATGATTTGAACAACGAAGTCCAAAAGCAGCGTGGTTAGTAGAAAATGGAGAGAAGTTTGTGGTGAGCCCCCTCTTTAAGTAGAGTCCTCGGAGCCCACCACCCTATCCTCCCTGACCAGTCAGAGGATCCAATTAGAGGGGCAAAGAATCCTGATAAGATGAGAATACCAAGCATTTTCAATCTTACAGGAGTCACAAGAGAACATGAGGGAAAGAGTTACCGGTAGAACTCTGAAGAGAAATGCAATAGCTGTAAGCCACGGCCAGAAAAGGGAAAGTAAGAAAAGGACAAATGTTATAATAGCTGAGGTGGCTGATATTCTAAATAACAAGACTGGATATGCTCACCTCTATAATTCTCAGATACCTTCAACATCCATGAACACAGACTTTGACTGCAATATTCAGGGCCTATTCTGGGGGGTTAATGTTATCCTAGGCAGTTCTAAGGATCAAGAGTAGGACCTTTGTCTTCATTCTTCTTTCTATTCCCCTCCCCATCCCCACATAAAAGTTGATTTGAAATAACTAGATTGAGGATCATAACTAAATCTATTCCATGAAGAATCTTTTTACTTGTGTAATTTTGCCTTTAGCTTGATCATAGCAGCATGTTAGGAAGGAAGGAAGGAAGGAAGGAAGGAAGGAGGGGGAGAAAGGGAGGAAGGATTTGCCAGGGCTTTAAAAATATTATTTAATTTGCTCCTCAGAATAGCTCTGGGAGGGGCAGCTAGGTGGCACAGTGGATAGAGTACCAGCCCTGGAGTCAGAAGGACTTGAGTTCAAATGCGGCCTCAGACACTTAACACTTACTAGCTGTGTGACTCTGGGCAAGTCACTTAACCCCAATTGCCTCACCAAAAAAAAAAAAGAATAGCTCTGGGAGGTAGGTGAAAGTATCATCCCCATTTTACACTTAAGGAAACGAAAGCACAGCACTGTTCCTTTGTCTCCTTGATAACTGTGGAGCATTTGCTCCTCCTCTTGCTGTGGCACACTGACCTAAAAGGAGAGCCTAAGAGTTGTGGGGAAGGTTTTATATCAGATCCATGTGCCCCTAGATAAAAAGCAGCCTTTGTTAGAGATAAAGAACAAGTGTGAGGAGGGTCTGCTGTGTGCTTGATTCATCCTAAGCTCATGCATGTGCTCACTCACTGATGGAAAGACTAGGTCTTAACTGAGTTAGGTGATTATCAGGTCCCCTGACCAACCTACCACCATCTAGGACCTATAATTTGCATACATGTCTGAGGAAATGGAATTTGGAATTTCCTGCTCTGCTCTGGAGGTTGCTCCTTCAGAGGTGGGATTGGATCATCAAGGGTCCATTCCAAGGCACTGACATTACCTTTTTTTCTAAGGCAAAAACAGTCCATGCTGAGTACCCTTCTGTGAAGGAAAAGAATTCCAAGCACTTCTCCACCCCTTCTTCCTTCCTCCCACTTCTTCACACATCATCTTCTTTCCCAAGCCACACTGTGTGTCTAAGTATTGCTTCATTGGTATCTTTCAGGTTGGAAAAAATAGCAGTGTAGCTTTGTCACAATCCAGTCCTTCAAGCACACCCAGCCTGGCACACAACCGACAGGTGAGTGGTTTCAGTCCGAGCACTTTAATGCTTCCTCAAACACTTGCTGCAGGATGTAATCCCATGAAAGCTGGAGTGTCATGTTAGGAGAGTGCACAGTATAGAAGGGAGTCCTTACAAGAACCACGGAGTGTTCTTGGAATCTCAAAGGATGAGTTATTTATTCTTGGGCAAAGGGATGAGAACAGTATCTTTTTTGGGGGGGGGGGCAAGGCAGTTGGGGTTAAGTGACTTGCCCAAGGTCACACAGCTAGTTAAGTGTCAAGTGTCTGAGGCTGGATTTGAACTCAGGTCCTCCTGAATCCAGGGCCAGTGCTCTATCCACTGCGCCACCTAGCTGCCCCACAAAATACCTATCTTTAACACAAAAAAGATGACTTATTTAGACCATTCAATCACCTCCATTTCCAAATATATTTGTCCCTCTTCCTTTCTTTAGAGAACCCAGCCCCTTCCACAAAGAATAAAAGAGAAAAAAACCAGTTCAGCAAAACTAACCAAAACACAAACCAAGTGTAACCAGTTTTCCACTCCCATGGTCTTGTTTTTATATCACCTCCATTTCCAAATATTCTGTCCCCCTCCCCCTTTAAAGAGTCCTTCCCCTATAACAAAGACAGTTTAAAAAGAAAGGGGAAAAAAAAGCATCTCAGCAAAACTGACCAACGCATAGACCAAGTGGGACCATATATTCAGTGTTCCACACCCTCTATAAAAAACGGAGAGATGTCCATTTTCCCTTCTCTTCTCAAAGGCCAAACTTGATCATTATAATTATATCGTGTTTAGTTTTGTTTTTAGAAAAGAAAGATCCTAAAACAACATTTGTTGCATTCTTTAAAAAATAATAATTAAACACATGCTAGACAGCACTTTGGGAAGGAAAAGGGGAGTGAACATGACAGTGTAGAAGACCACGGCTCCAGAATGACTAGGAGCCACTATGTTACATGAAACACAGTGAGTTCTTTTCAAAAAGATTTTTTTTTCCCAAAAAGAATTTAAATTTAGGGTCAGGACTTTTGTTAAGGACTTCACTGGATCATTTCCTTGCTGTCTCTGTAGTGGAAATAGTGGAATGTCACAGTGTACGGACTGTTAGGGAAGCGGGGAGTTGGAACTTTGCAAGCACTAGCCATTCTTTGTGTGTGTGTGTGTGTGTGTTTTAAAGTATTTTAGACTTTTATTTATTTATTTACTTACTTCATTTATTTATTTATTTATTTTGCGGAGCAATGGGGGTTAAGTGACTTGCCCAGGGTCACACAGCTAGTAAGTGTCTGAGGCCGCATTTGAACTCAGGTACTCCTGAATCCAGGGCCGGTGCTTTATCTACTGCGCCACCTAGCTGCCCCTAGCACTAGCCATTCTAAACTCATAGCTTGCTTTGGGGTGCCCGTGGGGATGTTTCACCCAGAGTGACATCCACCAGGCCTGGCCTAACCCAAGATCTCCTTCCAGTTTCCAAACTATCAAGATTTAAAGGTATATCAAGAGCAGACTGACTTTTCTGTTTGTAATCTCGGCACTTAGTGTGGCACTTTGTACTGGAAAGCCACTTAATAAATGCTTTTTCATTCATTCAAATTCCCGGTTCCTTGGGAAGGCCGTGGACTCTGGCCACTATACTAAAGATACTCTGCTTAAGGCTGGTACTCTTTGGAAATGCCTTTTCATCCAGTAGCCTGACCTGGAATAAGACCATGCGAAACTGAATTTGCACCCCCTCAGAGAAAGGAATCTCAAACTGGAATATACAAACTACTTATCTCATAGTGTTGTGAGCAAAGCACTTTGTAAAACCTGTAAGTGCTGTAAAAATGGGAGTTATCATTGTTGTTTGTTGCTGCTTCTGTTATTATTATTATTATTTATTTGTTGTTATTGTTGCAGTTTTGAAACAGGCTTTGCTATTCTTTTCTTTCCTAGAAGACAGCAAACCGAACGGGAAGAATAAGAACTCTCCCATAATGAGGAAAGAAACCAACCTTGGATGTCCAATCCCCAGCCACCCTATCCCACCACAGGTGTTAGGGGGTTGGGAGGGGTGGGGTGGGAAGTAATGGGAGGAGAGGTGAGTGTCTCTGCCCTACCTTTGTAAAAACAATTGAAGGTTTACAAAAAAGGTGAAAGAAGAAAAAGTGAATTTGCTATTTCCTGAAAGCCGGAATCGCGATTTCAGTTGTTTTTGTTGATTTAGCTTCACTCCTTCTCTGGCTTCTGGTGTTGCACCGCACCATCAGCTTGTTAAAATAATTCAGAGCAGACACTCCAGAACCTCGGTTCCTGGTTGGCATCTTCCTTAACTCTTGAAGCTCTCACACGTACACTACTTCTTTTTTTGTTTCTGTTTTTGTTTTCCTCCTCATTCCCTCACACCTCCCATTACTCTATGTCCAACCTTGTCACTTTGGAGGGAGCTGGGTCTCAACTCGCTCCTGTAATATAGTGAATGACGGGGGACACTCTGTTTGTGAGGGATCTGGGCCACAGACCCAGTGCACAGGGAGCAGGTAGGAATGAGAGGTTGTGTGAAGCTCTCGTTAATCAGGGTTTAAGCTGCCCACTGGGGCATGAGCCAAATGCTGAGGGCAAAACTAGGTATTTCGGTATCAGCCACACCAATGTTTCAGGAGAGTTGCTACCAACTTGATGATTTGCCCAACATCATTATCTAGGTGTGCGGTTAGGAAAGGATAGTTTTGGAAGGTGTAATCAAGGGCTTCTTTCAGAGTAGAAGGAGAAGGGAGTTAAGTATTGAGGGCAATTGGGGACAGATGGTCTGAGACAGCAAAGCAGGATACCATTAAGGGGATGACACATCACATCCCACATTGCTAAAGTTGAGGCACATGTTGGGGAGAACTGCTCAAAGATGCCTGCGCCACAGCTTGCCCCCACCAACTTGACTATGATAATTCTGAATTTTTTTAGGAGCCTATCTCTTCCTCTGCCTTCCACTCTGGAAAAGCCCATACTTAGTGTCCAATATGCAAGAACCCAAAGTTGTAGGAACCAAAATAGAAAGGAACCCAATGGGGAGAGACACAGAAGCAACTTCAGGAAGGGGCAGGGTTCCTGCATGCTGCTAAAGTTTTTCTGAGTTTTCCACTGTATCCCTCACCTGCATCAGGTGGAAAAAAAAAACAAAACTAACCACAAGGAGGAAAGAGAAGTCTCCCTAGGGAAGGCACCTGAGAAGGAGGGGTCAGTACCACTTCAATACCCTTTATGGACAAACACAAGCATTTCTCAGCCAACTTCCATTCAGACATAGATCTGTGAACCCCTAGGCCACAGGGGGACCCACAGGAGGCACCACAAGACTACCAAATATGCACGTCCTTCTGACTTACCCCAAATGGCCAGATATTGCTTGACACTCCTCCAAAGCTCAGTGCTCACCAGCCTTAATATGGCCAGGTTATTCCTGTGACCCCTGGGGCAATGTAATAATAGCATCCCACTATATAGGAAAAGAGCCAGTGTGTTAGAGGGAAAGTGAAGCTCATGAGAATGTGCTGACTGGAATTGGGGAAGAGAGTCAGGAGATGTAAGGTCCAGTGGAATAGGAATTGTCCCTAGGGGCCAGTGGGTAATCATAGTGCCCTGAAGAAATTCAGAGTCTTGAATTAGGATTTCTTGGTATTGATAATAAATTTAGTTAATAAAATAGATGTTTGCTCATTTCTTTAATATTAGACTAATTTGGGGGAATTAAGGACTAGAAATGCTATGAAGTCTCTGTTACCAAATTAGACATTAATAACAGCCGAACCTGGGCACAAACACGTCCCCTGAATTCTTCCTTCACCTTCCCATCCCCGCCCCCCCACCCAATGATACTACTACTGTTGGGCTTCATCACACAACTGGAATTTGCAAAGATAAAAGGCAAACCAATTCGTTTGCATCAATGGAATTGCACTGACAGTGTTTCTTATAGGATTACTAAATTTTTTATATATAAAATAAAGATTTTTTAATCAGGAGTTGATAATAGGTACAGGACATTAGTACAGAGGATTTCATTTTTATTTCTACAGTGTTAAAAGTGCACTTATATGCTGGTTTAATTATGTCTTGGAGAAAAAGAAGAGACTGCAAATAGAAGGGAGATTGTTACTTTTTTCTTTTTTTAAAAAAAAGGCTTAAGACAGATTTTAAGACTTATAAATGTTTAAGCAATTATAATAAACAAGGCTAGACCCTTTGAAAAAGTTTAGAAAATATTCTTAAAATAAATTTTTATAGTGTTAATTTTGTAATAATTTATGTTTTACTATATTACAGAGCTAACTGACCAGAATAGTTTCAGAAACAATATGAAACTTAGGAAAGTTTAAGCAATGTTTATATTTTTAAAATGTTCTTTGAATTATGTTTTTATTGTACATTTCTTCAGATTGAAAAGTGTGTACATATCTTTGTTATTTTTGCACAATTTTTTTGTCTTGTTCAGTTTTAGGAGCAGAAGTCTGTTTTTTTATAATTTATTTTAAGTTGTAAAATTTGCAGGAGTTCTTGTTTTTTTTTTTTTTAAATCTCAACAACAAAGTAACCCTCTGTGATTAATGGACTGTTGCTACTTCTGGAGGGAAAGCAAAGGTTGTGAGATTCAGTGGCTGCTTCTGAGAAAGAAATTCTTGACAGTGACTAAAGGAGCAATTAATTACCAGTAGTTTGACCGCATTTTTAGCTCTTTCCACACATCTTTTCATTGGGAAGCTGGAATGTTGAGATTCTCCATCAAAAGCTGCTTACATTTGTCAACTGGCTCAGAATTAAGTGATGGCATTTCTGGAAAACTGAGCATCCTGAAAACCCACGGTATTTCTTCCTTCACAACAGATCAGTGGTTTATGTCCTAATATGTTAAGATGCTCAGCCTGAAAAAAGAAATGGAAAGAAAACATTTTCTTTTGGGTTCTTAATGGAGTTAAACTGGACCAGCCTGTAAAGCATTATTGTGTAGCATCCATTCAACCATTATTTTTCCACCAACATTCATCAACTTTCTTCAGCCCATCTGTCACTGCGCGCCCCAGTCACCTCCACCTCCATTTGCCTGAAGATCTTGTGATTTGTCTCCAGCAATAGAGGCTCCGAAGCTTTGGTTGTTCCACATACGCAATGCATAGACCTGTCAGCCATAAAAAAAAAAAAAAAGCGACTTGGATAACTTGTATGCCTTCTTTTGTATCAATGTACCAATTGTAAATAATGCTGATCAACCTTTGTAGAGAATAGTTTATACAGCATATTCTATTATTGCTGATTCTCAGTGAACTATTGTTTTAAAAAAAAGAAAAAAAAAGAAATTTTTCTATTTACACCTTATATTTTGTTATGCTGTCAACCCATGGCACTTTAACAAAACTCTGTGGGTTTTGCATAGCTGGTCAGTCATGGGGTATATTAAATACTGTTGTTGCACAGAAAAGAATTTGCACCTGCTCTATTGTGCTTTCCTACTACAGATTTTAGAACCTTTTCCAGAAGACTTTTGAAGAAAGCATGTCCAATCATTCAAAAAAAAAATTATATGCCATACTTGTAGAGTGGATTTCTTTTCTACGATCCATATTTTGTAACACTAAGTATTTCCATTCTTTGTCCCGCACCTTTATGTATTAGCACTATCAGATAGAATTCATTCCATGCTTGTGATAATTGTAAGCAGAATAAATGTCTAAAGTAGGTGTAAATAGTAAATTCTATGGCTTACAGTTTAAAAAAAAAAAAAAAGGAAAAACAGAACAAACATGTATCTGATTGATACTGCCATGGTTCATCACCGGGCCTGGAGATATTCTCTAGTGAGCGATTGTATTTTTTGTTTTGGGGCTTTGTTTTTTTGTTTTTGGGTTTTTTTGGCTTTTTTTTTTGTAACATGGCTTTGTAAATAAAATAATTTATATGTTTGTAAGAAAAATGTGCTATTGTTATTTATTTTTATATAAATTAGACATAACTGATGCTGTTGTTCTTCCAAAAGCCCTTTTTATTAGTCCTTGTAGATTTGGGTTTGTCTTTTCCTGCTCTGAAGTAGCAACCCACAATTCTGCAAGAGAAACCAACTAAAAAGACAAAGAAAATGAAGTATAGCCTTTCCAAATGGGAAAGTTGTCTGTTTCTGACCTCTTTCCTAGTGAAACTAAATCTAACCATTTTATTGCATCAGGATCAAATAAGAATGTATAAATTTCTCCAGAAATTATAAGACCATGGATTTGGGCCTAGAAGGGACCTACCTCCTAGGGCTTCTTGTCTCATTCTCTCATTTATGTAATGAAAAACTGAGACCAGAGAGATGAAGTTATTTCTTGGTCACACATGTAGTAAAACTGGAATCTGAACCCAGGCCTTCTTGACTCCAAGCCCTGTGCTCATTCCACTGCCCCACTTTGATGCTCAGCACAAACTAATAGTTGTAGTTGAAGTTATAGCTTACTTAGGCAAGAGAACCCTTGGGAAAATCTAAGTCCCTAAAATGTCTTTAACCTTCACCCCAAGAGATACCTAACCCTGGGATTTATCAGCTCCAATACTGAATATGCTGCAGCAGAGAATATTGATGAACCTCTTACCAGCTTTTCTATTACTGCTCCAAATTCCTTGAGACATCATGGCTAATTAATGTCCATGTCCCCTACTTGTGAGATCTTGTGAAAAATCATGAACCTTAATAGCAAAAACTACATTGGATTCCTATTGTAATCTGAGCCTCCCAGTGAGAGCCTTTGTACAACACTGAAGGTGGAAGTCCAGAAAAAACCAAATCGAACACAGAAAGATGGTATTTTAACCTAGGTCTATCCCTTAAATGACTTAAAGTAATGATGTCTTACGTGAGTCATCTAAAATAATTCAGTTCTGATGTGTGTGTGGGGGGGGGTTCCCCTCCTGATTGTGACTTCCTGAGGGGGATGTGTATTTAAGTTCTAAAGAAATGTGATTTCATAGGTTTGATTACTTCTCGGCTACTACAGAGTATATAACCCCTGCTTAACTTAGTAGACATCTTCATGAGTGGCTATGAAGTTAAATTTTTTAATCCAAGTCCACATTTATCTATATTACATTTCATCTTGTCAAATTTGGCCCACTGTTCTAGCTTGTTGATGTCTTTTTGAATCCTGGCATACATCTATAACTCCCAGGATTGTGTCATCTGCAGATTTGATAAGCCATCTTTGTCTGCCTCCATCTCATCCATATCATTGATAAAAATGGTCAACAGTGCAGGAATAAGGACAGATTCCCCAAAGCAATCCACTAAGACACTTTCTTCCAAGTTGATGTCATAACATTTCTTTGGTCCTGCCATTCATCCAGTTCTGAATCCACTCTATGCTACTCCTAATCCATTTGTCTCCATCTTGTCCAAAAGAACAAGATGAGAGGGTTTGTCATGCCCTTTGCTGAAAGGTGAGTAAAACTGTATCCACAGCATTTTCCTGATCTACCTGTCTGAGAAGCCTGTCAAAAACAGAAATGGTTAAAATGATCATTTTAAATGAAACTATGCAGACTCTTTAACACTATTTCCCTTTTCTAGATGTTCACAAACCATGGCTTTTCTTGAATTTTGCCCAGACTTGCTGGTCTTGGTAACAAGCACCATAGCTTCCAGTCTTCCCTTGTTCAACAGTCAAACACTTGCTCTTCTCCAGTCCTGTGGCATCACGTTAATTTTTTTTTTTTCAAAAATCACACCAGTCAGGCAACAAGAATTTACTGAGTACTTATCATGTTCCAGAAACTGCTAAATGCTGGGAATACAAATGCAAACAGTTTTTTAGTACCCTGGGGTGTAGCTCATTCAAGCCAAGTCATTTGAACTTGTCAAGGCCACAAAGTTACTCTCTTACTATTTACTTCCTTACCATGGATTTATATTCTCCAAATAAGCATTTTTATTCTGTCCTTTAAAGGTCATATGCCCTTACTGAAAAAACCAAAATAAAATCAGCATTGAGCAGTTCAGTCTTTTGGTCTTTGTTCTTGATCATGATCCCCTCAACTCCCAATGGTACTCCGGTGTTTTTGTTATCATTTATCACCAATCTCATATAAGATCCTTAAGTAAACATGTCAGACATTTGCATTCAACCACTATTATCTGCCCCATGTGTGTTTTAAATCTAAGTTCATCAATAAGTGCCCTCTACCTTCATATCAAGTCCTTTCATACAGTTTCCTGCTTCTTTTTTGGAACTGCTTTTCCTTACGTCTAAAAAACATTATTCTGGGGCATCTCCAATCCCTCCTGTGCTGACTTCCTCTAGAGAATTTAAGTTCATGGAATCTTCATTCTCTGAATCCATTCAAATCTGCTTTCCTCAAATCTAGAGTGCATGTCAGCATATGCTCTGCTTTCCTTTCCTCCTCTATCATGAATCTAAAAGTGAAGTGGTCATTTTGCCCCTAAAGTTACCATCATTTCAATTTTAGCCCCCAGTTCCCCTTTCTGTTTTCTACACATTTAGAAGGATGAAATTATTGTCAAGATAAACCAAGAATTGAGTAGATGCTCTGCTTTTGATATAGACAAAGGTCCAAAAGATATAGAGAAAACCAACATCCCTTATCATTACTTTGTCATTTTCCACTCCAAGCTTTATGATCTGATTTCTGAATTTATCCATTTCTTTCTATCCAAGTGATATGGTATATTCTTTTCCAAAAAAAAATATTGTTTTTTACCATGCTTTCCTCTTCCCGTTCCTGGATTTCCTCATGTGAATATAATTTTTAATATGCAATGCTACTACACTAGCTCTTTTATCTATTCTGTTCTTTGTTAATAAGTTATACCCTTTCAGAGCCATAGTCTAAGTCATGAGACCCATCCCACTAAATCTTAGTGATATAAGGGGGACTCTGGGTATGGAATATTACATATATTGTCAGATATGGTTGGTATATTGGTTGGTTTTGCTGAATGTTTTTTTTTTCTTTTTAATTTTTGTTAGAAGTATACTACAAGAAGTTCCCCCTACTAAGGCAGGGGAAAGAGAAAGGAAATATACAGAAATGCACTCAATGTATTAAAAAAAAAAAGCAGACCAGCAAAAATAAGATTCATTTTTTAAAAAATGTTTTTCATCTCTATATAGACAAATTGTTTCCTTGCAGTAAGATCACTAATCTAATGTATTTAATATCCATACTTTCTATATGTGAGAGGCAGTGTAGAATAGTGGATAGAGTCAGGAAGAACTGGATTCCAGGCCCTATTACTTACTGGCTGTGTGACCCTACCCAAGTCACTTAACCTTTCAGTGTCCCCAGACAATTCTTTTTAAAGCTGTAAATTGTGGAGCAAGTGCCAATCTTCATTGGTTGAGAAAATTTTCTTGCCAGAAGGTCCCTACAAAAATTAAGCCAGTCAAAAAAGAAAACTATGTGCAGACATCCCAGGCCATGGGTTTTTATCACTCATTCTTTTCTTGGATTTTTGTCTCCAAATTACAGAGATTCCCTCCCTCATGCTATTCCTCTTCCTTCATTGCAGTTGCCTACTCTCTGTTGTATCTTGCTTGCTAGATAGAAGCAGTAGTTTTCATTCCCACTATCCCTCTTCAGTTCAAAGTCCTCTCAGTTTGCATCATGTGGGCAAAAATATATGTGTGTATGTGTGTGCATATGTACATATATGTGTATATGTATATATAAAATATATGTATATATATTTTTAAAACCTTCTTATTAAAATGCACATGTTGAGTCGGGGAACCCTTTCATGAAATACATTAGCATGGATCAGTTTATTAGATTAGTTGTTAACCGAGTAGAAAATAAGAAAATAATCAGGGGATAGACAATATGACAGATATTTCTTTCCCCTGGGGAAGAAGGGATGGCTAGAGGTGTAAAGCAGAGGGGATCCTAAACAACCAAAGACCAATTCAACAACTATTTATTAAGTGCCTACTAACTGCAGTGGCAAACAAAAGCAAAGCAAATACCTGATGATTTGAGGAGGAAGAAGGCTCTCTAATAACTAGTGAAACCAGGAAAGGCTTACTTAAGAGGTGGCACTTGAGCTGAACCTTAAAAAAGACTAAGGAAGTAGTCTAAGAGCCAGAGGAGGTTGTGCACTGGAGGTATGTGGGACAGCCTGGGCAAAGCTGGCCTTGGGGAAGAACAGCGAGAGGACTAGTTAGGCTAATGTGGTAGGTGTGAAGGGCAGTGAGGGAAAATAAGTCTGGAAGGATAGGGTGAAGATTTTTAAGGAGGGAGAATTACACAGTCAGTCATGGGCTTATGGGATTATTACTTTGACACACAGCTTTGGTAGAGTGGATTGGAAAGTAGATCGTAGGACCAAAGATTTAGAGCTAGAAGGGATGTTCAAAGTCTTTTAGTCCAACTTCCTCATTTTACAGAAGAGGAAACTGAGGTCCAGAGAAGTTAAGAAAAAGAATAGAAGCAGGGTCACCAATTAGTTGATGATCAGAATAATTCAGGCAAGAGGTGATATAATAATGTAACAGCCCTGGGAACTAAAGGTGAGGAAACACCTAAGACAAATTTCACCTACTTTGCCATTTTGCCCAGAGTCTATCCAATAAGTTAGTATTTTCCCTGTTTTGTATAATGGAAAACCAGCAGAACAAGATTTGAAAGAACTTGTCCAGAAACTACAAATAGCAATATAGAATTGTTGTGGGGGGGGGGGGAATTAGGAGGAAGACGATAGTATTACTAGGTATCTGTTTTCTTTTCTTTGTTTATAAAGATGAATGTTTTATGGATGTCCTTTGTTTTTGTAGCAGTCATTTGCCATCCCTTTCCCCTATCTGCTGATCCCTTGCAACAAAAACAGTCAGCAAGCATTTATTAAACACTTAATATGTGCCAGGCATTGTGTACAAACAAGCCAGAAAGTCTGACAGAATATGTAACATTCTGAAACCATCATACCCCACCTCTCCAAGGAAAAGAGAGAGAAGTACTTCTCCTCATCCATTCTCTAGGGCCAAGAACAGATCACAATTACTCAGCATTCAACTCCATTTTAGTTTGCTTTTCATGTGCATTGTTGTAGCTATTGTGCATATTGTTTTCCTGCTTCTGCTTACTTCACTGCATTAATTGATGAATCTCTCCATGTTTCTTCATTTTTATCAGTTCTTAGGGTACAATAATATGCCATCATATAAATATATCACAGTGCATTCATTGATTCTCCGATCAATGGGAACCTACTTTGCATCCAATTTTTTTGCTACCACAAGAAGTGTTTCTAGGAATGTCAGTATATACAAAGTCTTCCCTTTTGTCCTTGGCCTCTTTGGGGTATATGCCTAACAGTGGAAACTCTGGGTGTAGAGAGATGCAATCAACAACCACATGAAAGTACGCCAAATAACTAATAGTAAGACAAACACAAATGAAAACAACTCTGTAGTTTCACCTCATACCCAGCAGATTAGCAAAGATGACCGAAAAGATGGAAGCAGTCAGTGTTGGCAGTAATGCAGAAAGGCAGTCACATGGATAGTTAATGGCTCTGTGAATTAGTCTGACTTTTCTGGAAAACAATTTGAAATGATAGGAGAAGAGCCAGAGGCGCCTTTTCACCCACTGATTCCCTGATAGTGTTTGAGTAATGTTAAAGCATTTCATGACATATTATCCTAAAAATTGTTCTACTATGAACTAGCGGGTGCATTGAACTCCTCAAAATCTGTTTCTCCTTCAATATAACTAGTTACAGAATTTTAGAGATTGAAAGGATCGACTCTCTTCGTTTTATAAATGAGAAAACCCAGGTCTAGAACAGATCCAAAAGCTAGTCAGTGGCTGAGCTGGGACTAGAACTCAGGGGTCTTGACTTCTCTTCCAGTGTTTTTTCTCCTCCATCACCTGGTCTCCTGCAGAAGTAATCTAACCTCTACTTACAGATTCTTCTTTGTAGGTTATTATCTCTAAGTGTTTCTATGAAGATATTTTTAAAAATATAATTTGCCTATCACTTGGTTGGTTCACTCCGATTTCAGTAACATCTACAATTTCTGTGCTTTACTATTTCTATGCATCCAATAGAATGTAAGCTCTGTGAGGGCAGGGACTGTTTTGTTTTTGTCTTTGTATCTCCCAGGACCTAGCACAGTGCCTGGCACAAAGTAGGCACTTAATAAATGTTTGTTGGATTGAATTGAATTGGATTGAGAACTTTTTTTTTTCCCATTAGGCAACTCTACGATGTCCTTTATACCAGAAAAGTGAATGAGATTAAAAGTTAGGTGGTTAAAAAAAAAAAACAAACGGCTAGGGGGCAGCTAGGGGCCACAGTGGGTAGAGCACTGGCCCTGGATTCAGGAGGACCTGAGTTCAAATCTGGCCTCAGACACTTGACACTTTCTAGCTGGGCAAGTCACTTAAACCACATTGCCCTGCAAAACAAACAAACAAAAAGGGCTAAAAGATTTTACAATCAAGTCAGTCTTGACTCTTTCTTAGAACCACAATGTGAAGCTGCCGCCTAAATTGGGATTTCAGAGTTTTGGAGAAAGATTAAAAAATACAGGCACCAATCTTGTTATTGTAATGCCTAGTCTAATCATCACTCTATTGTCCTTTATACAAGCTACATGTTTAAGTTTTCTAGCTATCCAGAGGATGTATTAGCTCAAAATCAAAAAGCAAATACAGTGATAACAAGAGATCCTCTCTACCCCACCCAACCTCCACACACCTGGAATACTTTCCATCCCAAGTTACCGAACCACCACAGAAGGACAAAGGCAGAAAACAACTGTAGCCATGTGAACTTGCAAGAAGGGGCACATACACATCAAGAATTGGTGTGTCAGGGGCAGCTAGGTGGTACAGTGAATAAAGCACCTGCCCTAGATTCAGGAGGACCTGAATTCAAATCCGGCGTCAGACATTTGACACTTACTAGCTATGTGACCCTGGGCAAGTCACTTAACCTTCTTTGCCCCACCAAAAAAAAAGAATTGGTGTGTCCAGGGCAATTCACATGTCTGGCCCTTGTGCTGTTCTGTCTGGCATTAAATCTCTGCTCTCCATCACATTGTCCCTACTCAGCAGCTACTGGGCACTGGCCACACAATTGCTGAGCTGCTCTCTGGTACCATCTACTGAATTCTAGTTACCTCTATTGAGACGCAATTGCTGGTAAGCCTCTCCCTAATGAGGGCAGGCAGACACTCTTACAGTGCATAGTCCAGGGCATGAACATTTCATGTAGCCAAGGAACCACAAACACTGCCACCTTCCAGTCTGTGTCTATTCTGTGTCTTTCCTTGGTTCTAGACAACCAAGGAAAAGTGGAGAACATTCCTTGTAACTCCCTGTAAAATCTCTCCTTGCTAGCCCATGCTCCCAAAACCCATTTTGAGGCCTGCCATAAAAAATACAGCACAGGGGGTCGCTAGGTGGCACAGTGGATGAAGCACTGGCCTTGGATTCAGGAGGACCTGAGTTCACATCCGGCCTCAGACACTTGACACTTACTAGCTGTGTGACCCTGGGCAAGTCACTTAACCCTCATTGCCCCACCAAAAAAAAAAAAAATTTTAAAGCAATTTCATATGCTTGGGGTAGACATCCCTCTAACTCATCGATGGATCCATCAATTACCCTCAACTTGATTTTAGCTTGTCTGTCCAGATGGTTTACCAGGGTGTGGCTGGTGTGTGTGCTACAGCTTCTTGAAGCCATGGGTGAGAGTTGGGTGGCAGGTGGACACCAGAGGTAGGTGAGCAGCCCTGAAGAGGGCTCAGCAAGCCCTCACAGCAGAGGCATGAGTCTTCCCTGAACACCCCTATTTGTGCATAATTAGGGGGTTGGACAAGATAGTTTCTAAGGTCCCTTCAAGTATTAATACCCCTAGGCTTATATGCAACTATTTTTTTGTTTCCAGTGAGAAGAAATGAAAAAAAATGGGCTTAAATTCCATGGTGATGGATTCATGTTAGAGGTAAGGAAGCCCTTCCTGATGAAACTAAACATTGGCCTGGATTACAGAAGATCATTCATTTCATCATTTCCTTCCCTGGAGGGCTTTAAAAATGGAATGAAATTCACAACTGTCTGGGTTGGTTTAAGCATAGCACTGCTTAACGTTCTATAATTAGTCCCTCTGAGAAATTTTCCATCTGTCACTGTTCACTAGTAAAATTTGTTTTGGATAAACTGTGTTGAGTTTAGAATTTAAGCTACACTGAAAATCTTGGGTTTATAATAGAGTTGTAGGTAGAACCTTAGAGCTTGGGGTTTTCTTCAAAAAGTGGTCTGGGGGCAGCTAGATGGATAAAGCACTGACCCTAGATTCAGGAGGACCTGAGTTCAAAGCTGACCTCAGATACTTGACACTTACTAGCTGTGTGACCCTGGGCAAGTCACTTAACCCTCATTGCCCCGCCCCCCCCCAAAAAAAAAGTGGTCTGGCATTTCCTCCACCAGCTCATTTTAGAGATAATGAAACTAAGACAAACAGGGTTAAGCGACTTACCTGGGGTCACCCAGCTAGTGTCTAAGGTTGGATTTGAACTCATGAAGATGAGATCTTCAAGGTTTTCTAGTCTATCCCCTCAGTTTATAGATGAGGAAGATGAGTCTCAAAGAGGTGAAATGGCTCTCCCAAGATACTATAGCTAATTAAATTAGTGATTAAATTAGAACTAGAACCAAGGTCTCTTGTCTCCCAATTCAATATATTTTTTACTTATTTGTTTCTTTTGCTTTCTTTAAAAATTTTTTTCCTGAGAAGTATCCAGTTAATCAGTCAACAAGCATTTATTGAGTTCTCACTATGTAGTAGGCAGCTAGCAGTAGAAAACAAATTAGTACAGACTTCTAGCCAAGATGGCTGCCTAAACAACAGTAAAACAGCAAGCGTCTACGTACACACTTAGCAAAAACCTGAAATCTGCACAGACTGAATAATGATCAAGAAATCCAGTGAGGGGGCAGCTAGGTGGCGCAGTGGATGAAGCACCAGCCCTGGATTCAGGAGGACCTGAGTTCAAATCCGGCCTCAGACACTTGACACATACTAGCTGTGTGACCCTGGGCAAGTCACTTAACCCCCCATTGCCCCGCCAAAAAAAAAAGAAATCCAGTGTGAAACTACAGATTTTTTTCTACCCAAGAACATTACAAAAAGTCAGCCAGAAGTCTGTAACAGGAAGCTACCAGTAAAAGTCATCATTAGAATAGGCAAACAAGCCTGCAACCTTCCAGTGCTACAAGAGACAGGCCACAGATGCATGTTGCCTGCAGGACTCCATGTCCAGAAGCAGCAAGAGTAGAGGGCTCCCCCTCCCCAAATCCCCAAGTTGATGAAGAACCTACAGCAGAGACCTTAGAGGTCCTGAGGAATGGCAATGACTAGTGTAGGCAAGGCCCCGATCTTGCTTAATTTCTAATAGATATTCATGTAGGTGCTGTATCCATGTTTTTTCTTCCCTTGAGTCTCTGCATGTAGTGGTTACAGAGTCACTCTTTCCTTCCAGACTGGATTGGGGGCTTCACTAGATCTATAGGAATCTTTTTATACTGATCAATGTCTTGTTTGGTTCATTCATTTCTCCAGCTTTAGTTCCCTTGGGGTTTGGTGCCAGCACCAGGCTTTAGTTCCCTTGGGGTTTGGTGCCAGCACCAGGCTTAGACTCTTGCTGCACTTTGGCATGAGGTGGTTGATGCTGTTTGGTCTTGCTCTGGGTCTCCTGGGTCTTGGAGGTTCAAAGCTTTTATCTTTGGGGCCCTCTATGGCATATCAGGACAGAGGTCTGGGGACCTCAGATCCCAAGAGTCTGGGTGTCTTACTTTGAGCACAGCCTTGCCTACACTAGTCAATTGCCTCACCAAAAAAAAAAAAAATCAATGACTCCATGAGACAAGAAGAAATATTAGAATAAGATCAAAACGTTGGAAAAAATAGAAGAAAATGTGAGATATCTGATATTAAAACAACTGATCTGAAAAACAGGTCAATGAGAATTTAAGAAATCACAATTAAAACCACAATTTAGCATGATTTTTTAAAAAAGTTTACCTAGAGAAGCATAAAAAGACAAACAGGAAAAAAAATCATGAGGGATATTAAAAGATTAAACTATTTACATCCCTACATGGGAAGATAATACTTCTAACTCATAAGAGTTTTCTCAGTATTAGGACAGCTGAAAGGAATATACTTAAACAGAGGGCACAGGTATGAATTGAATATGAAGGGATGATATCTGTAAAGCATTTACTTTCTGTTTATTCTTTTTGTGGGGGGACAGGCAGGGTGGGGTGGCTGATGTCTAGGACCAGATTTGGGCTCGGGCATCCTGGGTAAAAATAAAATAAAATTTAAAATTATTTTTTAAAAGTCTAGCTGTATTTCAAGAAATCATAAATGAAAACTGCCAAGATCAATTAGAACCAGAGGGCAAAGTGAATATGCAAGGAACCCATTGTTCACCTCTTAAAAAAACAAAAGAAAAAGAAAAATTCCAGGATTATCAAAGGCAAAAATCAGAGCTTCCAGATCAAAGAAAAAAATACTGCAAGTGTCCAGAAAGAAATAGTTCAGGGGGACTGCGCTCGGTTCTCCAAGCCCTGGGTGGCAGGGTCCTCGGTGTGGGAGAGACCGCCAACGAACCCGGGCACCAGGGGACCAAGTGTGGCGGTGGCCCTGCCTCCTCCTCCTGGCACCTGTGACCAGGTCATGAGCTCAGCCGCATAATGTGCGCCTGCCCGCCAGGGCTCCCACCCAGCCAGGCCCTGGAACCTGGATCATATCATATATGACAATATGCACCTTAGCCTGAAGAAAAGGCACAATGTCCAAGTAACATTAAAAAAAAAGTCTGTGAGCAGATACTCAAAGACCCACCTGGAGATTGAATCAAGTGAGAGTGATCGACTGCTGATTAGCCTACTTCAAGTTAACTGGATTGTAATCACACCTGGATAGCCCTTAAGAAGGTATTGTTCTCAGAAGCTAGACTGTGAACTCAATTTGAGAACACCTTCAAAGCCAATGGATTTGAATGACACCAACCAATCAGCTTGAAGCAGTGTGTAAGGACCGCCTCTGTTCCAGACCTATAAAAAGCTTCCACAATCAGCTTGCTGGAGAGTTCGTGATTGAAGCAGGCTTGTGGCAGAGGACTTGAGGAAGAACCAGACCACGCTGGAATTCTAGGCTAGATAGGCCTTTTCTGAACTTTCTGAACTCCATGTGAATACTTGGTATGCTTTAATAAATGCTTAATGCCCAAAGACTGCTGCTAAAGCTTCTAATTTTGGCGACCACAATTTAGATTTTAAACATCACAGTTTGACAACCACGAAGGGATTGCTGAACCCCTCAACCTTCTGATCTTCACATTGGATAAGCCCAGGGAATCATGCAGTCCTCAGGGCACAGGTTCTGTGATGTGGGGCATCACCCCCTTCTTGGTGAAAATGAGAATTATGATTCCTCATCCTGACCTGAAGCTGACACCACAGACAGAATTTGGTTCATCCGAGATGGCTGTGGGATGGTCTGTGCTGTCATGACATGGCTTCTAGTTGTCTGTGCAGACTTTGTTGTGACTTCTGTCATGTTGCTGCCTTCCAATGACTTTTGGTACTCTGTGATCAACGGTGTTGTTTTTAACTGCTTGGCAGTTCTGGCCCTGTCATCTCATCTGAGGACTATGCTAACTGACCCTGGGGCAGTCCCCAAAGGCAATGCTACTAAAGAGTACATGGAGAGTCTGCAGCTAAAGCCTGGTGAGGTGATCTACAAGTGTCCCAAGTGTTGCTGTGTCAAGCCCAACTGTGCACATCACTGCAGTATTTGTTTTTTGTTTTAAATTAATAAAGTATTTTATTTTTTTCCGTTACATGTAAAGATAGTTCTCAACCTTTGTTTATACAAGCTTTACAATTTCAGATTTTTCTCCCTCCCTCCCCTCCCTCCCCCTTCCCCTAGACAGCAGGTAATCTGATATAGGTTATATATATATATATACACACACACATAATAACATTAATCCTATTTCTGCATTAGTCATGTTATAAGAGAAAAAAAAATCAGAGCAATGATGGAAAACCTCAAAATAGAAAAAAAAAAACAACAGCATCAAAAACAAAAGAAATAGTATGGTTCATTTAGCATCTATACTCCGCAGTTTTTTGTTTTTGTTTTTCCTGGATTTGGAGATCCTCTTCCATCACGAGTTCCCTGGAACTCTTCTGTGCCATTGCATTGGTGAGAAGAATATATATAGTCCATCACAGTAGATCAACACTCAATGTTGAAGTTACTGTGTACAATGTTCTTCTGGTTCCACTGCAGTATTTGTAAGCGATGTATTCGGAAGATGGATCACCACTGCCCATGGGTGAACAGTTGTGTAGGAGAAAAAAATCTGAGGTTTTTTGTGCTCTTTACAATGTATATAGCCCTGTCTTCAGCTGTGATCCTGTGTGGATTTCAGGTTTTTTCCTGTGTCCGTGGGCAGTGGACAGAATGCAGTGATTTTTCTCCACATGTAACTGTAATCCTGCTG
This sequence comes from Dromiciops gliroides, assembly GCF_019393635.1. Lineage (NCBI taxonomy): Eukaryota > Metazoa > Chordata > Mammalia > Microbiotheria > Microbiotheriidae > Dromiciops > Dromiciops gliroides. The sequence continues at coordinate 146,226,045 of NC_057865.1, forward strand.
ATCTTCTTGTGCCTTGAGGGTCTTCTGTTTCTCACTTTCACCACAGTCATGTTTGGCACTCAGATCCACTCAATATGCACCGATGAAATGGAGATTGAAAGACTGAAAAGCGAAAATCCAACTTGGGAATGGAGGCTCCAATGGGAAGGGATGAAGTCTGTTTTGGGGGGCCAGCCTTCAATTCTGTGGATGAACCCTTTCGCAAGGTTTCGACTTAGGAGATTCCTACTGAAGTCAAAGAGAGGTGGTCCGGAGTTTTCTGTGTGAGGCCCACTTTCCCATACTGGAACTGGCAAATGCATTCTAGGATATTTATACGGGGTTTGAAAGCCTATCGACATATAATCTGTGACCAATGGGGACTGAACCAACACAAATCAGTTGCTTGTAGCAAGCAAAATTTTATACATTTATTGTCATGGAGATCACAAATTTTCCAAAATGTTAACTGGATGCTTTAATGACTTTTCAGCCGTACCACTAATGAAAGGCATGTGGCCACACTAAAAAAGTCAAATGTCAAAAAAAAAAAAAAGAAAGAAAGAATTCAAGTACCAAGAAACTAAATCAGGATCACATGAGACCCGCAACAGCAGTGTGCCATCCTACACCAGCTTGGCAAGATCCAGTTGTAAAAAAAAAAAATTCAGGAATCTTGCAAGCTGGTTGTTAAACAAAGTCATTATTAAAATTAAATTCTCTAAATTTGAAATTAAATTATAATAAAAATAAATATAATAAATATTCAAAACTCATAACTTCCTATTAATTTTGCTATATCTTATGATTTCCTAACTTCTGAAGGTTATTTATATCCATTGTATCTGTATGACAGAAATACTATATAATGATTATCTGAACATTAGAACGACTATAAACACAATATTTGGGTTGGGGCTGCTTTACTGTATGTACTATTGGTATTAAGTCAAATCTAATCTGCTCTCTTTGGCCATAGTATCCTTCAAGACAATTGTCTAAGCAGAGACCTATCTTCAGCTCTTGGCCAACTTTTCCTAGTCACAGCAGAAAATAATTCTGTTTTCATCATCCCAAATGGGCTGATGCAATAATTTTTGTTTGAATCTACTCCCACAAGCCACTTGGAAGCTCATCCTGAGGCAGAACACAAGAGCCTATCTGTCTAAGATGTTGTCCTTGATTCATGGATGATGTCCATGGTATGTTACTTGAGATTGTGAAGAGAAAAAACAAAACCCAACTCCAAACCACCAACTACAGAATAGCCAGTCAGTTCTGTTTAGCGTGAAACATTTGGCACATACTATCATTGTTCCACTAGATGGCATCTGGACACTTCTTATTAGCTTCCAAAGATGATTGTTTTCCAGGAATGCTTCCCTCTATGGAATCCAGGATCATTAAGACATCCTTAAAATCTGGGACAATGGCTGCCTTAGAACAGGCTGTGATGGGGAGTTTCAAACACAACCGTTTATTTTTTCAGAAAGAGAAAAAAACAGAGACTTCCTGGGACAAACAAGCAAAATTATATTGGCTGATTTTTCCAAGAAAGATTCTTCCAGTTCTAACCATTTACAAATACCAGGTAGAAATGTTTCATGTCAGTAAGTGTGATTTTCTATAAATAGCAAATTGGCTTGGAGCCAGGAAGGCCTGAGTTCAAGTGTCACCTTTGACACTAGCTAATATGACCCTGGACAGTTCACTTAACTTCCTTCAATCTTGGTTTTCTCATCTGTAATATAAGGATAATAGTAACACTTGTATAACACATGTAGCACATTTTGCTGTTTTGTGTTGTGTTTTTTTTTAGTGAGGCAATTGGGGTTAAGTGACTTGCCCAGGGTCACACAGCTAGTAAGTGTTAAGTGTCTGAGGTCGGATTTGAACTCAGGTCCTCCTGAATCCAGGGCGGGTGCTCTACCCACTGCGCCACCTAGCTGCCCCTGTAGCACACTTTGCAAACCGTAAAGCTAAATAAATATTTGCTAGGCATTGCTATGATTAATTTTGATCTGATCTGATGGACTGATACATGTATACCATATGACAATTTCTTTCATGTGCCAGCGCCTGACAAGTGTAATCGGGAAGGAGGGAAAAGAGGAGGGGAAAGGAAAGAAACGTAAAAGCAAGAAAGTCAGAAACAAAGGAAGATGTAGCTCTGGGACTGTGAGTCAGAAGACCTGAATTTAAATTACTCAGGTCTCAATAAAACCCCACCTCCAGCAAGAAGCCTTTCCCGGTTTCCCTTCATACTGAGCCTTCCCAGTGAGATGACTTCCAGTTTAATCTGGATACGGGGTGCAGCCGTCTCCAAACTATTAACAGTTTTAAGCTACGCTAAGACTTATCGTCTTGTACTGTAAATATGTATCTTGTCGTACATGATTCTTCGAAGGTCGTCTCCCCAGTTAGACGGAGAACACCTGGAGGGCAGGGCGTTTTGTTCAGGTTGGGGGTGGCCTTTCTTAGTATTCCCAACGCTTAGCAGATACGGCAGGTGCTTAATCAATGTTTGCTGACTTGCCTTGAAAGCAAGTCAAGGCTTGGTTGGTAAGCTGGATGACACCTATGAGATGAGGAGGTCCCGGGTGACCTCTAGGGTCAGTCTAGAGCAGCTCAGACGCCCTAGACGCTGCAAGTCCCCGGGGGCAGGGTATGGGATCGACTGGGCGCCGCAGCAAGCCAGCCCCAGACAGGCTTCACAACGTATCAGGCAAGGCAGTGAATACCAGAAATTGTTGCTTGGGCTAACCAACTGTAAGTGATCCTCTCTCATGCGGCCTCAAACTCCAAGCTGCGGGAAGAGTGGGAGACCGCAGCTGAAAGCCGCGGTGAGCAGAAAAAACTGCAGCGCCGCCAGAGGCCGCCCTCCGCCCCACGCAGGCGCACTAGGCACCCAGTGCATCCAATACACCCAGTGTATCCAATGCACCCCGTGCATCTAATGCACCTTCCTCTCAGAGGGTTAGTCCCCAGTCCAGTGTCCCCTCCGGCTCCTGGCCCCCGAGGCCCGGGAGAACCAGAGAAGCTCGGGTCGGCCTCCCTCATCTGCCTGCTGGGCTCTAGGGGTAAGGTCAAAAAGCCATAGAAAGCCAAGATCGACTTCACCGTTGTACCCGGGGCACCTGCTTTCTTTTCCCTAGCTACGGGGCAGAGAAGCGGGGGTGGGGAAGGGAAGGGGGAACACACGTGACCAGAAAAGGCGGGGAAGAAAATCGGGTGGGCGGGGTCAACTGCAAGCGTAAAGAACAATCTGGGAATATAGAATCTTTGCCGCTGCCTCCTGGGCTCCTAGCAACGGCGCGCGTCTTAACAGTTTGACCATGGCTTTTGATTTTCTTACCCGTGGGTTAGTGCTGAACAGTATCCGGGAGCAGGAAGCTCTATTGTATCTGGAAAAACATCGGCTCTTGGACTTGCTGGTCAACCTCACCAGCAGCCTTCTCTTTTACCGGCCAGGTAAAGCAGGTCCCGCTTTGTGCCCCTCCTTCCTTGGACTCGACCCCCTTTTACTATCCATTCCTTGTACTCACTGCCCACTTCGCAATTGAGCTCCTGGACGGTTATAAAGCGGTAGATTGGTCTTGTCAGCCAGTCAAACAAGCATTCATTAAGTGTTTATTGTATGCCAGGAAATGTGCTAAACACCGGGGATACAGAGAAGGATAATAGTCTCTGCTCCCAGAGTTCATATTTTAATGGAGGACACAACATGCAAATAACTAGATATCTACGAGATATAGTATATACAAACTAGATGGAAAGTCATCCCAGAGGGGAAGGACTCCTTCAGAAAAGCCAGGGAAACCCAGCCGTGAGGGAGTACAGCATTCCAAGCCTCAGGGATATAGGCATAGAAATGGGAGAGGAAGCAGTGCATCTGAGGGACTGATTTGGTTGTTTTAGCTGGATCACAGAAGGCAGATTTCCAGGAGTGATGTGCAAAACGATTGGAAAGGTGTGGGGGCTGGGATTCAGATACCTGCCTCTGCTTCCATCCAGGTCCATGACTGCGAGTTAATGAATTCATTTCACTAATCTGTCCAGACTGAAACCTTTTTGTCAACTGGGTTATACATGCATGCTTATGTAAAACAATGTAGAGGCAGCTAGGTGGTGCAGTGGATAAAGCACCAACCCTGGATTCAGAAGGACCTGAGTTCAAATTCGGCCTCAGACACTTGACACTTACTAGCTGTGTGACCCTGGGCAAGTCACTTAACTCCCACTGCCCCCTCCACACAAAAAACCATAATGTAAACACAAGTCACTTAAATCTCTTTGCCTCAGTTTCCTCATCTATAAAGAGCTGAAGGAGGATATATATGGCAAAGCCACTCCACTATCTTTGCCAAGAAAACTCCAAATGGGGTCACAAAGAGTCTGAAATGACTAAAAAAACAAATTATGTTGAGCTTTGAAAGACACTAGGGATTATCAGAAGTAGATAGTAAATATGAAAGACCATACATTCTAGAGTTGAAAGACCACCTGCTTCCAAAGCACTGAGACAAAAAAAATGAAGTGGTCTGGAGGAGAGACCACAAGAAGGCCAGTTTGACTGCACTAGTCATTGCATAAAGGGGAATATGACATAATAGGGCAAGAAAGGTAGGTTGCAATCAGGTTGTAAAGGCTTTAAATATCAAATAGAAAAGTTGTGTTTGATTCTAGGGTAATAAAGAGCCACTGAGTTGACTAAGCATGGGGGTACCATAGTAAAGTCTGTGCCTGAGGACTGTTTCTTTGGCAGCTTAGTACAGGGTGAATTGGAGGTCATTAACAGGGGCTTAGAAGGTAGCAAGGTGGATCAATGGACATATCAAGTACTGGGTCTGGAGTTAGGAAGACCTAAGTTCAAATGTGATCTCAGGCAATTATTGATTGTGTGACCCAGGGCAAGTCACATAACTTCTGTTTGCTTTAATCCACTGGAGAAGAAAATGGCAAACCATTCCAGTATCTTTGCCAAGAAAACCTCATGGATAGTATTGGAATGCTGTGCTCCACATAGTGTCATCAGAGAGTCGGACGCTACTGAAAGACTGAACAACAGAGACTTAAGGCTTGGAAGTCCGATAGAAGGCAATTGTAATAGTTTAAGCAATAGGTGATGAGGGCCTGAACTAGGGTGGTGGCTGTGGTAGAGATGATGATTGTAGAACCAAAGGAACAATGTACACTCTGACAACAACAATATAAATGATGACATCATGATAAGACAACAAAAACTTCAAGTCAAATGATGGCTTTAAATTGCTAAGGCAGGGGCAGCTAGATGGCACAGTGGATGGAGCACCAGCCCTGGAGTCGGGAGTACCTGAATTCAGGTCCGGCCTCAGACACTTAATACTTAATTAGCTGTGTGACCCTGGGCAAGTCACTTAACCCCAATTGCCTCACTAAAAAAAAAATTGCTAAGGCAAACATCCCTTCTGTTTATAAGTGGCAATGGCCCTAAAATGGAAAGTTCTATCACTTACAATCACTATATGCATACTAAGTGGCTTTCCTTAACTTTCTTTTTTTTTTAAATGATAAGATTTTTATGTAGTTGGGGGTGAGGGAGTGAAGGTGTTTCTTAGGAAATGACTGGAATCAAAATAAAATATAGCAATAAAAATATTTCTTTGTTTTTTAAAAAAGAACTCATTCTAGACTAACTTAATTTCCTTTTTAAATGTAACCAGATGAATAGATCAGGTCAGTGTCATAGACTATATTAAATTTTAGCAAAGTATTATTTGACAGAATTACTCATGCTACTTTTATGATTCAGATTAAGAGGTGGAAGAGACTTCTAGAGACCATTTAGCCCGACCTTCTGATTGGACAGATGAGAAAACTGAGACCCAGAGAAGTTAAGTAGTTTCCCAAAGGAGTAGTAAATACAAGTAATGAGTGGCAATCCTGGGATTCCAACTCAGAGTGTTTCGGTGCAAATCCCACGATCCTTCACTACACTACTGCACTTTCTCTCAAGCACATTTGGGCAGCTTAAAACTAGTGACTAGTCCTCCCTAACAGTCACTAACAGCTTCATGTCAACTAGAAAAGAAGTTTCTAATGAGGTGTTCCAGGAATAAGTCGTTGGCCCTCTGCCCTCTGCCATTCAAAATTTTTATCAGTAATTTGGATGAAAGCACAGAAATGATTTACATATGACACAGAGTTGGAAGGACAAGCTAAAATGGATGACAGAACCAGAATACAAGTTTTCAATAGCCAAAAATATGGGAATAAGATGAAATTTAACAGGGATAAATACTTAAGTTTTGCAGTTGGGTTAAAAAAATCAACTTCATAGGAATACCAGATAGGATAAGCATGGATTAACACAACCCAGTGAAAAAGATCTGTTGGTTTTAGTGGACTGCAAGCTCAAAGGGAATCAATGGGTACAAAACAAGGCAATAGTTTTATTGTGTTCTACTCTGGTCTGACCATGTCTAAGAACACACTGTTCAGTTCTAAGCAACTTTTAGCACGTTTTAGGAAGGCTGTATAGACAGGGCAGCTACGTTGTGCAGTGGATAAAGCACCAGCCCTGGATTCAGGAGGACTTGAGTTCAAAGCCCACCTTAGACACTTGACACTTACTAGCTGTGTGACCCTGGGCAAGTTACTTAACCCTCATTGCCCCATTAAAAAAAAAAAACGATTAGAAAGGAAGGCTATAGATAAGCTTGGAATGCTTCTAGAAGGGGGCAATCAAAATCATAAGAGGACTGGAAACCAAGCTGTACAATTGGGGTGTCAAACTCAGATAGAAATGGGGGCTATTTACCATATAGAAGAATCCCTGTGGGCCTCATATTGGTTTAGAAAACCACATATTAATATTATATCTGTTTTATTGTACTTTTATTTATTTTGTTAAATATTTCCCCATCACATTTTGACCTGATTTCGGCCACATTCAGGAATATTATGGGCTGCACGTGGCCTGTGGGATAACATGTTTGACACCTCGGTTGTAAAAGGATCAGTTTGGGGAAATGGCAAGCATCATGACTACGTCAAATATTATAAGAAACCTGCTATTTCAATTTGGAACTATGCCCAAAGGGCTACAGAAGTATACATACCCTTTGATCCCTGCTATATCCCAAAGACATCCCCAAAAAAAGAGAAAAAGACCCATTTGTATAAAAATATTTATAGCAGCTCTTTTTGTAGTGGCTAAGAATTAGAAATCAAAGGAATGCTCATCAATTGGGGAATGGCTAAACAAGATGTGGTATATGATGGTGACGGAATATTGTTGTGCTAAAAGAAATAACAAGCAGGATGACTTCAGAAAGGCCTCGAAAGACTTATATGAACTGATGTATAGTGAAATGAGTAGAACCAGGAGAACATTGTACACGGAGACAGCAATATTGTTTGATGAAGAACTGTGAATGACTTAACTATTCTCAACAATACAATGATCCAAGACAATCCCAAAGGACTGCTGATGAAACATACTATCCCCCTCCAAAGAAAGAATTGATGGAACAGACAGAAACATGCTATTTTTCACTTTATTTTTTTCTTTTAATCAAGTTTTCTTGTACAAAATGACAAATAAGGTAATGTTTTACATAATCATACATGTATAACCCATATATGATTGTTTGCCACCTCAGGGAGGGGTGAGGGGAGGGAGGGAAAGAGGGATAAAAATTGGAACCCAAAACTACAAATAAAATGTTTATTATTTTGAAAGAAAGAAAGAAAGAAAGAAACCTGCTATTTGGAACAAAGATTAAATTGATTCTCATTGGTCTCCCGGTGAAGAAATAGAAACAAGGGTTGGAAGTTGCAGGAAGTCAGATTTTAGTTTGATATACAAAAAAATCTAACAGAGATGACCAGAATTCCAAAAATGGCTCAGGAAATACAGGTGGATTCCTGGTGACCATAAGTCTTCAAGGAACAGGTAGATGACCACTTGGGGCTGTTGTAGATATGGTCCTTATTCAGATTTAGGTTAACCTAGACAAGCTTCTGAGGTCTGTTCCAGTGCTTAGACCCTGTGACTCTGGGAAGATTTCTTCTGTACAACTGAGACCTTAGAACAGGCAATTATGGCTTAGTGTAATAAAGTATCATTAGGACTTTGGTAGACATTTTTGACATCATCTGGTAGAATAACTGTAGATGTTTCTTGTCCTATTGTGACAAGAAAGAAGACATGCCTAAATTTAGCATGCATATGTGTGTATGTCTATGAATTTGTGTGTGAAGTCATATATATGTATGTATAGATGTATGCGTGTATATAGGTGTGTGTATACACACACATATATATATACACACACATAAGGGTGAATAAATCAGAAGTTTTCCCCAACCCCCACCCCCATTACACCTTGGACACATCTAGGAATAATTCTGGTCTGCCAGGGCGGTTTGCCTTGTGCTTCTCCTTAGAGTCACCATTTTTTGCTCTTGATTTAACCTTGTTTCATATTCCACTGAAAAAACTGGAGCCATTTGTCAGAAGCTTCCTCTTCTCCCCACTCTTAATCTCACATCACTCAGATGCCTTCTGCTATCTTCTCCTTCACTCCTGTCTCACATGAGGTGGTTGCTTTCTTGCCAAGGCAAACCCCTTTACATGCACAAGTAAACATGTTCCTGCCCTGTTTTCTCGAGCTGCCTGCCACCTAACCCCCTCTGTCACCCCAGCTCTCTCACTAACTTTTCATCTCTGCCTGTCTACTGGCTGCTTGCTTACTTGCCTAGAAATACACCCATTTCTCTCCATCTTCAAAACCCCTCACTTGATCTGACTATTCCTCATAGTTCTCTCTCCTCCCTTGTGTTTCTAAACTCCTTGAGAATACCAGCTACAATTAGTGCCTCCACTTCTTTCTTCTCACTTTCTTCTTAACTCTGCAAGTCTAGTTTCTGAGCTCATCGTTCAACTGAACTGCTCTCTATTAAGTTACCAAAGATTTCTTAATTGCCAAATCTAATGGCCTTTTCTCAATCCTCATCCTCTTCACTTCTCTGCAGCCTTTGACACTGTTGATCATTCTCTTCTTGATTCTTTTTTCTCTCTAGGTTTTCCTGACATTGTTTTTTCCCCATTTTCTTCTTAGCTCTCTGTCGACTCCTCAGTTTCCTTTGCTAAATCTTCATCCAGGCCTTGTCCACCATCTATCATTGTCTCTCAAGTCTCTGTCTTGGGATGTCTCTTTTCCATTTATGTTATTTTCACTTGATAACCTCAACAACTCCTACGGATTGAATTATCTCTATGTAGATGATTCTCAAATATACTTACCCAGTTTTAACTTCCCTCCTGAGCTCTAGCTTCATATTTGCAGTCTTTTAAACATCTCAAACTGCTGGATGTCACGTAGACGTTTTAAATTTACCATGCTTAAAACTGAGCTTTTATCTTCCTCCCAAAACCTTTCTCTTCTCTAACTTTGAAGATACCACCATGCTCTCAGTCACCCAGGCTCATACCCAGGTGCCATCCCTGGCTCCTCACACTCTCTCATGCCCCATTATCCAATCTCTTGCCAAGTCCACAAAATCTCTCATATAACACACCTCCTCCAAGACTGCCACCACCCTGGTCTAGGCCTTTATCATTTCATGCCTGGTTTATTGCAGTATCCTTCTAGAAGATTCATCTGCCAGTCTCGCAAATCTCTTCCCATTCTGGTTCATCATCCATTCAGCTACCCCCCCCTCCTCCATTCAATAAACTCCATGTTACCCCCAGGATCAAATAGAAATTCTTCTTTTGGGCTTTTAAATCCTTTCATAATCTGACCCCTTCCTACCTTTCCAGTCTTCTTATAGCTTTCTCCTCTCCACATAGTCTACAATCTAATTACCCTGGCATCCTTGATGTTCTTCCCAACTTGGTTCATTTTCACAGACTGTCCCTGATGCCTAAAATTTTCTCTCATCATTTCTACCTCTCAGATTCTCCCAGCTTCCTTCAAGTCTCAACTAAAATCCTATCTTTGGCAAGAAAACTTTCCTACTCCTCCTTAGTCCTTCTTTCTGAAATTATTTCCTATTTATCCTTTATACATTTTGTTTGTATCTAGTTGTTTGTGTGTTGTCTTCCCCGTTACAACGAGAGCTCCTTGAAGGCTGTTTTTGCTTTTCTTTTTATCACTAGTTCTCTATATATTGCTTGCTCTAGTAGGCTCTCAATAAATAGTTGTTATTGTTGACTCTTGGGGAGCCTGAGAAGGAAGGGAAATTCCCCTCTACCCTAACCCTGATCTGAAAGGGAGAGACAACACAGAAAATGAAGGGTGTTCTGCTAGTTCAGGGATCAGTGTTAGAGTCCAGAGGACAAAGAGCAGCTTCTTCAATGAGAATCTGTTCTTCTCCCCTCCTCTTCATTTTAGAAGCATCCCCAATCACTGGGGAGCAACCAAAGATCAGAGATTCCTCCCTCTGTGTGTATGTGTGTGTGTGTGAGAGAGAAAGAGACAGAGAGAGAGACAGAGACAGAGACAGAGACAGAGAGTGCTCCGTGCCACTCCCACTTCTGTGAAAGGTACCCTTTTGACAAATGTGCAAACCCTCTAGTCTCGCTAAGTTGATTTGTGAACTCATCAAATTGATGAGGGGCTCCCCTGATCACTCCCTTTACACATAAAACTAGGAGATCAAACCAGATTATAATCTTTAAGGTCATTTCCAGCCTTAACATTTAATTACTTAAATGTATAAAAACAATTCTGCTATTAAAATAAATGGAAAATTCCTTAAGTTGAGGCAATTAAAAGATTTTTTAAAAAATTTTAATCTGCAAAAAACCTTGAGATTTATATTTATATATATATATATACATATATATATATATGTTTTGTAAATAATATCTCCTTTGGATTTATCTCTTTTCCATTGTAATATCTTTTTTCTTTTTGGGGGGTCCATTTTAATATCTAAACTTATTTTGTATTGCAGTCAATACATGTAATGTACTAATTCTGCTTTTGTTTTTTCATTTTATCTGCCCTTCACATTTAGCTTAACATCTTTTCAACTTCTACCTTTTGATTTCTATATATATAAATGTTTTATAAAACACTTTTTCACTTTTTAAAGCTTTATAACTTAATAAACATCAATAAAACATTCAAATGTGCAAATAATTTTTTAAAGTTCCATGAAACCATAACTTCTATTAATCTGTCTAAAAGGGGTTGTTTTTTTTGTTTTTGGTGAGGCAATTGTGGGTTAAGTGACTTACCCAGGGTAACTCAAGTCCTCCTGACTCCAGGGCTGGTGCTCTATCCACTATGCCACCTAGCTGCCCTCTGTATAAAAGTTTTTAATGCAGGTATTAACCTTAAGAAAACATTTTTGTATCCTCTTTTAAACAATTCTATGTATTTTTCAAGGTTTTGTTGTTTTATCAATATTGTTTACATAGTTGTAGTTGTAGCCAATGTATGTATTTTTAAATTTTTTTTCTTTTTTTTCTTTTTCTTTTCTTTTTTTTTTTTTGCGGGGTTATGGGGGTTAAGTGACTTGCCCAGGGTCACACAGCTAGTAAGTATAAAGTGTCTGAGGTCATATTTGAACTCAGGTACTCCTGAATTCAGAGCCAGTGCTTTATGCACTTTATGCCACCTAGCTGCCCCCAATGTATGTATTTTTAGTCCTTCCATCTGACTCACTTTAAGACATGCCCTACTTCTTTACATTCATACTTGCCCTTTAATTTTTTTTTCTTTTCTCCATCTCTGTGATTTTTTCTATGCATTAAATTCCTTATATTGGGTGTTCTGTTTAGAAACTCCTACCAGAACAGCTGGATGAAATCACTATTACTTACAGACTTACAGGGTTAGCTGGGACAATGAGAAGTTAAGTGGAATGCCCATGGTCATTCTATCAAGGTGTGCCAGGGGCAGGATTACCCAGGTCTTCCTGACCCCAATCTAACATTCCTTCTACTTCACCAGAGTTGTCAGATATGAGACCTATAACACCCAAAGAAGAACCAGATTAAGATATAATTGGGAAATATGTAACAAAATAGAAAATAGATTATGTTAATATGTGGTTTTCTAAGTCAATCCAGAGATCTTTATATATAATTTTGTGGCCCTTTTTCCATTTTAGTTTGATGCTGTAAGGAATTAATTGTGAACTCTCCCCATAATGAATTTGGCTCAAACAATACCAATGAACCACACCATGTTGCCTCTCCTGTTACACACAATACCCCATTCATTGTGTGTACATTGCTTAGTGTTGCCCTATATTTGTTTCCCTAGAGTGCTCCCATGCTGCAAATAGTAGCCTGATTGGCTTGGTTGGCCTCAAGCTTGGTTTTGGAGACATGGAAATAAGATGGCTTCAGCTCTGGTTTATGGGGATTTGTGTTCCTGAATCTTCTTACCCTAAAGGTCCTAGCCCTTAGTCATTGACAAACTGAACCTTAGACAGACTGAGACCTGGAAAAGGTCTCAAATTGTGTTGTTGTTGGGTTTCTTTTGGGGGGGGCAGGGAGATGAGGGTTAAAGTGACTTGCCCAGAGTCACACAGCTAGTAAGTGTCAAGTGTCTGAGGCTGGATTTGAACTCAGGTCCTCCTGAATCCAGGGCTGGTGCTTTATCTACTTCAACACCTAGCTGCCCCAAAGAGCTTAATTTTAAAAGGCCAAGGTCCCCTACTGCATCTTGGGTCATCACCAGTCATCTTAACTCTCGTCTTGCCAGTGGATTCCTAGGACTCTGGAGGAGAGAGTGAAGCTGATGATTCTCCATAGCTCTCCTTCACTTAAACCCAGTTCACTTGAAAGTGAGGACATTATTTTCAAGAATGTCATTGCTCCTCTTCAAGAACAAAGAACGATGGGCAGCTAGGTGGTGCAGTGGATAAAGCACCGGCCCTGGATTCAGGAGTACCTGAGTTCAAATCTGACCTCAGACACTTAACACTTACTGGCTGTGTGACCCTGGGCAAGTCACTTAACCCCAATTGCCTCACTAAAAAAAAAACCAAAAAACAAAGACTGAACAACAACAACCACTCTGAAGACCCTTTTTGGTTATTTCCCAGCCATTGTACCCTAGACACTTGCCTTATATCTAGACACTATGCCTTATGTAGACAATTAGCCTTCATGTTTGAGGGGATAAAGCTCACAGTAGCAAATTAAGGGTTTCTTTCTTGGTTAAATGATGAATCCACTGCTAAATGTGTCTATGTTGGGGGTGGAGTGAGGGGAAAGGCGATACAGCAGGTCTCAATGCTTTAAAGCCATGAACAACCTCTTCAACTTCCTTTTCCACCCCAGTACTTGGCCTGGTTACCCATTTCATAGTTTTAAAGGAGAAAGGGCTTTAAGTGTCATGGAGCCCTACCCTTTCATTTTATAGATAGGGCTTCTTAAACTTTTCCCACTCGGGACCCCTTTTCACCTGAGAAATGTTTACGTGCCCCTGTATAAAATAGGTACACATAACCTTTTAGTGTTGCCAAATTTTTCTTGACCCCCACATTCAGTTACACCCCCATATGGGGTCTTGAACCACAGTTTAAGGAGCTTTGTTATAGAGAACTCAAAACAGAAAGATGTTGCTTTGCACTTGAAGGTCAAACAGCTAATCAGTGGCAGAACCTCACCTAGACTCCAGGTTGTCTGGAATCCCAAGCAAATAAATGCTTTTTCCTCCGGATAAGAGATTTATGGACCTTGAAGTTGTCCCAGCTTGAATTAGTGGCCCCTGAAGCCCCAAGGGAGGCAGAGAGGAAAACCAAAGCTGAACCAGGCCTGAGCATTCCCCAGTTCAAGTGACTTCTTCCCAGATCCAATTCTCCTCTCAACTCTGGAGAGGCTGGGGTTTTTATTAGTTTGTAACAGTTACCTCCTCTGGTCTGAAATGACTCCTCCTCAGGAAAAGCCATCTGTGCCAGTGCAGCCGGCTCATGGATCAAAGCTATCTGTGGCTGTCACTGTCAAACTAAGTTGACTGTTTACCGAAAACTCTGAACTTTCTAGGGTTGGGGGCACCAGCACACAGCTAATTTGTGTCTGGTTAGCTTGCAAGGTCTCCAAATACTCGCGAAAAGTTTGGCTTGGAGATTGTATTTGCCGGAGGCAGATGGTGTTTCATAAGTTGGCGAGTTAACTTTGAACAGATCTAAAGGAGAGAGACATAAATCTTGTATGATGGTTTCTTCCCGTGTTCCTGTACCTAACACGAGTAACGGCAAAGGTTAAAAAGAAAGAACGAGGGGAAAAAAAAAAAAAGAACGAAAGGCGGGAAGGTAGCAAAATGGAAGGCATGGGTTTAAATCAAAGCTCTGACACTTAGATAGCACTTGACCTCGGCCATGCACCTTGACATCTGTAAAATTTGGAGGCTGGAGCTGAGGACCTCTAAGGTCCCTCGGAGGTTCTAGCCCTGACTAGAATTCTAGAATTCTCTGACCTCAGGAACTGACAGCTCGAATGGGTCTGAGGCTGGAATTTGCAGAGCGCCTTCGGGACCCTCGGGAAATTAATCAATAAAGCAACCCTCGCCACACTGCCCGGCGACAAGGCTGTCTCACGTTCTAGGCAAGTGGGACCAGAAGTTTTGCTTGTGCTAACCAACTGTCGCTACTGTCCCTTTGGGAGCTCTCGCACCCTCCCACCCCCAACCTGCAGCAACACTGGGACTGGGTGAAACTCCCAGGTAAGAAAGAGGAGGGGCAAAAAGGGTCCCGGCATTCATACGTGAGCTCCTGGCCGGCCAAGGCGTCATCCTCCGCCCCTGTTTTAACAGCGGGTCCTGGGCGTGGCTTCACTCGAGAGGGAAAACCTGGGGCCGGCTGGATGGCCAGCAAGTGAGCTAACAGAGCCGGTGTGGCTGCTGAGTGTCTCTTAGCAACAGCCAAGTCGCAGATCTCTGGGCTATGGCGAACCGGCCTTCCATTACCCCGGAGGAGAAGGCCGAGCTTTATTTGAGAAAACATCATATCATGGAACTGCTGAATTACCTCACTGTTCAACTGCTCTATCAGCAGCCCGGTAAGGGTTCCTCCTGCCTTCTGGCTGGGTGCTGCGCTCTCCTTGACGCGACCCTGGGGCAAAGAACTCGACTCTCCCCTTAGCTGCTTTCTACTTCCCTTCCCGTGCAGGGCCCCCCATACATATGCATCCTCTCACAGCCTCCTACGAAACACACTCCACTCTCTCCTCCCATTCTTCAGACAATTAATAGCAGCAAGTAGGGTCATGTGTGTAGGGCCCCCCAGGGAGCTAGGAGACCTGGGGTTTAGCGCTGGTTTTGCTTCCAGTCAACAGTGTGACTTTCAGAGGTAACTGGCTGCACTCCCCGACCAGATTGCAGACTCCTGTTGCAGAACAGGAACTGTGTTTTCCAGCTTTGTGCTGAATGTAAACTGGCCTTAATTTTATACTTCTCATTCTCTTTCTTTCTGCACTCAGTGATCTGCCGCGCCTCTTCCCCTTAGCCCCAAAAGGGGTGGTGAGATAGCCTACTCCTTACTATTCGTTGCCACTCAGACTCACTCTCGGCCACCATTCAGCAGCTTGTCTTCCTTTGAGGTTCATTCTGTCCAAATATATTACCTGATCAAGGAGTTTAGTACCTGTTTTATAGTCTTCATTTCCTAACCCCTGCCCTTAAATTGGAGAACAATATTGATGTTTTCCCTTACTCTGAACTCACAATTACTCAGTCTGCTTATATCCCATCTCTTCTGCATCATAAAAACGTTTTTAAAAAACCCAAACTCTCAGGACTCTACCAACCACCAATCAAGCCCTCTTGGCATCATAGCTCATCTCAGAGCCAAACTAGGGGAAAAGGAGTTGAGGGAAAGAACAGCACTCGCTCTGCTTTCAAAATTCTTGTGTTCAAAGTTCTCTGACTCACATGCTTCTAGCCTCATCACTCAACAAATTGCTCTCTTCAAAGTTATCGTTCTACTCTTTGTTTTTTTGTTGTTGTTGTTTTTTGCGGAGCAATGGGGGTTAAATGACTTGCCCAGGGTCACACAGCTATTAAATGTCCAGTGTCTGAGGCTGAATTTGAACTCAGGTATTCCTGAATCCAGGGCTGGTGCTTTATGCACTGCGCCACCTAGCTGCCCCATCATTCTACTCTTAATTGCCAAACCCTATACCCTTTTCTCAGTCCCCATGTTTCTAGCTTATCCACGCCACAAATAATGCTTGCTTATAGTTTTAGATAGATGCTTCTTATCTTTTTAAGGAAAAATCCCATTGATACCTATGCGTTTAAGCATTTTTAATAGAAATGAGTGTTGTATTTTGTCAAAAGCTTTGTCTGCATCTGTTGATGTAATCATGTGAATTTTGTTACTTTTATTATAGATATAATCAATTATGTTAATAATTTTATTCATGTTTAATCATCCCTGCATTTCTGACATAAATCTCACTTGGTCACAGTATAAAATCTTTGTGACATACTGTTGTAATCTCCTAACTAGAATTTTATTTCGGATTTTTGCATACATATTGATTACTGAAATTTGTCTAATTTTCTTTGTTTTTGCTCTTCCTGGTTTTGGTATCAGCACCATATTTGTTTCATAAAAGGAGTTTGGTAGGACTCCTTTGCCTATTATTCCAGATAATTGATTCAATATTGGAATTAGTTGAACTTTAAATGTTTAGTAGAATTCACTTGTAAATCCATCTGGTCCTGATGCTTTTTTCTTAGGAAGTTTATTTATGGCCTGTTTTAATTTCCTTTTCTAAAATAGGTTTATTTAGATATTCCATTTTCTGTTAATCTAGAAAATTTATATTTTTGTCAGTAGTCTTCCATGTTACTTAAATTGTTAAATTTACTGGCATATCATTGGAAAAATAATTCCTAATAATTGCTTTAATTTCATCTTCATCAATCAATTTTATATTTTTTCATAAAATCAACTACTAGTTTTATTTATTAATTCAATAGATTTTTAAAATTCAATTTTATTAATTTAACCTTTCGTTTTTAGGATTTCCAATTTGGTATTTAATTGGGGGTTTTAATTTGTCCCTTTCCTGTTTTGTTTTGTTTTTTTAATTTCATACCCAATTCATTGATCTGCTCATCATTTCTTTCGGTGTTGTTTTAAATCAATTTTGCCTCAATGATTAAAAAAAATAAATTTTCTCTCCCTCTTCTCACCCTACTGTTGCAGAAAACAACAACAGCAAAAAACACCTTGTAACAAACATGCATAGTCAAGCAAAACAAATTTTCACATTGTCTATTTAGAAAAATTGTCTTATTTTGCCCCCTGTATCCACCACCCCTCAGGAAGTTGGGCAGCACTGGCTTCATCAGGAATCATGATTGGTCATTGCATTGGTCAGAGTTCTTAAGGCTTTCTAGTGTTGTCATTATACAAATTGTTCTCTATGTTCTACTCACTTCTCGTCAATTCATACTGGTCTTCCTAGGTTTTACTGAAACCATCTTTTCCACGATTTCTTATGGCACAATAGTATTCTATTGCATATATGTACCATGACTTGTTCAAGCCTTCCCCAATTGGACAGCCCTTCTTTTCAGTTTCCTGCTACAAAAAGATCTATTAGAGGGGGCTGCTAGCACTGGATAAAGCACTGGCCCTGGATTCAGGAGTACCTGAGTTCAAATCTGGCCTCAGACACTTGACACTTACTAGCTGTGTGACCTTGGGCAAGTCACTTAACCCCCATTGCCCCACAAAAAAAAAAAAATCTATTAGAAAATTGCCCTTCTTGAGATTTCTTAAAAACATCTACTCGGTTTCTGAATTTCATTTAATGGTAGTTTACTAAATTTTTTTCATCCTTAATTCTTTCAGAGTGTTCATAATCCATTTAATTGGGCTTTGATAACATTATAATTGTTTTTTTTTCTTTTTCTGGTGTTTTTACTGGTGTTTGAGCATATTTTTCTTCTGGTATGTTAGTCTTTTGCTTTTTTAAATCCACAATTTTAAAAAAAATTATTTCCTTGCTTTTATCTAAATGCAATTTTTGGAGAGTTTTTGTTAATTTTGTTGCGTTTTGGGGTATATTGTTGCTGACTTTTTTTTAAGGGGCATAATGACCTTTAGAGTCTTACTATCTCATACCTCCAAGTTCCCTTTAGTCCCCATTTCTTCCTGAATTGCTGTCAGTAAAAGGCAACCCAGTGTAGAGAATTGTAATTGTCTCCTTGAAGTGGTCAGAAAGGTATATATATTCATGCATGATCCTGTTTTTTCCCCTAACCAAATAATTTCAAACTATTGAAGATTATTTCTCATAGAGAGGACTCCAGGGTTTGCCAGCTATGTAAAAAGTTTTATTTAAGGGTAAGCTAAGGGGCTAAGAATGAACAGCCAGGATCCAATCCTAATTTCCTGAACAAACCTTCATTTCTCCTATCTTCTTTGGCTCTTACTTCCCTTATCCTTTCTGCAGTGTTCCAGGAAGTGTGAGTTTATGTGATTTTTCACTTCACATAATAAGTTATTCCATATAGACACGTTTTTTGCTTTTGTTAGAAATTAAATTTTAAAATTTAGAGTTAAGAATTCTGGGATGCTGTGTTTTATTTGGCTAAATTATCTTTTAATGTTTGTATGTTTTGAGAATATTTTGCTTGGAATACCTGTAGTTTTGATTTTATGGTGTCTTATGAAAATACAAACTGTTCTATTACAGATAAACCAAGAGATTTTTTGCTAAATATGTTAGCAAGAATTAAGATTGCGAAAATAACTATTGTAGACTTTCCTTATCTCATGGATGACTCTAATTTGGTTTCTATGTTTGAAATAATGGACCCTACAAATCAAGGTTTTATAACCCCTGTTCAGCACAAAGAAGGTTAGTGACTTTTATTTTATTATAACTGTATATAGTTTGTGGTAATTTCAGAACTCACTTTAGTTTAAATAATTTGCATTTTCTGAATTTCTTTTCTAATTTTCATATGTATAGCTCTAAAGACCCTTGGTCTTCTGGATCCAGATGAAGTAATAGGTGAAGATGGAGAAGTTATCACCAGGGAGGATTTCAAAGATGATGTGTAAGTTTATTTCATTTAAAATGAAAATAATAAGTGGTTTTCAAGTAGAATGAGCATTGCCTCCAACTTTTTGTGAGAAAGGACTACTTTTGGGGGCAGCTAGGTGGTGCAGTGGATAGAGTACCTGTCCTCGAGTCAGGAGGACCTGAGTTCAAATCTGACCTCAGATACTTGACACTTGCTAACTATGTGACCTTGGGCAAGTCACTTAACCCCAATAGCCAGAGAGAGAGAGAGAGAAAGAGGACTCCTTTTCCTTTTCTGAAACTTTCAGTTTACCTGGGAGGTAATGAGGACAGTGTTGACACTAAGGGCCCATTTAGTAGACAGTAAAGTCAAGGGTGACAGGCCACCCCACACCCCCTTCCCAGTTGGTAATCCCATAGAAGTGATCTTGGCAGCAATTCACCATGGTCCCCTATGTGAGACTGAGATATTAGTAACTTCTGCTCTTTGATGGCTAACAGAATTTAGAAGTGCTTTTGTTTTGGGGGTGGTATGTTTTGTAAATGTTAAAATGTGTTTTTCTTTAGACTAGCAAAAATAAATACATCAAGATCAATGTTTATTATTATATTTATTATATGTAATTAAATACAAATAGTATCACATCTACATTATTTATAAACATATTTTTATATATATGTGAATTTATTACTAATTTCTTCAGTATAATTCCATTATTATACTTCTCCCACCAGCTTATATCCTAAACATACTCAAAACCTTTCCATCTTGGTATGTGACCTACTAAAACTTTTGCCTCAATGACTGTCTTCAAAAAACAAGGGTCCATGGATAAAGCACCAGCCCTGGATTCAAATCCAGGCTCAGACACTTGACACTTACTAGCTGTGTGACCCTGGGCAAGTCACTTAACCCCCATTGCCCCCACAAAATAAATAAATAAATAAATAAAAAACGAGGGTCACCTCTATGGCACAGAGAGGCACACCAGTAGAACTTTAGTTAAGATTTCATATTTAAGTTAAATAATTCATAATGTAAGTCCCTTGTGAGCAGGAACTGTTCTGTTTTTGTTTTTCTACCTCTTGCACCTCATAGGATAGCTAGCTGACATTTGATTCAAACTTAATGAATTGAACTGATACTAAAAAAAAGTATTAACTGAATGCTGTCATAACTCAAAGTTATAGAAAAAAACATTTTCTTCTCTTGGGCTACCAGTTGTAGATGCACTTACTTCCCCAGCCCATTGGATAGAACACTAGAACTGGTGTCAGGAAGGGCCTGAGTTCAAATATGGCCATAGACATTCACTAGCTGTGTAACACAGGACAAGTAAATTAACTTGTCTGCCTCAGTTTCCTCAACTGTAAAGTGAAGATAATAATAATAGCGCCTACCTCCCAGGGTTGTTGTAAGAATCAAATGAGATCACTGTAAAGCACTTACTATATGCTATGGCACATAATAAGAACTATCTAAATATTTAGTGATACCTGTAATCAAGGTGAGCACAATGGTCCATTCTTTGGAATGCAGTTCTTATATCCTTGACTTGGACACAGTTGTTGGTTTGTACCTGTACTCAGCATGTGTTCCTAATGGGTAGTGGAGAATATATGGCCTGGCTGGGTGACATGTATACGGGCTCGTCAAAGACATTAGGAATGTTAGGCAAACTTCGAGATTCTTGATTCCAAGCCCCTTTTAATATCTTAGTAGTTTGTAAACCAGAGAATTCACCAATATTAATGAGTTATGGATTGACTTTATCCGATTTGTCAGAAGGCTCATAAATGGCAACCAGTCATAGAGCCGGTCCTTGAAGCCTGCCCAGCTTGTAAGAACTACCCGTGACTATCAGTCACTCTGATAACAAAGCGTGGTCACCTCCTAAGGATGACGAGATGGAAATAAGACTGCCGTGGAGGATTAGCATTTCCATTTACTCTGAACAGTAGCATGTTCATACATTGGGAGACACCAAATTCATTCCCAGAAATAGACATGACATGAGTCACATAGTTCCCTGGAGACAGCTGTCTTTCTCTCTAGTTATTCCCAGTCGGTTCTGTAGTCTAGCTTGCAATCCGGCCTATATCCAAGCAAGAACGCAAGGGTATTTGAAATTCCCTCCCTATATTCAGATTCTAATTCCAGGCCAGGCCAGTTCTGTTCCTCACCCTTACCCAGCCTCCAGCAAAAAGGCCAAGCAAAGAGCAAGTTAAGGGTTTCTCTGGTTGGTCTTGATCTGCTTATGTCAGAGTGAATTCATCCCCTGCTGGCAGAGCACAAAGAAATTGATTAGGGAAATGAGTATGGAAACTGGCCCACTTTCCAGCTCTTCCTAAATCTGGCCTCAAAAATGTGGTTTCATCCTCTTATTGGAAGCATGAATAATTAAATCAAACATTTATATTCACATAAGCATAAATATGCATCACAATGTGACAAATTTGGGATTTGGATTATTTGGGATTTGGGATTGTCCAGACTGCAGTCTCCCCTAAATAGTACAAGAAACACTGGTTCATTTCTATTTTATTTAGGCCTTTTCTTTCCTTATTTGCCATCAGCATGGTATTCAGGTGTGATTAAATAGAACTTTTATTTTTGTTCCCTTTAGGAATAGGAGGACTTTGAAGATATGGTCATCTTTTTAATACCCTGCACGCAGGACAAAATAAATGGTTCCTCACGTTTGTGGTTATCCAGTTTAGATACTAAATGCATTTCTCTCTAAAGATTAGGTTTTTTCCCCTATGTTAAATTAAATGAGTTAAATGTGTTACATTAAGTGACTTAAGTTGTTACAATAAAAAGGTCATGGAAAGTTTTATTTCTGTATCAGTTTTTTGTCTTTAACCTAGACCTCAGGTAAGGGGGTGGGGAGGATGACAAGCAAATACTCTTCTCCATCAACCAGCCTAATTCTTTTGGGAAAAGATTTGCTTGATTGCTATGCCCCTACTTTCGTTTTGAGGCAAATACTTGTCTCTCTCTCTTCCTGATTTACTGCCAGGCCCTGCTGCAATGTGGAAGATGAGCCAAGAGTCTAAGACTCCACAGATAAGCACATGCATTTACATTAAGATACAGCCATGCCCTTAGAAATCCCTGTTTCCTTAGGATGTTTTCTTAACACCATCATGAAGAGAGCTTACTTATTTAAGTATCTGGTATGTATAGGCCCAGTGTTAGGTTCTAGGCTACCAAGATTTCCCTACCAAGTCTTTATCATCACATTATTTACAGTCTAGCTAAACAGATGCCTGTCAGGATGTTCAGACTAGGCAAAAGGGCTATTCTGTAACCATAGTATGCCAAATTTCAAGTGACTTGAATGGAAGTAATAAGCACTGACCAACTTATGCTTACTCTGACATCTGTGCTAAGGGGATTTTCTAAGAGATATAACAATCACCCATATGAAACCTAACACTGGCTAGCTTCAACCATCAATCCTGACAGGGTGATGACAGACTCCAGTAAACAAAAGGGAGGTGATGGTGGCTGAAACAAATGGCTAGGGTGGGTGGGTGGGTGATCTGGAGGGTCCAATATCTGCATATTGTCCCCATTCACTTTGAACTCAACTTCTACTTCACTTGTAGGGAAAGACCAAAGCCCTTTGCCAAACTTTCAAATTCAACTCAAGTCCAAGTCTTCATATGTTGTCTTTGAGAGATTATTGGAAAGTGAAGCAGGGCAGAGCAGGGTTTCTTTCTACCCACAAAATTCTCAGAGCACAAGGCTTGGGTCTCACCTTTACTCAATGTAAACAAAGTCTCTCTCTTAGGGCTCAGACTATCCAACCTGCCTTTAATCCAAGTTACCTTTTACTTATTTTAAAAATTTATTTTATTTTTTCCTTTTGCTTTATTGAGAGAATTGTTTGGTGGTTTCTAAGATCAGCACCCACAAAATACTTAAAAAAACACACACAACTCTAAGTACTGAGTAGAGATGATATTTTTAAGGGGGACAGCTAGGTGGTGCAGTGGATAAAGCACCATCCCTGGATTCAGGAGGACCTGAGTTCAAATCCAGTCTCAGACACTTGACACTTACTAGCTGTGTGACCCTGGGCAAGTCACTTAAACCCCAATGCCCCGCAAAAAAAAAAAAAGAGAGATGATATTTTTGGTAAGCAATGACCAATAACACATTTTTTTTTAGGATAATTAACAAAATCAGTTGGTCAAAGTATTGTAGAGATATTTTGCATTTAATTTCAGAAGAAAGCCAGCTAGATCAAAAAACTTGAGTTTAAACATGAAACAACAAGATGTATATTCAACAAATACAGAAAGGAAGCAGCTGCTTTTTTAACTGAGCTCACAGTATGTAAGTGTTGAAACTCATATAGGAAAAAATGACTACTTAACAACATTTGACAGTGCAGCCAGTGATAAAATACCGCAGACAAAATTTCATTAAGCAATTTTGGATCAAGTTTGACTTCTTTATTCAACTTTTTAAAAAATCAGAATCAAAAGCCTTCTGAAAAAGGACTTGCATTATTTTCCGGTGTTAGGCCAGTTCGTTCTTAAATTAAGGAGAATCTCAACATCTTGAAGAGCTAGTTTATAAATCCCAAGTTCATTTAATGCTGCTGTGGCAGTAGGTTCTTCTGTAGCTGACTGTAGCACATCCTTCAAAAGCAGGGCAGATCCAACATTTAAATTCAAGACAATACAGGCTTCTTTGATACTATTTTTGAGAGGAAAAAGCAAACAAAAACATTTCTTTACATTGCTTCAAATCAATCTTGAGATACTAAGCACCCCTCACTTAGAGTAATGATATTTTTTTTAAAAAAATACTTTATTTTCTCCCCAATTACATGCAAAAACAATTTTTAACATTTTTTTTAAAGTTTTGAGTTTCAAATTCTATCCCTCCCTGAGATGGTAAGCAATCTGATATAGGTTATACAACTGCAACCATGTAAAACATTTCCATATTAGTCATTTTGTGCAAAAAGACTTGAACCAAAAAAAAAAAAAGTGAAAAATAGTATGCTTCAATCTGTATTTAGAAACCTTATATATGAATAGTATTATAGGTTTTAGGTCCCTTAAAACTACATTAAAATATTTTTCATCTCTTAAAACAGAGTTTTTTATGCTTTTATTTTCAACAGTTCATCTATTTTTGCTGCCTAAAATATTTCACTTTCTATCAGGAATCTATTTTTGGTATAGCAAAGTTCTACCAGTAGCCTACTTAGTGTAATCAAGATCTAATGCATATATAAAAGTAGATTTAAGATATGAGGAAGGGAAAAATAATAAATAGAGAAAAAAAAGACTCATGTGAAAGTAGGTAGGGCAGTACTGACTAGTTATATTTTATTGTATTAAGCAAAAAAAAAAAAAGCCTGTCACTTCACTTAAATTTGATTTTTAAAAAGATAATCAATTTTAAGGCCAATCCTGAAAGCACTTGCATAAATCTTGCTTCAAACAAGAGAGACAGTAATAAAGAGTTGGGAAGGAAGGCTGAACCTAGGCTACGGAGGCCTGAGTCATCCAGAGTAAGGCCCTTAACCTTGAAGTATCCCAGGCAATTCCAAGGCTCCATTAAAAAAAAAAGTTGCTAAACTATGTTGGTGGGAAGAAGTTTCCCTGTACCAATGAATTCTGAAGTCTAGACCTCAGTGTATAATGATAACATAACCAAGATTAGTATCAGGTTTAAGTAGGTGATGAGTAAACCAGGTCTTGCCTAAATTTCGATATGAAATGCTCTACACTTTGCCATCTTAATTCTACATTTATATAATTTCACAGAACTGAGTTTGCTTTCCATGCTGTGGGAAGTGTGTGAGCAATTTTATACTTTATCATATAGCATCATGCAAAATATGAATATTAAATAAAATGAAACGTTAGCTAAAAGTGAAGATTTAGCTTCATTTCATTTCTAAGTTCCCTGAAAACAGGGACCAACTCTTATACTTCCTTAGTGTCTCCTATAGCCCTGAGCATAAAGCCAAACAGAATAAGGATACATACTTATTGAATTCAAGAGATATTCCTATACTTTTTTTTTACCATACATGAGAAAGTCTACCACTATCAGCCTTAAATTTTTTTAGAAAAAGGAATCAACCATTCTGACTAATTTATTATAGAAATATTTGCTGAAATATTACAAGTCTACAATTTGCTTACTGCTTGAAATAGTTTTCTGGTCTCTTGCAATAATGGGAAAACAAAGGGAAAAGATTCCGCGTCATGTCAAACTGAAGCTGAGCTGCTCCTCCTTCATTGAAGTAATTTGCAAGAATTATCTGTATAAATAAAGAACAATTTATCCCATGTAAGAGATTCTTTCATAGGTATAACCCAAGGCCAAGTAGGCAATCTACTTACTTCTTGATAGATGTATACATCCAGTTTTTCTACAAGCATTTGCCAGAAAATTTTAAATAAGGAGTAACAAAGCTGTTGTTCCAGTTGAAGTAGGTGATCTCTTAAAGAAAGCAACAATGGACAAGCTGAACTTGACAGAGACATTACTGCTTGTTCTGACTGAGAGGGCAAGGACAACCACCTGAAAGAACCAAAACCGCAGTAAAATCTATCTAACATGTTATTTTACATTTTGCTTTTTTAAAAGCTTTAACAACATATTTCAATATTTACTCAAACTATATGGGCATTATATTGGATTAAAAAAAAAAGCTTTGGTTATCAGTTGAATAAAATTAAAATAGCACAAATCCTAAAGAAAACACTTAAAGATTTTATGCTGTACTAATGGCTATTATGAATCAGCTACTTGGTTAACAGACCAATATTTAAAGTAAATGTTCAGTTTTTGTACTGATTGCCAAAATGAAACAACTAGGAGTAGTGATACTTTCATATTTGAAAGAATAAAGGTTCAAACTAATAATAATTAGATTTTAAATATAATAAAAATCTCAGTTACTTTGAGGCTAGCCTCCTGGCATCCTCAAGCATTCTCAACAGTGGGCTTTAGCCAGAAAGGGATGGAGAAAAAAGCATGTGTGGCAGAGATGAAAAACTTTTCAGCAGCAACAAAAACAGATGAAAGGGGCCCAAAGGCATTAAAGAAACCTTTGGTTTGACTAGTGATGTCTAAAAACGATCATCCTTTTCAGCTAAAAATCAAGAAGTGTGAAAGAAGCAACATAATAGGAAAAGCTTCTTATAGAGGGAAGATAGTAAGAAATGGTAGCAGTCAGGGAAGCAGGACCTGGGAGCAATCAAAGGCAAGAGACACTGTGACAAGAGATAACAGAGCAAAGAACCATCAGGGCAGATACCTATGTGCCGTACTAACTACAGGAGTAGCTGAGAGAGGACACAGTAGTATAGTTCATTCAGTTCTACAAGCCCATTTACATGGTTCAGTTACTGACCATGACTAAATCGTTAAGAAAGTTATATTCCATAAACTTGGGTTAAAAGGGCAAGAAATATAAAATGTGCTTTTGAAAGATTTAATTGGAAAATTTTAAATAAATGGAATTGGAGTATAAAGAGCTATTAACCCTCCACTATCCTGGACAGTTCATTCTCCAATGATTCTGGATTGTTGATTCTAAACAGACTTTATTACAAAAAAACCTTAATTCTGATTGATTTAGACTAAGAGGATACCTATAAACAAGGATACAGGGGCAGATAGGTGGCGCAGTGGATAAAGCACTGGCCCTGGATTCAGGAGGACCTGAGTTCAAATCCAGCCTCAGACACTTGACACTTGCTAGCTGTGTGACCCTGGGCAAGTCACTTAACCCTCATTGCCCAGCAAAAAAACAAAAAACAAAAAAAACCCAAGGATACAGAAACTCACCTTTCCTTTGTGTACAATTTCGCAGCATCTTTGATATCTCTGAAGACATGGTCTACTTGACGAGTCAACATGTCAAGTTTCAAGCGCTCCAGGAGGTTAATCATATCATCAAAGACTGAGCTCTCCATAGAGGCTAGCTGCCCCAGCTGCAATTTACTGAGAGTCTTACTCTCTGCAAGAACTTCCAATGCAGCCTGCTGAAGTTGCAAGAAGAACTAAAAGGGAAAAAAAGTTTACATATTCTAACATAGTACTATATATATTTACTATTACAAGGATTTTTTCCCCCTAAAAGAACTGTGTAGTAGAAGCTAAAATGGGAAGTTAAAGAATGCAACCAAAAATGTCACTGACTTTTACAGTGGCGTTATAAGTATAGTAATTTTTCTTTAAACTGCTCTAAGGGAGAACATTTGATAACTTAAATTTCAGATAGTTTATTTTCATCCTATTACCTTATTCTCCCACATCTTTTAGATGACTATAAGAGAAAAGAGTAAAACAGAACATGAGCTTTCTCAGGAAACTTGCTGAGTTTTCCCTAAGGCAATTCTTTTGGTCCTTCTCCTGAGGAAATACACTTTCCTCCTTTCACTGAAGAGGTGGGAAGCTATGAGTGTGAAATATTGCACATGTTGTCATACACAGGAAAGGTGTACCTTTGGCTTTGCTTTGTGACAAGGAAAGTCTGGGGTCTTATCCAGAAATGACTGCGATTTGGTAAAAACGAGGCACCAATAAAACTTCTACTAGTCTTTTTTTACAGACTCCAAAGGCATCAAATATAGAAAGGTTCAATATACACCAAAATATTTACAGGACTTTTTGTGGTAGCAAAAAACAAAGTAAATGTCCATCAACTGGGAATAGCTAAAAAATTTGTGGGACATGAATGTAAGGACCTATTACTACACTGTAAGAAATGATGAGTGTGAATTCTGAAAAGCACAGGAAGACACATGCAGAGTCAAAGTCACAGAACCAGAAAAACAATATATGCAATGAATACTATGTATATGGACAGACTTGTCCCCTCCCCCAAATCCTGTAATTATAATGAACCAAGCTTGCCCCCCAAGAGACGAGAACACATGCCCCTCTCTCTTATGGAGCCAGAATAATGCATACAGTGTCAGATTCAGCTGGTGTGTGGTAAGTTTTGCTGAAAGGCTCTCTTTCCTCTTCTTTATTCTTTTTTACAAAGGAAGACTTATTAGGTAGGGGAGTAATATAGTTGGAAATGAAGGTGACATAAAAACAAGCAGAAGCAAAAAGGCCTCTCACTTTTTGGAAAGTCATAAAATAAGATGTCACATGAAGTTAAGATTTTTTTAAAGCTAAGTAAAATTTGAATAATCCAGAAATACAAACATACGTACATATGTATGTATGCATGTATTTCTAGTCAGGAAGTGACCTTACAATTTTACCTTTTTTTTCCAATTAAAGTTCAGGACAACACTAAGCAGTAAACACACCATCATAAACCATTTTAAGAACATCAGGTATTTTGTTGGCCTCAAAGTACTAATAAACTCATTTTTATATAGTACTTGGTAAATTGTAAAGCATTTTCCTCATAACCCTGTAAGTTAGGTAGCAACATCATGTTACCCTAATAATCTGCAAATACTTTGGTTTTGTGAAATTCTTTGGCTATAACTGAATAAAACATGAATTGTGACGGGACTCTTTTTTTAGATGTTTAACAGTAAAACTTTCAGGCATCTAAAATACAGATCCAGACTGAAAATTTTCTTCCATATTCTACTATAGGAGGGGGGTGTGTCTGTCTGTCTCTCTCTCTCAATATCATGCCTGGAAACAAGCAGACACCCAGAATAAGTGGTATAGCATAAGAACATTTTAATAAAAGCTAAAAAAATTACAACATATAAGAAAAGAATAAACATAATGTAAGGCAGCATTCCTCAAAGCAATGTAGCCAATACAGCATTTGACACATTGATAAAACCTGTATTGATTTAGGAGATACCCCGAGATATCCCAGAGAATGAGGACATTTTAAAGGAGTATTAAGGAAATTAAATCTATTTTCATAGTGAAAAATATTCACATGAAAGAACTGTTTTTAACACATGATTTATTATGAGAGGAAAACAATGCTAGTATGTAAGTTCTTTCGAATATTCCCTACTCACACTCAGGAATACCAGAGTGTTGACAAAACAGTTTGGGAAATAGAGATGTAAGGGAACAACTTTGGCTTTCATATAAGAAGTAGTCTGGCATTTCCCAAGATGTATATAAATCATAATTAAGTCCAAAAACTTTCCCACCTACAAGTCAACAAGTGAGAATGAGGGTGAAAGGAACAGGAATGGGAGGTCAAAAGGGATCAGAAGATCACACGTTAGCGCTAGAAAGGATCTAAGAACTATACAACCCACTTGGATTATAGATGATGATGTGGTGCAATCCAGGCTAGTAATGAAAAGAAATGAGCTTGACACTATCTGTGTGACCCTGGGTAAGTTCATTAATCCCCATTGCCTCACAAAAAAAAAAAGAAAAGAAATGAGAAGACTCAAGTAGAGCTGACTTTGTAAGCAAAAACCACTACTTTGAAATGATGAGAATAAAAAAAGTCAACAGAAATCAAGGGAAGCTAAAAATATGCAAGCCTTGGTTCACTTACATTTCTACTGAAGACCAACATTAACGTTTTAAAATTTAACTTTGCAAAAGGGAGAAATGTAAAATCCTATATTTGGATTAAAAAAACCCAACTGCACAAGTATAGAATGGGGGATATAATGTAAAAATAGTTTTGGGGACTTGCAAACAAAATGAGTCACATGTGACATAGAAGCCAAAAATGGTTACAGGATCTTGGACTACCATAGTCCAGAAGCAACAAGGTGACCAGAACAAGGAAAGTTCCAAGTTAGGCTACAACTGACAGATGTGATCACTTAAAAAAAGAAAAAAGAGATTTTGCAAAATAAAAAGCATTCCCAAAACGAAAATAAATATCAGTAGAAAACAATCTTCATGGTTAAGTGCATCTGATAAAATTCTGACCTCTACAAGGCCACTGTAAAACTAGAGGAGTGAGACCATGATGGTGAGGGGATCCAAAACCTAATGCCAAAAGGAGGCCTGGGTGAAAGGAGGGGAGAGTTAGCCAAGATAAGAGAATATTCTTTAGGGGGATAGTTGTTTTTAGGTTCTGAAGAGCTGTTAGGTAAAAGACTCTACCTTTTTTTGTTTGTTAGGCAATTGGGGTTAAGTGACTTGCCCAGGGTCACACAGCTAGTAAGTGTCAAGTGTCGGAGGTCACATTTGAACTCAGGTCCTCCTGACTCCAAGGCTGGTGCTCCAACCAGTGTGCCACCTAGCTGCCCCAGACTCCGCCTTTTTTAAACATTACTCTGAATTGGGAAGTAGTTGCAGAAAAATTGGGGCTCCTAATATTGCAAGACATAGGAAGCTTCTGATGAAAGCACTGAGTCCATCTTTTCTGAAGAACAACTGAAATGCACTTCAAATTATTTGGTATTTTAAGGCACATAAGGAAAAATTTCCTATTGACTTGAAACTGTCTAAAATTAGAATGTACAGAGGGTCAAACGAAGAAGCATTTATGAATGATATTCTGTTTTTTATTATTATGGCACTATAAGCCAGGGATACAACTATAAACAGTTTCCATTCTAACAAGAGAAAGCAATGCATAAAAAGATGAAAATAGATGAAAAGCAGCAGTGGGAGGGAGAAGAAAAAGGTACCCACAAAGGGGCACAGTAGAGAAAGCCCAGAGAATCAGGAACAGAATCCAGAGAAGAACAAAGACGTGGCTGGCCTGGGCACTTTCCTTAAAATGGAGGCTCAAGGAGGAAACGATCAGTCAGAGAAAATGACTGTAGGAGTGAAGTATACTTTAAGGGGAAGAAGGCTGCTGGGACTTGGTAGGAAAAAAGTAGAGTTTTCCATCGAGGTCTTTAAGTGAAGGTTAAAAAGCCACTTGTCAAACACATACAGTAGAGAGGGTTCCTATTCAAGTGTAGGTACCTTCCAGTTCTAAATCTGGATTGAAAAATATCAATTCTCCAATGGAAAAAAATGGTCAAAAGATAGGCCTTTTTTAAGGAGGAGATAAATTGTTGATAATCATTTGAAAACTCTGTCAAATTACCTGGTACATGAAGCAAT
The DNA here is from genome assembly GCF_019393635.1 of Dromiciops gliroides. Lineage (NCBI taxonomy): Eukaryota > Metazoa > Chordata > Mammalia > Microbiotheria > Microbiotheriidae > Dromiciops > Dromiciops gliroides. Next base: position 146,257,031 of record NC_057865.1, read on the forward strand.
GCAAATTAAAAAAAACTTGGAAGTTTTCTGAAAAAGAAGCACTTGCATATGTTGTTGCTGGGAATGTAACTGATGTATGTGTTTTGGAGCTGTCTGGCAAAATACTTTATGAGATATAAAATGGATCACGCTCCCTAATCTACCAGCACAAACTCTTGTTGCTCTTCTGCATTTCTGATTACGTCAGTATGGGGAACTACCTGTACTGATCCCTCCACCAATGTAGACCAAGTAGCCTGTAACTTAATAGTCTAAAAAGACTACTGGACTTCTGAAGAAGTTTCCTGGGGCTCTAAGAAGGTAATTTGACTGAATTTGATCCCAGGGCTTCCTGACTCCAAGGGCAGCCTTATACCCAACCAGATGCTTCCTCTCTTTAATATTTTAGCTGTTTTATTTGTAGTAACTAAAAACTGGCAACAGCTCATTGAAACCAATGACTCTTGCAGAAAGGTTTAATAAATTGTGGTACGTCAACAGAATGACAAATTAGTTTCTCATAAAAAATGGCATATGAAGATTACAAATATGGAAATATTTCTACAAAGTCATGCAAGGCAATGAATACAGCAGAAGAAAAACTGGCTGAATTAGACTGAGGACACTATACACACACACACACACACACACACACATATACTATGTGCACATAAACATATATACATACTATTTACACACGCATATATACATATGTGTATATACAAACATACCAACAGTAGCCGGAAAACTAAGTACACAGATGGAAAAAAATGAAAGGAGATACAGTAAATAAAAAAATAATTTATCAATTTCATGGTTTTATTTAGAATTTCATTTCATTATTCTATTTGCTAATTGTTAACTTTTATCAGAAAATTTTTTTAATTTTTTTTTTTTTTTAGTGAGGCAGTTGGGGTTAAGTGACTTGCCCAGGGTCACACAGCTAGTAAGTGTTAAGTGTCTGAGGCCAGACCTGAACTCAGGTCCTCCTGATTCCAGGGCCGGTGCTCTATCCACTGCACCACCTAGCTGCCCCAGAAAATGTTTTTTAATGGAAAGGTTATTCACTGAAAGATAAGATAAATTATTAATAATGACCTTAATCATTTATAAACTAAAAAAGATGCCAAATAATTTGCCCTTGCCATTCTTTTTTATTTATTTTTTTGGTTTTTTTTAGTGAGGCAATTGGGGTTAAGTGACTTGCCCAGGGTTACACAGTTAGTAAGTGTTAAGTGTCTGAGGCCGGATTTGAACTCAGGTACTCCTGACTCCAGGGCCAGTGCTCTATCCACTGTGCCGCCTAGCTGCCCCCCCTTGCCATTCTTGAATAACTTTTAAAAGTTATTTAGAAACCACAATTATATGACATTTTTCTTGAAGTGAGTGAGCCATTAAGATAAAAAATAACAATCATACAAATGTCTGTCAAAATAGTTGGTATCAGCAGGTTCAAAACATCTACCAAGTTATAGCCAAAGAACTGAAGCAGTGATTCCTATTGATTCTAAAGTTAATTTTTAAACTAAAAAAAATTCTTTTAAGTTAAGGTAATCAAACTCCTGTCTATTTCCTTTGGGAATAAAGTAGAAAGAAAAAGTTCTCCCTGGAGATGATGTTTGTGCCATACACTGTATGGGTGAAATCGTTGGCTCTCTTGTTCTCCATTGATTCAGTTAATTAGAATACCAGGATTACTTACCACATTTTAGGTTTTGAGAAAATCCTCTACCTTGGTCCTATCATCTTAAAATTACCTTGTTAGTATCATCCCTCATGGCATATTTAAACTTTTGAAAGAATGAAATAGTTTAGAACAATAATTACTTAAAATAACTACATTATTTAAAAAAAAAATCCACTTACAACATTGTCGGCCCAGTCTGCTAGTACTGTTGCAATGTAGTTGACAGCATTAAGAATTGCACAGTATCGAAAGGCAAGGGAAGCTCTGGTCTCTTCTTTCATAACCTGAGTTAATCGTATCCTGAAATCATCAACTAAATCTTTCTGTAACTCCAGGAACTGAAGCTTTCTAGAAGCTGTAGGAAGATTCTTATACCTGTCTGCACAGAAAGTCAAAAAGACATTGGAGCTTTGACTTAACTGATGTTCCCAAGTTAGTTTTTTTAGTGTCCTTTTCATGTCATTTGTTTTCTAAAAACACAGGAAAATTATTAAATTGGCTACAACACACACTCTGGACCCCTTTTTTGTGAACTGTTCCTGCCAGGAAACAAGTATGAAATTTAAGAATGTGATGGGCAGTACTGGGAGATCTGGGACAGTGGGGGAGGATCTGAGAGAGCATCTGGAGAAAAAATGGACAGACTGGTGTCTCCCTCTGACACACAGACATCCTCCATAAATACTATGAAGAACATTTCTCATTATCCCAATTCAAAAAGAATCACCGCATATACTAATTAACCAATTACCAGATATTTACTGGAGACACTTAAGAATGACTCCTGAACACTGCGTTTTATGATATTTCTACTCATTTGCTTTTATCTGAAGCAATTCCGCAGTATTCTCCACATACATAAAAATTCCTCAGCTTGACTCCACACTATCACTCACCCTTTGTAGCCAATTCAAGTTTCAGAGATGGAAAACTGGGCCACAATCTGCCAAAATTCAAATTTTGAATTTGATGGCTCTGTATTGTTCCCTATGTGGTCTTCATTTTAACTGAAGCCAGATTTTCCAATTACTTGGAAATACACATTTGAGTAGTCAAATCTCAAAATATAATTACCTGTTATAACCAGCAGCAGGGTCATAAAAGTCTCTGCACAATCTGGAACTTTCATTTCATCAACATCAGTGATATCTTTATACTGTGAGACCCAGGCAGCTTCTGATGAAAGCATTGAGTCCATCTTCTGAAGAGCAACTGAAATCAATACAAAGTTATGTCACTTGAAGTATTTACTCATCTTCAAATTCAAGTTTCTTAGGAAGGAGCATGATTAAAAAAAAAAATAAAACAAGAAAACAAAAACTCTGAAACTGAACACCCACCATTATCCATTGTCCATATTACATCAGACCTCCTTATTTTACCATTAAAATATTCATTCCTAATAAAAGGGTCCTAAAATCATTATATTTAGTTGACCTAAATGCTATTATTGAAGATTCTTCTGACACTGCAAACACTGTAGGTCACAGAATCATTGATTTAAAGCTAAGAAAGACATTAGATGGCTGAACAAGTTGTGGTATATGAATGTAATGTTATACTATTGTGCTATAAGAAATCCAAGCAGTCAGATTTCAGAAAAACCTGGAAAAACTTAAGTGGACTGATGCTGAGTGAAGTGGGCAGAACCAGGAGAACATTGTACACAGTAACAGCAACATTATGTGATGATCAATTGTGAAAGGCTTGGCTCTTCTCAGCAATACAATCATCCAAGACAATTCCAAAGGACTCAGGATAGAAAATGTTCTCCACATCCAGAGAAAAAGACCTGTGGAATCTGAATGCAGATTGAACCATACTGTTTCCACATTTTTTTGAGGTTTTTCCTTTTTGTTCTGATTCTTCCTTTACGACATGACTAATGCAGAAATATGTTTAATATATACATATATAAACCTATATCAGATTGCTTTCTGTCTTGGGGAGGGGGGAGAGAAGGGACGGAGGGAGAAAATTTTGGAACTAAAAATCTTATATAAAACAAACATTGAAAACTATCTTTACATGTAACTGGAAAATAATAAAATACTTTCATGATTTAAATTTTTAAAAATAAAATAAAAAAGAACTCCTGATCTAATCCAACCCTTGCATTTGCCCACTGAGGATATTTATCTGCTCCTCAGTAAAAATAAAAACAGTGCACTGGTTGGGAACTAGTAAGATTCCACAAGAGGAAAAGGAAAGGAAGTTGATTCAATTGGTAAACCCCTGACCAAAAATAATTTATTTCAGTCATGTAGATCTCACATTAAAGGATGGAAGGTCCTGTATCAAGGAAGATTCTAATGGTAAGAGTCCTTTATCAATGATAGAGATAAGAGTCCTTCTGAATGAGGTAGAAGAGGGTCCTGTCCTGGAAAGGGTAACAATTTCTCAGAAGACTTCAGTCATTTGTGCCCAAGGACCTAGCATTTCCCATCCCTGTAGCTTCTGGATCAACACAATTACCCTTCTTAGATTTTTTGCCTCATCTTTCCCCTTTTTCACTTCAGCCCATATGTTGGTTTCTTTCTCCACCTGGCTCTAATGGCAAGAAGGAAATGAATGAGATGGCTCCAAGACTGAGAACTCATTATCTTTCCCTCTAATCCTGCCTCTCTTCCAAACTTCCCTATTTATGTTAAGAATATCACTGTATTTCTATTCACCTAGGTTTGTAACCTCAGTCATCTTATATGCTCCCCTCTAATCTCCCTTCTCTATCTCCAAAGAGTTGGCAAATTCTCTCAATTTTGCTTCCAAGGCATCTCTCATACATCTTGCCTTCACTCCACTTCCATGGCCACTATGTTAGTACATATAAGCTATCGTCATCTCTCATCTGTACTATTAGAATAGTCTCCTAATTGGTCTCCCTGCTTCTGATTTCTCTAGGCCAGGGGAAAAGCAGAAAAACAATAGACCATTCATGTATACACCTTGTCTCCCTTCCTTGTCCCCCAATTCATCCCCAACCTAACAAGCCTAATAATAATGCAGCTTCTTACATTTTCTTTCCATGGTTAACCATCGTTGAAAGCAGGCCTCCTCTGAGAGAATATGCATACAACTAGGAAAGGTGCTGGGATATCCATGAACACTTTGTAGCTCCCTTTCAAACAGAAGTACTTCATCCACCAAGTGACAGAAGAGATTGTCATCATACAAAAGACAAGGAATATCAGCAGCTAATTTCTCAAGAACCAGCATCATAAGGGCACGAGAAAATTCTAGCTAGAAGAAACAGAAGCACATAAATGTAAATAACACGTTAGTATCTAATACACACAGCTTTAAAATGGACACATTGATAACGGTTTTCTTACCCTTGCATTTACAGAAGAGCCTACTTTGTCTAATATTGGTTGAATTTTCTCATCCAGAAACTTAGCATGGTTTCCAATCCACATAAGTACCTGAGTCAAGTACCACTCAGGCTGAAAAAAGAAAGAAGTATGTGTTACAAAATCCTAAACTAAAATTAAGCCTACAAAATAAATGTCTTTAATTGCCAAACAAAGCATCATAAATGACCTCGTTGAGGTAAATTTAAAATTCTTCCAAGAGAGTAGAATTTCTGTCCTATATTTTGTACTTATCTAGCATTTGGCATTAAAGTGTTTAATGGTACTAAAAGGTAGTAACATACTTTTAAAAAATACTCAGAGTACACAGAAAATGAAAATGCCTAAGATAATTAGTCTATAAAATATGAAAACGTGGATTGGACACTTAAAAATTATTTTAATGTGCCTTTTCCTTTTAAAGAAGAAATTAATTTTTCAAAATTGCTTAAAGAGAAATTATAAGCCAGTCTGTGTTAAACCTTCATCCCTTTAATATCGGAGTTCAATGCATAAAATTAAAGGCAATTAATTAAATTGCCCAACAGGACCCCCTTCAGATTAAAGCTCCATTAATTATATACAATGACATTTTGATAAATAAAAGAACCATTTTTGAATTCTGATGGTCTTTTTCCACTGAGTTTCACTTTTTCTATAGACCTAGAATATATTTCTTAAGAATTATTCATGACAGTATTTCTGGTTGACAGGGGCAAACAGTTTTAGAGCAGAGTTGGTGGCAGAATACTGGTTTTAGAAGGGTTGAACTTGATAAAAAGCTTGACATAGGTCTTAAAATCCCTTACTGTCCCTCCACAACTTCAGCTTCATTGACTTGTCCCCTTCTAGACTTCTTCCTTCTGTACTTCCTTGCTCTGTTTTTCTTTTTCCAAAAAAGAAGTTTCAATTAAAAACGCAAATCATTTTTAAAAAATCAGTACATCTCCCATGCTCATTAAACATCATTATTATTCTGTGAAAACAAGTGTATGCAAGATTGTTTCCCATTTCTTCAGTATGAAGAAAGCCTGAATATGTGCACAATGTGAATAGAAAGAATTTCTGAACAAAAACAGCCAATGGCAATAAATGGAACAGTATTCTCTACCCCAAAGCCCTTCCCTAGCTTCCATTCTTCTACCCTCTTTTTGCACTGACCAACCTTTTTCAGGTTCAACTTCCACATAAAATCCATTGCACTGTATCTTCCAGCTTTCTCCTTTCCCCACTAAACTTAGAAGAAGAATTCAAACACTAAAACATATGTGGATCCAGTTATAAAAACTGAAATAACAAATACATTCTTTTTTTTTTTTAACAAATACATTCTTGAATTCTTCTTTCGAGAAATTAAGTAGTAGAAGGTATAGTAAAAGCACTGAGTTGGAGCTCATTGCAGTGCATGTACCCAAGTATATGCAATCAGGTTACACTGTTAATGTGTTCAGTTCTGATATAAACGGCCCAATCTATGCACATCGCTAGTCCCATAAATGCATTTTTCTAAGGTAGGTTTCTAGTCAAACTAAAGGAATTTAGATTTCTAGAGAATAAAACACAAAGCATGTTAACTCCAAAGGTTTTTGAATGGAGTCCTGTTTTAATTTTTTTTTTTTTTTAGTGAGGCAATTGGGGTTAAGTGACTTGCCCAGGGTCACACAGCTAATAAGTGTTAGGTGTCTGAGGCTGGATTTGAACTCAGGTACTCCTGACTCCAGGGCCGGTGCTCTATCCACTGTGCCACCTAGCTGCCCCTGTTTTAATTTTAAACAGCTAAATAATACAAACAAGTAATATCTGATGCAAGCAAAAATCTCATATAAAAGATGACAACTTCACACCTTGCTTATAACATTAGTTTGTCGATTCCCACTGAAGTGATACCTGAACCTCTTCTGGAGGGGAGTCAGCATAATCTGAATGGGAAGGATGACCAGGGGTGAAGCCGGAAGAGAATATTTTTCTGGAAGTTGTTTTGGTTCAGTCAGTAATTCATCTCTAATACAATTAAGTCAAGGTAAAATTCCCCAAAATCATATGTTTACAAATTATAAGTTTATTTAAAAACAAAAACATTGAACACTGGAATGTAACGTGTACATTTTGACCATTTTTACTGAGAAATTCTACTACTACTAAGCTTATATGACCCCAACAAGGCCACGGATAAGAAGAAAGTTCCTATATACACCAAAATATTTATAGTAGCACTTTTTTGTGATAGAAAAGAACTGGAAACAAATAGATGCCTACTGGTTACAGAACAGTTAAACAAATTGTGGGATGTGAAATGTAATGGAATATTACTGTGTTGTAAGAAATGATGAATGTGAAGAATACAGAAAAGCAAAAGATACACCATAAACTGATATAAAATGAAGAACAAAAAAACCCTCACAAATATATACATAAAATTACTACAATAATATAAATGGAAACAATCATAAGACAATCAAAAATGAATTATATAAGATTACAAAGAACAAGAATGACTCCAAAGAAAATATGAGAAGACATCTTATCTTACCCTTTTGTAAAGGCAAGAGGTCCACAGGCATGGTACATTAAACATATCTTCAGGCTTTTTTAAAAGGCTCATCAGTTTTCCTAATTTTCCCCCTTTCCCCCTTTTTTTGGGGGAGGGGAGAATGTTATTTTTTATTTGGAATGGTTCTTTGGGAGGGGATAGAAATATTGGGGGAAATTTTGGTGATATAAAGAAAAATATCAATAAAAATAATTTTTAAAATAATCAAAAACAAACACAAAAATATAACATTTATTGAATTTAAAAAATTAATACTGAAAGAAGTGAAATTATTAAATTATAACATTTATAGAGTACCCAGTATTCTGAAAATACAAAAGAAAAGAGAACAGTTTCCATTAATCTGGGTAAATCCTCTTGGTAAAAGATGATTAAAAATTACACCAGCATGAGATATGGAGGGGTTATATCAGTAGAGTGACCACCATTCTTCCCATAAACCTTGAGAGTCTAGGATTCTGAACCTAAAAGTTATGGGAACAGTAGTGCCCCCCACCCCAAACCACCAGATGTGCTTCCAGCCTTGTCCCTGTACCCATCTTTGAGGAGAATAATCATTGTGAAGGAGCTCAGCTTCCTTACCACAGGCAGCAGCAACTGCTACCTGCCTCCAAAAGGTAGATAACCAAAGAGCCATGGGAACGGTCACATCCCTAAGACAATCAGTCCTTCTTCTAGTCTAGCCTTCACACCCATCGCTGTAGGAAGCAACTCCACAGGGAAAGGACTAGTCATCACCACCAACTGCCACCCACTGGGCAAGCAAACCAGACTAGCTGAAGAAGCAAGACACAATAAGAGAGGAAGGAGGCAGTCTGTGCCAGGCAAGTCAAACTATCACCACCAGCTTGACCACCATGTCCTTTCTTTATTTTTTTTTTTGCAGGGCAATGAGGGTTAAGTGATTTGCCCAGGGTCACACAGCTTGTAAGTATCAAGTGTCTGAGGCTGGATTTGAACTCAAGTCATCCTGAATCCAGGGCCGGTGTACCATGTCCTTGCAAACCTAGATGGAAACATGTAAGCACCCTGAACCCAAAAGCTCTGGGAAGAGCAATGCTTCCAGCTGAGAAGAGAGAATTGATCCTGTTTCATTTTCTTATTGATCCTATTTACAATTAATTACTTTTATCCTTTAACTGCTTAAGTCATTGTTCTCTTGTCTCTAAACTTGGTTCAGAATTCATCTGGTCTGTTATTGAATAAGTTTAAAAATCTATATCTCAAAGAATTGGAAATTGAGGGGATGTCCATCAACTGGGGAATGGCTAAACAACTTGTGGTATATGAATGTAATGGAACATGCTGTAAGAAATGATAAGCAGATAGATTTCTAAAAAATTTGGGAAGACTTACATGAATTGATACTGAGTGAAATGAGCAGAACCAAGAGAACATTGCACACAGTATCAACAACATTTTGTGATGATCAACTGTGATAGACAACTATTCTCAGCAATACGATCCAAGACAATGCCAAAAAACTTATGGTGGAAAATGCTCTCCCCATTCAGAAAAAGAACTATGGAGTCAGAATGCAGATTAAAGCATACTATTTTCACTTTGGTTGTTGCTTTTTTTTTTATTGTCCTTGTTTATTCTTTCTTGCATTTCTTTTTCCTTTGGTTCTCTGTAAATCAGATGGAAAGGTCCTGTGGTTCTTTGGTTGCAGCAGGAAAGCAGATGTTAATGTCTCTTATTTAATGTAATTTCCTCTGGAAAAATCTTATCAGTTTCTCATCTGGGACCATATGATGGTACTAGGGACTTTGGTGACAAGTCCTAGCTCTTCAGTGGCTATGGCTTTAGCATAGCTAAATCTGCAGGAACAATTGCCAGGCTGTGTTTCCACAGGAATTGCCATAGCCACTGAAGAGCTAGGACTGATAAGATTTTTCCAGAGGAAATTACATTAAATAAGAGACATTAACATCTGCTTTCCTGCTGCAACCAAAGAACCACAAGACCTTTCCATCTGATTTACAGATAAAACCTTTCATATTTCTCCATGATTAAAATATGAGATCCTTGAGAGTACAGCTATCTTACTTTTCTATTTGTATCCCCAGTGCTTTGCACAAAGTAAAATGCTTTTTTCATTTTTTCATTCATTGATTCATAGATTACGCAAAACTTCAATAATTATATTGATAAGGATGATGATGATGGCAAGGTCTAGATGTTATGGTGCTTTTCCTTACAAACGCTACTCATGAAATAAGTATTATAGGTATAATTGTTATTCTCATTTTATAGATAAGGATTTTATAGATAAGGCTAAAGGTTAAATATTTTCTACAACAGGAGCCTCCGCTTCCTTTCCTCTCACTCTCAGTTCTCCACAGTTCAGCTACCAATGTCATCAATTGCTCAAAACTGCTCTGTCCAAAGGTGCCAATGATCTCTTAACTGCCAACTCTAATGACCATTTCTCAATCTTCATTCCTCTTGACCTCTCTGTAGCCTTGACATTGCTACCAGCCTTCTTTTTGATACTCTCTTCTCTCTAGATTTTTGAGATACTACTCTCTCCTGGTGCTCCTCCTATCTATCTGACCACTACTCCTCAGCTTCCTTTGCTGGATCTTCATCCAGGTCAGACCTGCTAGCCATGGCTGTCCCATAAGGCTCTAACCTTACCCCTCTTCTCCTTAGGGATGTCAATGGCTTCCATGGATTCAATTATTATCTCTATGCTGATGATTCTCAACTTGCTTATCCAGCAAATCCTGCTGACTTCTACTTGCATCTCCAAATGCCTATGAGACATCTCAAACTGGATATCCTATAGACATCTTAAATTCAACATGCTCAGGGCAGCTAGGTGGTGCAGTGGATGGAGCACCGGCCCTGGAGTCAGGAGTAACTGAATTCAGATCCGGCCTCAGACACTTAACACTTACTAGCTGTCTGACTTTGGGCAAGTCACTTAACCCCAATTGCCTCACTTAAAAAAAAAACCCTCAACATGCTCAAAACTGAACCCCGCCCCAGTCCTCTCCATTCCCACACTTCCCTATTACTATAGAAGGTACTCCAGGCTTAAAACCCAGGTGTCACCTTGACTCCACACTATCACTCACCCTTTGTAGCCAATTCAGTTGCTAAAGCCTATCAATTTCACCTTTCAACATCTCTTGCATATGCTCCCTTTTACCTTCAAGTATTTCTTTTTTTCTTTTTCTTTTTTCAGGGCAATGGGGGTTAAGTGACTTGCCCAGGGTAACACAGCTAGTAAGTGTCTGAGGCTGGGTTTGAACTCAGGTCCTCCTGAATCCAAGGCTGGTGCCTTATCCACTGCGCCACCTAGCTGCCCCTCCCTTTTACCTTCAATGACAATAATATAATTCCAAAGTTACACACACACACACACACACACACACACACACACATACATACATACACACATCATTTAAAAAAGAATTTATTCTTTAATCCCATATGGACTGCAAAAAAAAGTGTTAGTTCCAAAAAGATACGAGGTTTGAAGTTTCAGAAGTTGACAGAACAGTGTCTCCAAGTTATTATATACATCTGGAGTGCCAGCTATCTTGCTTAAGCCAACATTCTGAGGCTGAGGGGGCCCAATGAATGGCCAATGAAGCTGTGTTAATATCTCTTCAAAGTCACTGCAACAGAAAATTAATACTAATATATTTTAGTTCAAACAGAAATCTAAATAAATCCTCCATGATATTCAACATGGGTATGTCACTTACCATGTTAGCTTGTCCTTGAGGATTTTATGCCAGAATTTAACAGTGGACCTAACAAAACTAAGGAGATGAGAACATGATGATTCCTGAAGCTTAATATCCAGTTGTGCCATGGATACTAAAGTAGTAGCTGCCTCTGGTACATTATTGGTCATCAGATATTGTTGAATATTATCACTGTAAAGCAAACATTAGAGTCAATTTGCATGTAGTACAATTAAAAACAAATCAGGGAAACTGTTTAAAATCAGAAAACCTTTTTCTCCTGTTGTCTTCTAGATAAAACTAAATATAAACCTGGATCAAATAAAATAATGATATAGGCAACATTTACCCTTCTTCTTGTCTCATTTGTGTTCCATGCACTGCACAAAGCCCTCTTCCCATCCTCCCACCTAGGGAGTATCTTCCTTGCTTGAACCTCAACTTCTACATCTCTTTTTCTATCGCCCTATGTCAGTGTCCTTTTCCTCCACCATTAAAACGTACCTGACCCAAGTCCCATTTTTTCAGGATCCTGTTAGGTGACTAGCCAACTAATCTGATTGATTCCAGATACAGTACTAACAGCTTAATATTTTACCCTTCCTTACATTTTAGCAGAGGCCTTCAATGTTGTTAATCAAAGCAATGAAGAATTTTAAACACCTTTGCAGTACAAAGCAATCCTTCAATCTTCTCACGTAGGTAACTTTCTGCCTACTCTTTCTGGCAGACCCTGGTTGTATGTCACCTAGTGGTAGAGTGGAAGCAGCACAGGATTTGTAGTCAAGAAGACCCAAGTTTGAATCCTGGTTCTACTACTTACACACTATTTCATTGTGTGAACTTGGGCAAGTCACAACCTCTCTGGGACTCCCTTTCCTCATCTGTAAAATGAGGACGTCAAACTAGATTACCTTTGAGGTTCTTATCAACTCTAACTCTATAATCGTACAGCATAATTGTTATTGGTGTTATTATTATTCCAGTTAAGTGAGGCTTCCAGGGAGCTGCAGCATAGTCCCCTAAGTGCCGAAACATTAATTTCCCTTGGGTAAGACCAGCCAATGTAATAGAAATTACAATACTACCTAAAGTAATTTACTGATTCACTGTCGTTCCAATAAACTATCAAAGGATTATTTTACAGAACTAGAAAAAATGATAACAAAATCCATATGTGGCAAAAAGGGTCACAAATTTCAAGGGAAATAATGAAAAATAGTGGGAAAGAAGAGGATCTAACAGAGATAAAACCATAATCTCAAATTCAATACCATCCATTATTGAATTTAAATTCTCAAATACTAAAATAAATCCATTCTCATTTACTTAAAAAGAATGTAATATTTAGAAGCCATTTCATACTATAAAGTCTCAACTTCTGGGAATCACAAGAATTATATACAAAAAGTTACTAAATAGTGTGTGCTCTTTGACCTAGGCCTATACCCAAAAGACAGCAAAAAAATGGGAAAAGGTCCTATACGTGGAAAGTTATTTATGACTTAAATGAACTGATGCGGAATAAAATAAGCAAAACCAGAAGAACACTTTATACTATTAATCAATTTTATAACCCAATTTTGAAGACTTTTATAAACTGATGAACAATGACCTGGGCAGAACCAGAACAATTTATCAATAACAACACTGGAAAGGCAAACAACTTTGAAAGCTTTAAGAACTGTGATCAATAAAAGGCCCATTCATGATTCTAGAGTATCAGTAATGAAATATATGATCCACTTCCTGACAGGGAGGTGACAGATTTAGGGTGCAGGAGACAAGGATATTTTGTATACAGCCAATGAGTGAATGTTGTTCTACTTGATTATGCATCTTTGTTATGAGGAATTTTTCTTTTCTTTTCTTTTCATAAGAGGTAGGAGAGAAATAAAAAAGAACATTTTAAAAAATAGTAATGAGGTGCTACAAATGTTACATACACTTTCAGATGAAGTCACTGTATTGTTAGTTTTGCTTAATGATTTTACTTTGTGACAAGAAAGCTTTTAGGGAATGGAGATGATCTGGACTGTCTGTAACATCAATAAAACGTTTATTTTTTACAAGTCCAGGGTCCATTTCTTGTCACTTTGATTTTTCAGTTAACTAACAAGAGGTCACAATCTTTCATTAGAATAACACATTTTTCTTTCAAGTATTACTGCAAATACTAGATATAGGATTTTAATTGAGCCATTTCTTGTAAAACTTTCATCAGAACCTTATTTCTGTCCTTCTAGAACAGAAATATGTGGCAAAATGGGTAAAATATTTTAAATCTCAGATAAGCTCAGTTTAAATAACTTAAACAATAGCAATGAGATGTTTTGGAACCCTACAATCTACCACTGGCTTACTACTAGCTCTATCCGTGACTTACTATATATATATATATTCATAGAAAAATATTTTATTCTTGAAACTACAAAGCAAATATGGTTATACATTACTCCCCACACTCTACAATCCAGCCAAACTGACTTCTACTATCTCCAATCCTTTTTTTTTTCTTTTTCTTTTTTTTTTTTTTAGTGAGGCAATTGGGGTTAAGTGACTTGCCCAGGGTCACACAGCTAGTAAGTGTGTGTTAAGTGTCTGAGGCCGGATTTGAACCCAGGTACTCCTGACTCCAGGGCCAGTGCTCTATCCACTGCGCCACCTAGCTGCCCCAATCTCCAATCCTTTGTACTGCTAACCATCCCACAGGCCTGGAATGAACTCCTTCCTTACTCCTGCCTCATAGAGGCCCTCACTTCCTCTAAGACAGAGCTCGAATAATATCTTCTGAATAAAGACTTTGATTCACCCAAATGCTTGTGCGCTCTCTAAATCAATCCTATATTCAACTACCATATATGTTTTCGTATTTATTCACTTTACATTTGTGCTGCGTACTTATATTTGTACTTGCTGTGTCTGCTTTTAGAACATTAACTCCTTGTGAAAAGGGACTGTTTCATTCTATGTACTTATATACCCAGGGAATAACATAGGGCTGGGCACATTATAGGTGCTTCAATATATGCCTGTTGATTGATACTATGTAAAATAACTTCCCTTTTTTTGAGAAACATGTCTATCTAGATGAGTGCATATTGTTTCCATCATTAGAATGTAAGCACTTTGGGGAGAGGTAGAATAGGGTGAAATCCCACATGAAAGAAACAGGAAAGGGATTATGGAGTAGGCAGAGAGATGAAGGAGGAATAGGGCAGTGAATGAACCTTACACTCATCAGAATAGGCTCAAAGAGCTTAATCTCATCAGAATTGGCTCAAGGAGGGATACACACTCAACTGGGTAGAGTAGTCTTTTTCTTTCTTTTTCTTTTTTGTGGGGCAATGAGGGTTAAGTGACTTGCCCAGGGTCACACAGCTAGTAAGTGTCAAGTGTCTGAAGCCGAATTTGAACTCAGGTCGTCCTGAATCCAGGATGTATGCTTTATCCACTGTGTCACCTAGCTGCCCCTAGATGGAGTAATCTATCTAAGATGGGCAGTGAATGAGCCTTACACTCATCAGAATTGGCTCAAAGACCTTAATCTCATCAGTGTTGGCTCAAGGAGGGAATAACACACACACTCAATTGGTTGGAGTAATCTATCTAACCCTGTAGAAAAGTAGGAGGGGAAGGAGATAAGGAGGGAGGAGTAAAAGAAGGGGGTGCAGATTGCGGGAGGGAGCAGTCAGAAGCAAATCCCTTTTGAGGAGGCATAGGGTGAAAGAAGATAGATAATAGAGTAAATATCATGGGAAAGGGATAGGATGGAGGGAAACAGTTAACAATAGTAACTGTGAAAAAGAGAAAAGGAAAAAAAATTGTACAAAAAATATTTATAGCAACTCTTTATGGTGGCTAAGAATTGGAAATCAAAGGAATGTCTGAACAAGTTGTGGTATATGATTGTAATGGAATATTATTGTGCTATAAGAAATGACAAGCAGGATGATTTCAGAAAAACCTGGAAACACTCATATGAACTGATGTATAGGGAAGTGAGCAGAACCAGGAGAACATTGTGCACGGTGACAGCATTATAGTTTTATGAGCAATTGTTAATGATTTAACTACTCTCAGCAATACAATGATATAAGACAATCTCAAAGGACTGATGATGAAGCATACTATCCATCTCCAGAGAAAGAACTGATATTGAACACAGACTGAAGCACACTATTTTGTGCTTCTCTTTTTTTTTTTACTTAAGTCTTTTTATGTAAAATGACTAATGTGGTAATGTTTTACATATTTGCACATGTACAACCTATACTGATCGCTTGCAACCTTGGGGAGGGAGGAGGAGAGGGATAGAATTTGGAACTCAAAACTTTAAATAAAGGAAGGGGGCAGCTAGGTGGCGCAGTGGATGGAGCACCAGCCCTGGAGTCAGGAGTACCTGCGTTCAAATTTGGCCTCAGATATTTAACACTTACTAGCTGTGTGACCCTGGGCAAGTCACTTAACCCCAATTGCCTCACTTTAAAAAAAAAGAAAAAGAAAAAGAAAGAAAGAAAGAAAAAAGAATATAAGCACTTTGAAGGGAAGGGCTATTCCATTTTTTGCCTTTGCATCACTTGGCATATTCTATTGTAGGCCCTTAATAATAAATGCCTTTTGAAGGAAAATGCTCCACATTAGATACTTTGTAAGTATTTAAATCTAATTTCCTTTCAAATGGAAATAAAGCTCCCTAAAAAGTTTGCATTCATTCACAATGCATGAAAAAATTACTATTATACTATTTTTATAACAAGTGATAGAATTAAGTTTTTATAATCTCTAATTAACCCAATTGTTTAATGTTGCCAATGCCCTGTTAAAGCTAGAAGCCTCCAGGAAAATGATAATTAAGAGTATAATGAATGAAGCATTTTTTACCTTAGCTCCTCTATTTGTGAAATCCATTTTAGGTAGGCGAGATGCCGCTCAATCTCTTCTATTTGGCTAATTGATACTCCAAGATCATCCATCCATGGCTGTGCTGTCAACAAATGGCTGTTGATTGAACTAAAGAGAAGAGTTTCTTTTTCTAGAAGCTGACTAAGAAATTTTTTTGAATCTTCGGCATTTTTTAAGGCATTCTGAATTCTTTTAGGGACTTCTGATGAAATTGTAAGTACCTGATCATACCCAAAAAAAAAATTTACAAAAAGAGAGATTAATGCCAAAATATCTGCAATCTTATTTTTTACATCAAAAATATTTTAAGTTCTTTATTACATACAGAAAATAATAAAACTTTCCATTATTGTAACATGATAAAGAATTAAAAAACAGAAAAATAACAACCCATGTACACCAAACTCCTAATTTCAAAATTTTACTTAGATGTTTATTATATCTAAAAACTCTTATCATATTAATGTTCGAACCCTCAATAACCTATGAGGCACTTAAGAGCAGTTCACTTTAACTGTGGCTGTTCAAAAACAGAAAAGACAGGGAGTTTGGGGTTCCAGAGAAGGCCTTGAAACAACTAAACAATCAGGGATTGTAAGACCCAACTAAAATCTCTCTGTGACACAGAACTAGTAACATCGCCCACTCTGGGGTATAGCTTTTCTATATGTAAAATGTAAGAATAAAAGAGGACCAGAGAGAAATAAGTAAAAAGGTATTGCTGCATATCACTGCAGTTCTTCAAATCTCACTGTCCCGATTCCAACGAGACAGAAAGCAGAAAAGAAAGGGCATTATATTGGCTTTGTCATCCCTAGCTGTAAAGTAGTTGTAAACAATAAGACATAACAAAACAAAAAAAAAGCTCTTCCTCTACTTAGAATGGTACCACAAGTTATTTTTTAGAATTATGGATTTAGAGCTGGTAAGAATCTTATCAATACTTTAGTCTAACTCCATCATGTTGTAGATGAGAAATTGAGCCCAGTGATTTTCCCAAGGTCATACAGGTAAGAAGCAGAAGAACCAGGACTTGAAGCCAAGTTGGAATAGCAATTAACTTTTTAAAGCTTTACTACAGATTGCCATATTATGGAAATAGAGAGATTAAGAATGATAGTCATGCTTCTATTTTACCCATAGCATATGTTAAAATATATTTTAATGGGGCAGCTAGGTGACACAGTGGATAAAGCACCAGCCCTGGATTCAAGAAGACCTGAGTTCAAACCTGACCTCAGACACTTGACACTTACTAGCTGTGTGACCCTGGGCAAGTCACTTAACCTTCATGCCCTGCCCCCCCCCAAAAAAACCATATACACACACACACACACACACACACACACACACACATGTATTTTTTAAAGCAATAACACTTTAGAAAGAATATGCATTGTTCAGAGATAGAAGAATATGGACACAGAATTTATTTATTTATTTTTTTTTTGGTGGGGCAATGAGGGTTAAGTGACTTGCCCAGGGTCACACAGCTAGTAAGTGCCAAGCGTCTGAGGCCGGATTTGAACTCAGGTCCTCCTGAATCCAGGGCCTGTGCTTTATCCACTGTGCCACCTAGCTGCCTCCCCAGAATTTATTTTTAACCAATCTGGTAGTAATAAAAGAAAAATGTAATTTTTGTAAAAGAGACAATATTTAATACAATGAAGTGTAAAAGCATTTTAAAATAATTATAATAAAAGCTCCACAAAATGTCAATTAACATTACCAACATCATTTTCCCAATGATGTAATATCATTCAAGTAGGAACTTTGTCTTTTATTTATTTTGCAGAATACTTAATAGATGGTAGATCCTTAATAAATTTAAGAGTTATACAACCATTACCTAACTCTACAGATCCCAGTCAAAATGCCACGAATGTTTTTTTATCTTTATCTACAGTTACTCATTCTATACAAACTTGAAATGTACTCATCAAATCTATATTTCAACAAAAATATAGTTTAATACTTACCTGTTCTTCTAATTGTGCTTTATTTTCTGTCAACTGTTCTATGAGTTTTCCAAGTTTCTTTAAAGATTTAAGATCATTTCCAACTTCCTTTTCTACAAATTCAGACACATAGGAAGGGATGTCGCAGGTATCTTGGCTGGTTTGTTCTTTTCTGACAAGAGCTGCCATTCTCATGTCACCTAAATTTTTTTTTAGTTATAAAGCAAAAAGTTACAATATTTACTCAATTGTATACTACAGACAGCAATTGTATACTACAGAACATACACAAGAGGGCACACTGGAGTCAATCCACAAGCATTTATTAAGCTGCTATAATGTGCTTGGTTCTGAGGATACAAAGGAAAAAAACAGACTTTACCTTTAAAGTATTTGCAGTTACTAAGGGGAAATCAATATGTACAATGATAAGTAAATTCTCTCTGTGTGTGTAAAGTATGTGTATACTCCATAGAATGTCAAGTAACATTACCATATTTGTTGACATATTAATATATAACAACATATAACATAACCATATATTATTTTATATATAATATTTCAAAACATACATACAAAGTAATTTGCAGTGGTAGGGAGCATCAGCAGCCAGATTAGAAAAGGTTTCATGTATTCAGTGGCACTTAAATTGAGCTTTGAAAAGAAACAAGGGCAGCTAAATAAATGGTAGAGAAGATAAAGAACAGAATTTAAGGGGCAGCTAAGTGGCACAGTGGATAGAGCACTGGCCCTGGAATCAGGAGGACCTGAGTTCAAATCCAGCCTCAGACACTTGACACTTACTAGCTGTGTGACCTTGGGCAAGTCACTTAACCCCAACTGCCTCACCTGTCCCCCCCCCAAAAAAAGAAAAAGAACAGAATTTAAGAGTCAGGAATACCAGAGCTCAAATTCTGTCTCTGAGACTTACTAGCTGTTAGACCTTGGACAAGTCATTTAATTTCTCTGTGCCTCAGTTTCTTCATCTGGAAAATAAAGGGATCAGCCTTGACCTCTAAGGATCCTTCAGACTCTTAATCTATGATCTGATAATCCCTGATGAGGGAGGTAAAGGGGAAGTAATACAGGCATCCAGGACAGTATACACAAAGGCACAAAGACCAATGGAATGTTTTCTTTGCAGGAAGGCCATGTACAAGAGGAGAGGATTGTGAAACAAGCTAGGAAAAAGAGTCTAGGGTCAGATTATATATAGTTTCAAATGCAAAATGGAAGCAATAAGGAAGAAATGATGAGAGTTTCTTGAATAGTGGAAGGCCATGGTCAGACCCATGCTTTAGGGAATATATCATTCTGGCAAGATCTATGGAAGATGGAATGCTGAGGAAAGAATGGAGGCTGGGAGACCAATTAGGAAGCTACTGCAATAGTTCAAGCAGGAGATGATTAGTCCTCAAATCAGGGTAGAAGTCATATGTGTGGAAAGAATTGGACAGATATGAGAACTGTTATGAAGAAAGAAAGAAACAACGAGACTTGGCAACTGATGGGATGGAAAGTGAGGAGGGTGATGATATGAACCCGGATGCCTGGAAGGATGGTAGTGCCCTTGACACAAATATCAAAGTTACAAAGTGTAGAAAGTTTGGCATTGGGGGGGGATTTGTGTCAGCTCATTAAGTTCTGTTTGGGGCATGTTGTTGAGTTTGAGATGCCTTTAGGATATCCAGCAGGAAAGTCTACCCGGCAACAATCAATTCCTCAGCAAAAGGATATAAAGAAAGAAGAGAGGGTGGCCCAGGACAGAGCCTGGGGGTTGAGGGTGGGGCCACAGATGAAGATTCAATGTAAGAAACTAAGGAGTGGCCAGATGGTAGAAGGAAATGCAAGAGAGGGTCACATAAACCAAAAGAGGAGAGAGTATCCAGGCAGGAAGATGAAGTGGTTAACAGTATCAAATTTCGAAGAGAGGTCAAACTGGATGAGGACTGAGAACAAGACACTGAATGTGGCAACTAAGAGGGAGGGAGTCGGTTCAGTTACATTATGAGGTCAGAAGGCTCACTACAAAGGAGCCGAGAGAAGAGGAATCAGAGGCTTTTTCTAGTTTGGTGCCTCAAAGGAAAAAAAGATAAAAGACAGTATCTTGAGGGAATAGTATGGGCAAGTAAAGGGTTTTTAAGGATGTGTGTTTTAAGCGGTATGGAAAGAGGCAGAAGATAAGGAGAAATTGAAAGAGAGGTAACTGGATTGCAGAGGCAAACTACCAGAAGAGACAGAAAAGAGTAGAATCAAGGGTAGCAGTAGGGGCAGCTAGGTGGCGCAGAGGATAGAGAACCGGCCCTGGAGTCAGGAGTACCTGAGTTCAAAACCGGCCTCAGACACTTATTAGCTGTGTGACCCTGGACAAGTCACTTAACCCCAATTGCCTCACTAAAAAACAAACAAACAAACAAACAAAAAAAAGGGTAGCAGTAAAGAGGCTGACCTTGTTGAGGAGAAGGGCTATCTCCTTGTCATGCAGTAGCTAGGTAGCCTAGTGAACAAAGCACTGGGCCCAAAGTCAGGAAGTTCAAAATCTGACTCTGGACACTCCCTACCTATGTGACCCTGGGCCTACCTATGTGACCCTGGGCAAGTCCTTTAAACTCTGCTTGCTTCAGTTTCCTCAACTGTAAAATGAGGATAATAAAGAGGATGACCTATGAGGAACAAATTAGATAGTTATCCCTTCCACATTGAGGGGGTTAAAGGTGAGGCATCGGGGCAGCTAGGTGGCGCAGTGGATAGAGCACCGGCCCTGGAGTCAGGAGGGCCTGAGTTCAAATCCAGCCTCAGACACCTAACACTTATTAGCTGTGTGACCCTGGGCAAGTCACTTGACCCCAATTGCCTCACCAAAAAAAAAAAAAAAAAAAAGGTGAGGCATCCCTTCGATCTGGAAAATCCAAAGAAAATTTTTTGACCCTTCCTTCGTACCAGAGAAGTCTGAATTATTATGGTATTAAAAGATAAAAAATGGGGGCAGCTAGGTGGCTTAACCCCAATTGCCTCCCCCCCCAAAAAAGATAAAAATGTTGATGTTACACAATACTATGCATATATTTTATGCATTTCTCAGTTTCTAAGCTGTTTCTATGTCATTTGTGCCTTCTGTAAAACTCCCCCAAAATTTCCATTTACATGGAAACCATGATGGGGAAAGTCAAGATGTAGGACAGATAAACTGTATCTGTATTTTTTTTTAAAAAGCATTTAGCACAGGGGCAGCTAGGTGGCGCAGTGGATAGAGCACCGGCCCTGGAGTCAGGAGTACCTGAGTTCAAAACCGGCCTCAGACACTTAACACTTACTAGCTGTGTGACCCTGGACAAGTCACTTAACCCCAATTGCCTCACTAAAAAACCAAAAAAACAAACAAACAAACAACAACAAAAAAAAAGCATTTAGCACAGTGCCTGGCACATAGTAGGCTCTATATAAATGTTTTTTGTTGGGGCAGCTAGGTGGCACAGTGGATAAAGCACCAGCTCTGGATTCAGGAGGACCTGGGTTCAAATCTGGCCTCAGACACTTGACACTTACTAGCTGTGTGACCCTGGGCAAGTCACTTAACCCTCATTGCCCCAAAAAAGAAAAACAAACCAAAAACCAAAAAAAAATGCTTTTTCTTTTCTCTCCCTTTCATTGGAGACTAGAATAAAGGAAGAGACAATGGAGGATGATAGCTACTGGTCTTGAGATGGAGAGCTGGGGAGATCGCTGAAAATGGACTCTTATTCTCTCTGTAAAGTATGAGGTAACGTCTTTTGCCGAGAGAGAAGAAGGACAGCTTGGTATGGGAGGCTTGAGGAGAAATGAGAAGGTTTGGAACAAGCACTACAGAAAATACAAAAGAGAGTCAATTAGGAAAAAATAAAACAATTGCTTTGGGACAATGAGGGCCCAGTTGAGATTAGTTTTTTTTTTCAGCAATATACTTAATAATAGCTTTTTATTTTTGTTTAAACAAATACTGGAATTAGTTTATATTTGATAGAGGGCCCTAAAGAGTACTGAAGTAGAAACCAGAATATTTGAGTTACAAGTGCATCTCTACTATTTATACTTGTGTGACCTTTGTCAAATCACTTAACCACTATGAGACTTGGTTCTTCATTTGTAAAATGAAGGGACTGGAGAAATCTAATGTTCACCTCCCTGGGCCTGCCAAGAAAAAGGGAAGACCAAACTCCACGTCTCCCAAAGAAGTCTTAGAACAGCACAGTATTAATAATGTCAGACTGACTCTCCTTCAGAGAGGGAGGCTGAATTTAGCTTGCCAGTTGTGAAACAAATGATTACATTTAACTGATCCCTCAACTATGTTTAAGAGGTTTCCTGACTTCACACATCTTCTAACTAGGAGGCTGACCTTTCCAATACAGGAAGAAACACATTTTAATGAACCTGGCACTTAAACTGGAAGTGTTTATAATTATAAAAAATAAAAACATAATATGCCACAACGTGCCAAAGAACTGTGCTAAGTGCTTTACAATTGTTATCTCATTTGACTAGACAACAACCCTGGGAAGTAGGTGCTATTATTATCCTCATTTTACAAATGAGGAAAACTGAGGCAAACAGGTTAAGTGACTTGCCCAGGGTCACACAACTAGAAAGTGTAAATATGAACTAAAAAAGTTTTTTTTTATTTTTAATTTAGAAAGGCTAAATATGAACTAGGGCCTTTGTGACCCCGGGTCCAGGCTTCACTGTGCCATCTAGCTAACTCAAACAACCCTTTCTTGGTCAGCTCTAAGAACCAGAATACAATACTTCATGTTGTTTGCAGAACAAATCTTTCTTGCTAATTTTGAAAGGTAAATGATAGGGGGCAGCTAGGCGGCAGCTAGGTGGTGCAGTGGATAAAATACTGGCCCTGGATTCAGGAGGACCTGAGTTCAAATCTGGCCTCAGACACTTGACATTAGCTGTGTGACTCTGAGCAAGTCACTTAACCCTCATTGCCCCGGAAAAAAAAAGAAAGAAAGAAAGGTAAATGGGAAAGGGGCAGGTAAAAGGATCATCACCAGACTGGGTGAGTAATGTTGGAGATCATTGACACATTTTTTATGAAATGAACGTCAAGCCTTAACTATTGCAATAGTCTTCTCATTGGTCTCCTGCCTAGTCTCTCTCCACTTCAGTCCACCCTCCACTCAACTATCAAACTGATCTTCCTTAAGCATTTGGCAACCTCCTCTTTCCCACCTTCAATTAACTCAAGGGGTTCCCTATGACATCCAAGACTACATATAAAACTATCAGTTAAACTTGGCTCCCTCCCACCTTTCCAGTGTTCCCCTACCTACTACCCTTCCACTTATACTCTACCACCACTGACACACTTGCCTTTCTTGCTCTTCCTTATACCCGAAATTCCTTCTCCCAGCTCCTAGCATTTTCACTGGTTCTCCCCGCCCATGCACGGAACTCTCTCCCTTCTCACAGCCTCCTGGAAGTGCCACTTGCTGCAAGAAGCCTTTCCCAATTCTCCTTAATCTTGGTACCTTTCTTCCATTAAGAATTATTTATTGGGGGCAGCTAGGTGGCACAGTGGATAAAGCACTGGCCTTGGATTCAGGAGGACCTGAGTTCAAATCCGGCCTCAGACACTTGATACTTAACTAGCTGTGAAACCCTGGGCAAGTCACTTAACCCTCATTGCCCTGCAAAAAAAAAACAAAACCAACAAACAAACAAAAAAAGAATTATTTATTGATCTGTTAATTTATCTCCAATTTATTCTGTCCTGTTGCAGCTAGGTTGCGCAGTGGATAGAGCACCGTCCCTGGATTCGAAGGACCTGAGTTCAAATCTGACCTCAGACACTTACTAGCTGTGTGACCGTGGGCAAGTCACTTAACCTTCATTGCCTCACCAAAAAAAAAAAATTAATCTTGTTTATACAAAGTCGTTTGCATGCTGTCTCTCCCCACCCACACACACACACCCCATTTGACTGAGCAGACTTTTTTGGTGTCTTTTTTTTGCACCCCTGACTTTCGCACAGCGCCTAGCACATGGTGAGCGAACATTTGTAAACGCTTGACTGGACCCATATGGTAGTAGGGCCAAGCTTACGGACTCTTCGTTATGTTTGTACATGCATAAAATAAAATGCATAGGATTACAAGGGAAACCAATCCTATAGAGAAGCTATTACAGGTTTAAGTCATCAACAATAGTTATTACTATTTTAAAGAATTCAGTTAAAGTGGTAGGTTTCACCAGAATTCATGGACCTCCCTAGAAATCCATCCACGTATGAGCTACGTGGACCCCAAGAAACACCTCCCTCCCCCTTGACTTTGCAGACTGGAAAACTGAAGTTATGGGACGGTAAGTGACTCGCCCCAGGACTCCGCACCCCTCAGCCCATAGTGTACCCCGCGTGCGCTGCTCTCTTGGGCTTCTTTCCTTTATTTGGGGGGCAAAGGTCCCATCCCTCGTCCCGGGCCCTAGGAGGCTGTCTGTCCTCCCGTGCTCTCCCCTGACCTCAGCTCAGCTCCGGCCGCCTCCTGCTCTCCGTCTTCTCGGCTCCATCCGCAGCCCGCCTGCAGGGAGCAGCCCGCGCGATGCACGGAGGGAGCCCCTCTGGGGGTGGACTGGCAGAGACAGTGACAGGCGTTTCACCCCGAGGCTGCCGAGGTGGCTGCCAACGCCACTTCCTTTCCGGGACTCGCTGACTTCTTCCCCTCGTTCCCAGAGGGGCATAGTCCTCACTTTACCTGGCCCTGAAAACGAGCCTGCAGCGTCACTGCCTGGCTGGAGGCCGTACTGCAGTTCTTATGCGGTGGCCGGAGCCTAGCTCGCAGTCTTGTTTAAGGGAGTCTAAAGTGATCCTGGTCCTGGAGGTTTAAGCTCCCTGGGAATCTGGGTCGGGGGGAAGTGGGGGTGGGGGTGGTAGCAGTAGTAGTAGTAACAGCATCAGTAATAGTAGTGGTGGTAGTAAACGATAATAACTAACCTTTATATAGCATATATAACCTTTCTATTTACTAATCATAAGTCCACATACTGTATGAACTCAAATAGAGGTGATGTAATGGGTAGAGAGCACTGGACCTAGAGTCAGACTGACCTGAATTTGAACTCTGCTGGGCAAGTCATTGTACCTCTCTCAGCCTCAGTTTCCTCATATGTAAAACAGAGACAATTGTAGCACCTACCTCACAGGGCTGTGGTGAGGATCCAGTGAGATAACATATGGAAAGCGCTTTGCAAATTTTAAGGTGCTATATAAAGTGCTAGCTATTATTATTAACAATGGATCACAAATCTTGCAGATGATGGTTGAGAAAAGCTGTAGTAGCAAAGTGTGCTGCTTTATGCACTTAAAATCCTCCACCTTTTATTTTGTAGATCTAAACAGTAGTATCTAAGAGTGCAATCACACCATCAGAGTTTTGTAAGGTTGAAATATGATGAAATATGATATTTTTTTAAAAAAGGGAAAATGCCAACAGTACTACCAACCAAATTTTGCACTGAAGGCAAAAATATGCACTTGAACTTCTCCATGGTAATGTCATGACATTTGGAATAACAAGTCCATACATTTGCTTCTATGTCCTTTAGCTTTGCTCAAAGGAGGCAAGCTGACTGGCCCTTATTCGAGTTGTGGGTACCAAAAATGTGGGCTGTTAGTTACTAAAGAGAGAGGATTGCCCAACACAAACTCATCACTTCTGATCAATTCACTAAGATCACAGATTTAGAGCTGGAAGGAGTCCAAACTCATTTTACAGACAAGGTAACTGAGGCCCAGAGAGGTTAAGAGATTTGCCCAGAGTCAAACAGTCATGACTAAATCAGAATTTGAACACAGGTCTACTGACTCTTAAGTCCATTGGTCTTTCCACTGAACCAGGTCTCCCCAGATGGCTCCGAGTCTTAGTTTCCTTATTTATTCAATGAAGAGGTTGAATTCCAAGGTCCAATTTTAGTGATCTATGATTCCATGACTCTACCTCCACCTCCTTTCATCCTTGATTATAACAACTGAATAAGTATTCCCAGTTCTTCCCACACTTCTCTGAAGAAGTATTATATCTAAGACTTTAAGGGTGCTAAGGCAAACACAATTTCTTATGCCATCATTCCCAAATTCTCTGTTGTCTAATTGTGCCTATAATGATTCTCTCAGGTACTCTTCAGCAAGGAAGATGGGCTTAAGATTAACTAGGAACAATAGATAAATAAATAAATAAAATAAAAAGATTAACTAGGAACAGAAGTTACACAAGAGTTTAACTGACTTGCAGTGATAGAAACATAATTTGATATTATTAGAATTCAGGACCCCTGTTATCAAATAAAGACTAAAAAAAGTATTTTTTAATTACTTTCTAGTTAGGATCTTTAACTGCTTTGTTAAAAAAAAAAGTGAACACAAGGCAGGAGATGAATGAGCAGGAATTTATTCAGGTGCTGGGATTTATTTTCTAAAATGTTCATTTAAAATTTTGACTTAATTTTCCTCCTTCCCCCAGTCATCTTCATCTATCATTTATTCAGATCTCAATCACTGACACCTAACAACTATATATTTGATAATATAATACTTTTTTAAAAATTAAGTGAAGAGGCATGAAAATAGTCCACCCCCAACTATATCTAGCAATTGCTTCTCCCCATTTCCCTCAATTTTCATAGATTTCGAGTTTTAAAGGACCTGCAAGATCATATAGTCCAACCCCTTTATTTTAGATGAGAAAAATAAGGCTGGGAAAGTTAAATAGCTACTTGCCTTAGATTATACAGGTTCAGTGACATATAGCCAGAACTTGAAATTTGGGTCCTTTTGGCTCCAAACATACTGCAGTCTATCTCATTGTGACATTAACTAGGAATCAACAATAACCCTAGGAAAACTGTGATGATCCCCATACATTTTAGTCTTAGGAAAATTGTAGTTGTGACATTCTTCTCCCCCTGTATTAGAAACGAACACTAATTTATTTATTTTTTTGATGAGGTAATTGGGGTTAAGTGACTTGCCTAGGGTCACACAGCTACTAAGTATTAAATGTCTGAGGTTGGATTTGAACTCAGGTCCTCCCAACTTCAGGGCCAGTGCTCTATCCATTGTGCCACCTAGCTGCCCCCAAACACTACTTTTAATTTTAATTAGCTGTCCTGTCCTCTTTCAATTGTGAATAATTTTGGTATTACATCAACTGAAGAATCTCTGCAAATAATGCAACAAATCAGAAAGTTAAGGGTCTTAAATCCTATTTTGTTTTGAAATGAGTAGAATAATAGACCTGAGCCTAAGAGTGCCATGCACATGTTTGTAGTCAGTCAATAGTTAGTTTGCAGAATTGAATTTAAAATCTGACTATTAGTGGTTTTGAGAAAAATGTGTGTTTCTTGAAAATCATGGGATGCTGAGAGTATCCACATTTTTAAAAATGTCTCTCTCCAGTGCTGAGCACTGAGTCTAGACTTGCCACACATGGGCTTCTAAGCTCTACGTGGTATGGCTGTTTTCTCTGTTAAGAAGGGTGGATATCGGGGCAGCTAGGTGGCACAATGGACAGAGGACTGGCCCTGGATTCAGGAGGACCTGAGTTCAAATCCGACCTCAGACACTTGACACTTACTAGCTGTGTGACCCTGGGCAAGTCACTTAGCCCTCATTGCCCTGGGGAAAAAAAAAGGTGGCCATGTGGAAGAATCCAACTCTTGTCCCTACAATTTATGAAGGAATTACATCTTCAATGTAATGTAACAATAGTGGTTTTTTAAATTTTTTTGAATAGAATTATATTTTCCAAAATATATGTAAAAACAAATTTTGACATCAATTTTTTAAAAACATCGTTCCAACTTCTCTTCCTCCTAACAATAGTGTTTTAACAGTATGGTTCAATCTGCATTCATAATCCACAGTTGGTTTTTGTTTTTTTTTTGATGTTGAGA
Source organism: Dromiciops gliroides (assembly GCF_019393635.1). Taxonomy (NCBI): domain Eukaryota; kingdom Metazoa; phylum Chordata; class Mammalia; order Microbiotheria; family Microbiotheriidae; genus Dromiciops; species Dromiciops gliroides. The sequence continues at coordinate 146,285,095 of NC_057865.1, forward strand.
ACATTTTCTATGATGAGTTCTTTGAAATTGTTTTGGATCATTGCACTGCTGAGAAGAGCCAAGACTATTACCGTTGTTCATCACTGTGGCAAATAAAACTATGTGGTGGCCTTATTTCTGTGCCAAGTATGGGGAAAATTAGCTGGGGTTTCTAATATATTGCTACTTATAAATTAGAAGCTTTAGCACCAGTTTAGGGCATTAAGCATTTATATTAGGTATTAGTAAAGATAGAGCACATTGCCCTTAAAGTTAGAAAAGCCTCACTAGGATATAGGGAAGAAGAGAGAAAAAGGCACCTTCACCTACAAGTCTTAGGCGAAAAAAGGGTGTTTCTCTCCCTGTGACTGGAAGCTTCCTGCAGGTCCCAACGAGAGGTGGTCCTTACACACTGCTTCAAGCTAATTGACTAGCATCACCCAAATCCATTGGTTCACTGGACTTGAGGGTGGTCCATGAACAGAACATACTAAGGTCAGAGTTCAGAGACAGTTCCCCCCCCCCCCCCAGGCTCTCAGGTAGGTGTGGTTTCAATCAAGTCAACTTTAAGTGAGTTAATCAGCAAAGTCAATCCAATCAATCCCAATATTATCCTCTTGAGTAGGCCTCTGGGCGTCCCAAAACCCATTATTTTCTCACATCATACAATGTTGCTGTAACCATGTACAATGTTCTCCTGGTACTGCTCCTCTCAGTCAGCATCAATTCATGTAAGTCTTTCCAGGTTTCTCTGAACTCCTCCTGCTCATCGTTTCTTACGGCATAACAGTATTCCATTACATTCATATACCACAACTTGTTTAGCCATTCCCCTATTGATGGGCATTTCCTCGATTTCCAATTCTTTGCCACCACAATGAGAACTGCTATAAATATTTTTGTACATGTGGGTCCTTTTCCCTCCTCTGTAATCTCTTTGTGATATAGACCTAGTAGTGATACCACTGGGTCAAAGGGTATGAAGTCCAATAGCCCTCTGGGCATAGTTCCAAATTACTCTCCAGAATGGTTAAATCAGTTCACAATTCCACCAACGATGTATTAGTATTCCAATTTTTCCACATCTTCTCCAACATCTATTATTTTCCTTTTTTGTCATATTAGCTAATCTGATAGGTGTGAGGTGGTACCTCAGAGTTGTTTTAATTTTCATTTCTCTAATTAATAGTGATTTAGAGTATTTTTTCATGTGACAATAGATAGCTTTGATTTCTTCATCAGAAAACTGCCTGTTCATATCCTTCGTTTTGTTTTTCGGGGCAATGAGGGTTAAGTGACTTGCCCAGGGTCACACAGCTAGTAAGTGTCAAACATCTAAGGCCGCATTTGAACTCAGGTCCTCCTGAATCCAGGACTGGATGCTTTATCCACTGCACCACCTAGCTGCCCCCCATATCCTTTGACCATTTCTCAAGTGGGGATTCCTAACCCATTTAAAAAAGGAAAAACAAAAATAAAATCCTGATTACAGTAAATATTTGTCATTATTGAATAAGTTCCCAATTCCAGAGTGGTGTTGGAAGAGGTAAGAATAATGGCTCATAATTCAGTTACAATACACGTTGTAAATATCCCCAAGTAAATTAATAAATCCTGGGGTGCTTCTTCGTTGGCTCAGAGCTTAAACCATTAGCCCGGCCAGGGATCATACACCTGGCGTCCATGGTGGGATTTGAACCGGGGTCTCTGGTACAATTCCAAGTCTGGTTAGTTGCATCCTCGCTGAATCTACTGCAGGGCTCCGAGCGGCCTCTTACAGATCATCCGACTTTATTCCATTCCATCGGGACAGCCGCTGAGTCGGCTGACCCTGCCACTTATCTGGGCATAAATTCCCATTACCTGGTAATGGGACACTCACTGTATGATTGATTGGGCCTAATGAGCCGTTTTTACCTTCTTGCAGGAGCCCTCCATGAAGTGGGCGTCATCTGCGAACTTATGTGATGTAGACACTTCAAGAAAGCGCAAAGTGACAAAATAACCATGCTGGTAATGAAGCCAGCACTAACACGAAGCTTTGAAGCCTTTTGCAGAAGCCGCCAGCTTTGGTGGCTGGCTCGCTCCGGTGGGGAAGGGGAAGGGGAAGGGGAAGGGCATTGCTGCCACTCGCGAACCACTTCAAAGTCCCGGGCCGTGGGGGGTTCGGGGCTGGCGGCGGAGCCTGCAGCCGGGGGCTCGTCGGCGCGTCCGGGATCGGGAGCCGAAGCCGCCAGGACCATCCGAGGCGAAGCGCGGGAGGCAGAGCCGCCGGCTCGGAGGAACGTGGCTGCGGCTGCGGTGGCGGCGGCAGCCGGCTCCGCCCGCCCCCTGCCGGGGAGGGCCCTGGAGACGAGTCCGTTGCGCTGGGTCCGCCTCCTCGGCGCGACGTGTGCGCCGCCGCACGTGTGCGAGCTCCGGCGGCGGGCTCGGTGTCGGTCGGGGAGGGAGGCGGCGGCGGCGGCGCTCACTGATGTTCCGCGGCCCCGCCCACCGGCTCCTGCGGTCCTGGCTCGCCGCTCCTCCCGGCCCCCGGCGGCGCTTCCTCCGCCTCCCCGGGCTCCCAGGAAGTGCTTCGGCCTCCCACGACGCGGTTCCCGCGTCTCTCTCCGCGAACCCACCCCCGCGCCGGAGCCCCTGCGCCCAGAGCCTCTGCCCCAAGCCCTTCGGTGAGTAGGAGCCACGCGCGCCCCCGGCCCTAATCCGGGATCCTCGGCCCTGTTTGCCTCCATTAGCTATTATGTCCTCTGGAGCGCGGTCTGAGTCATCCTCGGCGCCCCTGCTGCTTCATTCACCCTGCCCCACCCCCACCCCCACCCCCACTCCGCCCTCCTCCCCCTCCTGCACGCTTTCATCCCGGGCCGAGGGGTCTGCACTCTCCACCTCAGTGCATGCTTCCTCCCACCTCCTCTGCACTTTTCTTCTCTCCGGTTTGGCAGCTCGTCCCTTTCTTTCTCCACCCCTTCCCTCGTCCATGTGCTTAGCAGGAGACTGCTGACGTTTCCTGGCAAAATGCTTCTCTTGTCATTTGCCAAAATAGCGCATGGATGAGGAAGGAATTACGATGGGGGAACATTGTTGCTCCATCTAGGGGGTAGGGGGTGGATCACTGAGGGTTTTCGATCGGGTATAAAAACGGAGGATGTCCCTCTCGTGGGAATCCCTGGCTCGATCCGGTGGATCCATGCTGGACCTGTTGTCAGGAAGGCCCGAGTTCAAATGTGACCTCAGACACTTACTAGCTTTGTGACCCAGACAAGTCACTTAACCTGTCTGCTTTTCCTTATCTGTAAAATGGGGGTGATGATATCACCTACCTCCCAGAGTTGTTGTGAGGATAAAATAAGTTAATGTTTGTAAAGTGATTGGCTCTATATAAATACTAGCTATTTGTACTATTTTCCAAAGCCACAGACTTTGTATCTTTCCTTTGAAAAAGATTTGAGCCGTCATTTAAATCTGTTGCCTGGAGCATCTGCTCGTGAGTGTTTACTTTGAGGTTTTAGGCAAGCAGTAAATAATTTCCCTACGGATGCCTTAAACGGTTTCTTTCAGTTTCCAGACTTGCTTTTTTTTAATGTGTCAGGTAGAATGCCCAAAATAAGACAGGACTTTTTAACTGTTAAAAGGAATCTAAAAGTGGAATGGCTTTACCCTCTAGAGGTTTCATAGCAGTAAATTTTTGTTCACTAAAGGTGATTAAAGGTAGCTATGTGGTGTAGTAGTACAGGGTTTCTTAAACTTTTTCCACTCGTGACCCCTTTTCACCAGAGAAATTTTTACACAGCCCCGGGTATATAGATGTATAAAATACTTATTTATAACCTCTTACTGTTGCCAAATATTTCGGGACCCCCACATTCAGTTACTTGATTCAATATGAGGTCGAGACCCACAGTTTAAGAAATTAGGATGTAGTGTATAGAGCACTGGACTTGAGAGACTCATCCTCATGAGTTCAAATCCAGCCTCAGACACTTGTGAGCCCAGGTAACCCTGGGCAAGTCACTTGACACTGTTTGCCTCATCTGTAAAATGAGCTGGAGAAGGAAATGACAAACCACTCCAGTATCTTTGCCAAGAATACCCCAAATGTTGTCCCAAAGTCTTGCCAATAATTCCTCATTGCCTGGCCAAAAAAAAAAAGATTCTATGAATTCCATGAACTGTGTGTGATTTACTTTGGGGGGGGGGCGGGCAATGAGAGTTAAGTGACTTGTCCAGGTTCACACAGCTAGTGAGTGTCAAGTGTCTGTGGCCGGATTTGAACTCAGGTCCTCCTGAATCCAGGGCCGGTGCTTTATCTACTGTGCCACCTAGCTGTCCCCTATGATTTACTTTTGGGGGGGGGGGTGAGGCAATGAGGGTTAAGTGACTTGTGCAGGGTAGCACAGCTAGTAATTGTCAAGTGTCTGAGGCTGGATTTGAACTCAGGTCCTCCTCAATCCACGGCCAGTGCTTTATCCACTGTGCAACCTAGGTGCCCCCTATGATTTACTTTTTTAAAAGAAATTGATTTTTTTAATCAACAGGCATTCATTCCTCTCCCATTTCCTCCCCATTTAAGAAAAAGGGAAAAAAAGAAAACTAAAACCTTTGTAATAGATATACATAGTCTAATTTACTTTGTGCTGGAGGAATCCATGGGTAAAGTGTTACATAGTGTTGGTAATAGAATTGTAAGCTTTTGTCTTTCTTTCTTTTCTTTCTTTCTTTTTTTTTTTTTTGGTAGGGCAGTTGGGGTTAAGTGACTTGCCCAGAGTCCCATAGCTAGTAAGTGTCAAGTGTCTGAGGTCGAATTTGAACTCAGGTCCTCCTGAATCCAAGACCAGTACTAACTCCACTGAGCAACCTAGCTGCCCCAAGCTTTTGTCTTTCTATTGGACTCAGATGTGGATCTGTTTGTGGATCTGGGAGTCTGATCTATGTCTGTACTGAGCTGCCTCTAACAGGGCATCTGTGCATTCTCATCCTGTATGACTTCTTCCATGTCTTCCGTAGGTGACCCATTATGTTGGAAGTTGAGCTACTTTCACATACTCTTGAGTACCCAGGTGACACTTAGAATATTTCCATATGTTACCCCTACTTTTGCTACATGATGAATCATACATCTTCAGGATGAATGGAGGATATACTTTAATAGAGCTGTGGGTATTCCCTTCTCTTGTAGATTCTCAGCATTCACCGGTCCATCCTGGGGGTCTCTTGTCTACATCCGCCTGTAAATACCCCATAACTTTTGGGCAGCCTTCCATTAGCCCTCTTTACATTTACATGGATATCAATAAAGAGCGCTTGGGCTACTCACTAGTTTATCACTCATTCTCCTTCTCTAGGTAGCACATTTGTCTTTTTCCAGTCTCCTAGCTATACACATATACATGAATATATGTATTTATATACGTGTATAATATGCATCTTAATTTCCTTTTGCTTCTCCCCACACACTTCTGTGTTAGTAGCATGTGATAGTATATTCGTAAACATCATGTGTCTCCCTTTAGTTCTTGGGAGAATGTGATATTTAATTACTGAGGGCCAGGTAGCATCCTCAAATGAATATTGATGTTAAAAAGATGAGTGTTGGGGCAGCTAGATGGCGCAGTGGTTAAAGCACCGGCCCTGGACTCAGGAGTACCTGAGTTCAAATCCGGCCTCAGACACTTGACATTTACTAGCTGTGTGACCGTGGGCAAGTCACTTAACCCCCGTTGCCTAAAAAAAAACAAAACAAAAAAAAAAGAGGAGTGTTTCAGGAAGAAGCTTAGGGTCATTTAAAAGCATTGCATAGTATTTATATGGCAATCCAGGTCGTTTTCCTTCTAGTCAAGTTTTGACCCAACCCATTGTCCATCAGGAATGTCTGTTCAACATACACATCCTGATAATAGACCATCTCTATGGGCTGTCCATCCAACTGCCTTCCAAAGCCCAGTCAAAGACAGTCGTCACCAGTCGTCACCTTGGTTCTTCTTTGTAGCTAGTTAGGCCGGGTTTTCTTGAGTGATTGTGGATCTCCTCTGGGAGGCAGTTCTAAAGCTTGATATATGGTTAGCACCTTGTCATCCTCAGACAGAACATCTGGAGGATATTACCATCTTTAGGGAATCCCTCTTCCATTTGGACTCTGTACTGCACAGTGCTAACTAAACACCTTTGGTGAGCTTGTCTTTTTTTTATGCTTCAGACTTGATATTAATTAAACCAAAGAGTCATCGAACAAAATTCTTTTAATTATTTCAAGGCATTTTGTACGATTTTGACATAGGCATGGGAGACATCTTATTGAAGGAACACCTTTAAGGCAACCTTCTGCTCTACTGAAATGAAATACTTTTTGGGTTTTTTTTTGTTTGTTTTGTTTTTGTTGTTGTTGTTGTTGTTGTTTTTTAGTGAGGCAATTGGGGTTAAGTGACTTGCCTAGGGTCACACAGCTAGTGTTAAGTGTCTGAGGCCGGATTTGAACCCAGGTACTCCTGACTCCAGGTCGGTGCTCTATCCACTGCACCACCTAGCTGCCCCAATGAAATACTTTTTAATGTAACAAGCAGTGAGCACAGTGGGATCTTGTACTCTCTGTACCTTTCAGTTAATTGTGTGACTAAAGATTCCGTCGGTCGGCTGTAGAATATCATTTACAGAAGCTTGCCTATACCCTTATCTTACTTTTATCAAGCAAGTCCCCAAGGTGTGTCTGGCTTATCATAAAATATTTTGTAAAGGAGGAAAGTAGGGATATAGTTCGTTAGTTATTAATGTTGTCTGAGTTATGTTTTTTAGGGTGGTAAAATAAGGTCCATTCACACACACACACACACACACACACACACACACACACACACACACAGCTACAATTTTCCCTCCTTTCAGACACCTTGCTGGCAAGAGTTCTGGATTTGGAGTCAGAGAACCTGAGTTATTGTTCTAGGTCACTTACCTTTGTGATCTTGTGTCAAGTTTTGTCAAGTTTTTTAATCTCTTTGTTCTTCCTTTTCCTCCTCCTCTTCCTCCTTTTCTTCCTCTTCTCTCCCTCATCCCTCCTCTGTCCTTCTTCCTCCTTCCCTGCATCCTTATTATCATGTGAATGAATGAATAAAGAATTTCTTAAGCTTACTATGTGCAGAGTCCTCTCCTAAGCTATAGAGACACAGACAGAAAATAATACAGTTGCTGCCCTCAGAGAGCTTCCCTTCGAATGAGAGAGAGAACAAACATGAAAGGTTTTGGCTGAAAATGAAATAGAAAAGTCCCGTAGTCTTTAGGTTGCAGCAGCAAAGTAAATGGTAATGTCTCTTAAATATCATTCCCACTAATAAAATCTTATTTGTAAATGAGGTGGTTGGACGAGATAACACCTAAGAACACTTCTACTTCTTTATTTGGGGGCAGGGATGGGGCAATGATGGTTAAGTGACTTGCCCAGGGGTGCAAAGCTAGTAAGTGTCAAGTGTCAGATTTGAACTCAGTTCCTCCTGAATGGGCCGGTGCTCTATCCACTGCGCCAGTTAGCTGCCCCTAACACTTCTGGTTCTAAATCTATGATTCTATAATTTCTCAGTGTCCTCATAATTGTCACATCTTCTTCTTTTTTGGGGGGGGGTCAGGGCAATGAGGGTTAAGTGACTTGCCCGGGGTTACACAGCTAGTAAGTGTCAAGTGTCTGAGGCTGGATTTGAACTCAGGTCCTCCTGAATCCAGGGCTGGTGCTTTATCCACTGCTCTACCTAGCTGCCCCCAGTTGTCACATCTAATATAGCTCTCCTGTGTATAGGCTGTCCCAAAATTCAAAGTATAGTTGTCAGTGATGGAGAAGAGTTTGTTAGAATAAAACCTAAGTCCTTTCTTCTGTTTGTTGCCTTCCTTCCAGTTTCATCCTTACATACCATTTAAATGCTCTTTCTTAGATAGGTCTCATGCCCAGCTGTGTATGCACTTGTTTTTTCCACTTCCTTTAGATATCTTACACTATACTGTCTGTCGGTCAGCAAGGATTACTAATTACCTACTGTGGTGCTCTGCTCAATGCTGGGAATACAAAGACAACAGTGAGATAGCCCTTGCCCCCAAGGAGCTTACATTCTGTACTCTGTAAAATCTTACAGATGAGTTTATATTCTAAAATCATTGTTATTGTTGTCCTCCATCTCTCTTCATCTGGCAAGGAGGTCACATCTTTGCTGGTTCAGGTAGTTTCTAGGCTCTCTTGATTTCTCTATTGTGGCCATAAATTTATATAGGCAAATTTCCATAAGAAGGGTCGTAGTTAATGTCATTGTTCTTTTGTGCATTTTCCATTAAGTCTAGCTGAATTTGTCTTGATTGCATGTATATAAGTATATAATCTCTGGGGGCAGCTAGGTGGTGCAGTGGATAGAGCACTGGCCCTGGAGTCAGGAGTACCTGAGTTCAAATCCGGCCTCAGACACTTAACACTTATTAGCTGTGTGACCCTGGGCAAGTCACTTAACCCCCAATTGCCTCACTAAAAAAAAAAATTAATAAATAAGTATATAATCTCTTTGATACTGATTCTCTAACAAGTTGGCTGAACAGTAAGGATGATTTGGAAATGAACTACATCAGTAAACAGTTGTTTTCTGAAAATTAAGTATCATTTTCACTTCTTAAGGTATTATTTGGCATTCACCATTAATCAATACCTCTTGGAAGAAAATATACACAATCAAAGGGTCCCAGAGGTCATGAGTTCAAGTTCCGCTCGGATACTTTCTACTTGTATGACCTTTATTCAAGTACTTAATCTCTTTGGGCCTCTTCCTCCCCTGTAAAATGAAAGGGTTGCATGAGATGGTTTCTAAGTGCCCTTCCCACTCTAAATCTCTAATTCCATGATCCAAGGGAAATCCTAATAAGGCATCTTCTTGTACCTGCTCTATCCTTACTCTGCCACTTAGACTTAGAAAGCAGTGGATTGGATTTGAAATCCCTGAGACCTGAGTTCAGACCCTACCTTTGACACTTCTTATTTGTAGGACCCTCAGGGCACTGAGAGGTTAAGTTACTTGTTCAGGGTCACACAGCCATTATGTGTCAGAGGCAAGATGGCAATCTACATATTCCAGACCCCAAGGCCAGCTCTCTCTCCAAGCTGCCTCTCAGATAGGAAGCTTGCTTTTTTTTTTTTTTTCAGGGCAATGAGGGTTAAGTGACTTGTCCAGGGTCACACAGCTAGTAAGTGTCAAGTGTCTGAGGCCGAATTTGAACTCAGGTCCCCCTGAATCCAGGGCCGGTGCTTTATCCACTGCGCCACCTAGCTGCCCCCTAGATATGAAGCTTTTCTATTGATTGGATATCTTTAGCTTCTTATTTTGTTTCTTACTGCTGTGCTATGCTTCCAGCATAATTTTTCACCAACAGATATTGACACAGAAGCTACATTTTTCTTTAGGGTGGTCTTTTTTGCAAATGTTTACCAGGGACATTTCAATATGAAGTGACCATGTCTTATGAAGTGTTTTTTATTGCCTTTGGGGTACATGATAAAAACCAGCTCTTTTATTTGCTTCTTCAAGAAAAACCTATGAGCCACCCCTCCAATTTTCTTTAGTTCTTTATTACAATATCAAGGGAGATGTGATGTTGAAAAGTTGGTTACTAAACAAGACCCACATTTATCTATGTTATGTTTTTATTGATCTTGTTAGAAATCTCCTAATTCCATCTTTTTTTTGGGGGGGTGAGGCAGTTGGGGTTAAGTGACTTGCCCAGGGTCACACAGATAGTGTCAAGGGTCTGAGGTCAGATTTGAACTCAGGTCCTCCTAAATCCAGGGCCGGTTCCTTATCCACTGCACCAACTAGCTGCCCCTAAGACTCTCACATTTAGAGTACAAGAAGTTAAGTTAATGTTTATAGATGGTTTGAAAACAAAGTGATTCTTAGCATCCTTTCCCCTGTTCTTGGCCATTGGGCCACTGTGGACCATTTATTTTTTGTTTTGTTTTGGGTTTCCACGGCCAAAGAATTTGTCAAGTAGGCAACCAACTGCTGATGTTTCACTGAGTAGACCTTGGAAAATAGGGAGAGTCTCTTTCTCGAACTATACTCGGAACCTTACTTCAGCCTGAAAGAGTTTATACTCCTCATACAGGTCACCTTCAAGAACCTGGGGTCACCTCCACAATGTGATAAATCAGAGGAGGAGGAAGACTGTGGAGATATGAATACCATACTAAGAAATAAATACCAGTGGTTTATTTTAGTATAGTTTTCAGTGAACAAACAGTAGACTGGCCATGGCCACTTAAAAACTCACTTATGATCCCTGGGGGTAGAATGTATCAGTGATTATGAATTAAGAAGCACTACAAATCACCTTAGAAGCCATCTTGTCCAACCCACTCTTTTTACAGGTGGTTGAATTGAGTCGAGAGAAGAAAATCACTTCCTTTAGGTAATGCAGGTAGTAAGAGATAGAAACAGGATTTGTGCCAGGAAATATGCTTTGTGCTGAGGATACAAACAAGAACAAGACAAGACAATCCCTGCCTTCAGGGAGTTTATAGTCTAGTGGGTAAAGACAGTACCCTATAGGAAGCTGAAAATTGGGTGGTATGGCAAGGCCACTTGAGACTACCCTGTACTTAGGGCAAAACCAAGCAGAGCAACTGGTGGGAAATGAAGAGTCGACTGTAAAGTTCTGTAAAGGAACATATTCTTAGCTTCAGAGTGTGTGGGGTGTAACATTACAGATTTTACACTTTATTTGGCTACAGTTATTCAGACACTAATACTAATCAAAGTATGTGCTAAGTGAATTATCTCTTCAAACAGATGAAAACGATACCTTTAAAAAAACCCCACAAACCCCTCTCTCTCTCTCCAGAAAAGCTGTGTGTGTACCTTTTTACCAAGAACAAAAAAGAAAGGAAGAGAAAACCAGTTGAGCAAGACCAGCCACCACCTCAACTGAGAGACTGTCTCTAGTATATATCCCTTTCTCTCCACTCACACAGGCCCCCTCATCACCTTTCACCTGGGCTATTGAAATAGCATCCTAGGGCAGCTAGGTGGCACAGTGGATGAACCGCTGGCCCTGGAGTCAGGAGGACCTGAGTTCAAATTCAGCCTCAGATATTTGACACTTACTAGCTGTGTGACCCTGGGCAAGTCACTTAACCCTCATTGCCCTGCAAAAAAGAAAGAAAGAAAGAAATAGCCTCCTAAACTGTCTCCCTGACTCTAGACTCCCTCTACTCCAGTCCATCCTCCAGCACCTACCAAAATGATTCCCTAAAGCACAGGTCTGACTGTGTCATTCCCCTGCTCAATAAACTTCAATGGCTCCCTGTTGTTTGTAGGACAAATTACAAACTATTCTGTTTAGCATTTGAAGCCCTTTACAACCTGGCACAAGCCTACCTTTCCATTCCAGCCAAACCACCTGGTCTGCTTACTGTCCTCTACACACAGTATTTCATCTCCCCTCAACATACCTTTGCACAGACTTTCCCCCATGTCTGGTGTGAACTCCTACCTTCTCATGTGAGAGAGTAACCTAGCTTTATTCATGGGGCAGCTAAGTGGCGCAGTGGAAAGAGCACCAGCCCTGGAGTCAGGAGTACCTGAGTTCAAATCCGACCTCAGACACTTAACACTTACTAGCTGTGTGACCCTGGGCAAGTCACTTAGCCCCAATTGCCTCACTAAAAAAAAACCAAACCTAGCTTTATTCTTAATTCATCCCAAGTGCCACCTATCTCTAAATTTTGTACTTAATTTTCCATGTGCATTTTCCCTCTATAGAATGTGAACTTCTTGAGGACAGGGACTATTTTGTTGTTATTGCATCTGAAACACCTATCATGATGCCTGGCATATAGTGGGTGCTTAAGACATGCTTGTTGAATTGAATTGAAGCATACTTAAAATGTTTGTTTTCTTTTTATATTCTCTTTTTTCCCCTTCTTCAAAGAGTATCTTATATGCTGTTTTGGAACCTTAAAAATGGAGACAGTGGAAGCGACTGGAGTATCTATGAAACGTTCTCTTTCCGTTGATGAAAATGATGATCAGCCCCAAGCTGATGAAGCTAAAAGACAAAAGGTCTCAGAATGCTGTTTGGCTAAAGATCAAGAGACTCTGGAGAATGACTCCGTCTTGAGCAATGAGAATGCGACCAAACAGTCAGAAACCACAGCTGCTGGAGAAGATAGAAACAATGTTGAGGCCCAGATTGAAGAAGAAGAGGAGGAGGAGGAAGATGGACTTTTGGAAGAGGAGGAGGAAGATGATGTAGAGGAGAGCTTTGCCGATATGATGAAGCATGGACTCACTGAGGTGGACGTTGGCATCACCAAGTTTGTGAGTTCTCATCAAGGCTTCTCAGGAATCTTGAAGGAAAGGTATCTTCACTTTGTATATAGTTGACTTGGCAAGGCTGTGTGCAGAGCTTACAAAAGCACAGCCAGTAAAGTCATGTGCTCCATTTCTGTTTAATGTGATAGTCTTTAAGATTGAAATGTTTGACCTTATTTACTAGGAGGAGGGAAAAAGAGAAGTAGGCCAGTCTGTACTGCAAGATATTACTTAGGGAAATAATATTTTGTTAGTTGGATTCAATAGGGTCTCTATACAACTAACTCCCATTTCTATATATCCAGCCCTAGTTTCTCTCCTGACATCTCAAAATCAAAATGCTCAAAACAGAACTCATTATCTTCTCCACCAAACTTACCCTACCTTTCTAACTTCCCTATTTCTGTCAGGAGCACCATTGCCCTTCCACTCACCTAGGTTTGCATCCTCAATAGCACGACTTGGTTGTTCCCTCTCCCTTAATGCCTAATATATATACTTGGCCAAATCTAGACATTTTTGCCTCCACAAATCTGTCTCACCTTCCCCTATCTCTTCACTCATGAAACTACCACCCTAGTTAAGTTCTCATTCCTCAGTAAATTCTAATGACTCTTTGTTACTTCTGGGATCAATTATAAACTTCTCTGGCATGTAAATTTTCACTGACCTGGTTCTAACCTTATCATACATTATTCCCCTTCATATACCCTGTGGTCCAATAAAACTGAATTTCTTACTGTTCTTTATTTCCAATGGTAAACCATACTGGTTTTCCCCATGCCTAGAACAAATGACTTCACTTCTGCCTCTTAGAATCCCTTTTCCCTTCAAGACTTAGCTCATGTACTACCATCCCTCATCCCTATGGGCAACCCCCTTCTCCCCCCAGCTGTTTGTGCCCTCAGCTCTTATCTCCCCTTGTTTCTCTATGTACCTGTATATTCATGATAACATGTAAGCTCCTTGAGTTCCTTCTTTGTATACCCAGCTCTTAGCACAGTTCTTGGCACATTGTGACTGCTTAATAAGTGCTTTTTGATTGATTGCATCATGGCTCTATTTACATGCTCTGGGTTGTGTTGTCAAGTGGAAGTACTGTTCTAAATGACCTAATTAGTAATTAATATGCAAATAATGCTGCTGATATTTTCCAAAACAATTTATTTTTATTAACTAGGTTAAAATTTTCTTCTGGAATTTTAGCCTGTTCAGTGCTTTTATTGACATTCTTATTTGCTTACAAGTATGATCTTGAAATTTAGTGAAAAATTGAAAGTGTATTTACCTCTTTTCTTTTTATTAGATACTCCGACTTCATTGTTCATGAAATAGGGAAAGATGGCCGTATTAGCCATTTGGATAACTTATCTGTACCCGTGGATGATGAGGTAGCTGTAAAATTCTTCAACAAAGTTACTTATTTTAGTAAGATCATATTCTTTTCCTGCTTGGCATTCTGTTTGTGAATTATTTTTAAAATTTCTTTTGTTTCCTTTTTTTTTGGTCATTTAAGGATCCTTCTGACGATGTATTTACAGTTTTGACAGAAGAAAATAAGCAGCGTTTGGAAGAACTTCAGCTTTTTAAGAATAAAGAAACTAGTGTAGCTATTGAGGTAAATAACAGGAAAAAAATGTGAAAGATGTTACCAGTGTTTTTGCATTAACTTTTTGGAGTAGAATGTGATGAAAGTCCCATTGAAGGCAGACCTTAATATGGCTAACATAAATCATGTTATTTGTACATCATTGAATGCATAACCACTTTAAAATGAAACATCATTGAAATTTCTGGCAGTTCCTCTTTATGAATATGTTTTGACCTTCACTGGTTCAGTGGATAGAGCTTTGGCTTTGGGCTCAGGAAGACTCTGGTTCAAATGTGGCCGTAGACTAAGTGGACAAGTTACTCAGTCTCTTTCTGTCCAGCTACCTCATCTATAAAATGGGAATAATCATAAGTTCTTATACAGAGCAAATGAAATAATATTTGTAAAGACATGATGCTTGGCACATAGTAGTCCTTTTTGTTTTGGTTTGGTTTGGTTTGGTTTTTTGCAGGGCAATGAGGGTTAAGTGACTTGCCCAGTGTCACACAGCTAGAAAGTGTCAAGTGTCTGAGACTGGATTTGAACTCAGGTCTTCCTGAATACAGGGCCGGTGCTTTATCCACTGCGCCATCTAGCTGCCCCCATAGTAGTCTTTTAATAAATACTTGTGTTCCCTCCTGGGGCGGGGCCCTTAAATCCCAGGGTCATGAGGATGAAATGAGTTAATTTTTATAAAGGTTTTGCAAAGCTTAAAATGCTATAAATGCTGGATGTTTTGGAGTGTTTAAACACCAAACATTGATCTTTTGAATTACTTCCTTTTAGACTTCTTTTGTTTTTTTTATTTTTTTTTTTTTTTGCAGGCAACTGGGGTAAAGTGACTTGCCCAGGGTCACACAGCTAGTAAGTGTCAAGTGTCTGAGGCCAGATTTGAACTCAGGTACTCCTGAATCCAGGGCCGGTGCTTAACCACTGCACCATCTAGCTGCCCCCCCTTTTAGACTTCTTAAATGTTCTTTGGGGCAGCTAGGTGTCTAAGTGGATAGATTGCCAGGCCTAGAGTCAGGAAAATTCATCTTCCTCAGTTCAAATCTGGCCTCAGGCACTTCCTAGATGTGTGACCCTGGGCAAGTTACTTAACCCTGTTTGCCTTGGTTTCCCCATCTATAAAATGATCTGAAGAAGGAAATGGCAAACCACTCTAGTATCTTTGCCAAGAAAACCCCAGATGGGATCATGAAGAGTCAGACACAACTGAACAACAACAAAATGTTCTTTATCCTAATCTGTCCCCCCAGTGGTTGGGATTGAGCCATTAGGTATTCCTGGCTAGGCCAGACTCAGGCCAGACCCCTATTAACTTAGGTTTGATATTAATGAAATGAGATTCTCATAGGTTATTTAACAGTTAACAGAAGGAGATTTATCTCATAACTGGGGAAGGCTAATCTTCAGATAGACATTAAGGACACTGCAGGTTGATTCAGCTGCACTGAGCTCCCTTGCCTCTGGGGTTGCCTATGATGATCCACTGTGATCAGAGAGAGACTAGAGCTCCTCCTAGCTGTTTGTAGTTAGGGGACCAGGAAGTGGCCACGCCTTTAGTCCTTGGAGCCAATCAGATCTCAAGGGCAGTTTTCTAACATCTTCTAAGGAAACACTAGCCTACCTTGTATGGGAATTGGCTTTAGAATTCTGTTCCAGTCCACATTTGGGCTCCTATATAACTGACATTATTATTATTATTATTATCATCTGTAGCAATAAGAAGTCACATTTATCTCGCACTTTGCTGTGTCCCGTTCCCTGGCTCCTCTTCCCTTGTCTCCCCCAAGGAAGATCACTAATCTGGTACTTTTCCACAGTGGAGAGGTGACCGTGAGATCTGAAAGGATAGTCTATCCGGGAAAGAAAAGGTCTAGCGGTTCCCATCAAGCTGGAAAGGTCTCGCGTCTGGGCTCAGGGACAGGCTGTTTGTTGTCTGAGAATCCCTTGAGCCGTGCAGAGAGAGGCGTCTCGCCCATTCAGTTGGCCAGTGCCTGGTGAATTTGTTGTGAGCCGTGGAGACTTATATGTAAAGTTCAGAATAACTCTCCACAGTGTGTGGCTCATTTCCCTCCCTTTGTGTCTGCAGACATGGAGTCCTGGTATTCCTGGATTATCTACAAGCATCAGTTTGTGGGTAAAACGTAGTGCACAGTCTCTGTTCAGCTACTAGCCAATGGATACAGAATCAGAGGATGTCAGTAGAAGGGACCTTGAGGTGGATAATCTCGTCTCATTCCCAGAGAGGTGAAGTGTTTTGCCCAGGATCACAGAGCTCATAAGTAGGAATGCTGACGTGCAAGCCCAGGTCTTTGACTCTTGTCTTGTCCACCATACTTCCATTAGTGGACATACTGAACCAGAGCCACATTGGGAGTCTTGCTAAAAAATAAAACGAGCTTTAAAGAGGTTGGTGTTAAATGGAGGAGGAGGGACACCTTATAAGTTCTCACCGGGACAAATAAAGGAGTTGACAGAGTTGGCAAGAGTTATCACAAACACCAAAGCATTTAGGAAGATTTCATGGGACAGTTGGTGATGAGAATCTCAGAGAGCCCATGACATGTATTGCCAAATACACTGCCATGAAGGTAATAACTTCCATGCCAACCTGTCTGTTTCCTTCAAGAAGGGAATCAGAAGAAGGCAGCTAGGTGGTGCAGTGGATAAGGCACCGGCCCTGGATTCAGAAGGACCTGAGTTCACATACTAGCTGTGTGACTCTGGGCAAGTCACTTAACCCTCATTGACCCGCAAACAAAACAAAAAAATAGAGAAGAGAGTCAGAAGCTAATGGACGTGGTGAACACAGAAAATGAAATTGATCCCAGAGATGAGTAAGTACAGTCTGTGTTTGGTTTTAATTAGAGCCAAGGTCAAAATCAGTAGCAAATTAGAAGAAGGAATATACTTAAGAAGAGACTGTGCATAAGGAATGCTGCTTTGGCTTGACCTATCCAGACAAGCTATAAGCTCAGAAAGTGGGGAGTAGACATAGATAAAGATGTGAACCCTATCCCTACCTCCTAGCAGTTTTTAACCAAGAGGCAGCAGAGTGTAGTAGAGAGAAGAGCTGGCTTCAAAGCCAGGAAGACCTGGGTTCAAGTCTCGCCCCTGATGCATCCTGGCTTTGTGACCCTGGACAAATTACTTAACCTCTCAGTACACTATGGTGATTTTCTGAGTGTATAACTTACAGTGAAGGTACTGACCTACACTGGTGGAGATAGTCGCATCCCTTGGGAGTTCCCTATACCAATAAAATCACAGGTCCTTGTCTCCATCCCTGTTCACCAATGCAAGATAGTTAACACACGCAAGTCTAAGACAGCTTCAGGCAGCAAATATGATCTCTTTGCTAAACTGAGAGACAGAGCAGCCACTGGTAGCAGTTTAGAGTGCCAGCACACGTGCAAAATATTAGAGCAGGGGAAGATGGAAGATTATGAGCAGTGTTGCTTCCAAAACAATTAAAACAAATAGGAGGGAAAACAAGCCTACAGAGAGTTTGGCATGGGACCCAGCTGAGCCAAATCATCCCAAGAGCATTTATAGCTCAAATTGGCAGAAATAAAGCAAGTCTGCCAGTGTTTCTATAGTGATCTGTTCTCATTGGTGACAGTGATGAAAGTAGCATTTTTCATCCCTGCCACCCAAGCACACCATGGACTGTGAAAGGAAACCAGGATGATATATTTAAAATCATGTTGCGGTGGAAAGAGAACTGAATTCAAATTCTGGCTCTGCTGTGTACTACTTAGATGAGACAGCTGGGTGGAATAGTGGACAAAGCACCAGGCTTGGTGTCAAGAATTTTGTTGTTAGGGGCAGCTAGGTGGCACAGTAGATAAAGTACCAGCCCTGGATTCAGGAGGACCTGAGTTCAAATCTGGCCTCAGACACTTGACATTTACTAGCTGTGTGATGCTGTGCAAGTCACTTAACCCTCATTGCCCAGCAAAAGAAAATAATAATTTTGTTGTTGTTTGTCATGTCTGACCCTTCATGACCTCCATTTGGGGTTTTCTTGGTAGAGCTACTGGAGTGGCTTGCTTAGGGTCACACAGTTAGTAGCTGAGGCCAGATTTGAACTCAGATCTTTTTGATTTGGGGCAGGCCTGGCACTCTATCCACTGAGCCACCTAGCTGCCCGAAGTCAGGAATACCAGAGTTTAAATCTGGCCTCAGCTACTAACTGTGTGACCCCAAGCAAGCCACTTAACCCTGTTTGCCTCAGTTTCCTTATCTGTAAAATAGATATAATAACACCTACTTCTTCAGGGTTGCTGTGAGAATCAAAATGAGAGGCAGCTAGGTGGCTCAGTGGATAGAGCACCAGCCCTGGAGTCAGGAGGACCTGAGTTCAAATCTGGCCTCAGACACTTGACACTGGCTGTGTGACCCTGGGCAAGTCACTTAACCCCAATTGCCTCACCAAAAAAAAAAAATCAAAATGAGATATTACTGTCAAGCACTCAGCTCCTTGTCTGGCACATAGTAGACGCTGTCTAAATGTTAGTTATTATTGTATAACCTTTGGGCAGATCACTTAACCTTTCTGTCCCTTCTGCTTCCTCATCTATAAAATTGAAGCAGTTGTAATAGATCTCTTGGGTTCCTTTCAGATCTAAACCTTTGATCTTAAAGTGACGTTAGGAATAGAAAATAAATGCATGAGACCAAATAAGTGCACCTGAATGAAATTTTAAAGGCATCCAGGGACCAGTTTGCAAGATGTCTCAAAGAGGGGAAGAGTTCAAATATTGGAAGAGGACGTGTCATATAATTTAGAAACAGAGTTCACTTCCTGAAGTTCTCTGGTCCGACTGCCTCTTCCTTTCAAATTTGGGAAGGGCTCATGCCTGGCAATTTAACCAAAAAGGATGAGAAGAAATCAGGAACGGTTTATCCATTTCACTGCCTTTTTTTAATCCCTGTAATGACTTCTTAAAATACATTTTATTGTCACTTTTTGTGTGTCAAGAGAATGTGTAAAAGCTCTTTCCAAACCTTTAAGTGCTGAATTAACTGATATTTATATTTTTAGTATATTTTATTTATATACTACACACACACACACACACACACACACACACACTCTGAGAGTGAGCACTGGATGGTTCAATGGATAGAGCACTGGGCCTGGAATTAGTAAGACTCGAATTTAAATCCAGCTTCAGACAGTTTTTAGCTGTGTGACCTTGGGCAAGTCACTTAGCCTCTGTTTGTCTCAGTTTGCTCTACTGTAAAATGGGGGTAAGAATAGCACCTGCCTCTTGGGGTTGTTGTGAGACTCAAATGAGATGGTTTTTTTTTTTTTTTTTTAGTGAGGCAATTGGGGTTAAGTGACTTGCCCAGGGTCACACAGCTAGTAAGTGTTAAGTGTCTGAGGCCGGATTTGAACTCAGGTACTCCTGACTCCAGGGCCGGTGCTCTATCCACTGCGCCACCTAGCCGCCCCGTGAGATGGTATTTTTAAAGCGCTTAGCAAAGTGCCTGATACATAGTAAACACTGTATAATTACTAACTATCATCATCAGCATTGTTATTATATCTTCTGAATGCTATGTTCAGCTAATGTTATACTAATTTGGATCAAGCCCTGGAATACTACAAAGCCTTTTCAATAAAATCCTTAAATTGTTTGAAACAGATTTGCCTTTCCATTCACACAAGGGAAAAAAAGTATATAACAAAGACATTTCATCATCTCTTCCTTGAATTATTCTGGTAACCTCCTAATTAGCCTACCTGCCTCCACTGTTTTCCTACTCCAAGCAGCTGCCAAAATGACATTCATAAAGCACACGTCTTAACACGCTGCTTCCCGACTTAAAAAGCTCCAATGACTCTCTTTTGCCTCTAGGAAAAATATGACTACTTCTTGGCATTCAGCGACCCTTTCCAGTCTTACTGCAGTGCTCAGCACATACTAGGCACTTAATTAATATCTGTTGCTTGATTGGCTCTTGCTTCTCTTTCCAGGCTTATACATTATTTCTCTTCATTTGGCCTGCCAGCCCAACTGTCTAGCTTGTTCTTCCTCACGTAATAGTTCATCTCTCGTCTCTATCCCCCATTACTGGAATGTACTTCCTCCTCACATCTGCCTCTCACAATCTCTATCTAATCTCAAATCTAAGCTGTCTAGCCAACTATTTAACGAGGCCTTTCCTGACCCTCCCTAGCTGTTATTATTTTCCCCTCCAAAAATTGTATGGACTGTATATTTTGTATGTCCCTGTATATGTACATGTTGTTTCCTCCCAACAGAATGTAAACTTTTTGACCACAGGGACGCTTTCATTTTTGTCTTTGGATCTCTAGCACCTGAGTTCAAATATGGCTTCATATTTACTGTGTATAACTGTGGGCAAGTCTCTTAACTTGTTTGCTTTTGTTTCCTCATATGAAGAATGGGGATGATAATAATATCACTTATATCGCAGTGTTGTTAAGAGGATTATATGAAATAATATTTTAAAGCACTTAGCACAGTGCTTGGCACGTTGTAGATGCTGTCTAAAGGTTAGCTATCATTTTAATTATGTCGATATTTTATTACATGTGTTATATTATCAGTATTTTAAATACTTCCAATTTGGGTGCTAAGTTGATTAAAATGTGATGATGATGATAATTCACATTTATGCAATGTCTACTATGCTATAATAATAATTATTGTTATTGTTAGTGCCTATCACAATGCCTGGCACATTAGTAGGTGTTTAAGAAATTCTTGTAAATTAATATCTTTGTTGTAGGTTGTTGAAGACACCAAAGAGAAAAGAACTATTATCCATCAAGCAGTGAAATCTTTGTTTCCTGGATTAGAAACAAAAACAGAGGGAAGAGATGGGAAAAAATATATCATAGCTTACCATGCAGCTGGAAAAAAAGCTTTGGCAAGTAAGTGAGCGTGTGATTTTCTCTGTGTGTGTGTAACCTTGACTCTTAAGTTTTCCAGGGAAGGGGGGATTGATACATGTCCATTTCTTTCTTTCTTTCCTTCTTTCTTTCTTTCTTTCTTTCTTTCTTTCTTTCTTTCTTTCTTTTTTTTTTTTTTGCGCAGGGCAATGGGGGTTGTGACTTGCCCAGGGTCACACAGCCAGTAAGTGTCAAGTGTCTGAGGCCGAATTTGAACTCAGGTCCTCCTGAATCCAGGGCCAGTGCTTTATCCACTGTGCCACCTAGCTGCCCCCTACATGTCCACTTCTTATTCATCTGTAGGACTATATAATTTTTGTTCAGTGAATGATGTTCATGATATCAGTCCTTCAGAGAAGGTGAATGTTATCCTTTGGAAGGTCAGAGCATTGTATGAATTGTTGGTCTGAGCCAGAATGCTAGAACTAAATGATCAGGATAGAGTGCTAGATCAGGAGTCAGGAAGACCTGAGTTCAAATACAGCCTTAGACATATAATAGCCACATGACCCAGGGCAAGTCATTTGCCTTCTTTCTGCCTCAGTTTCTTCATCTGTTAAATAGAGATAATAATAGCACCCACTTCCCTGGATTATTGTAAGGATAAAATGAGATAATATTTATAAAGGGTTTTGTAAACCTTAACATATAATAAAAATGATATTATTATTGTTATTATTGCTCCTGTTATTAACTATGATAGTGGCTCAGCAGCCTGTGCCATGTTCAGCATTGTAGTACAATAGGAATTTTTGCTTGTAAAGAACTATAGGACTCCACCTTAAGTTTACTTTTGTTTTACTTACTGGGCAGTATCTTTTCGACACCAGGATTCCAACCTGGCCTATCCTACTTTCTTCCTTGTACCATAAACATCTTTCCCACACTTGAAGTCACTATACTGCACACATGAATCTCCCCAAAATCAGAACTTTGCTTTCCATTTACTTCTGACTGAGAACCGTATCTTTGAGAGCTGGGCATCAGTATCAGACACCATCACTGGGAAGATACTGCTATCTGACCCATCAAACTCCAGCCAGAAAAATTCCATTGAGTCTAGATCAGTGATTCTGAACTCTAAATTTCTCAGTACTCTAGGATGTCTTTCATTCAGAAGAGAGATTACAAAATTTCCCCAAAACCTCTTGGGGAAAATTTTTTGAGTGCTTGAACTTTTGTCTTGAAATCAGGAAGAACTAGGTTTGAGTGCCACCTGGTATATATACTGATTGTATTTAACTTCCCAGTGTTCAAGGCAGTTCTCTAAGACTCTTACGTTGATGAGGAGGTGCAGACCCTGAATTGGCAGAGGGACTTGATGAAATCACAGATCTTGTCCCATTCCCATCCCTCTTGCTTGAATTGAGAACAGAAGCAGCTAGATGGCGCCATTGTGTACATAGTGCTGGCCCTGGAGTCATGAAACCCTGAATTCAAAATTGGCCTCAGGTAGAAGGTGGGCAAGTCACTTAATCCCTGTTTCCCTCAGTTTCCTCGTCTGTAAAATGGGCATAATGATAGCACCTACCTCCCAGGATTTTTGTGTAAGGAATAGATAAAGTAATAGTTGTTAACAGTTAATAAATAAAATAAAATTAATAAAACATAAATAAAGTAAGAGTTGTGTTAAGGCTTAACACAATGCCTGGCACATAGTAAGTGCTATATAAATGTTAGCTACTATTAGTTACTAATATAAAATAATTAAGCAAATTATTATCGTTATTATTGAATTTAGGAACTCCATATCACTTTAAGACAAAAGGATTAGAATGTCACGAAGGCAAAATACATATTCATTGTATTTCTTAACTCTAAATACCTTGGAAGTCATTGGATTCATTTCCTATGTAATTCTGTGAAGTTTAAACTCTCTATATAATGTTTACTTAGACTGTGATACCTGTATGTATTTTGTGTGTTTATGTGAGAAAGTGGTAACTCTTTGCTTATTATTGTCATGACCTTGCTAATTAGAGTATGCAGGTGTATAAATGAAACTTAAATCCCAATAGGTTAATTTTCTTTTCACATATAGTATTTTCTAGCACTTCTCGCCTTGTGCCTATATTCATTCCTTACATCTAAGTGGGAATGTAGAATTACTAGGTAAGAGACCTAGACCCAGTGGCCACTTTAAAAAGTGGTTGGTTTTTCTGTGATAATTATATACAGGAAAACAAAACTAAGGATGTGGCAGCATTTTATTTCACATCTTCAACTTTTCTCTGAAAACTGTATTTAATAGAGTCTGGGAAAGGTTCTTGGTTTTTATGGCCAGGGATACACACACACACACACTCTCTCTCTCTCTCTCTCTCTCTCTCTCTCTCTCTCTCTCTCTCTCTCTCTCTCTCTCTCGTACACAACAAGCTTCTTGTGAAGGGTTTGAGTGTCAATAAGCTACTGAGGCCCAATTTATTTTGTCTACAGGGAGGTTTGTTATGCCTGTGATTTATCTTGCCCCCTCCATGCATTTACTGTTGCCTCTGCAATGTTGTTCCATTGCATAATTTTCTGAATTGCTATCGCTACCACTGTTAGGTGCCATGGAAATGTACATCCAATCATACCTTTGCATGTTCACCTCTACAGCACTTTAACATGCCTGTAAATTAAACGTTGCTCTCTTATGCTCTTTTTGCTGTGCATTTGGACAGAGGTCAGAACCGCCACAGGTAAGAGCTGTTGGCATTCCATGTAGATAAAATAAAATGCCAGTGATTCTGATGCATGGATTTGCTGGCTAGAAAGCTAATAAAAATCAGAGAAATTTCTGCTTTAGTAACATGAAGTTAGAAATAAAAACTAACAATGCTTATGTCTCAAATTTTCAGAGGAATATTTTTAGGGGTGGGAGGAGGGATTGGAAAGGGGAATTTTTGAAGGAGAGCCCAGGTCAGGAACTAGGATTGAGGTATAGAAGGCCTGCAGAAAAACATTTGTATATTCTCAGGAGGCCATGTTTCATGCTGGTATTACTACATTCACACAATTGCTTTTAAATAATGAGTCCTTTCATTTACCTGCTCAGGCAGAATTCAGGACATTTATTTTATCATTCCTCTGTTCCTTATTCCTCAGCTAAAACCACAAGTCTGTAAGAATATCATTTGTTTCTTTTGCAAGACAATTTTTAGCTGTAGCTTCAGCTAACAGAAACATCTGACTTTTGGAAGAACAGAGATCCATATTAACATACAAATGAGTGAAATATTTTTAAGAATAACCATCAATAAAAGATCTTTTCATTTTATATCCTTTTATATTTTCCCTGATTCATAACAACTGTGCAAGAAATGTATGACTGTAGGTGATATATATATATATATATATATATATTACATAAGACCCATGTATATTACACATTTGATATATCTAGGTGTAGCCTGTTCATTGGTAGATTTTTCCAGGCTGCAGTATATTGTTTCTGTACCATTGAAATTTCAGCTCTACCCCCCCCCAAAAAAAATGTCAGCTCTGAGGCATAGCTCAAACCAAAACCTGTAAATTATTTAATCCTAGATCTTAATATGGATTTAAATTGATTTAAAACAATAGCTTTATAGCTTGAGTGTTTTAAAAACCAGGCTCTAGCAGTTCATGAAATGTATGCTACTCTGGTAAGAAAAAATGTCTAAAATATTTAGAGCAGCAGTTCTTGCAAGTATATTTAATCATGTTTCATTCCCAACCTCTCTCTCCAGAAATGGTAAACAGACCTCATATGCCCACGAGATTTCTGTGGGAGGTCCAGATTGATATATAGCATATGTAGTGCTGGTATTAAACTTTCGAGAGGGAAGGAGCATTTAGAAATGTTTTTTTAAAAGCCAATTTTATCTCATTTTAAAAAATATTTCTATTGTTATTACAGAACATAAGACTTAATTCAGTCCTTGTGAAAAGCCCCAGACCAGTGGGTCTTAGCAAAGCCTGTTATATATTCGGGTTTAACCAGGGCTTCCTATGGAACTGAGGGTGATGCTTCTCAGATGCCAGCAACACTTTTTATAAAGTGGCTCTCAGAATCAATGGGGCCTCCTATAGCAACTTGCAGGTGCAGGTCACTGATCAATTTATAGGCATCTTCCCAGTACTCCTATCTCATCACATTTATGGCAAGTTAAGTGATTGTCCAAAGCCACAGAACAAGTCTTGGAACATCCCAGGAGGTCAGTTTAGACTATAACTGATAACTTGTGTTGGCTGGTGTTTTAGATCAATTTCTTATTTCAGGAACAAGTAATTGAGTACTCATAGTATCACAAAAAAAGGAAGCTCACAACAGTGGTGCCTTTTCATGCTATGGTTAAATGTGTTTATTTTTGTTTGTTTGCTTTGGAAGATCCAAGAAAACATTCTTGGCCGAAATCTAGGGGAAGTTACTGCCACTTTGTATTATACAAGGAAAACAAGGACACCATGGACGCTATTAATGTACTTTCAAAATTTTTGAGGTTAGTTTATTTCTTATGTACTATCAAAACATGGATGATTTTGAATTGAGCTAATGATATGAAGGGGCTGTGGTAGGAGTAATCTGAAGAAATGGGTAATAGAAAAGTAATTTCTATTTGCATTTGGAATTAACATCATAATTTTTTGAATAGTGCATTCCCATCTATATCAGTATGCTACAATAGTTTTTTTTATAAAGAGCACTGACTTTGGAGTCGGAGGAGCTGGATTCAGATTTTATCTCTCACTGACTACATTTGTGAGTTTGGGAAAGTCACTTAACCCCCATGTATCACAGTTTTTTCATCTGTAAAATGAGGGGCTGAAGGCTGCTAGGTGGCACAGTGGATAAAGCACCATCCCTGGATTCAGGAGGACCTGAGTTCAAATCCAGCCTCAGGCACTTGACACTTACTAGCTGTGTGACCCTGGGCAAGTCACTTAACCCTCATTGCCCCCTCCACCCCCAAATGAGGGGTTCAACTGGATGACCTTTGACAAACATGAGATGTGCTATAGATCTATGATCCTATAAACCTTCTTTTTGCTTAGGCTAGTAGAAAAATTGCCTTTGGCCATAGGGTCCTTAGATATCATCTAGTCTAGCCTTCTTATTTTATAGATAAAGAAACTGAGAACCAGAGATGACTTGTAGCAGATGCCAGATATCTGATATAAAAACTTTGCCAGAAATGAATAATGCACATATGGATAATTGAGAATTAACATACAATTTACAATATAAACTAACCTTTCTCATACACACACACACAAATCTCTATTTAAATGACTATAGAAATTTCATTTTACTGTACACACAACTCTTAGAATTTTTTTGCTGATTCCATTCCTAAAAAAGTTAAAACTGATTCTCACCTAGAAAAGAAGTCTTATAGTATAATTGAAAAACATTCTTTAGGGGCAGCTAGGTGTCGCAGTGGATAAAGCACCGGCCCTGGATTCAGGAGTACCTGAGTTCAAATCTGGCCTCAGACACTTGACACTTACTAGCTGTGTGACCCTGGGCAAGTCACTTAACCCCAATTGCCTCACTAAAAAAAAAAAAAATCTTTAAAGACTTGAATGATTGGAGGGATAGTCATTGTTCATGGATGAACTTTATCAATATAATTAAAAAGATGCTACAGTTAAATTACAGATTTAGTGCCAGCAATCAAACTACAAAGAGAATACTTTTTAGAACAATATATTTTTTAAAAAACAATTCATTTTTTCAGAACAAAAGATTTAGAATTTTGAGGAGATAATAGTAAAAAAATAAAGTAGAAAGAATCAGAATTGTGGACCTAATTTTAATAATTACTGCTTTAAAATATAATTTAATTTGGTATTGATTTTAAAAAGTAGAAAAGTAGATCAGTGGAACTGACCAGATAAAGAATTAGACACATCTGAACTAAATAATTCATCGTGTCACTATTTGACAAGAATTGCAGAAAGTATGGGAAAGCATTTTGGCACAATTTCAGTTTAGACCAACACTTTACAGAGAAAACTGTAATAAATCTTACAGTGGAGAGAGGACCTGAATAAAAAAGGTCAAACTCTTAACAAAATTAGAAGTACCCTTTCATAGCTTTGGCTAGAGAGGCAATTATGAAAGATAAAAAAGATACATTAAATTGAAAAGCCTTTTCATGAATAAAATCAATACAGCTTAGATAAAAAGGTAGCTGTTGATGGGGGGCAGCAGGGGAAGGAACCTTTGTAATATCTCTGATAATCTGATAGCCAAGATGAATGAATCTTCTCAAATTAATGAATATACTCTTCCCAAAAGAAGAATTGCAAACTATTAAAAGTTATATAAAACATAACTCCAAATGACTAATAATGAGGGAATTCCAAATTAAAATGACACTGAAGTTCCACTTCATACCAAATGAATTGGCAAAGATGGGAAGTCATTGTTGGAAGAGTTGTGAAAAGAGATGTGCACGAATATACTGTCAGTGGAGCTGTGAATTGATTCAGTCAGTCTGGAGAGCAATTTGTCATTTGACCAAGAGATCCCACTGCTAGAAGTCAGAGAAACAAAAAATGGTCTTATATATACCAAAATATTTGTAGCAGCGTTTTTTTGTGGTAGCAAAGAACTAGAAACAAAGTAGATGTCTGTCAGTTGACTGGACAGTGATTAGACAAATTGTGGAGTGTATGCATACAATTTCAGATAGTTATCATTAGCATGAATGTTGGTTAATTAATTGATTATTCTGTTTTTTTTATCAGAGTTAAACCAAACATATTTTCCTACATGGGAACCAAAGACAAAAGGGCAATAACTGTTCAAGAGATTGCTGTTCTTAAGTAAGTACAGATTAATGATGCTTATTTTTGTGGTAAATAATTGTTTAAAGGTAGAGTGCTTGCTGCTTTTTTTCAGATTTAACTTCTGCTGCTGTTCTGTAGCTCTCCTCTGCTCTCACTGATTTACTCTCCTATTTTGAGTTGTTTGAGTGAGTTGTATATATTTATAAACAGGCTTCTTGAGAGAGAGCCTTTTTATAGTTTTCTCTTTCTTTTCCCATTTCCCTCCCCTTTCATTGATTACAAAGGACTTTTTCCTGGGCTTTGAATTTAGATTTCCTCCTGGCCTTCTTTTGTCCAGAGAGCAGCCCTGTCCTTTACTCTAGGTGGCAAGAAAGGGATGGTGGCTAATGTTCTGCACAGCTGCTGCTGCTGTTGGCATAAATTATGATTCTTGGCCCCTGAGCAAAGAAAAAGGAAGGGTTCCTTTTGCTCTTCTTTAGTTGTAGAATAAATCAGCCTTGCCTCATATTTCATAAAAAAGAAATGGAGGGGCAGCTAGGTGGCGCAGTGGATAAAGCACCGGCCCTGGATTCAGGAGTACCTGAGTTCAAATCCGGCCTCAGACAATTGACACTTACTAGCTGTGTGACCCTGGGCAGGTCACTTAATCCCCATTGCCCCACAAAAAAAAAAAAAAAAGAAAGAAAGAAAGAAATGGAAGCGATTCGCAGAGAGCTCCCTCTTCTCCCTTTGTCCTTTCACATCCCTGTCACATCATCCCCCATTATTTCCTCAATCTCTGATGAAGAGGTGGCCCTTCTCCTAGCCTCAGCCAACCTCTCTACATGTATCCTCCATTCTATCCTTGCTTATCTTCTCTACCAGATTGCCCTCTTTATCTCTCATCTGGATGATTGGAATAATTGCTTTCCCAGCCTCAAGTCTCTCCCCTCTCCAGTTCATCTTCCCTCTGTGGCATTTAAAATTATATGGGGTTGCCCTATTTCTGTCCCAAGTTTTAGGGAAATATAGCTGGGGTTTCTAATATAGAGCTACTTAGAAATTAGAGGCTGCTGCCCCAGTTTGGGGCATTAAGCATTTATTAAAGCATATTAAATATTAGGAAAGAGATAGCACATTGCTGAGAAAGATCAGAAGGCCTACCTAGGGAAGAGGAGAGGGAGAATAATCTGCGTCCTGCCTCCTTGAGCATTAAAAGCCAAGAGAGTGGGGGCAGCTAGGTGGCGCAGTAGATAGAGCACCGGCCCTGGAGTCAGGAGTACCTGAGTTCAAAGACACTTAACACTTACTAGCTGTGTGACCCTGGGCAAGTCACTTAACCCCAATTGCCTCACTTAAAAAAAAAAAAACACAAAAAAACAAAAGCCAAGAGAGTGACTCACATGAGCGGAGGTCAGGAAGAGAACCCACTCTTCCACACTGCTCAAAACTGATTGGCTAGCATCATTCAAATCTGTTGGTTTACTGGACTTGAGGGTGGTTCGGCACTATATGTGCTGATGTCAGAGCATGGAGGGCAGACCCTTTGAGGGAAAAAGCTTTCAGGTAGGTGTGGTTTTGAGTGAGGTAACTTCCTGTAGGTAGTCAGCAAGGTCATTCCATATTTCCCTTGAAATTCTCCTGACTGTGGACTGACCTTAAGAAAGGTCAGGCAAGGTTAGGCCCTTGAGCAGGGGCCTCTGGGAGTCCCAAAACGCCATTGTTTTCTCACACCTCCACATTGCTGCCAAAGTTATTTTCTTAAAGCATAGGTATGACCCTGAACAACCTCTTCCTCCTTCCCTCTTGTTCATCCTTTGATCTGCACTCTCTTCTCCAAAGACATTGAAGTCCAGTGGCAAGACAAAGATCAAGATGACTGGTGATGGGGGCAGCTAGGTGGCACAGTGGATAAAGCATTGGCCTTGGATTCAGGAGGATCTGAGTTGAAATCCAGCCTCAGACACTTGACACTTACTAGCTGTGTGACCCTTGGCAAGTCACTTAACCCTCATTGCCTCACCAAAAAAAATTTAAATAAAAGGCCTTCAGGATTCGGCTCAGTGGCTCCCCTATCTGATGGTTTCTCCCAGTTGTCGCTGCCTTCTTTTCTCACATACCTTCTCTTCTCTGTGTGTCTTGAACCTACTTGTCCACCTCATTAGAAGGTAAGTGTCCCAAGGGTAAAGACTGTTTTTGCTTTTTTCTTTATATGCCAGCACAGGGCATAGCACTTGGCACACAGGGAGTGCTTGGTAAATATTTTTTGACTGGTTGGTCTTCAAAAAGAGGCTCATCTTCTTTTGTGGACTCTTATGTAGCACATAGACTATTAGCATATTATTATGCCCCACAAGTTCAACCGAACTTGCCTACTTCCTATTTACTGAACTCAGGATTCCATTTCCTCCCCATGGGCCTTTGTACATTCTGTCCTTCTTACCTGTAATGCACTCCCTTCTCACCGTTTTACGTCTTAGAATCCTTAACTTACTTCCTTTAGCCAAGAAACATTTATCAAGCATTTACTATGTATCAGACAAGGCTCAGCTCATGGGTTTCCTTTCATGGGAAGTCTTTCTTTTCTTTTTCTTTTTTTTTTTTGGTGGGGCAATGGGGGTTAAGTGACTTGCCCAGGGTCACACAGCTAGTAAGTGTCAAGTGTCTGAGGCCAGATTTGAACTCAGGTACTCCTGAATCCAGGGCCAGCACTTTAACCACTGCGCCATCTAGCTGCCCTGGGAAGTCTTTCTTGATGCACCAAGCTGTCAGTGCGCTTTCTTTCCTTTCCTCACACAATCATATGTAGACTTATCTTTTTCATATGTTAGTTTCCCACAGAAGAATGTAAACTTCTTGAGGGCAGGGAAGCTTCTTTATCTCTGTATCCCCTGACTTGCATGTAAACTGCCTTTAATTAATACTTGTATTGTATGTGTAGTAGATATGCCTTTGTTGAAAGATCCCTGTGAGAGAACCAAAAGAGACAGAACTTCCTTCTTCTGTCAGTTCAACGGGTTCACTTCACTCTGTGGAGCTCATTGCTTATATTCTGAGACTGTGTGTTTAATGATTTTTTATTTACCCCTACTTACCTAAAACCTCTCTACAGCCAGTCCCTCCATCTTGTGGCAGTTGCTGAGCAGGTGGTAACTGATGTGCATCCTGTTGGATTATTCATTTATTAAACATTGATTGCTATCCTTGTTCAGTCAATATGTAGTTG
The DNA here is from genome assembly GCF_019393635.1 of Dromiciops gliroides. Lineage (NCBI taxonomy): Eukaryota > Metazoa > Chordata > Mammalia > Microbiotheria > Microbiotheriidae > Dromiciops > Dromiciops gliroides. The sequence goes on from NC_057865.1 coordinate 146,315,883, forward strand.
TTGTTTAGTCACTTCATAGTCATGTCCAACCCTTAATGAACCCATTTGGGGTTTTCTTGGCAAAGTTACTGGAGTGGTTCACCATTTCCTTCTCTAGCTCATTTTACAGTTGAAGAAACTGAAGCAAACAGGGTGAAGTGCCTTGCTCAGGGTCACACAGCTAATAAGTGTCTGGAGCCAGATTTGAACTCAGGAAGGTGAGTCTTCCTAACTCCAGCCTGACACTCTATCTTCTGCACAACCCAGCTGCTCTCATGAAGAGTCAGACATGACTGAAATGACTGAACAACAGCAAAAACAGACTTTTCCTAGGGTTTTATTTTATATGTTAGGTATTGGAAATTCTTATTACAAATTTCATACTCTTTTGGTATGAAATGTTGAGATTAGAGCCCTTCAGAGCAGGGTTCACATGCTTGCATGAGCCTGCTTCTGTTTTCCCATTCGTCTTTTTTAGCTTTCCTAACTCCCTATTAGAGCTTTGGGAGTAGAATCAGACATCTGCAGAATCAAGAAAACAACATCTAATAAAAAGTCTTGTTTTATTTTTTGTTATTCTGAACTTGACAGTCAGCAACAAACATGAGCATTTTCACATACACAGAACAGAAACAGAGGACTGTACATGAAACCACAAATCTCTCTTACATACAACTTGCATAATTTTCAAGAATATATTAAATGCAATATTCTTGTTTCAAAGCTGTCCAGCTTTTAAAAAATGCTTCAGTCACCTATTTTTGGGGCCGGGGGGGGGCATCTCTCTCTTGTCTTTTGCCCCTGTCCAAAATTCATCCAAAGCAATAGAAAAGCAAAACAAATCCATACATTGAAGATTTTCAAAAATGTATATCAAATTTACCCCTCAAGTTTCCTACCTCTCTGTCAGGCAATGGGTATCATGCCTTATCACAGGTCCTCTGGAGTCATGGTTGGACATTAAAACATTCTTTCTTTCTTTTCTTTTTTTTTCCTGAGGCAGTTGGGGTTAAGTGACTTTCCCAGGGTTACACAGCTAGTGTCAAGTGTCTGAGGTCGGATTTGAACTCAGGTCCTCCTGAATCCAGGACCAGTGCTCTATCCACTGCGCCACCTAGCTGCCCCTAAAACATATTCTTTATGAAAAAGAATAAATGAATCATTTTTTCCCACATAGTCATGACAGATTATTCCTTAAAATAATCCCCAAAGGGGGCAGCTAGGTGGTGCAGTGGATAAAATACCAGGCCTGGATTCAGGAGGACCTGAGTTCAAATTTGACCTCAGACACTTGACACTTACTAGCTGTGTAACCCTGGGCAAGTCACTTAACCCTCATTGCCCCAGCCCAAAATAAAATAAAATAATCCCCAAAGAGTTTTCTAAATCCTTCTTCAGTATATAGCTGAAGTCTAAAGTTTTTCATACAAACAATAGCTTAATTAAGTCTCCCAGGCCACAGGCCTTGTGAGTTTCAGGGAGGTCTATAATATCTCTTCCATTCTTTGTTGTTCTTCCTTTTTTAGTTGCCATGATCACATTGGTTAGGCCTAAGTTCCCAATAATCTGCCCATGTCCTAGAATTTCCCAGTAAGATAAGGACTTTCTCTTTGCCTTTCTCATTTTAGAATAACTGCTCAAAGACTTGCCCATTTGAACAAGTGCTTAATGAACTTCAAGCTGGGCAACTTCAGCTATCAGAAAAACCCTTTGAAGTTGGGAGAACTCCAAGGAAATCATTTCACTGTTGTCCTCAGGTAAAAAGCTCTTTTCAAGAGGAAGAGAGATCCACACTCAGATATTTATTTACCTGGTCAATGTTTTGAATGAAGATAGAGAAAAAGGATTCATATTTATGTTAACTTGTACAAAGAAATTCAAGGGGGGAGAAAAGGAATGATAAGGAGGGAAATGACCCAGAAAAGTTAATGCAATTTTTTTAATTGCCATTATGCTTTTCCTCTAAAAAAGCAAATAGAGGATTTCAATAGAAACTGGAGTTTCTGTTACAAAATTTAGAAATTTTTAACATATCTTTAATAATATATTAAGTAAGGAAGGAGTCAAAATAAAGTTAGAAAGTAAGACGAGAGGAATTGAAGGAAAGGAGAGGAATAGTGACCAAATTGGAACCATTTTATGGTGAACTGGTCTTGCAACTATTGATGGAATAAAACTTTCTTTGGGTGATTCAAATACTTGCAGAAATATAACAGGAACTGACCATCAAGTACAGCAAGCAATGAACTCCCTCAAGGAAATTGGATTCATTAATTACTATGGGATGCAGAGGTTTGGAACGACAGCTGTCCCCACATATCAGGTTGGAAGGTCTGTGTTTCATTCATATTAGTTTGTTTCCCATTGTTAAAGGTACCTTGTTGTAGTGTGTGTGTGTGTGTGTGTGTGTGTGTGTGTAAATTTAATGTCCTTATGGAGAATAGTAGAAGAAATGGTAGAAACTTCTGGTGTTTTTCATGGATCTGGTCCTTGTTTACCATGTCACCTGGGGCACTTCACTTAACTCTTTGATCTCTCTGAGCCTGATCTTGAATATGGTTCTCATTTGTCAAAGGTTTTTGCCTCTGGAAGCCTATACACTCTTATCAAACAGTGATTCCCAACTATTTCAGAGTTTTGACAAACTTTTCTTTTTCCTCCTCCCCTTCCCTAAAAGTGTTATATGGAATACATGTGGTTTTTAAAATTAAAAGTTAGTCATGATCTATTTTTAGGTGCTTATGACATTTTAAAAATTTCCCCATTAATTAATTATTTTTAAGGCATTTTTATTTTCATTTTGAATTCCAAATTCTCTCCTTCCCTATAGCCCCTCTCCCACCCATTGGAGCAATATGATACCTATTATATATGCAAAGTCATGTAAAACATATTTCCATATTAGCCATGTTCTAAAAATGGTAAGAAAAATAAAGAAAGTGAAAAAATATGCTTCATTCTATACTCAGAGTTCATCAATTCTCTATCTGGAGGTGGATAGCATATTTCATGAGTCCTTTTGAATTGTTGTGGATCATCATATTGATCAGTCTTTCACAGCTCATCATCATTACAATATTGCTGTTACTGTATACAATACTCTCTTGGTTCTGCTCATTTCATTTTGCATCAGTTCATAAAAATTTTCTGAAATGTTTCCGAAATTATGCCCCTCATCATTTCTTGTAGCAGAATAGTATTCCATCACAATCATATACCAAAACTTGTTCAGCCATTCCTCAGCTGATTTCTAATTATTTGCCACCACAAAAAAGAGTTGCTATAAATATTTTTGTACAAAAAAGGACCCTTCTCTTTTTCTTTATTCTCTTTGGTATTACTGGGTCAAAAGGTATGCATACTTTTATAGCCCTTTGGGCATAGTTCTGAATTATTCTCCAGAATGGTAGGACCAGTTCACAATTCCAACAGTATTTATCATTTGGGAATCACTGTGTAGGAATTTTAAAACTAATTTTCAACATCTAATATGGCAAGACCAGGATTGGGAATCCTTTTTATACTTTGACTCAATGGATTATTATTATTATTATCATTAGTAAAAAAGAATAATACAGTATATAAGACGGCTATTTAAAATCACCAAATTTTAGAGCTGGAAGGGACCTTGTACAGCCTTTTTATATTTTTTTAAAAATTAACTTTTCAAAAAACTATTTATGGGGCAGCTAGATGGCACAATGGTTAAAGCACCGGCCCTGGATTCAGGAGTACCTGAGTTCAAATCCTGCCTCAGACACTTAACACTTACTAGCTGTGTGACCCTGGGCAAGTCACTTAACCCCATTGCCCCGCAAAGAAAAACAAAACAAAACAAAAAACTATTAATGTTATTTTTCCTTCCTCTCACCTCCCCCTCCAACCCATCCCCCAAAATTGAAAACTTTTATAACAAATACGCATAGTCAGGCACAACAAAATCCCATATTGACTATATCCAAAAATGTAGGTCTCATTCTGCATGATTAATATATTACCTTTGTCAGAGGGTGGGTAAATATGCTTCATCATGGTTCCTCTGCAATGACAGAGTTATTACATTAATCAGTTCTTAAGGCTTTCACAATTGTTTGTTTTTACCATGTTATAAATTGTTCTCTTGGTTCTGTTTACTTCATGCTGCATCAGTTCATACAAATATTCCAAGGTTTCTTCTCTAAAACTATCCCTCTCATAATTTCTTACAGCACAATATCTCATTACAACTGCATACCATAATTTATTCAGCCATTTTCCAACTGATGGGCCTCCCTTAAGTTTTCAGTCCTTCTTCACTACAAAAAGAGCTACTATAAATATTTTTGTGCAAATAGCACAAATTTTATCTGTTTACTTTAAAAAAAAAATCTCTTTAGGTCATAGGCCTACTAGGGTTATTACTGTGTGTGAGGCTAGGCTTTTCACTTTAGAAATGAGCTAGTTAGTAGCAGAACTGGAATTTGAGTCCAGATCTCTTCACATCCAGTCAGAGTTAAGTGCCTGAGAAATTAAAGGGTATGGAATACAGGTTTTTTCTTTGGTAACAACACAAAATCAGGCTTTAATGTTCTTTAGAGGCAATATCCTAAAGACTTGTAGGTAGTCATTCTTTCTCATGAAGTTTCAGCAACATCACTAAAGAATGAATTGACAAGGCAATGATCCAATATAAGCCTGAAGGACTTATGAAAATTGCAACCCATCTACAGAGAAAGAACTGATAGTATCTGAAAACAGATGGAAACACATTTTTTTTTTTGAAAAATTTTTTCCTCTTTGACACTTCCTTAATCTGAAGTTTTGTTTTTTTGACTGTTTTCTCTCATAACCTAGCTAATATGGGAATGTTTTCCATGACTATTCATGTATAACTTATTTTGAATTGCTCGAGTTCTTGTGGGTGGAAGGTGGGAAGGGAGGGAGGAAGAGAAGTTGGAACACAAAGTTTTAAAAAAAATTGATGTCAAAATTTGTTTTTACATATATTTTGGAAAATAAAATTCTATTCAAGAACAACAACAACAACAAAGAATGAATTGTAACAGACTAGGAGGATGCAAGGAGTACTGAAAAAGAATGTTTGAAACATGTGCTAAAATGTCAGAGCACACTAATAAGGAATAGTGCAGGTGGTGATTTTTTTTTAAGAATAAGAAAATTTGCAAGAAAGCTGTTTTCAGCCTTTAATTTAATGACTGATTTCCCAGAAAGGAGTTGTTATTTTGCATATTCTGTAGATCTCTTGAATGAGAATGAAGTAAATGGTCAGAAATTGTGGTTACATCACCAGGGATTTATTTATTAAAGGAAATAAGTTTAAGAGTATGTCTTAGGGTCAGCACTGATTCATCCCTTTTATCCAGAACGTTTTCTACAACTACTGATGCCCAGATGATTAAGATTCGTACTATAAATGTGCTTTAACATTTTAAATCTATGATGTGGTAATTCGGGCTAGGCTAAATGTAAAAGCTAAACAGCTGGAACCATTTCTTCTTTATTTTATCCTTTTACATTTTTGTTAGAATCTGTTTATCCTTTATCATACTGTTATATATATATATATCTTGGCACACACATGATCTGACTGAAAAAAAACCACTATTATAATACAAAATTTTGTAAAGTAAATGATCTCCTCAATTTCAGAGCCATCTTACAAAACTGCTGGGAAGAAGTTGTAGATTTAATATTGAAACCTCGTCCTGGAGGTAAGGCATTTCAGAAATAAGTTTTTGTTTCTTATTTAAAAAAAAAACTTTATTTCATTGTGTATCTGTTTACATAAGCATTATAATTCATAGTTAAAATGAAAAGGTCCGTGAGTTTATACTCTTTCTATTGTCACGGATTGAAGTCCCTCTGAGACTTAGCCAATGATCTACAAGAGTTTCTATGGCCAATCTGGTGATTAACCTTTCTAAATTTAGCTGTACTCGTCTTTTTTTTTTTTTTTTTTGCAGGGCAGTGGGGGTTAAGTGACTTACCCAGGGTCACACAGCTAGTAAGTGTTAAGTGTCTGAGGCTGGATTTGAACTCAGGTACTCCTGAATCCAGGACCAGCGCTTTATCCACTGTGCCACCTAGATGCCCCTGGACTAGTCTTTAGATGACAGATAAAGGTAGTTTGTCACTGGAATTGTACCTTTATTGAAGTATTTCCAGCTTGGTTAGGACTTCTCAGAGCTCATACTCATACTCTTGCCTTTGAGGAGTCACCTCCACGCCACAGTGAGGCTTTAGAGCAGGGCATTTATGTAAGAGCTCACAATTTGCTATAAAATGCTGTTCGGTCCATCTCCTTTTAACCATATGCTATGTAGGAGAACTTTTAGAGTATTGGAATTCTCACATCCAATTAGACTGGCCCCATCTCGCTGAAGAGCCAGTGTGCAGTGATTGTGGAAAGCATACCTTGTTTTTTGTATGGGATTCCCTAAGGGACCTTGGAGGTGCTTCCCAGACCAGATCACATCCCTTAACTAGGTCAAGAACTTTTACAGACCCCACTGTGACTTCTGTTTCTCTGCCCGTCTTCTCTTTCATGGATTAAAGACAGACACCTGGAATTTATTTGGGAAGTCCCTAGGCACTGCAGTGTGCATGCCCATTAGCCAAATGATGGTGTCTATTTGGGCCAAGGTCTAGAACAATGTGATAGAGGTTTTTTGCAGTGTTCATTTTGTATGATCCCTGGGGGCAGCTAGGTGGCACAGTAGATAAAGCACTGGCCCTGGATTCAGGAGGATGTGAGTTCAAATCTGACCTCAGGCACTTGACACTTACTAGCTGTGTGACCCTGGGCATGTCACTTAACCCTCATTGTCCCACAAATAAACAAAAACGAACACTTTATATGATCCCTTGCTTTCAGAAGGTCCTATTTGTTTTAGCTGTCAGCACAATGACATTTGTCATTAGCTCATTTGGGGGAGTTTCACCAAGTTCAGTGCTGATGAACTTGAAGAACTACTCATTGAGAAATAATTCATTCTTAATGCTTTGGGGGTTAAATAAATCTCTAGCCAAGGACCCTCAGACAGATTTGGCTAACATTCTAGTCATCATGAAGGAATAGGTAGGTGTCAGCTGTAACACTTGCCTGTTCCTTTTTAGGCACAAAGAAATCTGTGCTTCTAAAAACAACAAAAAGTATTAGGATCAATAGATCAATTAACAAATATTTATTAAAAATACAGAGAGGGGCAGCTAGATGGCGCAGTGGATAGAGCACCGGCCCTGGAGTCAGGAGGACCTGAGTTCAAATTCGGCCTCAGACACTTAACACTTACTAGCTATGTGACTCTGGGCAAGTCACTTTACCCCCATTGCCTCACTAAAAAAAATAATAATAATACAGAGAAACTTCATTCTTTTGATTCCTTATGGTTTTGTAAAGCCTAGGGCTTTTTTTTTTTTAAAAACACTTTATAATATTTTTGCCAAAAAGTGTTCCTAAAATTAGACTTTGTCAAAAGGATTGAGTTTACAATTACTTTGACAGTGCTAACATTTTTGCTAATTGCTCAGCACTGGTGTAAAGAAAATGGAAGAACCCTGAACCTGGAATGATAGGACTTGTCTGAGTTAAAATCCTGGCTCTGCCACTTGCTACTATCTAACCGTGGTCAGATTTAAACCTCTCTGAACCTTACTTCCCTCATGTATAAAATGAGAGGGTTGGGCTAGACAACCTCTAAGGCCCCTTTGAACTTCAGGCCCAAGATTCTGTGACAGATAGCTTAGTCACTTCATTAGAAGAAAATTTGCCCAATGAGTTTAATAGTACTGCATTAAAAGAGCAGAGAAAATGGGGCAGCTAGGTGGCACAGTGGATAGAGCAACAGCCCTGGAATCAGGAGTACCTGAGTTCAAATCTGGCTTCAGACACTTAACACTTAACTAGCTATGTGACCCTGGGCAAGTCACTTAACCCCAATTGCCTCACTTTAAAAAAAAAAAAAAAGCAGAGAGAAGAGAAAAAGCAGTCATCTCTGGTTAGCTCTCAGCACAGTGGTATTGTCCATATGACTCTGCCTTTGAAGTTTCCAAGGATGTGTTTTGTAAATAGCATTTTATTTTAAGATTGAGAAGGATTTGTATCGATTGAATTGTTTACCACCAACTTGTTTTTGCAGCCGAAAAGGGATATTTGGTCAAATGCAGAGAAGAATGGGCCAAGACCAAAGATCCTGATGCTGCCCTCAAAAAACTACCTGTCAAAAGGTGTGTGGAAGGGCAGCTGCTTCGAGGACTTTCAAAATATGGACTGAAGAATATTGTGTCTGCATTTGGCATAGTGAGTGTGATTTGTGAAGTTAGGCAATGACTTTAAGAGGCAATCTTTTCGGTGCCAACTGTCAGAGGTGGTTTTCGTTTGGTTGGGTTTTTTAAGGGCAAGAGGTAAAGAAGAAAAATTCATTCTGGAGGTGAATTTATATCACTTATTTTTAGTCATAAATAGAAAATGGACAAAGTGGTTTTAATAGGAATAAGCAGGGAGGGGGGAGGGAAGGAGAAAAATTTGAAACTAGAAATCTTATAAAAACAAATGTTGAAAACTAGCTCTACATGTATCTAGAAAATAATAAAATACTTTTATGATTAAAAAATAGGAATAGGCAGTAATTAATTCAGTAAATACTTTTAAGAATTATCTACTGTATGGGGCAGCTAGGTGGCGCAGTGGATAGAGCACCAGCCCTGGAGTCCCGAGGACCTGAGTTCAAATCCAGCCTCAGACACTTAACACTTACTAGCTGTGTGACCCTGGGCAAGTCACTTAACCCCAATTGCCTCACAAAAAAACAACAACACACACACACACAAAACAAAACAAAAAGAATTATCTACTGTATACAATGTTGTATCTTAGGAAATGGATATACAGGGGCTAAAAATGGTCCCATTTGATTTCAAGGCACTTATTTATTTATTTTTTAAGTGAGGCAATTGGCCTTAAGTGACTTGCCCGGGGTCACACAACTAGTAAGTGTTTCTAATGGAGATTTCCTAGCTAATTCATTTCTTGTGATTTCTCCCATTAGACAGACTTCCTTGTTAGTTGAGAAAATTTAAAGTTGCAAAATCCAGACCTTCTCTGATTGAGGGATTGGCCATTGGCATTTTTGTCTTTCCTTTATTAGAACCAAAAAAGAGGTGTGACTCTTGGTAGACTATAAAGATATGCATGAAACAAAACAAATTTACATTTATCATGAATGAAACTGAAGGCATGTTTTTGCCCTCTTCCTGCTTTGTATATTAAGCATTTGGTAAAATCATGACAGCTTTATATGATAAACTTCAACTGACATTTAGATTTTTCTAATCTAGACTTTTTTTTTTTTTGCTCGGGGCAATGGGGGTTAAGTGACTTGCCCAGGGTCACACAGCTGGTAAGTGTCAAGTGTCTGAGGTCGGATTTGAACTCAGGTACTCCTGAATCTAGGGCCGGTGCTTTATCCACTGCACCACCTAGCCGCCCCGTAGACTTATTTTGAGTAGTGGTTTTTTTTTTCCCTTGTATGGCAAACAAAGCCATTTGGTTGCCTCATTGAACTTGTTTTAAGTGAAATTGCTTAGAATGTGGAAATGAAAGCCCTCTTAGGTTTGTTATACATTTACAAATTCTTTTTCTTAAAATCACTAAATTAAAAATAAAATAAATAATTTTTTTTAATTTAAAAAAATCATGGGGCAGCTAGATGGCGCAGTGGATAGAGCACTGGCCCTGGATTCAGGAGTACCTGAGTTCAAATCTGGCCTCAGACACTTAACACTTACTAGCTGTGTGACCCTAGGCAAGTCACTTAACCCCAATTGCCTCACTTTAAAAAAAATCATTATAGCATTTGGTATACTTGAATGTAACCTACAAACAATTCATCATCCTTATCATTAGCTGATGAAAATGACTGTTGTATACTTTCAGCTTTACTGCATCTCCATCTATTTAAAAAAAAGATTAATGTTAATTGTTTGCAGACTTCTGTAGGATGTAGTGAGAATTAGGGATTTGGGAAGTTTTTTGTCAGCCTGAAAGATAAGAATTTAGTATATTAAGGAACAACAAGCAATAAAGAAGGAATGGTTGAGGGCAGCTAGGTGGTGCAGTGGATAAAGCACTGGCCTTGGATTCAGGAGTGCCTGAGTTCAAATCCAGCCTCAGATACTTGATACTTGCTAGCTGTGTGACCCTGGGCAAGTCACTTGACCCTCGTTGCCCTGAAAAAGGAAAAGAAGGAATGGTTGTGATCATCTATCAAAAGTTCTTAATCTTGGGGGCAGCTAGGTGGTACAGTGGATAAAGCACTGGCCCTGGAGTCAGGAGGACCTGAGTTCAAATCTGGTCTCAGATACTTAACACTTACTGGCTGTGTGACCCTGGGCAAGTCACTTAACCCCAATTGCCTCACTAAAAAAAAAAAGTTCTTAATCTTTAGTCTGTGCACTTGCTTTTAAAAAATATTTTGGTAACTGTTTCAGGATAATTGGTTTACTTGGTTTTTTTTTTAGTGAGGCAGTTGGAGTTAAGTGATTTGCCCAGGGTCACACAGCTAGTAAGTGTGTTAAGTGTCTGAGGCCGGATTTGAACTCAGGTACTCCTGACTCCAGGGCCGGTGCTCTATCCACTGCGCCATCTAGTTGCCCCAATTGGTTTACTTTTAAGCGTATTAATTTAATTTTATTTATTTAAATGCATTTTAATGCAGAATTAATGCATTAATTTGAGAAGGGGTCCCTAAGCTTCATCAGTCTGTCAAAGGGTCCATAACAAAAAAGATTTAAGAACCCTTAAGATGATTTGAAAGATGCTTTCCATGTCTAATTTCTTCACTCGTTTTTGTGTCTTGCTGATTTCTTCCTCTTTACAGATACCAAGAAATAATCGTTTGATGTATATTCATAGTTATCAGAGTTATGTATGGAATAACATGGTGAGCAAGAGAATTGAAGAGTATGGACTGAAACCTGTTCCAGGGGATCTTGTACTTAAAGGAGGTAAAAAGACAAAGTTGCCAGCCTTAGTGTTCTGCTCCTGGCCTTGGAACATACAGTAACTAGGGCACTACAGCTTTGAGTTGAGCCTTGCAATTGAGTTGAGAAAGCACGTGTCTAGTATTTTAAAACATTAAATCTAGGGGCAGCTAGATGGCGCAGTGGATAGAGCACCGGCCCTGGAGTCAGGAGTACCTGAGTTCAAATCAGGCCTCAGACACTTAACACTTACTAGCTGTGTGACCCTGGGCAAGTCACTTAACCCCAATTGCCTCACTAAAAAAAACAAACAAACAAACAAAAAACCACATTAAATCTAATGGACTTCAAACCATTTTATCCAGTGCAGGATTGCATGAGGATCTTAAAACACTTTTCTATTATTTGGACACTTTGAGTATATACCTAGTTTTCCAACTAATAATGACTGTGGCATAGACTGTAGTTCTACATTTGGCTCATAGAATAACTCAGGCTGGAGCATTTCCTATTTTTCATCTCATGATGGCAACCTGTATGTGGGACAGCAGAAATCTGATCTATGCAACACTGGACCCCTTTCCATTAAGATAGAAATTTCATCTCTAAATAGCTAGTAAAGCCAAAGTTTAAGCCATACTCAATGTAGAGGTTTATTCTTGGGGGGGGGGGGCAGTGAGGTAGAGGTTCATTCTTATGTAAAATGATTTTCGAATGTGGTGGTGGGTCTTTATCCTTTAAAGACAGGCTGACTTTCCTTTGGTCCTCCTCTCCTCCCCCATTATATTCATCTGGGACAACTTTACCAATAGGGTCTTTTTTTCTTTTTCCTTTTTTTTTAAAATCAAAATCTTGTTTTAATGATCTCAGAACTTTGTGATAGATTTTTGGTCAACTTGATTCTATTTTAAAATTCCTGATTTAAAGAACCACTCATTCAAAACTGCCATTAAACAAATGGTCCACAAAAACATTCCTTTCCTCTTGAAGCTTTTATGATGCCTTGTAATCATTAACCAGTCTCCAGATGGATTCTTTTCAAAAAGGAAAAAGGAAAGTAGCTCTGATCCTTTCTTAAAACACCCTTTCCCGGAGCATACCCATAAAATAGCTGATTTCCGAAAGGTGAGATAAGAATATTTGTTTGCTTAAATTCTTGCATATTTTGAATTTGTAGCTACTGCCACATACATTGAAGAAGCAGATGTTAATTCCTATACCATCCATGACGTAGTGATGCCTTTACCTGGTTTTGATGTTATCTACCCTAAACATAAAAGTAAGCTCCTCTTTTGTTTTCTTTTTAAGAATCTAAAAATATGTGTTTAGAGATAATTAGGCTTTCTTAGGTCTTAGCCAGCTGCAGCATTTTCAGAAGCTAAGTGGGAAGGGCAAAAGAAATTCACTTGCTTTAGTTTTTTAACTTTAATGTGCTGATTTGGGGACCCAGAACTTCCAAACTCAAGTGGATATAAAAGAACATTGTTTACAAAGACACTAAATAAATATTTGTTGGAATGGATGAATGATTGATCGATTGAATGAATGAAGTATTTATTAAGCATTTAGCATGTATACAGATCCTCTGTGTGATCTTTATGTTACTGATTTACTTTTTGGTTAGTTAAATAAAGTTAATCAGGAAGTAGCTAATGTAGATTTTCTAATCCTTGTAGCTCACCAGGGTAGATTAAGAGTAGGAAAATATATATTTTTTTAAAAAGTAATTATTGGGGGGGCAGCTGGGTGGTGCAGTGGATAAAGCACTGGCCCTGGATTCAGGAGTACCTGAGTTCAAATCCGGCCGCAGATATTTGACACTTACTAGCTGTATGACCCTGGGCAAGTCACTTAACCCTCATTGCCCCACACACACTTAGGACTAAGTAAATAATCCTTGTGTGATTTTCTTATGTTTTAAGGGCTTTTTTTAAAGGATAGAATTATAGCCTATGGCCTCTACTGAAAGGTGAACTAAAGTCAATAAAATAAGCCTTGGTTTAGAAATAAAGTGCTCCCCATACCTCTTGTTCTCTAGAATTCATTCATTAATTCATTTATTTTGTTTTGGGGGATTTTTTTTGGGGGGGGGTGAGGCAATTGGGGTTAAGTGACTTGCTCAGGGTCACACAGCTTGTAAGTGTTACGTGTCTGAGGTCAGATTTGAACTCAGGTACTCCTGACTCCAGGGCCAGTGCTCTATCCACTATACCACCTAGCTGCCCCTCATTAATTCATTTATAAACATTTATGAAACATCCCCTATGTGCCAGGCACTGTGCTAAAGGCTGGGGATGCAAAAAGAGGCAAACAGTCCTTGCCCTCGAGGAACTTTCAGTCTAATCACAGAGATGACATACAAACACATATATACAAACCAAGCCATATACAGGATAAATAGGAGATAATTAAAAGAGGGGGGATTAATGTAGAAATCTAAATATGTTACTTCTGAGAGGCAACAAGTTATAACTACATCTCTGGTTCACAGTGGGTGTTTTTGTTTGTTTCTTTCTTTCTTTTGGTGAGGCACTTGGGATTAAGTGACTTGCCCAGAGTCACACAGCTAGTAAGTATCAAGTGTCTGAGGCCAGATTTAAACTCAGGTCCTCCTGACTCCAGGGCCGGTGTTCTATCCACTGGGCCACCTAGCTGCCCCACCAGTGTTTTTTGTTCTGTGAACCCATGGGATTATTTATATAGTGCTCAAAATATTCTGTCATAATTTACTGCTTAAAATGCTGTTAAATAATTTTTAGCAGGAACTCCTTGGACCATCATTGAGAAAACCCTAAGGATGTTGAGAATTACTAAATGGGCACCACTGATCTAGTTTAATCCTTTACCCTACAGGCTTGGTTTATTACTAAACTTAAGTGCCACAGAAGTATTTGGAATTCTTGGAAATAGAATTTCACCTTATAAGGGCAGAGCTGAGTTTCAGTTCTAAATACCTCAGCCCTGGTGCTCTGTATTCAGAATTTCCTTGTCCCTTCTATAATTCTATTAACATGAAAGGAAAAGAGTAGGGAAAAAATAAAAAGAATTTGAACAAAATATTGAATAACTATTTCTCTGAAATAATACAAGTGACACAGGAATTTTTGCTTGGTAGTTTAACCACTAGGGGGTTCTGCTAGCATATACAGGGTATTCCAGAAGTCTTAATGCTGTTAAATGTTGAAACTGCACCAAGACTTCTGGGATACCCTGTGTATTGTGATAGAAGATGAATAAAACGTGACTGTTTGCTATATTCCACAGTGCATATTCTCTACTCCTAATGGAAGTTATCTTCCTTTACTATTGATTATGCTGTTATAACATCCTCAAGAATCTACACAAACTGTCATTTTTTAAATGCCATTTAAATGATTGAAATAACAGTCACAAGGTTAATGCTGCTTACCAAGAATACTGTTTTGGCTTCAAGGTCAGAAAGCTTGATTTATATTTCTGCCTTTCCATCACCACAGGGTACTCTGGTTTAAAAAAATAAAATGAAAGCTCATTTGTCAGCCCCTCCATCTTCTATCTAATGGAGTTTTAGCTAATGTACCTCCAAACTAGAAGGGGAGCAGAGGAAAAGGTGGTGACTAGCTTCCTACTCACTCCATTTGCTGGATCCCAATATTGTCTCTGCTGGACTTAGCACTGCTGAATTTTTTAGTTGGAAGGATATGGATCTGCTGGAATGTTCATAGGGAATCAGATATGATCAGTTGTGAGTGATGTCTTACTAGGCCCAAATACACAGCTACTGTACAACCTGTTTGAGAGAGGCAGTGTGCTCTAATGGATAGAGAGTTGGTCCAGAAACCAGTAATATCTGGGTTCAAGCCCTAGCTCTGATACAGAGTGACTCAGAAAACATCTAGTTTAACCTGCATGTGGATGAGAAAATGTGTTCTAATTTCCAAAAAGTTAATTGACTTTCAACTTTTGTAACATAAACCTATAATGAGTTCTTTGTTCTTCTTGCTTTGGGGTAGTGTAATTCTAGGTGTTTTCATTCTGGTAGTTTGAAGATACATTTATATGCAGTGCTAAGAATGTGTTAATGTTTACAGAATAAGGAGATGGATTTTTTCCAAAGGGGGTCCAATGAAACTTATTTTTAATCCTTTGCATACTGGTTTAACATGTTACTCTACATTCCATTTGATTCTTTTCTGTTTTGCTTTATTTAGTCAGTGAGACTTATAAGGAAATGCTAGCTTCAGACCATCTGAATATTGACAACATGAAACATAAAATCCGAGATTATTCCTTATCGGGTGCCTACCGAAAAATCATTATTCGCCCTCAGAATGTCAGCTGGTGAGTAATATTTTGGAGTGGAATGAAATCAAATTGTGTCCACTGTGTAAGATTGACAATACTTAGAAAAATTTTTCATATTTTCATCATTTAATGTTTCTAAGTAAACCTAGAAACAAATAAACTTTTGGAATGGCAGGCAAACACAAAGGAGACTTACTTAATGTTAGAGTAACATTATTCTGTGCAAGAGGTGTTTAGAGCATAAAGTCTTTCCCTGCTGCAGAAAACCTAAATTTGGTTTAATAAATCTGTAAGAAAAAGAATCCTCTTATTTCTAATTGGCTGAAACAGCCCTAAATAGTTTTTATCTACTGAAACATCTAGTAGTTTTCATGTCAGGTACCTGGTGGGTGGAAGGAGACAGAGAGGGAGGAAGATTCCTCTTGTATTTTAATCCATTTAAAAATACTTAAATACCTGTCATTGTCAAAAATTTTATTTCTAGTAATTGGGATATATTGAAACTTATGGGGAAACTGGTTGGGATGTTAGAGTCCTTAGGAATTCCTCTTTAAAGAATTACACCCTCTCGCACACAAATCCAATTAGAATAAAATAATATTTTATTTGGACACTAGAGAAAGGAAACCAAGAGAGAAGTCCTTGGACTTCTTCTCATAGGGAGAAGGCATGGCACAGAGACTTAGTCCTCGAGCAGGAGAAAGGCAAATACTTTTATAGAGGACCAATGGGGTGATCATCTGACTGTGGAAAATTCCCTTATTGGGGGTCATCACCCAAGGGTGGGATGCCCCCCACTGGTGGTGGGCCGTGAGAGGCGGCTCCAATCTCTGGAGTTACCTCCATCTCCCTGGCACCACTCAGGCAGCAGCCACATGTAGGTCTAATCTCCCCGAGGGGTGGGGGAAACTGGAATGTAGGGTGGTGGTCCTGGAGTTAACTCAGTTCCCATTTGGGTGCCACTTATCTCTTTAGGCGTGTCTGTCCTTTGGTTTAGCTTCTCAAAGAGAAGCTTGATTTCCCCCAGAAAACTTCTGAGGTACCCCAGGCCCATAACAAAATCTTGGATTTCCAGTTTCCAGGACACTAGAAATTTGCGGTTGACTATATTGAATAAAGCAACACTTCATACTTTTTCCATTGGCTATTTTTCTACTACAGCCTCCATATTGCCTATTGGAGGTTTCGGATCAAAGACCTGAAACTAAAATTTAGATCATGCCACTGTTCAATGCCTACTTCCTCCTGTGCTGTTCCAGAGAACGGTACTCTCTAGTGAGGTTTTTTCCCCCAATGAAGAAAATTTTAAATGCCTAGGTTAAATTTTGTCTCAGCCATTTAAAAATGAAGCTTAATATAGACTTCCATAGACCTGTGGGTGGGAGAGGGAACAGAGAGACAGGAAGATACCTCTCCCATTTTAATGTGTTTTAAAATACTTTAATGCCTGTCAGTTGTTTGATGGAGGTATATTTGAAGCCTACCCCAATTCTGTTATTGAAAATCTTTCATTTAATGTTTTATTGCAAATTCAGCCACCTGGTCACTTTAAAGATTTAAGAGTGGGGCAGCTAGATGGCGCAGTGAATAGAGCACCGGCCCTGGAGTCAAGAGTACCTGAGTTCAAATCCGGCCTCAGACACTTAACATTTACTAGCTGTGTGACCCTGGGCAAGTCACTTAACCCCAATTGCCTCACTAAAAAAAAAAAAAAAATTTAAAAAGATTTAAGAGTGAAGTGCTTCTTCTCCCAAATGAGACTTTGTATTCAAATTAATACCCTTATGTATATATTTTTAAAGGGAGGTTGTTTCCTACGATGATCCTAGAATTCCACTTTTCAACACAGATTTGGACAACCTAGAAGGAAAAGCACCACCTGTGTTTGCTGCTGGTAAGTAGGGTTACCTCTGCCTTTAAATAGTGAGCATTTTGGGGCAGCTAGGTGGCACAGTGGATAGAGCACTGGCCCTGGAGTCAGGAGGACCTGAGATCAAATCCAGCCTCAGACACTTAGAGAGGAATGGAACTCTTGTAGGTAATAATGACAATGCAGTATGTGACAATCCTGTGTTTGGAGTGGAGTTAAACAGTAGGTCACAATTACAAGGAGACTGAAAATCAAGAATTTACAGGCGATAACATGGATACTGAAGTCACATAGTATAAGGGAAAGGAGAGCAGAATGATAAGTCAGGTGCTGACGACCTGAGGACCAATTTGGACTTAATACTTTGGTATTGTAAACTTCAGAGAAGACAGTGCTGAATGATGGGGGTAGAAAGAAAATCTGAAGGTGCCAGAAGGGAGCAAGAAATGTTTTGACTCCCCCTCCAGGACAGATGTAGGGGTGTGGGTAAAGGTATGAGCCACTGCTTGAAGGAAGGCATTTTGGAAAGCAGTTTGGAATTGTACAAGAAAAGATGCAACGTTCTTCTTACCCTTTGACTTAGCAATATAAGCTTATACCCAGGGAGATTGAGAGGAAGAAAATATCTTTCTATATAAAAAGTCAGGGGGCAGCTAGGTGGGACAGTGGATAAAGTGCTGGCCCTGGATTCAGGAGGACCTGAGTTCAAATCTGGCCTCAGACACTTGACACTTACTAGTTGTGTGACCCTGGGCAAGTGACTTAACCCCCATTGCCCCGCAAAAAAAAGTCAATAATGCCACTACTTATTTTTTGGTTTTGTTTTTTTTGTTGTTGTTTTTAGTGAGGCAATGGGGGTTAAGTGACTTGCCCAGGGTCACACAGCTAGTAAGTGTTAAGTGTCTGAGGCCAGATTTGAACTCAAGTACTCCTGACTCCAGGGCCAGTGCTCTATCCACTGTGCCACCTAGCTGCCCCAATAGCACTACTTATAATAGCAAAAGGTTGGAAGCTATGTGTCTAGTCATTAGAAAAAGATTAATTGGCATATATGACTTAAGTTGGCCTAGTACTTAGAGTGCTAGATTTGGAGTCAAAAAGACCTGTGCTGGGGGCAGCTGGGTGGCGCAGTGGATAAAGAACCAGCTCTGGATTCAGGAGGACTTGAGTTCAAATTTGGCCTCAGACACTTGTCACTACCCGTGTGACCCTGGGCAAGTCACTTAACCCTCATTGCCCTACAAAAAGGAAAAACAAAACAAAACAAAAAAGACCTGTGTTTGAATCCTGCCTCAGGTGTTCACTACCTACCCCTGGAGCAAGTTACTTACCTTCTCTCTATCTCTTACTTTAATTTTATGTAAAAAAGTGACTATCATGGGACCTGCCTCACCTGATGGTTGTGAGGATTAGATGAGATAACGTGCAAAGTACTTTGCAAACTTGAAAACACTGTAAGCTATATTTTCTTTATAAACCGTGAGGAACAATGTAAGAATTCCAAGAAATATGGGAAGGCTTGATTTAAATGATATAAATTGAAAGAAGCCCAAGAGACCAACTGATTATATACTTACTTGGTCTGGACTTGATTTCATCTATGTACATAGGAACTTTTTTTTTTTTTTGTAGGGCAATGGAGTTTAAGTGACTTGCCCAGGGTCACACATACGAGGCTGGCCTCATAATTTATGACAACAACAATATAGCAAATGTTATCGAAATGCTCACTATTTAACTAGATGGGGTTTTTTTGTTTGTTTTTGGGGTTTTTTGGTGAGGCAATTGGGGTTAAGTGACTTCCCCAGGGTCACACAGCTAGTTAAGTATCAAGTGTCTGAGGCTGGATTTGAATGCAGGGCCAGAGCTTTATCCATTGTGCCACCTAGCTGCCACCTACATAGAACTTTCAGTAGAGAACCTCCTTCTCCAGATGTAGATCAGTAATTATTGTGCATCTTTTGAGGCCCAGTGGCCTGGAGATAATCAGTAAGGTGACTTGCCAGGGGTCATAAGCCCCTTATGTGTGAAAGTTGGGATTTACACCCAGGGCTTCCTTATTCAAGTTTGAGGCAACCTCATTGGCCATCTAGTCAAACCTCTACCTGAAATGGAATCCCCACAGCAGTGTCCCATAGAAATGGTCGCCTAGCTTCTGCCTGAAGACCTCCAGTGAGAGGAGACCACCCCCTCACCTCCTCTGAGATGGCCCATCCCTCTTTTTGCTATCCTTCCCAGCTTTGTGTCAGCTGCTTATTTGATGAGTATTTCATCTTTGCTTTTCTCCAAGTGAGTGATAAAAAATGTTAAACAGCGTAGGGGTAAGCACAGATTTGGGGGAAGGGGGGCACTCTGCTGGAGTCTACCTGTCACAGTGAATATTCTGTGAGTCTGACCATTTGTCTAGTGCAAAAGTCCCCTCTGAGGTCCCTTGGAACTCTAAATCATGGAGGTTTGTTCAAGTTCTTTCTCTTACCAATATTCCCTTTTTAGCTTTCAATGTTGGTGGCTTAAGGTTTTTAATTTTAGGTTTCTATTTTACACCACCTCTGCCTACAATCTGGCTGTGCTGGATTCAGAGTCTCCTTTAGAACCCCTGTTTATATAAAACTTGAACATTTACAAAGCACTTCCTTCCCCCCCACCCCCAATAAGATAGCATCATCATCATTTTATGGATGGGGGACAGGGGCTCAGGGAAGTTCATGACCTTGACATTAGCCATGTGTTCTCAGAGCTGGGACCTGAATGCAGGCTTTTTCACTCCCAAGTCCCTGGATCTTTGCCTTATGTGGAGCTGCCTCCCAGTGTCATGGTTATCTTTCTTAAAATGGTGCCTCTCCTTTCACTGTGCCAAGTTCGTACATCCCCCAAATTTTCTCACTGTCAAAAAGAGTGTGTGTGAAATGATCAAGATGTCTACTGCTTTTGTCAACCCATGTAATAGCTTCTCTTCTGTAGTTTTCTACCTCCGTGTCCTAATTCTGGCTAGACATCAGTAACTAAAACACAGAATTGAATTAGTGGTTTTTTTTTTGTTGTTGTGGGACAATTGGCGTTAAATGACTTGCCCAGGGTCACACAGCTAGTAAGTGTCAAGGGTCTGAGGCCGGATTTGAACTCAGGTCCTCCTGAATCCTGGGCTGGTGCCTTATCCACTGCGCCACCTAGCTGCCTCGAATTAGTGGTATTTTTTTAGGTTTGTAGGATTTTTTTCCCCCCTACACTAAATAGCAAATTCCTCTGCAAATGAAGGATTCTTAGGTCAAGCTACACGCTATACAAGGGAGGGAAGAGGACAATGAACTCAAATACTTCTAGAACTTATGCTGTATATCCAAATAATATTTCCTGAAGGATATTATTATTTATAGCTGAACAAGGCCCCAAGAGGGCTGGAAATGGAGATAATGCAAATTTTGGAGTTGGAGTTAAGTGCAGCTTAATGGGATGTAAGAGCATGGAGCAGTTCTGAGAATGGCTTTCCCAGCTTTCCCTTTTTGCATGGAAGGAATCATTCCCCGAGGTGTGCCAGCCAGTTGTGTTCAATTCCCCAGGGTTTCTAAAGCAGTGGAGGAGAAGTAAAGTATTATCTGTCACCACCATCCTAGATCTGTATTTTGGAGTCTTCAGGCATTGTAATGGTGGGAGGCCAGGAACAGTTTTCAAAATTGGATTTGCCAAAGATTGGAATGCTTGCTGCTTCTGCTACTGAATGAAAAGATGCAAAAGCATTTTATCTGTGATGGAGTCATTTGGACCCAGGTGCAAACTCATCTAGATGAAGTCATCATTTTGAAAATAGGGGGCTCTTTTCTGGTGGTTTAGAAACACAAAGCAAAAAATAGCGATGAGTGCCAAGTATGTGGAATAATAAGCAATTGATGTGGGTGTGACTATTACTGGGAAGTTCTTTCTCCATCTTTATACTGCTTAGCCATTAGCTCATAATGTACCATAATGCAAAACAAAGAACAGAGTTGCCACAGTTTGTTCATGGACCAAATTTCTGATTTAACTCATAACACTCTTGGGTAAGAATCTTTAAAGCAGGGGGCAGCTAGGTGGTACAGTGGATAAAACACTGGCCCTGGATTCAGGAGGACCTAAATTCAAATCCAGCCTCAGACACTTAATACTTACTAGCTGTGTGACCCTTTGCGAGTCACTTAACCCCCATTGCCCCACCAAAAAACAACCAAAAAAAAAAAAAGAATCTTTAAAGCATCCTATAAGTATGGTCAACAGGTCCCTATTCCTTTGAGGCCTTTTGTTCAGTATTTCATATGTCAGGGTGGCTTGCATTTGTGAATTGGATCAGTACCAGTTTGGAACTAACACAAAACCCAGTGAGAAAGGAGTTAAGAGGAGCATAGAACAAATAAGTGATACGGGAGGTGGAATTGTATCTGCCCTAGAGAGCAGTGAATTTTGGTGGGAGGCCAGGAACAGTTTTCAGAATGGGTTTTTCATTTCCTAACATCAAAATTGACTCTCCTCAGAGCTCTCCCTTTTGAATTAATTTTTTGTTTTTCATTATGCCCCAGTTAAAGGAAAAAGTATGTTGTTTCATGTCAAGATAATCCTCACACGCTTTTGTTTTCTATTTATTCCTTGTTCTTCTGGCACTTAAAGGTGCCAAGAAAGTTCTGAGGTCGAATTACCATAGATAAACACCTAGAGTATACATTTACAGATCTCTCCTCCATGCTTCTCTCTCATACAGATGCACCAGAGGGCTGCCTCAGTATACAATAAGGCATTCTGGTGGTTGGAAGAGGAGGGAATTGCCACTGTTTTTTGCTTGTCTATGTGTAGAGATTATATGACCCTCTAGCTCATTCATGGCCACCTTTATTTTCCTGACTCTTCTCTTCTTTCTTGGGTGACAGAAGGCAAATACAGGGCCCTGAAGATGGATTTCTCACTCCCCCCTTCGACATATGCAACAATGGCCATTCGAGAAGTACTAAAAATGGACACGAGCATCAAGAACCAGACACAGCTGAATACTACTTGGCTCCGCTGATGCTCTCTCTGAAGGTCCAGTTATGGGGGAAAGTGTCAGCATCCTGGTTCACTCTTCTTTGTCCTCTTAGCACAAACCCTATGTGGGTTTTGATCATTTGTATTAAAAGTCTATTTGTACTTTTTTCAAGTTTTTATTAGCTTAAATCAATAATTTGCAACATTTGTACAAATGTACAAACTCTGGAGAGCTTAACTAAAATTCAAAACAAAAAATTGGTTGGTTTATTTTGTGTCTTCTCACACATACACACACACACACATGCACAATCATACTAACACACAGGTGGGAGTGGAGTAATCAATAAATCCACAAACATTTATTGAGTGTTTCCATGTGGGGTAGCTAGGTGGCACAGTGGATAAAGCACCAGCACTGGATTCAGGAGGACTTGAGTTCAAATTCAGCCTCAGACATTTGACACTAACTAGCTGTGTAACCCTGGGCAAGTGACTTAACCCCCATTGCCCCACCAAAAAAATAAAATAAAAAAGAAAGTGTTAGGGGCAGCTAGGTGGCACAGTGGATAGAGCACCAGCCCTGGATTCACCAAAAAAAAATGTTTCTGTGTACCAGACATTGTGCCTAAGCACTGGGAATACAAAGAAAGGCAAAAATGAAAAGTCCCTAACTTCAAGGAGCTTACATGATAATGAGGGAGACAGTGTGTAAATAAGTAGCTACCTACAAAAATACATACAGAATAGAAGGAAGGCTTAGATGCAGGGAGCTACACCCATCCATAACCATCCTCTGTCCCCCAGATTCTCTGAGATTCAGTGACAGGCCTCCTTGCTATTCCTAGAACAAGAGCCTCCATCTCCTGATTCTGGGTGTCTTCACTGACTGTCCTGCATGCCTCAGTCCTCATCCCCGACTCCTGCCTACCTTCAAGTTTCAGCTAAAAATCCTACTTTTTACTGGAAGCCTTTCCTGGTCTCCCTTAATTCTAGTGCCCTTCCTCTGTTAATTATTTCCACTTTATCCTGTATATACCTTGTTTGTACATAATTATTTGTATGTTGTCATCCCTATCAGACTGTGAGCTCCTTGAGAACAGGGACTCTGGCTTTTTTTGTATCCTTAGCACAATAGCTGGCACATAATAGGCACTTACTGTTTATTAACTGATTAACTAAAGACTCGGTTTCTAGCCCCCCCCCCCAAAAAAAGTGTACTGGCTGTTCCACTCAGAACAAGCTTCATAACCTCTTGGTGCCCTCCCACAACTCTCTGAGGCTATCACTTTTTTTTTTTTTTTTGGTGGGGCAATGAAGGTTAAGTGACTTGCCCAGGGTCACACAGCTAGTAAGTGTCAAGTGTCTGAGGCTGGACTTGAACTCAGGTCCTCCTGAATCTAGTGCTGGTACTTTATCCACTGAGCCACCTAGCTGCTTGAGGCTATCACTTTAGACCAGTTGCTAGTGGTAGGAGACATTTCCTCGCAGAGCATTCCAAGCAGAGATGATCTTACTGGTCTGGATGGGACAAAAAGGTGCAACGCAGCTCTATTTGCTTTCAGTAAGAAAAATGGTCTTGGATGAAGGTAGAGATTTTAGGGGTTTAATATTTCCTTAAAGAGAGCAAGGATTTTTACTCTACATAGGAGTTGAAAAGGATATTGTAGAAGTGGTAGAGCTACTATCAACAACATTGTGTGTTGATCAACTGTGATAGACTTGACACTTCTCAACAATACAGTGGTCCAAGATAGTTCCAAAGGACTCATGATGGGAAATGTTCTCCCAATCCAGAAAAAAAAGAACTTTGGAATCTAGATGCAGATTGAATTATACTATTTCTATTTTGTTGTTGTTGTTTTTCCTTTTTGCTCTGATTCTTCTTTCACGGCATGACTAGTGCAGAAGTATGTTTGATGTGATTGTGCATATATGGCCTATGTCAGATTGCTTGCTGTCTTGGGGAGGGGGAAGGAAGGGGAGGGAGGGAGAGAAATTTGAAACTAGAAATCTTGTAAGGGCAGATGTTGAGAACTGTCTCTACATGTAGCTGGAAAATGATAAAATACTTTTATGGAAAGGAAAAAAAAAGAAGTAGAGCTAAGAGCTACTTAAACTGTTAGGAATAACAAATAACAGGTAGGATACATGAAGAATGGGTCTAACATCCCTCTTCCCCCATCATTATAAATATAAATTCACTTGTACTGAAGTCACAATGGTCAACTCTTGGTTGGTTGTAGGTACAGCATTGATTCCATTATCTAAGAATTGCTTGTTTGTCCAAAGTCAGGGAAGATTCAGAAGGCAAGTAAGACATTTTCAGCATAAAGGGCTTTTGAGTCACCCCATATTTGTACAAAAGCTTTTGTATCTGTGTGTTAGAGGATTCTACTGTGACAGGGCTTTTTGACTTGTAAATGAATAGCTGTTTTTATCAGTTTAAGGTATAATTTTTATTACAGGTATTTTTATGTTGAGGACTCTGCATAGACACAGATACTTTTAGAAAGATAAAGGGAGGGAAAGGTAACTAGAAATACCAAGAGTTCATCTCAACACTTGTGTTCAGTGTTGCCATTGCTGACAATGGAAAACATGATAAGTTTTCTGACATGAAAAGACATGGAGGAATAAATTAGCCTTTCTAGCATCATGTTGCATTTGTGTTCGTTTGATTTTTCTATCATTTCTAAAATTAAACAAATGGGTCAGTGCCTGTTTCTTTTTTGGTTGTGTTAATGAGCCATGTGATTAACTGAAATGGAGTGCAGATGAGAATTTTGTGTCCAGTGTAATGGCAGAGAGATAGGCTCCTATAATTTTTTGTTTGTTGAAGTAAATTGAAGGTCCCTTTTTCCCCTCCCCACCAATAGTGAGCACATGATGAGAAGTCAGTGAAGCAAAAATACCTCACATTGAACTATCTTTGTAGGCCTTTTTAAAAAATCTCTTGTCCTGAAGGGTTCACACTGCACTTAGCAATGATAACAGGTTTTCCTTCCTTCTTTGGACTTACTAATCAAATATTTATCTACAGTAATAGCCTATGTTTTCCTAGATTATAATTACAATAATAAAAGCTAACATTTATATAGCACCTACTATGTGCCGGGCACTGTGCTTTTGCAATTATTATCTCATTTATTCCTCACTACAACCCTGGAAGGTAGATGCTATTATTATCCTCATTTTTTTTTTTTTTACAAATGAGGAAACTGATAAAGCTTGTGACTTGCCCTGGGTCACATAGCTAGGCAAGTATCTAAGGTCATTTGAACTTGTCTACCTGACTCCAGGCCCAGCTCTCTATCCATTGTACCACCTACCTGGCCATATGCCCTACTTATCACAGATTACAAAGTGACTTGCTCAAAATGACTCTATAGACTTATTACAAATATTCATTCCCATTTTACAGATGGGGAACTTCAACTCAAAAGAATTAAGCGGGGCAGCTAGGTGGCGCAGTGGATAAAGCACAGGCCCTGGAGTCAGGAGTACCTGAGTTCAAATCCAGGCTCAGACACTTAACACTAGCTGTGTGACCCTGGGCAAGTCACTTAACCCCAATTGCCTCACTTTAAAAAAAAAAAAAGAATTAAGCAATAACCATGATCACACAGCTAGTAAGCGGCAATCAGGCCTCACTCCCTACCTAGTGACTCACCTTCTGACTCTGGGTCCATTGTTCATTACATTGTAATTTTATTTGGGGGTTCTCTTAGCTAAAAGAACTGAAAAATTTTATCTCTAATAAAATGCATCAGTACTTATGCAAATCAAAATTTGTAGGGAAGGAACTTAAGAAAAGTCTTAAGGCAGTCTATTTTGTGAGGATATAAATATATGTCAACACATACACACATGCATATATGTGTGCGCATAGATACATACACATATTTACATACATTTAAGTGTGTGTGTATGTGGGTACGTATATATGGATACACACACACAAATCCATACCGCCATAAAATGAGATCATACATTTACTTTGTCCTACTTGGGAACCAATTAGTGTATGTTCCTTTGGTCACCAAGTAGGACCAAGTAACTCTATGATCTCATTTTAATGGTGGTAAGAAATAATGTATAGCTTATTCCACTCAGCATTGCTGATACATGATGATTCAGGGCATCCCCCTAGAACTATTATAAAACTAAGGAAATTCATTAGCCCTAGAAACTTGGAACAAATCACTGAAGACAATGCAAAGGGAGGATGAGATAAATCAGCAAAGTCATCTTCCTTTCAAGTTACCATTTTCTAAGGGGGACTTTGTTTCATGAGTTATATAATCTTTTTTTTTAGTGATTTGTGTTGTGGTCCATTTGTGTTGTTTGTCCTGCCTTTCTTGTTTCCTGTCTTACTTTCATCTTCCTCCCTTTGTTACCTCTGAGTAGGCAAACAAATCTCCAGACTCATGGGCTAGGCAACCTGGAGAAGAGATGAAAAACTCAACAGCTAATCTTTATGAAACCATGTGTAAACTAGCTTATTATATCAAGTCCACAATGCAACAGTCCAAAGTGAGAGCCCTAGCCAGGGCTTGATTTCCATGGCAAGCCAGGCTTGTTGTGAAGTGTAGGAATGTCATCAGTTGAGAACAGGAGCTGAATAGAGTGGAGATCATTACAGAGCAGTAATGACTGGGAAAGGCAAAAGGCATTTAGTTCACGTGGGGCCCGCTTTCTTTCTTTACTTGGAACAACTCCAGCTACAACCAGTTAGCGCTGCCTTCACACAAACGGTGACTGTGTGGAGAACAATACCCCCACTTTCTTCTCAGACTGACACCCACCCACCCACCCCTGTTCTTTCTAGCCTAGACTAATCAGTTTTCTGCATTCTTTACTTACTATTCACAAAGACCATTTTCAACATGTAAAATCTCCCTCCTGCCCCATTCAGACCTGGACATATGAGCCATCTAATTTCCACTACAGTAAAGTTTTTGTTTAAATGACATTGTTCACCTTGTTTAATCAACTCACCTGCCATATTTTTATGAATAATGAATGAGTTTACTGTGTGTGGGTTGTTTTGCCTTTTTTTTTTTTTTTTTAGTTCAAAGCAAAGGCATTTATTGGGACGGCACGAGAATAATAGTAACAGTGTCTAGAGTTCACTTTCCCAAGACTACACACATTATCAGTGGGAAAATGGGTACACATGTAGAAGACCCTGGTTTTGAGGCATGCACAGGACAAGGAAACTCATGTCTCCAGCACTGGAGGGCCCCAGCGCTCCCTCTCATCTGCTGGTGTTCTCAAACTGCTTTGACCTGGGTGCAGCATCTGTCCTAGGTAGATTCCTTACCCCAGCTTTCTGGGCTTGCTACTCTGTGCAACTTGACTCTTCCCACCTGCCAGGACTAATTCTCTCCTGACTCCAAAACTCATTCTCTCCTCTGCTGCCAAAGGTCACACTCAGAACATTAGCACTGCCTCTGCTGACTCTAGAGCTGACAAGCTTGCAAAAAAATTTTTTTTCATTCTGTATTTTTCTAATGTTATTGTGATAAAGTATTACCAAAGAATTGGCTAGCAGATATTTTATTTTCTTGTCCCCAGAATCTTATAACGATTGTCTGCTAAGATGTGGAGAAGTGATGACCCGCACTGATGAAGGGAGCACTCCCACCAATTAAATAACAGTCTCTAAATACAAAGTACTATGATATTTAATGGTGCTTTCTCAATCTTATGCTATATAGTAAAAAGAGCTCTAGACTTGGAGTCAAGAGGAAACATGTCGGGGCGTCTAGGTGGCGCAGTGGATAAAGCACCGGCCCTGGATTCAGGAGTACCTGAGTTCAAATCTGGCCTCAGACACTTGACACTTACCAGCTGTGTGACCCTGGGCAAGTCACTTAACCCCATTGCCCTGCAAAAAAAAAAAAAAAAAGAGAAAACATGTCCACCTTTCTGCTGTGACTCTTAGCTGTGACCCTTGTTGAATTTGTCTCCTCATCTGCAAAATGGGGATAAAACTTGCACTACAGAATCAGAACCTTACAGTAGAAAGAGACCTTTGATGTTGTCTATTCCAACCCATACCTGCACAAGAATTTTCTCTAGAATTTCTTTGATAAGTGATATCTGGTCATCCGCTTTGAACATCTCTAGTGAGGGCACCTACTACCTCCTGTGGCCCTTTCCACATCTGGATAGTTCTAATTATTTGGAATTTTCTTATATCAAACCTAAACATGCCTTTTGGCAAGCACAGGATTCTTGCAAGGAATGCATTTTTTAAATCTTAAAATGCCATTATAGGGGCAGCTAGGTGGTGCAGTGGATAAAGCACTGGCCCTGGATTCAGGAGGACCTGAGTTCAAATCCAGCCTCAGACACTTGACAGTTACTAGCTGTGTGACCCTGGGCAAGTCACTTAACCCTAATTGCCCTGCAAAAAAAAAAAAAATGCCATGATAAGCTGCTAGTAAGGATCAAAAGACTTAAGGTAGAGGTATATTTTCAACCTATTGCTTTGTAGAGCACACTAAAAATTTTTGATCCCCCTACAATTATTAGATTTACTGGTAACTCTTGATTATCTATGCTAATGGAAGGGAGCAATAGTGCAGATAACCTCACTATGAACAATGTAAATACTTGTAATGACTGGAATGACACCACCTGCTGGAGACTTACTGTAGAAGAGTTCCGCCCATGAAGCGAAGGTCTTTGAGGGCAAGACCAGGAGTCTTTTCTTTGGCATCAGGAAGTGACGCGGGCTAGTGGGAGGATTATTCTCCTTAATAAATGCTTAAAAGTCTAACTCTTGCTAAAGCTTATAATTTATTGGCGACCACTCATTAGATATTTTAGACAGTTTAGCTAGAATTTTATCCCTTAACATACTCATACATAATTTCTGTATATACATATAGCTTCATAATGTAGTAAATTAGCTTGTTTGCTGCATATTCAGTTTCCTAATGACTTTCATTGGGTTTCTATTTCCTAAGCACATGCCAATTAAAAGGATGAGGGAGCAGGGCAGCTAGGTGGCACAGTGGATAAAGCACTGGCCTTGGATTCAGGAGGACCTGAGTTCAAATCTAGCCTCAGACACTTGACATTTACTAGCTGTGTGACCCTGGGCAAGTCCCTTAACCCTCATTGCCCTGCAAAAAAAAAAAAAAAAAAGGATGAGGGAGCTAGCCCAAAAATATTATGGGTGGGCTCTCTTTGACTCCCCATCCTTTCTTTTTCAGGGAGTTCAGTACTTAGCTCATTCTTCTCACCCTTATAGGAAAGGATGCCACTATACAAGTCGATGTTCCCTCAATCACCATCACCTCCCAATTCAGGACTTAATCCCTCCCTCCACCTGTCTCACACAAGAACCATCACCATTGCCAATTTTCATTATAAAGAAATCTCAAAGACCTTCCTTTGACCATACTCTCTTATTCCATCCCTTTGTATGCCTCACTCCTCCAAAAACTGAACTCTTGTCTCTTCACCCCCCAGGGCTGTGTTAGGCCATTGTTCCTGTTCTGGCTTCCTTTTCAGTCCTTCACAACCTTCTCTACTCTTAAATACCTTGCTCCCTTGTTTTATCACTGCTTAAGACTTACTACACCCTAGATGCCGAATTATAGTAGAGGAAGTGACAATTTATGTTAGTCCATGTGGTCAGAATTAGAAATATCAATGGTATCAGCTCAAAGATCTATAAGTTATTGTAACTTCTACATCTTTCCAAAAATCTTCAATAGCATGTTTGTTCAACTCAAGAAGCTTCAGTTGACCTGCTAAGGATTGTGAAACCATACATTTCATGGGATTACTCAAAGCAGAAATCTGTGAATGACTAGATTTACAAATGTGATTATGGTAGAAACAGAGAATGGCCCTGAGTGATAATAACCTTATTGTAAAATCTCATGGTAAATATGGAATTATCTCCATGGAGGACTTGATCCATGATAGTTATACTTTTGGCAAGCACTTCAAAGCTGCCAACAACTTCTTTTGGCCCTTCAAATGGTTTTCTCCATGGTTGAATAGGAAAAAAAGACTGAATATTTTGTGAAAGGTTGAGGTACTGGTAACATCAAACAGGCTTATAAGAGGAATGAACTAAAAGTGATTATTGTGATTATTTTTCTGTGCTTTTAAAAAATATGTGAAAATGACAAGAAATATATTGAAAAATATGGATCAGAAAAAAACCCCAGAGGTCAAAGACTAATAAACTACACAGAAGGGCAGCTAGGTGGTGCAGTGGATAGAGCACCAGCCCTGGAGTCAGGAGTACCTGAGTTCAAATCCACTTACTAGCTGTGTGACCCTGGGCAAGTCACTTAACCCCAATTGCCTCACACACACACAAAAAATTAAAATAAATAAATAAATAAAATAAACTACACAGAAACTTTAGTTCATCTATCCTGAATACTTAATTCAAGAGCAGAATAGGTAGGCACTCAATGTGGAGACTAACATTTAACATCACACACACACACACACACACACACAAAAATGAAATAGATTACATTCTATCAGAGAAGAAAAGATTCATTACAAATGTGGGAATCACATTTCTTAAAGCAAAGATCAAAATTAGCATGAAACAAAGAATAAAAATGAGAAGATAGAGTGTGCATTAAAATAACTCAATTCATACCTGTTAAACAAGTTATTGAAAATGCAAAATGGATCATGGATAGAAGAAAGCACATACATATAAACTTTAATGATTTCATAATACTTAGAAAACAGTTGTTATGATAAAGAGACCAAAAGGGCCTTAGTCACCAAATACTAAGCCAACTTGGTGTAACAATTGGAATAATGCCACCTACTGGAGACTTACTATAGGAAAGCTCCACCATGAGGAGAATGCCTCTGAGGGCAAGGCCATGCGGCTTTTCCTTGGTGTCAGAACTTGCAGAGGCCCTCCCTCTGCAAGACTAATGTTAAAGCGTCACATCTATGAGGGACCGCCCCTCTGGACAAAACTTTTCTCTCTCATATGCTGATCTCCCTATGAATTGTGTAGTATCAGGGATCTGATGAGGGGAATATTGCAGTGCCCTACATGGGTGCTCGATGCTGGGCCTAGGTGCACTGACCAGATGGGTCAAAGGCTGTGGCTGCCCAAAAGTAGGAGCAATGACACACCAGTGAGTGTAATCACAGAGGGACGCGTGCGTGTGCGTGTGCATGTGCATGTGTGTGTGTGTGTATGAAGGAGAGGGACCCTGCTGGCTTTGGTCACTCTCAGGGGAATGGAAATCCTGGTTCTGGTTCCAGAGTAGAGGGGTGAGCTGAAGCTTGTAGTCACCAGAGGGGCTGCAGGGAGTGAGAGCATTTGAGGTGTCAGCATTGCTAGAGGCCCTGGTCATGGCTCAGGGGTAGGACTACCTGAGGTCAGGCCCCCAAATAAAGCTCAGAAAATAGCAGCATAAAAAACCTGAGGCTTGAGTCATTATTCCCTTACAACTCAGGACTAAAGCCCAACTCTAACACAAAGTTAATGGCCAAGAAATAAGCTGCTAAAAAAAGAGCAAGCAAAAGAGAAAGGACCCAACCATAGCTACTATGATGGTAAGATCAGGATTCAAACTCAAAAGAAGACAGTGGAGTCAAAAAACTATTTCTGAGGCCTCAAAGAAAAATGCAAAATGGTCACAAGCACAAAAAGAGTTCTTAGAATAGCTTTAAAAGGACTTTAAAAATCAAATAAGAGGGGCAGCTAGATGGCACAGTGGATAGAGCAGCGGCCCTGGAGTCAGGAGTACCTGAGCTCAAATCCGGCCTCAGACACTTAACACTTACTAGCTGTGTGACCCTGGGCAAGTCACTTAACCCCAATTGCCTCACTAAAAAAAAAAAATCAAATAAGAGAGGTTAAGGAAAAAATTAGGTAAAAAAGAGTAATGCAAGAAAGAAATCTGATCAGAAAGTCAACCAATTAGAAAAAAAGATCCAAAGACATACAGAAGAACATAACTCCTTAAAAATTAGAACTGATAGGGGCAGCTAGGTGGCACAGTGGATAGAGCACCAGCCCTGGCATCAGGAGTACCTGAGTTCAAATCCAGCCTCAGACACTTAACACTTACTAGCTGTGTGACCCTGGGAAAGTCACTTAACCCCAAATTGCCTCACTAAAAAAAGAGAGAACTGGACAAAAGGAAGCTAATGACCTCATAAGACAGCAAGAAATAATCAAACAATAAAAAGAATGAAAAAATAAAGAGAATGTAAAATATCTTATTACAAAAACAACTGACCTGGAAAATAGATTTGATGTAGGAGGCAAAAAAGGTTTAATAGGGACAGCTAGATGGCTCAGTGGATAGAGCACCGGCCCTGGAGTCAGGAGTACCTGAGTTCAAATCCAGCCTCAGACACTCAACACTTACTAGCTGTGTGACCCTGGGCAAGTCACTTAACCCCAATTGCCTCACTAAAAAAAAAAAAAAAGGTTTAATAGAAAAACCTAAGACCCAAGCTCTAATACAGATATTAGCTCTAAAAGGGAGTCAGATCCCAGTTTATGGATAACTTATGTTAGGTTCTCTTACCCATAGTGATCAACATCCATAAGGGACCAGAACAGGTCAGGTCAAAATAACAATAAAGGAAAAAGACAACCTATAGAAATTCTAATGAAAAATGATTCTATTTTGAAACTAGGCATGGGAATCAGAAAGAGACATGAGCAGAAAAGGCCAAATTTGACCCCAGATTCACCTTATGACGTGTAAACCCCCAAAACACACCTCCACTGAAAAAGGTACCCACCTCGGGGTTGGCTTAGGACCCCCAGCAACTCCAAATTAGGATAAGCCCTCCCTTGTAACACCCAGTAGGTGGGGAATAGTATAATGAGTAGAACCGGCCCTCCCCTGTACCTCCCCAAGGTGGAGATTATTATAATGAGACTGATAATCAATTTATCTATACTATAAATATAACTGTCTTTTCTTTCACTATTCGAGAGATACGTTTTCACTTTTCTGGTTCTCTCCCTGTGATCACTCACAGTATTGCAATAAAACTTGGGAAACTGAGTCACTGAGTCTTGTAATTCTTTTGGGATGACTCACAATCAGTTTGACCCCAAATTCTAGCCCACATCAGACTGAGGAGAGACAGTATAAGAACTGTTACAAAAAAGAGAAATAGATGAGTGGAACACAATAGATACCCCAGGCACCTAATAAAACATAAACAAAAGATTATTATTTATAGATATAAAAATGGGGAAAACATTCATTATTTAACAAATGTTTCTCTTTTTTGTTTGTTTGGACTTATGGTTTCATTGGAGTAGAGAAGTGTCAGCTGATTCAGATCAATAATTAATAGCTTTTGCAATTTAATCTTACAACTGTCTAAGAACACAATGAGGGAACACTGGCTAGACTGAAACTCATATGAAAAGACTGTGATTGACTACACACTTAGTATAAGTCAATAGTGAGAAATAGGAGCCAAAAAAGCTAATTCAGTCAAGTGACATAGTATCCAGGATTAGGGAAGTAGAGGTGTCGTTACATTGCCTTGGTCAGAATGTATATGGAATACAACTAATTTGTACAATACAATAATATAATACATAATTATCAAATTTATGTTTATTATATTTATAAGTATAAACATGTATTTTCAAGTCATTCCCCAATTGGTAAATGGTCAAAGTATATGAATAGTTTTTGGATGAAGAAATCAAAGCTATATATAATCATATAAAAATACTCTAAATCATTATTAATTAGTGTGAAAAATAATTATAACCAATGTGAGGAAAAAATCCATCCTCTTCTTATTAATTCTCAGGAACTCAGCAGCGAGGTGACAAAGGCTCTTTATTTCTTTCTCATGAGAAGGAGGCACCCTAGTGTGCAGCTAGTGGGTGCCCAGAAAGGGGGCTCGAATACAGTTTTATACCCTAGGCCCTAACGTGAATGGACCCTCCCCTTTTTCATCACTGGGGGGGTTACAATCTAAGCGCAAAAACTAGCTAATCAAAATGCAATATTCCCACTCCTCTTCCTTGTATGGGCATAACTCAGGAGTGGACCTTATACTTCCTTATATGGACACAATTCTGGAGCAGACCTTATTGAGACCAGGGCTCCTTGAACCATGTGACCTTGCTAACCTGAGAGGGGGGAGGGGATCTGAGACCTTTGTCCTACAAACAGGTCAGGGGGAGTATGACTGACTGTTATATCCACATTGAGAGGAGAGGACTACCCATTTCTCACAACCAATATCTTGGGGGGGGACCCAATGTTCTCCCCGTTCTTTCTTATACTTTTCTTCCCCACCCTCCACCCCCAAACTCCAAGCCCAACCCAGGTTTAGGAAGAATCTTGGGTGGAGACAAATCTGTTTATCTAGATAACTAAAGGACTTTACAGAAGAGATTTAGCCTGAATCAAACCACACCTAGGTGAAAACTATTATGCCCCCTTCAGTTTGGGTGGGGTCTGTATTCTTTCTCTGATGTCTTTTCTTTTACCAAGATTTGAGTGACTTAAGTCACAACTTCATTATTTATTTATTTATTTATTTGCAGGGCAATGGGGGTTAAGTGACTTGCCCAGGGTCACACAGCTAGTAAGTGTCAAGTGTCTGAGGTCTGATTTTAACTCAGGTCCTCCTGAATCCAGGGCCAGTGCTTTATCCACTTCGTCACCTAGCTGCCCCCACAACTTCATTTTAATATAACACATCCAACCATGTCAACCAATTAGACTTGATTGCTATGTAATGACCTCCTACAGTTAGAAAGGTATATAAACTCCTATTGCCATTAGGGGTCTTTGGTCTGAGAGGTGGTCATTGCCTTTCCTTTTATTAATAACCTGCTGACCTATTAATAAAATGATTAAATTACCTAGAAACTACATCACATATTTTTAATCCTCCCAATTAAAAAAATGCAAATTATAACAACTCTGAGATATCATCTCATACCTATCACATTGGCTAAAATGATAGAAGGGTAAAATGATAAATGTTGGAAGGGATACATTTTTCTCAGTTTTTAATGCCTAGTTAGAAGTTACATGTGGAAAATAGGGTTGGGGGTTTGGGGTCCTTAGGAATTATACCCTCTTGCACACAAAAGCAATTAGAATAAGATAGTCGTTTATTTAGGGGCAAGGGAAGGGAAACCATGAGAGAAATCATTGGACTTCTCATGGGGAGAAAGGCATGGCACAGAGTGTGGCTCTGAGATACCAATCTCCTCGAGAAGGAGACTTTTATAGAGGACTGATGGGAATGACCATCTGACTGTGGAAAGTTCCCTTAGTGAGGGAGGACCATCCCCCACTGGTGGTGGCTGGAGGAGTTGGGTGAGGGGTGGCTGCAGATCTCTCAAGCCATCTCCTCTGGACACAAAGGCAGCAGCCACACCTAAATTTATCACCCCAGGGTAGAGGAGACTAGAATGAAGGGTGGGGGTCCTGGAGCTAGCTCAGTCAGATCTGATTCCACTTATCTCTTTAGGTGTGTCTGTGCTTTGGTTTAGTTTCTCAAGGAGAAGGTTCTTTGATGTACCCCAGAGAACTTCTGGGGTGCTCTGGGTCCATAAGAGAAGTTTAGTGTTGCGTTGAGACTTATTTATTTTTCTCTAATTCCATACACAAAAAATTAGTTTTATGGCCAATCATCTACAGGAGATAAGTGAGAGGATCATCCAAAATATTCAACCAAAATAGAACATTTTGTCCTATGAGTGTATCTATGTGTAAGCCTGATGTATTAACTTTGTTTCTTTTTAGTTTTATGTTATTCTTTTTCTCCTTCCTTAAGCTAGCAAACTTTTCCTTTTATAAATTTTGAGATATGAGCAAACTGGAGAAAGGTTGTGGTAAATGAGAACTACAAAATTTACTGAGAATTGATTCCCCACCCAGTCACCTCTTTTCCAGACAAATGAATTGCCTGGGGCTAACCAATCTTTGTGGAGTCCAGACTCCTGATGGACTTATGGACCTCCCCCCCCCCCCCCAGTAATTTATCCCCTCCCAACATTCCCCACTTTACTTATGTAAAAAGGGTCCACCTACATTAAGTAGTTTCTATTCAGAGTCAGTAGCACCTATACTTAATTTAGAAGCAGTTCTATTGTTTCTTTTGTCAAAGGTTCATTTACATTAATTAGCTATACATCACTCTGGAGCCATCTTTTGGTTCCCTTTTTGTTCTGTTACCTCATAAAAAGTCTGTCCTCAGTTCCCATCTTTGGGTATTCCTAGCTTCCAAGCTTTGTGATACCACAGGCTATAGTTCCCCTGCCCCATTAAAGACCTTATTTTCTCCTATATTGATTGTTTCCTTAATTTCCAGGTTAACACACAGAAAAATATGAAGTTAACTGCAGGTTTTTTTTTTTTAACATAGGCTAATTATTTTTTTTTCTTTGACAGGGCAATGAGGGTTAAATGACTTGCCCAGGGTCACACAGCTAGTAAGTGTCAAGTGTCTGAGGCCAGATTTGAACTCAGGTCCTCCTGAATCCAGGGCCAGTGCTTTATCTACTGCACCCCCTAGTTGCCCCTGACATAGGTTAATACTTGACTAAATATATAGTGGCTGGTATAGGGAAAAAGATATTTGGCTCTAGAGTCAGAGGTTGTTTTTCAATCGTTTCAGTCACGTCTGACTCTTCATGATCTTATTTGGGGTTTTCTTCACAAAGATACCAGAGTGATTTGCATTTCCTTCTCTAGCTCATTTTACAAATGGGAAAACTGAGGCAAACAGTGTTAAGTGGCTTTCCCAGGGTCACCCAGCTTGTAAATGTCTGAGGCTGGATTTGAACTCAGTAAAATTAGTCTGCCTGATTCTAGCCTGGTACTCTCTCCATTGTGGCACCTAGTTTCAAATCCTAGCTCTGCCATCAACTTCTTATGTGATTTTAAGTGAATTACATGACCTCTGTTGACCTTATCTTTCCCATTCATAAATCTCTAGGACTGGGCCAGATGACTTCTAATTTAAGTCTATGTTCTTATGATCCCACTGACTATGGACTTGAATTTTAATATCAACTACTGAAAACTGTAGCTTTTATCACTTTGTGAATGCAGCCACCAGAGGGAGATAGGTACCTTTTAGCAGACCAGCTAGCAATGAACAATAAAATATATGGTATATATTATTTGTTCAGTCACCTAAATAAGAAAGTGAACACATTCTTTATCCCACACTGTGACCTAATGATACAATACTAAATGTGTTGTAATGATGTTGATATTTCTGAAGGAATTTCACATAAGCTAATAGGGAATTTGAGAAGAAAATCATTTTTCCCATCTATTATATCACTCAGTTTTAACATGCTTCTAATGAAAAGAGAGTGTTATTTTATAGAGTGCGATGTAGTGTCCTCAAAGTATTAAAAGTACATATTTAGTTATTAAAATAGCTTAAAAGTTTTTTTTAATGCTTTCTTCCATGCTATCCTTGGTTAAATATATCCCATGTAACTCTTTATTATAAATATTCTTATTTCAAACTAAAGTCAACTATTTATTAAGTTTAAAAACCCAATATGGTCAATATAGAAGACTAATCTTGGAATCAGAATGACCTAGGTTCAGGTCCCATCTTTGAAACATAATTAGCTATGTGATCATGGAAAAATCACTTACCTCTCAGTGCCCCCAAGAAACTCTGTAAGACTGTAAGTTATCAAAAAACAAAAAACAAACAAAAGAAAAAAGACTCTAAGTTACACACAAATTTCTGATCTTGTGGTAGAGGTAATTTTCATACTAGAAGTTCCCTACACCAATAAAGTAACACATCTGGGTTATTTATATATGTGTGTGTATTGCGAGAATTGGAATGACACCCCCTGCTAGGAGGGACATTGTGAGCTCTGGCCTGAAAAGAAACCATGTTACTTTGGAGTCTAGAAGTGATGTCTGCGCCGTGGGTCCTATCAATCAATGTTACCAGTCAATTAGCGTGGAGCTGTGTGTGTGGACAGCCCTGTTTCCGGTTTCACAGGAGTCTTCTGGGATAAGCTGCTTAGGAGCGAGGTCCTTTCATTTCCAGATTTTGGCGTGGTGGGGAACTTCACATGGACTGCTAGGGAAGGAAGGTTTTTTTTTTTCTCTCTGGCTATACCAAATAGATCTAAACTAGGATTTCCCATGCTATAAGGAATCTGTTCTCCATCTCTCTCTCTCTTCACTAACTTCTTTTTTGCTTGTTTGTTTTGTGAGGCAATTGGGGTTAAGTGACTTGCCCAGGGTCACACAGCTAGTAAGTGTTAGGTGTCTGAGGCTGGATTTGAACTTAGGTACTCCTGACTCCAGGGCCAGTGTTCTATCCACTGTGCCACCTAGCTGCCCCTCTTCACTAACTTCTAATGCGCTTTAATAAATACTTAAAAGGCTAAACTCTTGCTAAAGCTTCTAATTTAAGGTGACCACTAATTAGATTTTAGACATCACAGTTAGAATTTTAGGCCCTTACAGTATGTAGATATGTGGAAGTGTGTATACTTAGATATTGATATAGCTGTCGATATATTTCAAAGAGCTGATACTAAATAGAACTCAGTCTTAACCATGTTGAAAATTATAGAGTAGTAAGGGGAAGACTATGGCATAAATAATCCAAACATTATTTATATTTGGTTTTGAGATGAATTTGTATGCTAGAATCTACTCTACTGTATAAGGAGCAGACTATCCATTGTTTTTGTTAAGTCATTTCAGTCATGTCCAACTCTTTGTGACTCCATTTGGGTTTTTCTTTGTGGAAATACTGGAGTGGTTTGTCACTTGCTTCTCCAGCTCATTTTACAGATGAAAAAACTGAGGCAAACAGGTTTAAATGACTTGTCCAGGGTCACACAGTTAGTAAGTGTCAGACCAGATTTGAACTGAGGAAGA
Organism: Dromiciops gliroides; assembly: GCF_019393635.1. Classification (NCBI taxonomy): domain Eukaryota; kingdom Metazoa; phylum Chordata; class Mammalia; order Microbiotheria; family Microbiotheriidae; genus Dromiciops; species Dromiciops gliroides. Next base: position 146,354,880 of record NC_057865.1, read on the forward strand.
TGAATCTTTTTGAATCCAGGCCCAGTGCTCTCTCCACTGTACCACCTAGCAGTCCTGGATGTCCGCTGGTTAGTCTGTAATTCAGAATCAGATTGAGGTCATAATCAACACATGGAAGGCATTCTGAAATGTCGATATCTGCTATTCTAAAGCTTAACTGTGGTATCATTGCTGCCAGTGCAGAGAAACTGAGGACTTCTTTTGGTTAGGTAATGGGAATTTACAAAGCAAATGGGTAAGTTATTTAATCTCCCTGGTCTTCAGTGTCCTCATCTACAAAAGACTAAATGACTTCTGAGGTTCCTTCTAGCTCTAGACCTATGATTCTGTAAGTGTGTACCCTTTGGCCTTTTCATTCTCTCTTCTGTTTTACTGTCCAATGCAATTTAGAAGCACAATCTGCCATTTGTATTATCACAGGACTCCATGACTGCTCCATTGTGTCCCTTCAGTTTAGCCTGGTTATCACAATCACCATATACATTCCATAATAAGATCAGCGGATTAGGTCCTACAGATGTTAGGGTCGATCCACTCCTCTAGAACTTTCTACATCTGCTTCCTCTCATCTTGAGAGGAGCATAATTGGAGTCAAAAAGGGGAAAGGCCCTTGGAGTAAACACTTATGGGAAGGCCCTCAGCCACAGTGGTTGCTCCAAAGCATGCCCTTTCCTTCTACTCCAAATAGTAGTGTGGTAAAAAAACAGAAGTTTTAGCTGAATCATTTGAGAGTTGAGCACATGCTATTGAAGCAGCTTTTGAATGACTGCCCTTTTGGGGAGGAGATCACGAGGAACAGGCGGTGCGCCTGCTGCTGCCCGGAAAGCATGGCCATACTTCCAGGATGCCAACTTAAAACTGGGAGTAGAACGGAAGTTCGCTCTCTGTCTCGCACACTCTGGCTTCTCAGTTTAGTGGTGACAGTGCGCTTTGGTAGTCAGCTCTGGTTCTTGGCCTGGCTGGCAGTTTTGGGATTCGGTGAGTTTTATAAAAGAATATAGACTAAGCTCAGATCTAAGATTATTCATTTGTATTTCTACTTTCCTATTTCCCTAATTGGTGTCACCTGTTTGTTATCTAATTAACTCCAGAACAATAAAAGCTAATCCTTCACTGATTAAAGCTCAGAGGCTTCTTTTTCTTAGTGGTCTGGGAGATATATATAAGGGAAAAGTTAAAGGGGGAGTTTAATGCTCTTATATCCAATTTTAAATCTCACAGTAGCTTACTTTGGCAATGTTTGCAGGGATCAGGCAGTAGCCTTGGGCCCCTTTATGTGTATTCAGCCAATTTTTGCAGCACAGTCCAAAGACCCCAGCAGTCATTTGGGAGGCATTCTGGCACAGTCTATTATGTTGGGCTTGAAGCCAGAAAGACTCAGGTTCAAATGTTGTGGCTGACAGTTAATAGCTGTATGACTGTGGACAAGTCACTTCATCTTTCTCAATTTCCTTATCTGTAAAATGGGTATAATAGTGACAGAGACCTTTTGTAGGGTTATTGTAAGGTACAAATATATAAATGGCACATGTAAAGCGCTATGTCAATATCTCTTGTGATACATAGCTTTCAGGATTAAGGAAGTGATGGTTCCTCTCTACTTGATTCTAGTGAGACTGTTTTTCAGTTACAGTTTAATCCTGAGAATGTGATGTATACAGAGATAAATATGATACAAAGTAGACAAAATAAGGGCAAAGATATAAATTGGGGAAAGGCTGAACAAGTGGTATATGAATATAATGGAATACTGTTGTGCTGTAAGAAATGATGAGCAGGCTGATTTCAGAGAAACCTGGAAGGACTTAACATGAACTGATGCTGGGTGAGATGAGCAGAACCAGGAGAACACTGTACACAGTACCAACAACATTGTGTGTTGATAAACTGTGATAGACTTGACTATTCTCAGCAAACCAACGGTCCAAGATAGTTCCAAAAGACTCACAATGGAAAATGCTCTCCAAATCCAGAAAAAAAGAACTATGGAATCTAGATGAATATTGAACCATACTATTTCTATTTTTTTCTTTTTGGGGGTTTTTCCTTTTTGCTCTGATTCTTCTTTCACAGCATGACTAATGCAGAAACATGTTTTTTGTTTTTGTTTTTGTTTTGTTTTTTGGGGAAATGAGGGTTAAGTGACTTGCCCAAGGTCACACAGCTAGTGTCAAGTGTCTGAGACCAGATTTGAACTCAGGTCCTCCTGAATCCAGGGCCAGTGCTTTATCCACTGTACCACCAACCTGCCCCCAGAAATATGTTTAATGTGATTGTACATATATAACCTATACCAAATTGCTTGCTGTCTTGGGGAGAGGGAAGGGAGGGGAAGGAGGGAGAAAAATTTAAAACTAGAAATCTTATAAAAACAAATGTTGAAAACTATCTCTACATGTAACTGGAAAATAATAAAATACTTTTATGAAAAAGCAAAAAAAAAAACAAAAAGAAACAAACAAAAAAATAAGGGCAAAGAGAAGGTCCAGGAAAAGCACCATAAGAACATTTGATCAGACATTGCTTTTACCTAAGGGATATCAGGTAAGATTTCTGGAGAAGTCAGAATTTAAACTGACTCTTGAAGGAAAAGAAAAATTTCAAAAAGTAAGGAAAAGGGGCGGCTAGGTGGCTCAGATGATAGAGTACTGGCCCTGGAGTCAGGAGGACCTGAGTTCAAATCCGGCCTCAGACACTTAACACTTACTAGCTGTATGACCCTGGGCAAGTCACTTAACCCCAATTGCCTCACTAAAAAAAAAAAAAAGTAAGGAAAAAATGCATTTTAAGTATAGGGGAAAGGGGCAGCTAGGTGGCATAGTGGATAGAGAACTGGCCCTGGATTCAGGAGGACCTGAGTTTAAATCCAACCTCAGACACTTGACACTTACTAGCTGTGTGACCCTGGGCAAGTCACTTCACCCCAATTGTCTTACGAGAAAAAAAAAAGGGTAGGTTGACCTGAAAAAACTATTTTGGCTGGGATTTAACAAAAGAGGAAAAATAAGAGCTAGATTGGGAGTACCTTGTACAGATTCTTTGGGGAAATGATGTTTTTCAATGGAGAGTTATGGCAAGTCAATGGTGACTTAAGGCTATGAGTTTCAGACTAACATGAAGCAATGGGCATGAAATGTAACTAAAAAAAAAGCAAAATGCTTTTAAGTAAAAAGAGGCTGGAGATTAGGCCAGTAAAAAGGTAATAGTAACCACAGAACGGAATGATGTGAGAAAATAGATCTTACCCTCATGCTTTGTCTACTTAAAACAATGAAATGTGATCTTTGTCACCTTTAAAACATTTCTTTATGAATATATCTTCCCCACCACCCACACCCAACCCCCCCCCCAATATCTAAACAAAAGATTCAGGAGAAAACCCCATAGGACTTTTCCTATACCTATATTCCTATATATCACTGTCTTCAAAGATTATTAAGAATTGAAATTACATGATGAGAAGATACTAAGACAAAGTTCCCAAGCATGAAATGGGCTGTTTGCTAATGGGAGTGAAACCCACCAAATCCACTGTCCAAGGTGCTGCAGGAACATGGGGTTCCTGAAGCTGTTGGCAATTAAAACCTATAGTGTAACTATGGTACTTACAACTGTATGTTATGTGACTCCTATCTAAGAAAACTTTTAGAGACATTTATGTTCTATAAATGTTGAAAGATGTAACACTGTGGGATATGTACATTAGAAAATAGCTTATTTTCTGACCACAACCATGCATGGTCACTTTTTACCTCTAAACTGGTTTCAATATGTTTTGCAAGCTACTTACTCCTATGATTTTCTGGTGACTTTTAGTTTATTTATTCATAAACTATTTTAATACCTATACAAATGTTATTATTTTATTTAGTTACCTACAAGATTGTATTCAGATGTGTAATATGGACGTGTGTGTGTATATGTATATATACACACATACATATATACATATATGTATGCATATATATATTTATAGTTTAAAATTCAGTTCAATTCTCTCTTTTCAATTTTGGAATATGCTTGAAGATTTCTCTGTTTCCCTATTGGATTCTTTGCTCCAGGCAGAGAATAAACATGTGATTTGGCTACTATCAAATTTGACTTTACTCCCCATTTTGCCATTCCTGGTTTCTTCAAACTTAATGAAATTTTGCCTTTTATAGGCACATAAAGTCAGTGCAGGTAAAAATTTTATGATTCACAGGATTTCAAGTTTCCTTTTATTTTAAAAAAATTTTTATTTTTGGAGAATCAGGACAAATTTATTTATTTATTTATTTGTTTATTTATTTATTTATTTTTGGTGAGGCAATTGGGGTTAAGTGACTTGCGTAGGGTCACACAGCTAGTAAGTGTTAAGTGTCTGACGCCAGATTTGAACTCAGGTCCTCCTGAATCCAGGGCTGGTGCTTTATCCACTGCACCACCTAAGCTGCCCCCAGGACAAATTTATTAAACATACTAGAGTACACATATACATACATACCTACAGATTTTTAAAAACTTAACAGATAATGAAGTACAAACTTTTAATAACGATTGCTGAATGGAAATAATCACTGTGTTCACTGGTTTTGTTTTTTTTTAAAGTAATAAACATTTTTGTTTACAGTTTTGGGTTCCAGTTTTTATCCCACCTTCCCTCCCTCCCCTCCCCACTCCATGAGGCAGTATGCAATCAGAAATAGGTTATACATGTACAATTATGTAAAACAATGCCATATTAGTCATTTTGTATGTATTAGAAAACTTGAATAAAAGAAAAAAATGAAAGTAAAAAAAATAGCATGCTTCAGACTGTGTTCCATCAATATTAGTTTTTTCTTTGGAGGTGGATAGTATGTTTCATCAATAGTCCTTTGGATTGTCTTAGATCATTGTATTGTTGAGAATAGTTAAGTCATTCACAGTTCTTCATCAAACAATATTGCTTTCTCTGTGCACAGTGTTCTCTTGGTTCTGCTCACTTCACTATACGTCAGTTCATACAAGTCTTTCCAGGCCTTTCTGAAATCATTCTGTTTCTCATTTCTTACAGCACAGTGATATTCCATCACCATCATATACCACAGCTTGTTTAGCCATTTCCCAGTGGGCATTCCTTTGATCTCCAATTCTTAGTCACCACAAAAAGAGCGGCTATAAATATTTTTGTACAATTAAGTCTTTTTCTCTTTTGTGGGATGTCTTTGGAATATAAAGCAGTGATATTCTTGGATCAAGAGTTTGCACAGTTCTATAGCCTTTTGGGCATAGTTCCAAATTTCTCTCCAGAATGGTTGGATCTTTTCACAACCCCACCAATAGTGGATTAACCTCCCAGCTTTCCCACTTCCCCTCCAACATCCAATATTTTCCATTTTTGTTATATTTGCTACTCTGATAGGTGTAAGGTGATACCTCAGAGTTGTTTTAATTTGCATTCCTCTGATCAATAGTGATCTAGAGCATGATTATAGAATGCTTTGATTTCTTTGTCTGAAAACTATCTGTTCATATCCTTTGACCATTTATCAATTGGTCAATGACTTGTATTTATTTATTTTGCAGGGCAATAAGGGTCAAGTGACTTGCCCAGGGTCATACAGCTAGTGTCAAGTGTCTGAGGCTGGATTTGAACTCAGGTCCTTCTGAATCCAGGACTGGTGCTTTATCCACTGTGCCACCTAACTGTCCCTTGACTTGTATTTTTATAAATTTGACTCAGTTCTCTATATATTTGAGAAATTAGGCATTTATCAGAAATATTTGTTTCAAAAATTCTTTTCCAGTTTTCTGCTTCCCTTGTAATCTTGGTTACGTTAGTTTTGTTTGTACAAAAACTTTTTAATGTTGTATAATCAAAATGATCTACTTTATATTTTGTTTTACTCTCTATATCTTCTTTGGTCCTAAATTCTTCCTCTGCCCATAAATCTGACAGATAAACAATTCCATGCTTTCTTAATTTGCTTATGGTATCCTCCTTTATGTGTAAATTATGTACCCATTTTGACCTTATTCAAATTTCCTTTTAGACTAAGGACTGTGTCTGGTTTTTTCCTTTCCTGCATGATCTTAAGTACCTAACACACTGCTCTCTATGCCCTGTTTGTGCTCAATAAATAATTGCTTTGGAAGTTGTTGGGTTTGTTGGGTTTTTTTACAATTACAAGTTTAATAACCATAAACAAAAACAGTCAAATCAGCATGCAAGATGAGAAATATATTATTTCACAAAAATCCTTAGAATTCAATAATATGGAACAAAAAATGCATTTGCTTTGTGTCTCCTTCCAAGTCTATCCAAAGACATTACTCAGAGTTGTAATTAGGAATCTTTTCACTTGCAAAAACAATTTGGGAGAAAGGAACAGTCTGAACACAATTACAGTCACCCTGGGTGTAGGAGGCCCAGTCCTCCAGCGAATCTGGTCTGTGCCTCTATAGAGGTTGTGTGTAAATAAAGACACAAGGAGATGAGTGCCATAATGAATCTGAAGGTAATAGCCAGAACAAGTGAGGGAATGGGGTTTGATCCATGAAGTGCAGGAAAACAAAGGTCCTTGATATATGAGGTATGGGTTGGAAGTCTCAACCACTTGAAGGAGGGAACAACTCCACTATGTGGGCATCCTAGGGAGAGCCATGTTTACTTCATCCTAGTTACAGTTTCAGCCTAGTTACTTTTTTTTTTTTTGCAGGGCAATGAAGGTTAAGTGACTTGCCCAGGGTCACACAGCTAGTGTCAAATGTCTGAGGTCAGATTTGAACTCAGGTCCTCATGAATCCAGGGCTGGTGCTTTATCCACTGTGCCACCTAGCTGCCCTCAGCCTAGTTACTTTTGACTTTATTCTCTGTATTTTACATAGTTGTAGCTAAAGTGTATACTTTTCCTAAATTTGTTTTTCGTTACTGTGAGAAATATCACTCAAAAATTTCTGGGAAACCAGCAGGGAGATGTGTCAAAAAGCTTTATTTTCATTCTTGTAGAATGAGCCCCTCCCTTAATGGAATGGGAGCTCAAAATGGAGGCTCCCAAGCCTTTTTATCCCTTAATTCGACTGGCCCCTCCCTTCTTCCCCAATTACAATCTGCATACCAAACACTGGTGCCAAAGACTAGCCAATCAGAGTGCAGTGTAGCCAATGGGGGAGGTGACACAGGGATAGCCCTTCAAACTCCTCCCCCACGAGACCAGCCTAGGGTTTCCTTCATCATGTGATTTTGTTTGCTGGAGAGGCAGACCTTTCCCAGGGGTGGATATTAGCATTTTGAGTACCCACTTCTGTTCTGATCAATTCCCCTGCTGAACCTGAGTCCACTTCCTGGACACCAAAATCACCTGTAATTGTTCCCCAGATGGTTCCAATCAACTTTTTTTTTTTAAGTATTACATTATTTTCCAGTTACATATAAAGATAGTTTTCAACATTTGTTTTCACAGGATTTTTAGTTCCATATCTTAGAGACATCTTGTTCTACAGAAGAAAGGCAAAAGCTTCTATAGAGGACTGATGGTGGGGGGAAAGATGGGGTGACCACCTGACATGGAAAGTTCCCTTTGGGGGTGGGGAAAGCTTGAATGAGAGGTGGTGGTCCTGACTTCTGGAGTTATCTCTGTCCCAGCAAGCCATGCCTAATGGGTGTAATTCCCTTACTTCTTAGGTGTGACCCATATCAAGGACCAAATGAAATAATCTTGGTTAAGCACTTAGCACTGGGGCATCTAGGTTGTGGAGTGGATAAAGCACACTAGGCCTGGATTCCAGAGGACCTGAGTTCAAATTTGGCCTCAGACACTTAACTAGCTGTGTGACCCTAGGCAAGTCACCTAACCCTCATTGTCCAGCCAAAAAAAAAAAAAGTAGGAAGAGCACTTAGCACAGTGCCTGGCACATTGTAGGTGATTAATAAATGCTTATTTCCTTCCCTTCCTTCCCCTAGTACCCATTTTGGAAGTTAAATATTCAGGATTTCAAAAACCAGCAGTCACTGACTTACAAAGGACCCATACATATATACATAACTTAGCTACCATACTTACCTCTACCCATCCCAAACACCCCACTCCCACTTTCAGGAAAGCCAACATGAAGAACTCTTGAAGCTTTTTGTGAATTCATAGGCTTGGAAGTAGAGGAAGGAAATAGTCTGTGCAGGGAGTTTCTCCAGAGAGCAGATTTTTAGGCTGTCTGGCCCAGATAAATGGTTACCCACCTTCCCAAAAATATCTTCCCTTTCTCACCTCCTTTTTTTTTTCTTCACTTTACTTTGTTCAGTAATCTAAAATTCTCCTAATTAGAGACTCATTTTGGTTAACAAATCTTTTATAAAATGTAAGCACTTATTTACACATTGTTATGAATCTGTTTAATCTGATTACCTTTCTCTTTACATCTATATGAGGTATACACTGGGTGAAAGAAAGTTTTGATTGATGAAGACAGTAAAAATATAATCTGGAATGTGGAACAATGTGAAGGTTAAATGAAGTCTTGGTGGAGTTCCACAGTGGGTGGCTTAGTATATGATAAGATCATTGGGTATCTAAGAACCTAGGGATTAGGGTACAGGTGGGGAGGATGCTAAAGCTAACTTCCTCTTAGATTATAAACTTATCGAAGGCAAAAATATGTATCATTTTTCATCTTTGTATTCCTAGAGTTTAGCATAGTGCCTTATACATGAGAGTTGCTTAATAATAAATGTTTGTTGCTTTGAATTGAATTTATTTTTAGAATTAAATTTTGTTTAAACAAAGCTGATAAACATGAACAAAATACAGAAAAATGAGATAATAAAACCACCCAAAAGAGTTCTAGCAATCACTTTTGTAAATTACCTTGTGTTATAAAGAAACTGAAAGCTGCATACTTTTTTTTTTTTTTTTAGTGAGGCAATTGGGGTTAAGTGACTTGCCCAGGGTCACACAGCTAGTAAGTGTTAAGTGTCTGAGGCTGGATTTGAACTCAGGTACTCCTGACTCCAGGGCCGGTGCTCTAACCACTGCCATCTAGCTGCCCCCAAGCTGCATACTTTTAAGTTAGAATCGGTCTTCATGGTGATCAACTTGAAACTTCATTTACTATTCATGATTCCCACACCCACCCAATCCTTCAGTATCTTCCCCTTTTTCAAATAGCTCAAAAAGAAAATACTAAATGCTTTCAAAATTGTATAACTCCCCTACCTCAGTCCCATTCCCCCACCCCCACCCCAGTCCCAGATTTCTTCTGTTGCATTTGGTATGTTCTGTTTTCCTGTCTTTGTGACAGTTCCACTTTCTCAAATAGCACATAGGAGATTCAGGTGATCAAGTCCAAATGTGGTAGTCCCATTTCCCAGTAAAGAAAGGATTCATTAGTTAATTCACTGAAAGGTGTTAAATTCATATTCACAACAGCATTTTTGCTCTCACAACAGTAGCAGCCTTGGGGGCACAGGCTTCTTTCCACTGCAATTAAATGAAATTCACTAAGTACTTTTTTTTTCTTCCAAGTAATTTTTAAGTGTCTCTTATATGTCCCAGATTCTGGAGATAAAAAGACAGGAATGAAACCAGTCTGTACCCTCAAAGAACTTACATTCTACTGTGAGGAGCAATATGTACATGGATAAATAAATACAAAATATATATGAAGTAAATACAAATTAATTTTTGGTAGGAGACCATTAATCAGAAAATCAGGGCAATCAGAAAAGGCCTGATACAGGAGATGGCAATTGAGTTTCACCTTAGTTGGAGCTGGGGATTTCAAGAGTCAGAGGTGAGGGTAGGTGGGGACAGTATTACAGGAACATGAGCTTATACAAAGTCAGGAAGGCCAGAGATGGGAAAGTTTTGACTAGAGAATCACATTCATCTCATTCAGCAGTCTTGGGAACACTGCTGAGTTCTCTCAGTAATTGCAGGAGAAGCCTCTGCTGCATTCTGTGGTGTTCACTTTGTTTATGTTTATCATGAACACTGCAATTTGAGATGACCTAGTGTCACAATAAAGGATGTTTCTTATTAGTGTTGGGTGTGTAATGAAACCACTTCCTATGTCATCTTTCCATATAACTGCAACTTCCTTATGTCTACTATCTTCATTTGTAGCAAGAAATCCACAATGATATTTAATTCTTCCAGCATTATGTCAACTCATAAGTCAATGGACATGAATCTGATGTGAAATACCAACAATTAAAGTCATTAAACTTGGGTGTTTAAAATACTCTTTGATGATGTGAGCCAGCACAGCCTTAGTCACAAAGCCCTTTGGGCACAAAGAAGGTGTGCCTGGAGGTAAGCCATGCTATATATGCTATGTAACAGCTTGTGGGGTCATGAACTCTGGTACCTGCCAACCCCCTTGAAGTGATCTGTCCAACTCAAAAGAATATATTACCACTAATGATTAGAGAAATGCAAATTAAAACAACTCTGAGGTACCACCTCACACCAATCAAAAATGACAAATGCTGGAAGGGATGAGGCAAAATAGGTACACTAATGAACTGTTGGTGGAGTTGTGAACTGGTCCTACCATTTTGGAGAAACATTTGGAACTGTATCAAAAGGGCTATAAAAGTGTGCATACTTTTTGACCCAGCAATACTACTAGTAGGTCTGTATTCTAAAGAGATTAAAGAAAAAGGAAAAGTGATGTGGGATGGAATTAAGATGATCATATTGATCATGAGGCATTCCAAAGAATTACAAGACTCAGTGACTCAGTTTCCCAAGTTTTATTGCAATACTGTGAGTGATCACAGGGAGAGCACCATGGAGGTGTCTCTCAAATTGGGAAAGAGAAGAGGGTTATATTTATAGTATGGATAAAGTCTCATTATAATAATCTCCACCTTAGGGAGATACAGGGGAGGACCTATCCTAATTTGGAGTTCCTGGGGTTCCTTGGAGTTCCTTAAGCCAACCCCTGAGGTGGGTACCTTTCTCCGTGGAGGTGTGTTTTGGGGGTTTACATATCATAAGGTTAACTGGGGACAAATGTGGCCTTTTCTGCACGTGCTACCTCAACCTGCCAAGGTCAGAGTGTCCCTGTCTTTTTCATTCTTAGGCCTAGTTTCTGTGTATTAATATTTATCAATTTGGATTTCTATAACCTGTCTCTTTATTTTTTTTTAATTAAACATTTTTTTTCTCTCTCTTTATGTTTTTATTGTGGGTGGTGACTAATGGGGTTAATTAATAGGAGCCAGACCTCCAGGGACCAGTTAACAAGAACCTAGGCTCTGACTTTGATGAGGGCCCAAGTCTTAAGTTATTGATTAATCCCTTTCAGAACTGGGGTCTGAATCCCTCTTAGAGCTCACATCTAAATCAGAGTTTGGGTCTTAGATTTGTCTGTTAACCCCTTTTAGGTACTATGGATAGCTATTATTGATATGTTAACTCTTCTGGCCTCCTCCATCAAAAGAACCTACATGTTAAAAAATATTTATAGCAGCTCTTTTGTAGTGGCAAAGAATTGGAAATTGAGGCAATGGTCATCAATCAGGGGAATGGCTAAATCAGATGTGACATGATTGTGATGAGGTACTATTGTGCTATAAGAAATGACAAGGGGAATAGTTTCATAAAAACATAAGAAGACATATATGAACTGATGCAAAGTGAAGTGAATGGAACTAGGAGGTACAGAGTAACAGCAATATTGTGATGATGATCAAGTGTGAAAGATTTAGCTCCTCTGATCAATTCAATGATCCAAGACAATTCCAAAGGACTCAGGATGAAAAAATGTTATCTGCCTCCAGAGACAGAACTGATGAACTGAGTACAGACTGAAGTATAATTTTTCACTTTCTTTACTTTTCTTCCTTTTTTGTGTGATATGGCTAATATGGAAATGTTTTGCATGATTTCACATGTATAATTAATATCATATTATTTGTCTTCTAAGTGGATGGGGGAAGGGCGAGCAAGCAGGAGAGATTTTGGAACTCAAACTTTTAAAAAAAGAATGTTATAAATGAATAATTTTCTTTTTTCTATTTTTAGTCAAATTAACCAAAAGTTTATCTATTTTATTGTTTTTTCATAGAATCAGTTCTTAGTTTTATTGATTAATTTTATAGTTTTCTTACTGTCAGTTTATTACTCTCTCCTTTAATTTTCAGAATTTCTAATTTGGTATTTAATTGGGGATTTTAAATTTGTTCTTTTTGTAGCTTTTTTAGTTGCATGCCCAATTTATTGATCTCCTCTTTATTTTATTTATACAGGCATTTAGAGTTATGAAATTTCCCCTAAGAACTGTTTTGGCTGCATCCCATAAGTTTTGGTATGTTGTTTTATTATTGTCCTTCTCTTGGATGAAATTATTAATTGTTTCTATGATTTATTATTTGACCCACTCGTTCTTTTTTTTTTTCTTTTTTCTTTTTTTTTGCGGGGCAATGGGGGTTAAGTGACTTGCTCAGCGTCACACAGCTAGTAAGTGTCAAGTGTCTGAGGCCAGATTTGAACCCAGGTCCTCATGAATCCAGGGCTGGTCCTTTATCCACTGTGCTATCTAGTTGCCCCCCCACTCATTCTTTAGGATGAGATTATTTAGTTTCCAATTAATTTTTGGTCTATCCTTCCATGGCGCTTTATTATACATAATTTTTATTGCACCATGATCTGAAAAGGATGCATTTACTATTTCTGCCTTTCTGCATTTGACTCTGAGGTTTTTATACTCTAATACATGGTCAATTTTTGTGTACGTGCCATGAGAAAAAGGTGCATTCTTTTCTATCCCCATTCAGTTTTCTCCAGAGGTCTATCATACTTATTTTTTCTAAAATTCTAATCACCTTCTTAACTTCTTTCTTATTTGTTTTGTGGCAAGATTTATCCAGTTCTGAGAGGGGGAGGATGAGGTCCCCCACTAATATAGTTTTGCTGTCACTTAACTTCTCTAAGAATTTGGATGCTATACTACTAGTGCATATATGTTTTGTATTGATATTTCTTCATTGTCTAAGGTACCTTTTAGCAAGATGTAGTTTCTTTCCTTATCTCATTTAATTAGGTCTGTTTCTGCTTTTGCTTTGTTTGAGATAAGGATTGCTACCCCTACTTTTTTTTAACTTAAGCTCCAGTCTTTTACCTTTACTCTGTGTGTATCTCTCTGCTTCAAATGTGTTTCTTGTAAACAACATATTGTAGGATTCTGTTTTTTAATCCACTCTGCTATCTGCTTCTGTTTTATGGGAGAGTTCATCCCATCCAAATTCACAGTTATGATTATTGTATATTTCCCTGCATCCTATTTCCCCCATTGTTTATATTTTTCTCTTTCCTTTCTCCCATCCTTCCTCACCAGTGTTTTGTTTCTGGCCACCACCTCCCTCAGTCTTCCCTCCCTTCTATCAGCCCCACCTCCCTTTTGCCCTTTCTCCTTTCCCCTCATAGTTTTGCCCTCCCTTCCATCAGTACCCCATCCTTTTCTTTCTCCTTTCCCCTTTTACTTTACTATAGGGTAAGATAAAATTCTAAGCCCAACGAAGTGTGTATGTTATTCCTTCTCTGAGCCAAATGGGATGAAAGTAAGGTCTAAACAAGGCTCACCCCCGCTTCTTTCCCTCTATTGTAATAGGTCTTTTGTGTCTCTTTAGGTGATGTGATTTATCCCCTTCTGCCTTCCCTTTCTTCTTCTCCCAGTATAATCCTTGTTGTTACCCCTTAAGGTTTTTTTTTTTTTAATATCATCACATCAGAATCTACTTAGACCTATACCTTCTGTCTGTGTGTACACTTCCTATCTGCCTCAATAAAGATATAGTTCAAAAAATAAATAAAAATACAGTTCTCAAGAGTTATAAGCATCTTCTTCCTGTGTAGGGATGTAAACATTTTAACCTTATTGAATAACATGTTTTGTTTATTCCCTGTTTTACCTTTTCATACTCCTCTTGAGTCTTGTTTGTGTAGATTGAATTTTTTTGTTCAGTTCTGGGCTTTTCAATAGGAAAGTTTTAAAGTCCCCTGTTTCATGGAATGCCCATCTTTTCCTCCAAAAGATTATGATTAATTTTGCTGGGTAGTACATTCTTGGTTGTAATCCCAGTTCCTTTGCTATCCAAAATGTAATATTCTAAGCCCTCTGATCTTTTAATGTTAAAGCCGCTAGGTCCTCTGTCTTCCTGATTGTTGTTCCTTGATATTTAAATTGTTCCTTTCTGGCTGCTTGCAGTATTTTCTCCTTTACTTGATAATTCTGGAATTTGGTTATAATAATCCTTGAATTTTTCCTTTTGGGTTGATTGTTGGATTCTTTTAATGACTATTTTTTCCTCTGGTTCTGAAACACTGGGGCAGTTCTCCTTGATAATGTCATGAAATATGTTGTCTAGGCTCTTTTTTTTATCATGATCCTCAAGTAGTTCAATTATTGTCCCTCCTGGATCTATTTTCCTGGTTTTTTGTTTTTCTGAAGAGGTATTTTATGTTTTCTTCTAATTTTATATTCTTTCAATTCTGCTTTACTTCTTCCTGTTGTCTCATTGAGTCATTAGCTTTCATCTGCCCAATTCTGATTCTTAAGGAATTATTTTCCCCAGTCAGCTTTTTTTCGTTTGTTTTTTTTGTTTGTTTTTTAATTTGATTATTTATTTATTACAGGGTAATGGGGGTTAAGTGACTTGCCCAGGGTCACACAGCTAGTAAGTGTCAAGTATTTGAGGCCGGATTTGAATTCAGGTACTCCTAAATCCAGGGCCGGTGCTTTATCCACTGCGCCACCTGGATGCCCCCCCAGTCAGCTTTTGTACCTCTTTTTCCATTTGGCCAATTCCATTTTTCTAATGAGTTGTTTTCCTCAGTCAATTTTTGTCCTTCTTTTTCCAAGCTATTGACTTACTCTTGCATAACTCTCATTTCTTTTCCCAATTTTTCTTCTACCTCTCTTATTTGGTTTATAAAATCCTTTTTGAGCTCTTTCAAGAGGGCTTTTTGGTCTTGAGACCAATTCCTCTTCCCCTTTAAGGATTCACATGTAGGTGTTTTGAAATTGTTGTCCTCCTCTGAGTTTATGTTTTGATCCTCCCTGTTACCATAGTAATTTTCTATGGTGAGGGTTCTTTTCTGTTTCTTATTTATATTTTAGCCGCTTTTGTGACTTTAAAAGTTGAGTTCTGCTCCTGGGATATAGTGTATACTGTCCCGAGCTTCTTTTGCTGGGGGCCAAGAGCCCAGTCACTGAGTTTCTGCTCTGAGGTCTCAGCTGCTTGCAGCTTGCTCACTGCACTGGAGTGGCCCAGCCTAGTTAGGATTGTTGTATAGCAGATACCCCAGCTGGCAGATTGCTTTTTGTGTTGTGGCTTGGAGCTTCACAACTGGTCTGCTGTGCCACTAGCTTGCTGAGCCAAGACAGAGGGTCCTTAGCTGCTGATTTGTGCTGTGACTAAGCCTTTTGCTGGCTTACCCAGACACCCTCTGCAATGAGCTGTGCTCACCTGTTACCTGGATGAAACAGACCTTTCCTGAAGATCTTCTAGGTTATCTTAAGTCAGAAGATTGTTTCATTCAGGTTTTATAGCTTTAGAATTTATTGAGAAGCTTAAATTATGTTTTTTTGTTGTTTTTGCAGGGCAGTGAGGGTTAAGTGACTTGCCCAGGGTCACACAACTACTAAATGTCTGAGGACCGATTTGAACTCAGGTCCTCCTGAATCTGGGGCCAGTGCTTTATCCACTGTGCCACCTAGCTGCCCCTAAGAAGCTTAATTTAACATTGTTTCTGAGGGAAATTTGGGAGAGGTCAGGCAGCTTCCTGGTTTCACTCTGCCATATTGGCTCTGTCTCCAGAACCAAAAAAAATTTTTAAAGGAGACTATATTACCCAAGTGACCTATGGACCTCAACCAAAGGTACTCTGTACATCTTGGCAGGTGCTAAAAGTGGATAGAGTAAAGGAGAGAAATAGAGTTGCTATCCTACATCCCTTCAGTCTCATCACATCTCCAGGCTACCAGGACTCTTGGTGAAGAATATGTATGTCATTGTGATTGAACTATTAAAAAAAAAAAAACTTAGTTTCCCCAATCAGTACTAATTTCTTGTCACGCCATTGTGCCTTACCTGTTGGATAAGGCCTTAGTGTGAATCTAGAGCATGAGCTGCAAGTATAGGTTAAAAACACTAAGTGCTTTTAATAACTAATTTTTTTTAATAACAGGAGGCAGCAAGGATATGGAAAGAGTAATGGCACCGGGAAGCCTCTGGATTAAAATCTCACTTCTGACCCTTATTATGTGTGTGAGTTCGGTCAGATCACTTAACCTCTTCTATAATGTGAGGGAATTGAACTAGATGCCCTATGATTGTTTAAGGGGCTAAAATTCTAGCTATACTGTCTAAAATATCTAATGAGTGGTCACCAATAAATTATATGCTTTAGCAAGAGTTTAGACTTTTAAGCATTTATTAAGGAGAATAAGAATTTGGTGAAGAGAGAGAGAAAGGCCTAGATTCATCTATCTATCCAAGGGAGAGCACATTTCTAGCTCCACTCTCCACCCGAGTCCTGACGAAAGAGAGTGAGAGAGCCGGCCTCTCCCGCTCTTCCTCCCACAAGCAAACATCACTTCCTGACACCAAAGAAAAGCCACGTGGCTTGCCCTCAGACGCCTTCTCCTCATGGCGGAGCTTTCCTACAGTAATTCTCCAGCAGGTGACATCATTCCAATTGTTACAATTGTATATATGGGAAGGGCTTGGCAAGTTTTGGAAGGCTTAGTGCTAGGAACCTGAGACAGTTTAATGGTGGGTTCACAGAGGAGTGAGCATGCTAGACTTGGTATATTTCTTTTTTTTTTTTTTTGCAGGGCAATGAGGGTTAAGTGACTTGCCCAAGGTCACACAGCTAGTAAGTGTCAAGTGTCTGAGGCCGGATTTGAACTCAGGTACTCCTGAATCCAGGGCCGGTGCTTTACCACTTCACCATCTAGCTGCCCCCGGTATATTCCTTAACACAAAGCATCACCTAGCTCTTTCAACTCCACCATTACAAGCATCACTTATTTCTCTAAATGAACTATTTACTCAAAGATGACCATAACATTTGTTCAAATCACAGGTTCCTTGCTGCTGCTGTTGCTTTCAATTATGGTACAGATTTATGTCTTCAACCAGAGGCAGCAGGCAGGAAAGGAATGGCAACTATTCCCCAACTTCTCCTACAAGGTAGAAGAGAAATCTATTTCTAAGAGTTCACTATGTACTTTGTGCTCACAGGAGCATAGGCATTTTATGGCCATACCCTGTGACCACATATTCTCCTTGGAGCATATTACAGAGTGGTGTAACATCAAGACAGAATGTTCCATCTGCTGATGATCAGTTGGACAAGTTTATCTGGTTTAGGACAGGGTCAAGTACATGGAAGGGATTCAGTAAACCTTTATTTATACTGATGATCTTCATGAGATCTACATAGTTCTGATAGGCTGTCCTTTTGTCCAGATAGAAGCAGAAAGTTTCCTACCATTAGTGACTTTCTATCAAATGAAGCAAAATGAGAACACTATTCCAAAGGCTCTTACTGAATGTGTAAATCAGAGGAAAAAAAAAATACAGTAAGGAATGTGTTATTCTTTAAATATATGCATATGGTTGTTTCTAGCTATATTGAGAAATCTCTCTACTGAGAACTAAATAAGGTGAAGAGATGAGTTCTGCACTGTATGGGAGAAGTAATTACTAAGATATAGGCCATCAATAGAAAATATAGTGTTTCTAGTCTTGTGATTATTCAAATGTGTTTTTCCTATGTCATGGAAATACAGTATTTATGATCATTAACTACGTAACTCATAGAATCACTGAGTTGTAAGGAATGTTGGATAGTTTCTGAGTCCAATTCTTACCTAAAGCATGAATTTTTGACAAATGATCATCTAGCCTTTGCTCCAAAATCTCACTTACCAGAGAATAAGGAGACAGCATGATGAAGAAAAGAAGCTAAGTTGAGTCAGAGAACCTGGGCTTCTATCCCAGGTCTTCCATTGATTACTTCTATAGGGTATCCCAAGAGTCTTAGTGCAGTTTTAAGCTAAAGCACCTTTAGACAAGCAACAATTACCTTTATGTTTATGGATATTTTAAAAAGTATGTGTTTGGTGATGTGGGTCATCACAACTTGAGTCACCAGACTAGCTTTGGGCACTGAGGAGACATTCCTGGGACTAAGCCATACTGTGGGTTCATGGGTAGCTTGCATGGCTATTAAAGCTTAAAGCTGAGCTAAGACTTTTGGAATACTCTGTAAGACTTGCATAAGTCACCTAACCTCTTTGAGCTTCAGTTTCCTCATGTGTAAAGTGAGGGTATTAGACTAGATGAAATCTGAGGTATTTTTTAGGCTTTTAGCTCTAAATCTATGATTCTTTTTTTTTTTTTAAATGAGGCAAGTGACTTGCCCAGGGTCACACAGGTAGTAAGTGTTAAGTGTCTGAGGCCGGATTTGAACTCAGGTACTCCTGACTCCAGGGCCGGTGCTCTATCCACTGCACCATCTAGCTGCCCCTAAATCTATGATTCTATGAACGAACTACCTTATGAGGTAGTTCATTACATTTTGGGACAGTTCTAATTGTTAGAAATTTCTTGTGTATGGTTTATTACTTTAAAAGATCTATAACACACACACACACACACACACACACACAATAACGATCTATGACATCATCATGTTGGTGCTACCTTCATCTTTGTGGATTGAAATCTCTCTATAACTTGGCACACAGTTTCAAGAGTTATCATAGCTAGGAAAAAATTCATTACCTGATGGCCATCTATCCAATGAGGAGCCTTTCTGAACTTTCTAGGCTTAATCAGACACACAACATGTATTTTAAGCTTTTCCAGCTTGACAAGAACTGCGGGAGCCTTTGAGATCCCAGAATCTAATTGTTATTCATTGATTAGTTCAACCAACAAAAAATGTATTTAGAAAGCATTGTATTCAGAGCCATGTGCTATGGGTTGTAGGAAGTACAAAATTAAGATAAAAGAGAGTTCCTGTTGTCACAGAACTTATAGCCTAGCACAAGGATAAGCCACAGATAGCTGTAATATATAACATTATATAAATACATTAGAAATTATTAAGATAAAGCACCATTTGATGGATCAGGCAGGGAGTAGGGGCAGTTGTTACAATTAAGGGAGATCAGGGAAGGCTTCACAGAGGAAACAGCATCTGAGTTGGTTTTTAAAAGATGCAAAGGATTGGAAGGGCAAATAAAGAGAGAATTGATATCCTGACCATAGGAAACATCATGAGCACAGACATGGAAATGGGGGAAAAATAGAGAAGCTGGAGGATATTAGTATGTGATAGAGTGTGAAAAACATGGAGGCACAATATGGAAAAAGCTTAAATGACAAGCAGAGATTTTGAATTACTATTAGGCAATAGTAAGACACTGAATAATTTTTTCAATAACTTTTTGTTTGTTTTTTTGCAGGGCAATGAGGGTTAAGTGACTTGCCCAGGGTCACACAACTAGTAAGTGTCAAGTGTCTGAGGCCAGATTTGAATTCAGGTCCTCCTGAATCCAGGGCTGGTGCTTTATCCACTGTACCACCTAGCTGCCCCCTGAATAATTTTTTTTTAAATAAAGTATTTTATTTATTTATTTTTTCTGTTACATGTAAAGATAGTTCTCAACTTTTGTTTATACAAGCTTTCCAACTTCAGATTTTTCTCCCTCCTTCCCCTCCCTAGCTCCCCTAAACAGCAGGTAATCTGATATAGGTTTTATATATTTATATACAATAACATTAACATTTCTGCATTAGTCATGTTATAAGAGAAAAATCAGAGCAATGAGGAAAAACCTCAAAATAGAAAAACAACAGCACCAAAAACAAAAGAACTAGTATGGTTCTGAATAGTTTTTTGGTTTGTTTTGGTGAGGCAATTGGGGTTAAGTGACTTGCCCAGGGTCACACAGCTAGTAAGTGTTAAGTGTCTGAGGCCAGATTTGAACTCAGGTCCTCCTGAATCCAGGGCCGGTGCTCTATTGACTGTGCCACCTAGCTGCCCCCTGAATAATTTTTTTAAACAAAATATTGATATGGTCAGACATGTGCCTTTTACATAGGAAGTGCTTGATGAATGTTTATTGAATTGGATGAATCTATAAAAAATATTTTTTTTAGTAATATAAAATATAGATTAGAGTGAGACAGGGGCAGGAGGAAGACTTCTCAGGAGATTATCTCAGCAATGTAAGTGGGCAGAAATGGGGATTTGTGCTCGAATAGTAGCAGTGGGAATAGAAAGAAAAGGATGCTGAAATGAAATCAATAGGACTTGGTAGCTAAGTGAATATGAGAGGTGAGGGAAATGAAAAAGTAAAATGGGATACTTGGAGAATGGTATTACCATAGATGGAAATAATGAAGTAAAAGGAGGACTAGGTTTGGGGGAACTGGTAATTAACTAGGTTTGGTCATGTTAAGTCAGAGATGCTGGTGAGGCATCCAAATGGATAAGTTCTACAAGCAGTTGGAAATTCAGGTCTAAAGTCTTTGAAAGAAATCACATTTGGAAATAGTGAATTTGGTGTCTTTGGTATGTTGAAATATCATCTGAAGTCATGGGCTAAAGGAGAGAGTTGAAAGAAGAGAAAAGGGCCAAGACTACAACCTTGGAGAATATACACAGCAGAGTAAGGAAGAGGATGAGGAATGAACAGAGTCAAAGAAGGAACAGTTTGAGAAATCAGAGAATTAAGATAAGAAAAGTGTCTCTGAAGCCAAGGGAAAGAGAATGTCCAGTAGGAGGGAAAGGATTGGTTTTGTCAAAAAGCTACAGGAATTTGAGGTAAGAGGATGAGGATGAGAACTGAATAAAGGTCATTGGATTTGGCAATTAGGAAATCACAGGCAACTTTAGAGAGAGTAGGTTTTTTTTTAATAGCTTATTGGTATCTTTTTTTTTTTTAAACAGTGGCAGCTAGGTGGCACAGTGGATAAAGTACCGGCCCTGGATTCAGGAAGACCTGAGTTCAAAACCGGTCTCAGGCACTTGACACTTACTAGCTATATGACCCCGGGGCAAGTCACTTAACCCTCATTGGCCCCCCACACACACACACAAAAAATCAATCAATGGGGGAGGGAGGGCAGCTAGGTGGTACAGTGGATAAAGCACCAGCCCTGGGTTCAGGAGGATCTGAGTTCAAATTCAGCCTCAGACACTTGACACTTACTAGCTGTGTGACCCTGGGCAAGTCACTTAACCCTCATTGCCCTGCCCCCCCCCAAATATATTTTAAAAAATTATATATATTAAAATCAATCAACCAACAATCCATTTTATAATCATATTTGCTGGGAATACAAAGACCAAATGAATCAGTTCCTGCTCCCAGGAAGCTTACATTATACTGGAGAAGACAGCATGCATATAAAGAAATATAGACAAATACACATATGCAAAAGGTTCACATATATAGTTATTTATATCACTTTCATTCCTGAATATGTCTTTTCTCTTTTTAGAAAGAGAGGGGAAAACAGTTCAGCAAAATTCCCTAGCACATCAATTGTGCCTGACAGTATATGCAATATTCCACATCTATAGCCTGCCACCAGTGAAGGGAGTGAGGCCATTTCCTAAATTCTTTCCCAGGGTCAAGCTCCCTGGGTCATCATAATTACAATGTTGATCTTTGGTTTTGCTGTTGCTTTTAGAGAGAGTAGTTTCAGCAGACTGAACAAGGCAGAAACATGGTTCAGAATGGATTGGGAAGTGAGGTAGTGCAATGATTATTTTTCAGTTGGAAAGATCAGGTATAGACAACTTTCCCAAAGAAAGGTTCAGGAGAATAAAGAAATTGGACACTAACTAGCTTAATGGGGGGTTAAAAGAGTCAAGGAAAGGCTTTGTTACAATTGAGAAGATCTGACCATGATAGAAAGTTCTTTCCTACACTGAATTGGAATTTATCTTTCTCTACTATCCACTGCTCTGAATTCTGCTTTTTCTTTTTTTTTAAAGTGAGGCAATTGGGGTTAAGTGACTTGCCCAGGGTCACACAGCTAGTAAGTGTTAAGTGTCTGAGGCCGGATTTGAACTCAGGTACTCCTGACTCCAGGGCCGGTGCTCTATCCACTGTGCCATCTAGCTGCCCCCCGAATTCTGCCTTTTTAGACAAAACAGAATAATTCTTATATTTCTCCTACATGCTAACCCTTCAAATATTTAAGGATAAGATAATGTTCTCCTTAAATCCTAGAATCATAGTATTTTCTCTGTAGGCTAGCCATTACAAATTCCTCCAAGTGGTCTTTACGGTAATGGCATGGTTTTCAGGGTGTCCTTCCAAATGTTTTCCTTTCCATCCACTCATATTATTTAGATATCATAATGCATAACTCTCCCCCAATTTAATACTTCTTTTTCTTCCATATGGCATATACATAAGTATATTGGAATAGACTGCTTTGGAAGGGAGCAACTTCCTCCTCATTGGAGGTATGCTAGCTGAGACTGGATGACCATAATTTTCCCCTCCTTGTAACAAACATATGTAGTCACATAAATTTCTGCATTTGCCATGTCCAAATGAAAAAAGAATATGCGTGAATATGCAACATACATGCCCATATATATTTATATATACATATACATATACATATACACATACACATATACACACACACATATATTATAGATATTTGTCTCATTCTATACTCTGATTCTTTCACATCTCTATGAAGAGGTGTGAGTAATGTTTCACCATTAGTCTTCTGGAATTGTGGTTGATCATTACACTGACCCACTCAGTTTGATCCCACTGAGGCTTCGGTTTCTTCATTTGTAAAATGAGTGGTTTGACCTAAATGACATCTAAGGTCTCTTTAAGCTCTAAATCTTCATCCTGTGGTCCTTGATTATGTTTCAATAGATCTGTGATGTCAATGTGGGTACTCTCATTAAAGGATGGCAGCCTGTCTATGATTGTCTATCCTATTCTACTCTTCTTTTTTTGGGGGGGGGGCAATTGGGATTAAGTGACTTGCCCAGGGTCACACAGCTAGTAAGTGTTAAGTGTCTGAGGTCAGATTTGAACTCAGGTCCTCCCAAATCCAGGGCTGGTGCTCTATCCACTGTGCCACCTAGCTGCCCCCTCCTATTCTACTCTTTTTAACATCCTCCTATAAACCTACCATAGTAGGTCTTCCCAATATGCTTGTGGTATTCCTCACACTTCCTTTGAAATATTTTTTATTACAAATTTGATAAATATCGACAAAAATGAACATTTCTATTCCAAAGAAAAGTATAAATCCTCACCTCAGTTTCTATTATATACTGTTTTTAAAAAGTACATATTAAATTTAATAGAGCAGTATCAACCCTGCCCTGTTTTCTGTGCCCCCTTCTGTTCTATTACTGTTTTAATGTTTCATTTACACTCCTTTCTTCATTTTTTGCCATCACTATCACTGCCCCAACTCCCTCTCTAAGACTTTCCTCCCCCCAAAAATAAATGCCTTCACTTGTAACAAATAAGTATTGTCAAGTAAAAACATTCTTCCCACCCCCCTGCAAAAATAAACAAAATACATCAAAGACTGCTTCATGAATTTGTATGTCAACCTTGAACATGAGTCATACTAATCTCTTTATTATTCCAATTTTAGCGAATGTGCTGCTGAAGTAAGCACTTCCTTGCACTTTTGTGACATTGGAACATGTGTACTGTCCTTCAGTTTTCCTTTGCTCTTCCTATGTGATTGGCCCATCTTTCTTTTTCTAATGATACATTTCTCTGATGACATTTGCTACACAATTTCTACTGTATAAGTCCTCCTTCATAATGTGTTGCCACTTATATCTTGTCCACAAACCAGGCATCTCTCCTCTGTTCTTTGGGTGATCCTTAACCTCAATTGTTTGGAGACCATAGTATTTCTTTTTTTTTTTTGGTGAGGCAATTGGGGTTAAGTGACTTGCCCAGGGTCACACAGCTAGTAAGTGTTAAGTTTCTGAGGCTGGATTTGGACTCAGGTCCTCCTGAATCCAGGGCCAGTGCTTTATCCGCTGTGCCACCTAGCTGCCCCTGGAGACCATACATAGTATTTCATGAGTCACAGTCGTGCAACATTACTGGAAAACTATTGGTGTCAAAAAGATGGGCTTTTGTTTTGTGAACAAGCTTGGGATCACTAAATGAACTGTGCAGTTTTCCAAAGGTGTTCCAGCCCTCCCTCCTCCTCTTGTTCAGTGTGATTTGTAGTAGCTTTCCAGAATTTATCTACTAATAAGTGGATGAGCTCTATGGTTTCTCCATCCAATTGTATGTCATATTTGATTATGTTTTGTCACATGGTGCTGGAACCATTGATTTGATTTTAAAATAAATTTTACTATATTGCTTTTCATTTGTGTGTTCCCTGAAATTCTTCTTTCAAACAGCTTTGTAATTTGCAAAGATAAGAATTAGCTTTATAGCTAGTAAACTCCTAAACTGTACAGACCAGTGAGATAGGTATTCTAATAAAATGGGGAGGGGGGAAGGGAATGGGAGTCTTAGATTTAGACTCAATCTAGACCTGAGTTTGAAACTCAGTTCTACTACTTATTGGCTGGATAACTTTTCAGGGTGATATTGGGGAAAGTGAGGTATGCTTTGGATTAGGGGTTGGGGTTCTTAGGAATTCCTCTTTAAAGAATTACACCCTCTTGCACACAAAACTTAGTTACAATAAGGTGATAGTTTATTTAGGAGCAAGGGAAGGGAAGGGTGGGGGGGAGGGAAACCATGAAAGAAATCCTTGGACTTTCATGGGGAGATAGGCACAAAGCACATGGCTCAGAGGTACCAAATCTCCTCGAACAGGAGACTGGAAGGTACTTTTATAGAGGACTGATGGGGGTGGACCATCTGCCCGTGAAAAGTTCCTTTAGTGAGGGAGGACCATCCCCCACTGGTGGTAGCTGGGGGAATTGGGTGAGGAGTGGAGGACCATCCCCCACTGGTAGTGACTGGAGGAATTGGGTGAGGGGTGGCTACGGATCCCTCTTCAGAACACAAAGGCCGCAACCACACCCAAATTTATCTCCCCAGGGTAAGGGAGACCAGAATGAAAGGTAGGAATCCGAAGCTAGCTCAGTCTGATTTGGTTCAGTTTATCTCTCTAGGCATTATCTGTCCTCTGGTTTAGTTTCTCAAGGAGAAGGTTCCTTTATGTGCCCCAGAGAACTTCTGGGGTGCTCTGCACCCCATGACAAGGGGAAGGAAAGGGAACAAGTGTCTACTTATTAAGTGTCTACTATATTTCTGGGCAGTATACTAAGTGCTTTACAAAGATTATTTCATTTGATTCTCCCAATAACCCTGTGAAGGAGGTGATATTGTTATCCCTATGTTATAGTTGAGGAAACTGAAGCAGACAGAGGTTAAGTGACTTGCCCAGGATTATACACCTAGTAAGTATCTGAAGCTGGATTTGAACTCAGGTCTTCCTAATTCAAGAGCCACTCTATCCATTAGCTGTCTTAGATGTCACTTGAACTGCCTAAACTTCAGTATCCTCATCTGTAAAATAGAGATTATACTATCATTCTCATAGGACTCTTTTTTGGGGGGTGGGGCAATGAGGGTTAAGTGACTTGCCCAGGGTCACACAGCTAGTAAGTGTCAAATATCTGAGGCCACATTTGAACTCAGATCCTCCTGAATCCAGGGCAGTGCTCTATCCACTGCATCACCTAGCTGCCCCCTCACAGGACTCTTGTAAGTGGAGTTCTTTGGAAACATAAAATACTATAAAATATGACTTTGAATCATTGTTATTCATATTTTGTTAGTTCTCTGTGTCTCTTCTGACCCCCCAGATTCTATGACTCTTTTAGTTTATATGGCAACAAGACTAGTACCATGGCTAACTGTTTAATAAATGCTGTTTGATGATGGTAAAATTGTATTTT
The DNA here is from genome assembly GCF_019393635.1 of Dromiciops gliroides. NCBI lineage: Eukaryota > Metazoa > Chordata > Mammalia > Microbiotheria > Microbiotheriidae > Dromiciops > Dromiciops gliroides. Next base: position 146,380,808 of record NC_057865.1, read on the forward strand.
TATTGAAGAAATTCAAGACACTTTACAAATATTGCATCATTAATACTGGGTCACAAGTATTATCCTCCCTTAATTTATAGAAATGTATAAACATTTTGGTCAGAAGAATAAAGAGAGACCAGTTTTACATACAAAAGACATGCTCAGGCTCTGTCTCTCTAGTATCCTTTATAACATGCCATGTTTTAATGAATGTTATGGCTAGTTAACCTTGAGGTAAGGATACATTTATAAAATTTCTCTGAACAATGAAATAGTTGATGTACTTTTGAAAACTTCATTGTAGCCAGTTTTGAAGGCAGGCTGGTATAATGGATTTACAGTTACAGATACTAGGCTTGAATACTAATCCTGCTAGTTTACTTGTGTTACCTTAAGCAAGGCCCTCTCTGGGGCTGTTTTCTCTATCTACAGATGCCTGGACCTTCTGCCCTTACTATCCGCCCTAAAACTGAACCCTTATACCTTCAGGGCCTTCCTACCCACATTGTTGCTGAACACTTAATGTGTATTGTCTTTCCCATATTGGAACTGAACTCTCTTATATATGATGTGTTTCTGAATTAGAGCATGGGGTCCTTTAGGGCTGTTAACTTTTTCTGCTTCTATCTAGAGAGTGATTGGCACATGGTAGATAGAGAACCTGGCCTGGATTCAGGAATCTTGCTGAGTTCAAATCAACCTTCAGATACTTAGCAGCTGTGTGACCCTAGGCAAGTCACTTAACACTGTTAGCCTTAGTTTCTTCATTTGTAAAAAGAGCTGAAGGAAATGGCAAAACACTCCAGTATCTCTGTCCAAAAAACCCCAAATTCAGTCATGCATAGTCAGACATGACTGAAAAAAACAATTCAATAAGCAACAACAAAAGCATTTAATAAAATGCTTCATTCATTCATCTGTGAAAGAAGGAGATTGGATTATGATTACTGTGAACTCCTGGAAAGCAGGGATTATCTTTTGCTTTTCTATGTACTCTAATGCTTAGCACAGTACCTGCCACATAATAGGTCTTGATAAATGTTGACTTCCAGTTCTAAAATGTGATTTGAATGAACAAGATAATAACATTGCCCTTTTATTTACTTGACATGTTTTTTGCTTTAACTCTTAACTTTTCATTTATAGGTGGGATACCTTCTGCTGGTTTTCTACTTTTTTTTTTTTGCAGGGCAATGCAGGTTAAATGACTTGCCCAAGGTCACACAGCTAGTAAGTGTCAAGTGTCTGAAGTCAAATTTGAACTCAGGTCCTCCTGAATGCAGGGCCGGTGCTTTATCCACTGTGCCACCTAGCTGCCCCCTGCTGGTTTTCAATAAATATGCCAGGGCCATACTTATTTTTTGTTTTGTTTTTAAGGCAACATTTAAGGAACTTAGCACATCTCTACAAACTTTTGGTATAGTATTATGAGATATTATTAAAACATGGTTGTTAATTGATGCTCAAATTTGTTTAAAATAGGGATCTTTTGGGGGGCAGTTGGAAGGGCATTTCAAAAAGATAATTAGCCTCCTTTTTCTCTCTTTTTTTCTAAACTAATACCTTCCATTAAAAACTCAAATATTTTGAGGAGATTGCTCCTATACTGAAGATGAACTTACATCTATAATACAAAAGCCTCACAAGATAATATGCTCTTTTATTCCTCACAAAAGAAATCAACATTTCCATATTTACTGATGAGGAAACATGATCAGTGAGGTTATATATCATTTGTGTTCATAGTTTTGGGAGCTGAAAAAATATCATGGCACAGATGGGGTTAAAATATAAGTAAAATAATCACATTTGGAAGTGATCTTGGAAAGCATAGGATAGGCCATAAAAGCCACCTTGTCCAAGACTTTCATTTCACAGATGAAGACAAGGTGGCCCAGAGAGGTACAGTGACTTTTCCAAGGCCACACAGGTCAAGAGAAGAACCTAGATTCGAACCTAGATCGTCACCAGATTCGGCATCTTGTGCTCTTTCAACCTACAGTAACACCATTCGGCCTTTTCGATACTTCAAGTTAAGCCTTTGAGGAGATTTAGGGGAAAAAAAGTTGTTTCACGCCTAAGCGCCTTGGCTTGGCCTTGAAAAGGCTATCAAAAGTGTACCTATATTATACCAAGAGTGTAGACGGTTGTGTTGAGTTCCCCCGATGAAATACCGCTTTGTAAATACAGATACAAGAAAAAAGGAGCAGAAGAAGGTCCTGGGTCCGAGAGAAGAAGGATCAAACACGACCCGAACAGAAGGATAGAAGGAGGGACCATCTTGGGGACTAAATGATGAAAAGATGGAGGAGAAGGGGAAAAGGGGGCATGAGTGGGAAGAAAAGAGGTCGTCTGAACTGGAGCCTGGTCGGAAGGAGACAAAATGGTGCTAGACCAAATGAAGTCTCCTCGGGTGAGCGAGAAAAGGGGAGAAAAGGGGGAGCGACCTTTACCGGGACTTTGGAGGGATGGGGGGTGGTCGGGAGGGCAGGAGCCGGACTCTCACAAGGTGAGTGAGTCCTAGGATGGGGGCTGGGAGGGGGCGGGGCGGAGGCAGCGACGCGGGGCCGAGTGGGGGCGGGGGGAAGGGAGGGGCGACGGACCGAGGGAGGACCGCGGGGCTGAGCCATTGGGGGAGGAGGCCAAAGCCGGGAGAGGGGCGGGGCGGGTCCCGCAGCGCTCGAGGTGGGGGCCGGGGTCGGAAGATGATGCTTCGGTGCCGGACTCGGTTGAAGAGCTCCGCAGTAGGGTGAGGGAATAGAGAGGGAGGGTATGAGGGGCTGACAGAACCAAAGCGCGCCGCTGAGGCCCCAAGGCCGGACCGGGGGCGGGGTCAGGGGCGGGGCCTGCGCCGGGCCCCCGCGGGGAGCGGCGGCCGGTGGCGCAGGCGCGGTTCCCGCCTCCTCCTGGACTGGCGGAGCGAGTGGAGGAGGCTGCAGCCCCCGGCTCCGGCTCCAGCTCCGGCTTCGGCTCCGGCTCCCCGTCACCGCCCCTTCCCCGAGCGGGATGAGCTCCCGGAAAGGTGTGTGTACGCTCTCGGCTCTCTGTCCTCCCCGCCGCCCCGTCCCCCTGAGGCCACAACGTCCCCAACCGTTAATGTGTCTCTCTCTTCCCTCCCCCCCCCCCCAACAGTGCTGGCCATTCAGGCCCGAAAGCGGAGGCCGAAGAGAGAGAAACATCTGAAAAAGTGAGTCCAGACTCCCCAACGCCGCTCCGCCTCCATCCCCATGGCCCCTCCCGATCGGGGAGGCTCGGGGGGCGCCGGGTTCCCGCGGAGGAAAGTTGCCGGGACCCCCCTGGGGGCGGGGCAGGGGGCGGGGCGGGCCTCGTCGGGCGCTCCCCCTTGGGATGCTTTGTACCCCTCCTTTCCGCGGGCTGCGCCCCTCTCGCGGGACGCTCCCCCCTCCCACCGGACGCTCCCCCCTTCCCACGCAACACCCCCTCCCCTGGGGCCCGGGTTGGGGCTGCGCGGCCCCGGGAAAGGCGGGCGAGGCTTCGGCTCCCGGCGGCCGGTCGCTGTCCCGGGGCTGGGGGGAGGGGTGGGTGCGTGCCTCCCGCCGCCGCCGCCGCCTTTGGCTCAGACCGCGGCTCTGCATCCTCGCCCAGACCTCTGCCTTCTTGGGTGGGGGAGGGAGGGCGACCGGCTGGGTGTTTGAATGAATCTCTCAGACTGGCGCGTGCCCTTTCTTCCTTTTTGTTTTTTTTAAACACCCCTCCCTTATTTCCTATTTTATCTTCGTGCGTCTCGAACGCATTTTCCGCTCCGCACGGAGATATAAGTTTGTAGATGCAGGTGTAGAAGATGTACTTGCATTCATTCATTCACCAATCAACCAGTCTTCCTTTTCTCCCGGTGTTGGGCGCCCACCCCGGGGATTACTTAGGAGAGGCGAGGAAAACCCCGATTTTTCACTTGTTTCTGCCAATCACTAACTACCCTTCTTAATCGCTCCCATGTCCCCAACTAGATAGTATTGGTATTTATACCACTGCGTCGAAAATCGGCGTTTGTTCTGCGAAAAGTGGATTGATTTGCTTTGGATATCCCTTTATCCATCTGCTGTATGTTGGATTTTTACAATTTCTGTATTTTGGAGTCGTCCCCCCCTCCCCCTCCCCCCCGAAACTTTATTGTGGGGTCATGAGCTTCCTGTGTGTGTTAGCTGCACTTTGGCTGCAGGATGTTTTCCTGGGATGGCTTTTGCTTTGAAGAAGCCTTCCAGTAGGTGGGCGTATAATTTATGGTGAAAGAGATTGGCATTTGATTAAGCTCCAACCATTCATTGCCTTAGAAAGTATGATGACTGGTGTTATCATGTTTAAAACGTGCATTCCACCAAGCTGCCACCCCCACTACATCTAAGATTAATACAAACATACAATTTAAATGGACCAGAATTAAACCAGTGGCTAGAGATTCATATTTGGTGGTGTAGCAGAACGGTTCAGCTATGTTTTCTGTCCTGCAATGTCTTGAGGCACTTGCAGTCCTGGAGTCAGGGAAGATTTTTGATTGAACAGCGTTCGATATTTTTTCCTTTTATGTGTCTAAGTAATCCTTTTCAAGCAAAAATATTTTCATGAATGCGTGCGTGGCAATATAGGGGTGTCATATGGTAAATGTTTAAGAATATATTTAGATGAAATTATGAAATGTCTAGTTTAAGTTAGGACTTTTTGGGGGGAGGCACCCTACAACACACCCAAGGTTTTTCTTTATCATGCTTCTTCGAAGAGTCTAATATACCTATTGGTGACATCTGTGAAAGCTCATTAAATCATTATTAATGAATGAAGTGGTATAATATGACTGAAATTCATTCACAAATGAATCCTGAGTTCAGCAAGTATGTCAAGAATTACACAACTTATATGTCAAGTGGTGGGATATTTTTTAAAAAATGAAAAAAACTAGACCAAAAATATTCTGAAATTTGAAGGACAGCAAATGTAAAAATTAGTGTTTGGCCTTGTGTAGGTCAGAACTGAATGGATTTAATTTATGTAACTTGTATTTATAATTGGGAACACAAGGTGGATTTTGTCCTGCTTCTTACACAAATCACTTAATCTTTCAAAGATTCAGGTTACTGTCTAAGATTTTAATTTTCAGATATATTACTCATCTGCACTAGTGGAGAGAATAGACATACTGGGAGTTTCATATACTGATGAAATAATAAGTTGAATTAAAACAACAACAACCAATATTCAATTGGATGTGCTTTTTTTATTGCTCCTGAGTTGAAAACTTAAATTTTTGGGCTTACTTTAATTGAGGAATAGGGCATGACTCAAAGATAAGGAATGGATTTAAAAATCTTGAGGATAAATCCAATTTGATCACTAAATTGCCAGATTGTTTCTTTAGTCTTTTTTGAGGTAGTTTGGAAAGAAGACAAGATTGGAAGTTGAAGGAACGAGTTCAAATATCATCTTTGCTGTTCACTGCCTCTATGGTTTTGGAAAATTTGCTTTACCTCCTTGGGCCTCTGATTTCTCATCTGTAAAATGAGGGGTTGGACCAGTTGACCTCTAAGGTCTCTTCTTATTTTGTTTTATTTTCCTTATTTTTTTTTAATAAAGTATTTTATTTTTTTCCTGTTACATGTAAAGATACTTCTCAACTTTTGTTTACACAAGCTTTCCAATTTCAGATTTTTCTCCCTCCCTCCCCTCCCTCCCCCTTCCCCTAGACAGCAGGTAATCTGATATAGGTTATATATATATATCTTCTTATTTTAAATCTTATTTATGGGGGCAGCTAGGTGGCTCGGTGGATAAAGCAACAGCCCTGGATTCAGGAGGACCTGAGTTCAAATCCAGCTTCAGACACTTGACCCATACTAGCTGTGTGACCCTGGGCAAGTCATTTAACCCACATTGCCCCACAAACAAACAAATAAATCTTATTTATGTTGAAAAAAAGTCATTTGGGGTTGGAAAATACTAATTTGGGGGTTATGTCATATAAATATTTGTAAATCCTCATTAGATTATGTAATATGCATATTCTGATCTCATGAGTAGAAATACATAGGCTTTAGTAATCTCTAGAGCAGGGATTCTTAACAAGGTCTGTGAATTAAAAAAAATACATTTTGATAAGTTTTTCAATATAATAGGTCACCTTTGTAATCCTATGTATTTTATCTTATGCATTTAAAAAACTTTTGAGAAGGCGTTCATAGTTTTCACCAGACTGCCAAAACTATTCATGACATAAAAAAATGATTACAAAGCTCTGTGACAGAACTATTTCCTTTTCTGTTATTGTTGAAGGTGATATGTATAGTTTATGTATAGTTTGCATCAGTTGTGTTCAGGAAATTATTAGTATTTGCCAAAAATATATCCCCTTTATATTATTCAGTGTGCTTATGCTTGATTCTGGGCTTCTGGTAGAATACTAAGCTTTTTGAGGGCAAGTAATATTTTTTAAAAGTATATTTGAATTGAACTAAAATTATTTTAAAAACTGATCATTAAAAAGTCCTTTAATAGCTAGGTAATGAAATTAAAAAATTTAGTTGGTTAAAAAAGCTAATTTCGGGGCAGCTAGGTGGCACAGTGGATAGAGTATCAGCCCAGGAGTCAGGAGTATCTGAGTTCAAATCCAGCCTCAGACACTTAACACTTACTAGCTTTGTGACCCTGGGCAAGTCACTTAACCCTAATTGCCTCACCCCCCCCCCCCAAAAAAAAGCTAATTTCTTGCTCTTTGTTTTCTAATTCAAAGTATATTTTAAAAAATAAACCTAAAATTCTTACAGACTGAAACCAAGTTATTGGGCATACTTTTGCAGGCCCCTTTTGCAGGAGTCAATTTCTGCATGTGGCTGTTAACACAAACTGTATCATATTTTGCAAAAAATGACAATGTAGGGGGCAGCTAGATGGTGCAGTGGATAAAGCACTGGCCCTGAATTCAGGAGCACTTGAGGTCAAATTCGGCCTTAGACACTTGACACTTACTAGCTGTGTGACCCTGGGCAAGTCACTTAACCATCATTGCCCAGCCAAAAAACAAAACAAAACAAAACAAAAAATAACATGTATATTTGGGCAGGATAGCAGAGTGGACATAGCACTGAATTTGGTGACAGTTCCCTGTTGACCCCACAGGTCATTCTCTTTTTCTCAAGTTTACACTCCATATCCGCACTCTCTTGTACTTGAGGACATAAGTATCCATAGTGTTCCCTCAAACACTCTGGCTTGCCAGTAAATCTCACACCTTGACTCCATCTTTTTTTTTTTTTTTAGTGAGGCAATTGGGGTTAAGTGACTTGCCCAGGGTCACACAGCTAGTAAGTGTTAAGTGTCTGAGGATTTGAACTCAGGTACTCCTGACTCCAGGGCCGATACTCTATCCACTGTGCCATCTAGCTGCCCCACCTTGACTCCATCTTAACTACATTCAAAGATACAAGGATGGTCATATCCTTATCTTATTTCCTATGAATGTTACACTTGCATGATCAAGAACTCTGAAAGTTTTTTCTTTGACCATAATTTCCCATCCTTCCATATTACCTTTGCCTCATTCTTAAATCTGTTCTTTGTCTCCACTGTGAGCTTAGACTTTTTATCTTGGTTCTGTCTCAGGCCATTGCCTCTGCTCTAGTTTTGAAACAACTTTGTATATATTTTGCATTTGCTTTTCTGTGTTCATGGTGTTTTTCCCCAAAAGAACATAAGCTCTTTGTGGACAGGTATTATTTTGTTCTTACTTTTGTTTCATGAGCCTAGTGCAGTGTCTTGTTATATATACAGGTGCTTAATAAATGCTTATTGAATTAATTAATGAATTCTGATTACTGTGAACTATGTACGGCAAGTCACTTAATCTTGTAGAACCTCAGTTTTTCTTTATGTAAAACTGGGACCACACTTTCTGTCTTGTTTGTTTCAAAGGATTGCGATGATCAGTAATATGATGTAATCAAGGCATTTTGTAAAAGTAAATGATCTAGGGGTGGCTAGGTGGCGCAGTGGATAAAGCACCTGCCCTGGATTTAGGAGGACCTGAGTTCAAATGTGGCCTCAGACACTTGACACCTACTAGCTGTGTGACCCTGGACAAGTCACTTAATCTTCATTGCCCCCACTGGAAAAACAAAACAAAACAAAAAAATAGAATTTTAGAGCCAAACAGAACCTTTGAGATCGTCTAGTCTTTTTTTTACAAACAAGGAAGCTAAGGCCCAGAGAGGTTCAGTAGCTTGCTTAGTGTCAGAACTGGTACTAAAACTTGGATTTACTGGGGCTTGTAGTTCCAAGCTCTTTGGTTTGTTAACAGAAAATGCCCAAGGCTATGACAGACTGCAGAACAGCATCCAAAGAAAGGAGCTAATTTTAGACTTAATTATTTTATACCTAGTGAAAACTTAAATTACATGATATAACCACATTACTTGAAATAATAAAAAAATCACTTTTGGCAAAGTGCGTTAGAACTGTTGTACTCCCAGTTGGTCTTTGTGCAGCCAGGGAATCCATTCCATGCCTTGTGAGCCTTTGGGTAGGCTGGTCTCTGCTCCTGGAATGCTTTTCCTTCTATCTTCCATCCTTTGGAACCTCTACCACTTTTCAGATCTCAGTTCAAGTGACACTACAAGAAGTCTTTTTTTCTTTTCCCTAGTAGTTAGTGTGCCCCCCCCCCCCCAGATTAGTTCGTATATATTTTCACTTACCTGTGTACATGTTGTTTTTCCCCAGTAGAATGCAAGTTTCTTGAAGGCTGGGACTGTTTTGTTTTTGTCTTTTTATCCTTAATGCCTAGTATATAGTGGGCACTTAATTACTTGTTCATTTAAGTTGAATATGCAACTTTGATCTAGATTTAATTAAATCTGAAGTTCTTAAAGCTTTGTAATCAAATAGTCGCTAAAAGTAGATACTAACCAATAAATCACGCCAAATGCTAGAATTTTTTGTGGCTAGGGTCAAATATAATAGTGAGTTTGTGGCAACAACAACCTGATGAAAAATTTTCACTGGTCTAATTTGCTATTATAAATTTATACTGCTTTGTGAGCAGCTTAGAGTTTCTGCTGTTCAGACTGTTCATAAGGCACGTTAAACAATGCTACCAGATCTTTTGGTTAGATTTTGCCCAGGTGTGTGTACATACAGCCATTTTAGTAATGTATTTCATGTAGCCTTGCTTTTTCATTTACACCAGTAGATCACAGGATCATAGATCACAGCTAGGCCAACCTTTCTCAGTTTAGAGATGAGGAAACTGAACGTCAGGGAGGGTAAAACCTTCGTCCAAGCTGTTAGGTCTAGTAAACATTAGAGGAAGAATTTGAACCTAAAGTCCTCTCTTTTCTCTTGTCATGAAGCTTGCCAAGTAGCCAAATTAAGCAGGTCTTCTAATCACAGATGCAGTGCACTTTCCACTTCCCTTTGTACAAAGGACTGGCAAGATGGTCAAAGATCATGTGTGAAAAATGAGAGAATCAGCCAAGGGCAGCGGCAAGATGGAAGATGGGGTGAAAGAACACTATCTCATTTCTCCCAAGGTTGTAAGGGTAGAAAATTGAGAGGACATATGGACTTGGGAGATTTTTAGAGTCATAGGAGAGGTCCTGAGGCCATGGTTTGAGGAGTTGGAAATATGGACCAAGAAGTGAAATAGAGATAAGATTTGGGGGAGAAAAGGGGCTTTTGGGACCCAGAAGGAGAATTCTGGCAGGAGAAGGTAGAGTCTTGGGGCTCACATTGTCCAGCACCTCCTCTTAAGCACATTCCTCAGATGGAAACTATCAGCCGCCAGTCTTCCTCTTGTCTTGTGCCCCTTCAGTGGTTTGTTATTTCCAAAACCATTAATCAAAGTGTCCATTTCAAACTCAGGGCCTTATACAAAAAAAGTTTGTTGAACTGAATTAAATTAAACTTGGAATTTTGTTCACTTTTCCTGCACTATGTTTGTGTCACAGTGGTTGGTAAGTGGAATGTCAGCTTTTTTTTCTCCTTTAGGTCTTCAGTTGAGGCTGTTTGGTATTGGAGAAAGAATAGTGAACTTGCAACCAGGAGACTACTAGGTTTGAAATCTGCCTTACACACTTAATAGTTATGCTTTCTGATTATGGGGAAAAAGAAGGGAAGAGAAATATTTTTAAGCACCCACTATGTGCCAGGCACTGTGCTAAGCACTTTTTCAAATATCTCATGTGAGAGGTGTTATTATTCTCATTTTACAGTTTAGGAAACTGAGGCAGACAAGTTCAATAACTTGTCTAGACTCATACAGGTAGGAAGTTTCTGAGGCTGAATTTGAACTCAAGTCTTCCTCACTCACAGTCTAGCACTTTACCTCCTAGCTACCATGGACCAATCACTTAATTTCTCTGAGGTTCAGTTTCCTTTATCTGTAAAATAGGTATAATAACTCTAATATTTTCTTCACAGAGTTTTTGTTTTAAGTGGCTTTATAAACCTTTAACTGTTAGCTCACTATAAATGAGACAATTTTAGAATGCTCCTATAAAATTCATATTCTTATCAGGTAGCTCCAACCTTCCTTAAAACGGTAGTACATCAGTCAGTCAGTCAACAAACATTTAATTAAGCATTTACTATATGTCAGGCACTGTGCAAAGTGCTGTAGATACAAAAAGAGACAGAAGACAGTCTTTGCCTTTGAAGAGCTCACCCTCTATTGTATAAACTTATGGGAGCCAAACCTGGAAGCTGATCATCATCTTGGTTGACAAATATTTATTGAGCTCAGATATTTGAGAAACCTTAGGAGATAACAAAAAGTATGAAATCTGGTTCATACACCTCAGGAGCTTATAAACCAGTTGAAGAAATGTGGCAGATACTCAAAAAACTAATACAAATTGTTTGTTTGTTTTTTTGCAGGCAATGGGGGTTAAGTGGCTTGCCCAGGGTCACACAGCTAGTAAGTGTCAAGTGTCTGAGGCTGGATTTGAACACAGGTACTCCTGAATTCAGGGCCGGTGCTTTAACCACTTTGCCATCTAGCTGCCCCCAAACTAATACAAATTGACAGATGATAGATGTTATAGTTAGTATCAGCATGTTCTATAGATATTTAAGAGAACATTTCCAGATGGAATGAGCAGGGTAAGCTTTATGAATGAGGCCACTTCTATAAACTATGTAAATTACTTCATCCAGTTGAAAATGTAACTTACTTTAAAGGGCCAAAAGGAAGTATGTCTGGAAAAGATAATCCACATTCAGACTTCTCTATACGAGTTAAACTCTTAAAGTTTGTGTACTTTTATTATCTTTTTTTTTTGGTGGGGCAGTGAGGGTTAAGTGACTTGCCCAGGGTCACACAGCTAGTAAGTGTCAAGTGTCTGAGGCTGGATTTAAACTCAGGTCTTTCTGAATCCAGGGCCGGTGTTTTATCCACTTTGCTACCTAGCTGCCCCCATTATCTATTTTTTTAATCAAATGATAGTGACCAAAGGCTTAAGAAAATAATAATATCACATTATAATTTTAGATATTATAAAGTGTTAGGAGTTATTTCTTTTGAGATCAGAATGTTTGTAAAATACTTGTTTTATTTTCCAAGCTACAATACATATTAAAGAGCTGGATTTATTGTATTTTTTAAAAGTAATGTTTACACTAAAGTTCAACATCTTAAATCCATGAATAGGCTTGGCAAAAGCATTACTTCACTTTCCTTGACCTCTGGGCCACATTTGACGCTGTTATCTCCTTTTTGAAACTGTTCTCTGTGGCTTTGGTGACATTTCAGACTCACTTATCTCCATGATTTGGGTCCTCTTCAACCTTCTGCCTCTTAACTGGACATTCCCTAAGTCTCATTCCGTGATCCTCTGTCACTCTAACTTAATTCATTTTTTTTTCTTTTTTTAGTGAGGCAATTGGGGTTAAGTGACTTGCCCAGGGTCACACAGCTAGTAAGTGTTATGTGTCTGAGGCCGGATTTGAACTCAGGTCCTCCTGACTCCAGGGCCAGTGCTCTATCCACTGCACCACTTAGCTGCCCCCCTAACTTAATTCGTTTTGGCAAGGTGCCTCAGGACCCACTTTTTTTTTTTTTTAAGTGAGGCAATTGGGGTTAAGTGACTTGCCCAGGGTCACACAGATAGTAAGTGTTAAGTGTCTGAGGTTGGATTTGAACTCAGGTACTCCTGACTCCAGGGCCTGTGCTTTATCCACTGTGCCACCTAGCTGCCCCCTCAGGACCCATTTTTACTGGAACTTAAGTGCTGTAGTTTTCTACTGCTGCATATAGGACATTTCCATTTAGATGTTAGAAATTTGTATTAAAGCAATATAATTTTTCTATTACACTACAATTACAGATTTTCTCAAATAATGATACAGGACAAAGCAGTTTTTAGTTCCTGTTTCATTAATTAGTTGTGTGATTGTTATTTTAGAATCAGAGAATTGTAAGTGAATTAACTCATTCAGCTTCCTGCCCAAGAAAACTTAATTTTGTCTTGATAGCTAGATTTCTTGTCTAAGTAGTTCTGAATTGCCATTTCATTAGATTTGTTTTTCTTGTTTTAATCATTAAAATAGAAGTGAAACTAGTTTTCAGTGGAATTTGGTCATTGATGAATAAACAGTGGTGACCTTACTTTTGCCATTTTCTTTGAAATTAACGGTAGCTCCCACTCTATGTATTCAGTCCTCATATTAAACCCAATTTAGAATTGTTTTTGTTTTCAACCACTTCCCCTCAATTACTAGCAAAATCTAGAGAGCTGATGTTTGTTTGCACTTTTAGGTTCCTTTTTAGCATTAGTAGTTGCCCACTTGGCAGGCTCACACAGCTGTACAATAGTGTAGCTTTGGCAGGTTTATTGATGGTTGCAAATAGGAATGGAGTTATCCTTGGGTTTAACTTGGACTTGCTGGTTTTTTGAGCACATACCAGCAGCTTTAATTTCCTGGGCCAGAGTGAGAGCAATCAGATGTAGAATCCCGTTACTATTGCTGACTACTTTTCTGAACATTTAGGGCATATGGGGGTCTGTTCTTTCATCAGTTTTCCACTTATTTACTGTTCTAGTACTTAAGTAGGAGACAGCAGTACTTTCATAATGCTTTTTTATATTTTATAAGGTACTTTATGTTGGGGTCTTAGTTATCCTGTTAGGTAAATCTAAAACTTGGGCAAGGAGATAGGAATATGATTAAGACAATCATGAGCTTAATAAGCACCAACTAAAATAACAAAAAGGTAGCATTGTGCATGTGTGCATGCATGCTTGAGTTTGTAGTCTCCCCAAGTATTGCCTTCCTGTTACACCCTGAGTGTGTATTTGGGTCTCAAGTTAAGTATTTTCTGGGCTCAGTTCCCACTCAGTAGAAACTCTTTCTACTTATATCCAGCCATTAAATTACTCTGGTCTCATAGTAAAAACTAAGAAATAGCATTTTAAGAGAGTACACCTACAATCACACTTGATACCTTTGGTTCCAAGCATACAACCTCATCTCTTTTCCAACTTTTAGAGATGGAAGATTGTGAGTCTAGCCTGGTTATAAATTTGGTTTGGACCTCAATCTAAGGAAGCCAGGAATGATGGGCTAACAACTTGCCCATCCCTCCCCATTAACATGGCATCTAGGAGATTTGGAAGCAGTTGTTAACACAAGCCTTTATCCCCATCATACATGGAGTGAGGTTTTGCTTAGCATCAAAAACCAGGAAGCACATTGTCTTTTTTTTTTTTTAATTTTTGCAGGGCAATGAGGGTTAAGTGACTTGCCCAAGGTCACACAGCTAGTAAGTGTCAAGTGTCTGAAGCCGGATTTGACCTCAGGTCCTCCTGAATCCAGGGCCTGTGCTTTATCCACTGCACTACCTAACTACCCCAGGAAGCACATTGAATTGAAAAGCCAGGGATTATCATAAAGTATGAAATCTTCCAGTGATGCATGAATGCTAAAACATCAGTGCTTAATATTTGACCTGGGAAGGAAGGAAAGGAACATTTCAAATACCCCATAACAGTTGACAGAATGATACCACACCATTTTTCTTCCCTGTGTTTCCTCCTCTAATTTCAATTCAATAAACATTTATTAAGAGCCTTCTCTATGCTAGGCACTGGGGACAGAAAGTGATTAAAATAGAACAGTCCCTTCCGTCAAGGAACAAATTCTACTTGGAGAAACAAAATAAACACAGAAAAGAACAAAATACATAAAAAAATATATTGTTGGGGGGCGGGGTGAAGGGAGAGGGGCTAACAACTGGGAGGAGTAGGTTCATATAGGAGGTAGCACTTTAATTGATCCTTAAAGGGTAGAGGTGAGAGAGGTAGAGGGAGAACACTTCAGGTATGGGGTACAACTCGTGCAAAGGCACAGAGGTAGAAACAGAATGTCATATCAGGAGTTGCAAGTAGGCCAGGGAGGCTGAAATATATTGAGTAGGAGAAGGAGGAGGAGTAATGAAAATCTAGAAAAATGGGTGGAGCCAGATTGTGAAAGGCTTTAAATGACCGAAGATTTTATCCTAGAGGCTGTTGGGAGCCAATTAAGGTTGGTTTGTTTGTTTTGAAGGGGACTGATACTGATTAAATATGTAGTGTTGGGGCAGCTAGGTGGTGCAGTGGATAGAGCACCAGCCCTGGAGCCAGGAGTACCTGAGTTCAAATCTGGCCTCAGACACTTAACACTTACTAGCTGTGTGATCCTGGGCAAGTCACTTAACCCCAATTGCCTCACTTAAAAAAAAAATCTGTGGTGTTTGGAAATTTTACTTTGAAAACTTTGTGGAGGATGTATTGGAGAGGGAAGAAACCATGCTATTGTTATGGAATCTGAAAGAAGTAAAGAGGGGCTGGAGCGAGGGAAGTAGCCAAGTAAGTAAAGAGAAAGAGAAGAGTCTACTCTTCTAAGTTGTGGAATAGGTCTCAAATAGCTAAAGTCTTTTAAATCTAACACTGTGGGACTATTTAAGAAAAATGGTAATTTTCTTTTTATGTGCAAATGTGTGTTGTAAGTCTTAGGATGGTGAATGCTAGAAGGAGAATCTTGCAGGAGAGGAATATAGGTGGGCAAGGGGAAGAGTTGGGAAAAAATTACTTTGTTTTAGGAGAAAAAAAGCTAGCTCAGTATGATGGTGAAGAAGGATTCTGTTCACATGCTGTGAAGAAGCTGAAAAAAACATTTTAGGAATAGTCTCAGAATGAGAGCTGGAAAGGGGAGAGACTAAAACAGGGTGGTGAAGAAGGTAGTCTACAGTTTCAGTTGAATAAAAAATTATGTAAGCATTAGCTATGGGCAAGAAGGTAGATAAGGGAGAAACCAAATGTTGGGGGAAAAGTTGAGCATTTGGAGAGCACTGACAACTGGAGAATAGATAGGGAAGGCTTCATTCAGAGAAGTGGCACTTACACTGAGCCAGCATATCCAATTTGGGGGGGAACACCCAGAAATCGATTTTGGTTGGCGTGTAGAGTGCTTAGATGGGAGAAGTGTGAAAATAGGGTTGGAAAGCTAGGCTTAAGCCAGGTTGTAGAGAACCTTAGATACCAGGTTAAGGAGTCTGTGTTGTATTCTGGAAGCATTAGGAAGGTTTTTGAGCAGGGAGTGACAGTCAGACTTGTGTTTTAAGAAGATAATGATGGCAGTATGTGAATGAGTAGAGACAGGAAAAGATAGAAAGTATTTAAGGAGAAGGCTGTTAGAATAGTCTAGGCTCCGGGCAGCTAGGTGGCACAGTGGAGAACACTGGCCCTGGATTCAGGAGGACCTGACTTCAAATCTGGCCTTAGACTCTTCACAGGTAACTAGCTGTGTGACCCTGGGCAAGTCACTTAACCCTTATTGCCCTGCCAAAAAAGAAAAAGAAGAAGAAGAAAAAAAGAATAGTTTAGGCTAGGGGCAGCTAGGTGGCACAGTGAAGAACACCGGCCCTGGAGTCAGGGGGACCTGAGTTCAGATTTGGCCTCAGACACTTGACAGGTACTAGCTGTGTGACCCTGGGTGAGTCACTTAACCCTCATTGCCCTGTGGGGCCCCCTGCCCCCCAAAGAATAGTCTAGGCTAGAGGAGCCTGAATTAAGTTGGTTGCCATGTGATTTCAGAGAAGGCTTACTAGATGATGTCTAAGGCCCTTTCTATGTGGGTAAGTTCAATGCCAGAAGAAAGGAAGAAGGGATATGTTTGGAGAAAATGAAGAAGCAGGCAAAGTTGTGACCTTGAGCGAGTCAGTTAATTTCTTTGAACCTCTTTTACTCTTTGTAAAATAGGCATGATAATGCTTTCACTTATGATCTCACAGTGTGATTTTGATGATTCAGTGAGATAATATATGTAAAGTTAAATATATGCCTCTTTTAAATTTTTTTATTGCTACCTTTTATTTTTGCATCATCTACATTTCTTCTTTCCCTACCCAGCAAGCTATCACTTGTAACAATGATTAGAAATAAGGGGAGCAAAAGCACAGCATCTTCAGCCAATACATTAACTGTGTCTGACAGTATATGTAGTATTTCCCATCCAGAGTCTCCCACAGCTGAAAAGATGGGAGGAACATTGTATGTCTTCTCCCTTTTAACCATGAAGAGGTGCCAGTGAAATGTTCACCTGTGGTCTAGAAAAGAGAATTCATTTAAAAGATCTTTCAGGTTTTTTGGGAGGCTCTTTCATGATTCTTGAGTTGGGCTGGGTCATGGACAATTTTGTCACCAAACTTGGATACTTCTCCTTTAAGGGTACAAAAACAGGCAAAGACCAGGGGTCATTGTCCTTCTTACTGCCCTGGATTTAATTGCTTCTAGTTTGCAGTTGTTGAAAAGACCATTGTATATAGTAATTATATAAAAATAATCATTCTTAAACTGGAGAAAAACTATGTATTTCCATGGTAAATATCAAGTGGGTTAGGAAGTAGATGCCTCTTCTGTAGGGATTGAGTTTATACATTTTTAGATACTTGATTAAAAAGATTTTACATGTATGTATACTCATGTAATTTACCATCTTGTCTTAGAACTTTTCAATTACTGAAAGGTTCTTTTAAATTATTTTTGTGCATAGCTCCTTCCCTCTCTCCCTGCTCCTAGATCCCAATATTACGTGCTTTTAAGTATTAACCATTGACAAGAAGACAGTTATTGTTTTATTCTCTGCTCCCATGATGAGTGACTTTCAGTCTTTGTGATTAAGTTAAAGTGTGCTCCAGTATAAGTTCACTCTATAGAGAACCTTGGGCTGTGTAACCCTATTCTCTGAAAGTTCTGAGTCTAGTTACTTTAAAATTCTACGATATACAACACCATCTCCTTTTTTCATCATTCTGAAGGAGATGTGATGTTCCTCTCATTTCCCCAAGTCCTGGTTTTTTTATGAGCATTTGTTTGCTAAGCCTGTTGTTAAATTTTATAATTCTTTTATATTACCACACACTTGTTATATACATACTGTGTAGGACTGTTTAGGATATGAGAAAAGGAAAATAAAGTTGTGGCAAATTATTCTTAAAATCTTTATATATGCCATTATTTTCGTAGAATAAAAGTTGTGAAAGTATACAGATATGAAGTGAGTAAGAAACTAAGAAGAAATGAAAACCAAATGTAACACCATCAAAAACTATTTGTAAGCCTTCAGCTATTTCTGTTCTTTTTTTTTTAACAAGAAAAAATTCAAAATAGTCCTATGATTAAAGGACCCAAGTCCGCTTTAAACATCTTTTCCTTGCTCTCATGTTCAGGACAGAGAGATGAACATTTTAACTTTTGGTTGTTTTTACTTGTGTTTGCTGTGTATATATATATAAGCTTTCCACTTATATGAAAGTTCCCATTTTGGTAGCTGAATAAAATTGGAGGATCACTTTCTTATTATTAGTGCCTTTCACTTTATGGAATAAATGACTTCTAGCCAAGTTTTAAAGCAGATTTTAATGAAATGAATTAAATTTTCTTTTTGGATTCTGTTAAAAACTCTGAGTTGTTTTTCCTTGGGATGAAAAATTTCCAGTTGAATGAATTGGAAATTTGTTGCTGGTTAAGATGGTTGCCAATATTTTTTTTTTTTTAATGAGGCAATTGGGGTTAAGCGACTTGCCCAGGGTCACACAGCTAGTAAGTGTTTAAGTGTCTGAGGCCGGATTTGAACTCAGGTACTCTTGAATCCAGGGCCGGTGCTCTATCCACTGCACCATCTAGCTGTCCCGCCAATATATTTTTGTGATTTCTTTGTAGTTCTTCTGACTCCAGACACTTTGTACCCTTCGATTCCAAATTTAGATTTAGAAATGTAGATTCTTTTTAATTGGTTATTTACACTGTCTAATATAGATTATAGTCTTTCACTTTTCTAGTAAACATATGACATAGTCGAGGTTAAAAATTTATCAAATTAAAAAGTTCAAATTGTCTATTGAATATAATTCTTATCATTGCTCAGTTTGTTATTAGGTACTATATAGTATACTCCTTCATTCGTTTGAATTTATTTATTTTATTTTTTAGTGAGGCAATTGGGGTTAAGTGACTTGCCCAGGGTCACACAGCTAGTAAGTGTTAAGTGTCTGAGGCTGGATTTGAACTCAGGTACTCCTGACTCCAGGGTCGGTGCTCTATCCACTGTGCCACTTAGCTGCCCCCATTCCTTTGAATTTAAGAAGTTAGTGTGCTAAAGTAGAAAAAGCACTGGACTTGGAAGTAAGAAGACCTGTGTTCTAATACTAGATCTGACAGTAACTATGTGTCCATGGACGATAATGTTTCTGAGCCTGTTTCCTTATGTAAAATGGTGTATATAGTATAAGCTAATAGTGTGATGATATTTATACTATTTCATAGAGTTGTGCCAAAATGCTTTGTAAATCTTGCAGTACTTTATAAATGTGAGTTAATAGTCATGCTCTTGCTATGTTTTTATCCCATATAAATATTTTATTATTTTCCAGTTTAGTTACATGTAGAGATAGTTTTCAACATTTGTTTTTATAAGATTTCTTGTTTCAAATTTTTCTCCCTCCCTCCCCCCCTCCCTAAGACAGCAAGTAATCTGATAAAGGTTATATATGTTCTTGTTATGTTTTTAAGGGAATCTTGAATGATTTTGATATATGGACAGAAGAGACCTTGTTGGTAGAAGACCTAAAGCCTATATATAACCATGTAACCCTCCTCTTCAGTTAACTTCAGTTTTTCCCTGTTACCACTGGGACAGTGGTTCTCAGAGCATGGTTCAGGGACTCCTAGAAACCCTTCTGGGGTGGAGTGTCTATGAGATCAAAATTATTTTTATAATAATACTAAGATGCTTTAATTTCTATTATAGTAAACATCAATAGTTAATACCCACATTAAAAAAAAAAAACCTCAATAATTTTTTTTTTTTTGCAGGGCAGTAAGGGTTAAGTGATTTGCCCAGGGTCACACAGCTAGTAAATGTCAAGTGTTTGAGGCCAAATTTGAACTCAGGTCCTCCTGAATCCAGGGCTGCTGCTTTATTCACTGTGCCACCTAGCTGCCCCCTCAATAATTTTTAAGAGTATAAATGGATCCCAAGACCAAAAAGTTTGAGAGCTGCTGCTTTAGGATCAAATAAATACTCTGGTGTTGGACATCTTTACAATCTTGCCCCATCACTTCTTTCCAACCTTACTGTCCATTATTACTGTTCATATGAAGCGCATTTTAAAATAGCCAAACTAGTTTTTCTGCTGTTCCTCATACATGGCATTCCATCTCCTACCTCTATGCTTTTGTATTAGTTCCCCATTCTTGGAATGTACTTCTTACTTAAACCTATATTTTATTTTTATTTTTTAGACCATTTAACATTTTCCCCCTTTTCCTCAACTTATTAGTGTTTTATTTTTTCCAATTACATGTAAAGATAATTTTCAACATTCTTTTTGTAAGATTTTGAGTTCCAAATTTTTCTCCCTCCTTCCCTTACTTTCCCCTACCCCCAAGACAGCAAGCAATCTGATATATCATACCTGTACAATCATGTTAAACACATTTCTCCATTAGTTATGTTATGAAAGAAGAATCAGAACAAAAGGGGAAAACCACAAGAAAGAAAAAAAGTGAACAGTGGAACATTCAGACTCCATAGTTCTTTCTCTGGATGTGGAGAGCATTTCCATCATGAGTCTTTTGGAATTGTTTTGTATCTTTGTATTACTGAGAAGAACTAAGTCTATCATAGTTGATTATTGCACAATGTTGCTGTTAACTGTGTACAGTGTTCTGGTTCTTCTCATTTTACTCAGCACCCGAAATCATACTGCTTATATAATTTCTCATAACACAATAGTATTCCATTACATTTTATACTACAACTTGTTCAGCCATTCTCCAGTTGATGGGCACCTCATTTTCCAATTCTTTGCCACCACAAAAAGAGCTGCTGTAAATATTTTTGTACATAAACCTTTGGGCATAGTTCCAAATTACTCTCCAGAATGGTTGGATCAGTTCACAACTCTACCAATAATGCATTAGTGTTCCAATTTTTCCATATTTTCTCCAACATCCTTTTCTGTCATATTAGCCAATCTGATAGGTGTGAGGTGGTGCCTCAGAGTTGTTTTAATTTGTGTTTCTCTAAACAATGGTGATTTAGAGCATTTTTTAAATATGACTATAGATAGCTTTAATTTCTTCATCTGAAAACTGCCTGTTTATATCTTTTTACCATTTATCAATTGGGGAATGTTAGGTCTATATTTAAAAAAACTCCTAATTTCCTTTAAAGCTCAACTTAAGTGATACCTTCTATTTAAGGGCTTTCCTTATTCCCTTAGCTTCAAGGGCTTTCCCCTCAAATCACTTTGTATGTATTTTGTATATACTTACATATGTGTTGCCTTCGCTGGTTAGATTCTTTTGAGGGTGGAGACTGTCTTTACTTTTATCTTTGTATCTTCAGTGCCAGGCACACAGTAGGCATTTAATATGGATCAATTGATTGGCTTTCTGATCATAAACAATAGGCAAGGTGTAAGACAGGGAGATGAATTCTCAGCAAACGTGTTTCACAATGTGATGGGAGAGATCTTGTATGGAGTCAAAGTTGAAGAGAGATTCCTTATGGGTCATAAAGTTCTTCAGATGCTTCTATTTACAAATGACTTCATGATTATCCCATTAAGCTGCAGAACATGGTAAAGCCTCCTGGATAAGTTATAATTATAATTTATATTCAGTAACTATTCAAACTAATTTAGTCTAACCATAAACATAGGAAAATGAAGTAGATGAAGAAAAGCTTTTGTCCAGACTATGACATTAGCTTAGTCAGATAATATATAAAGCTTCCACATCAGTGTATCTGAGAAAGACAGTGTAGGTGAGCCCAGAATTAAACAGGTTGAATTGCCTTTGGGATATTATTTGCAAAGCTCTTTTAATTTTTTTTTTTTGTGAGGTGATTGGGGTTAAGTGACTTGTCCAGGGTCACACAGCTAGTAAGTGTCAAGCATCTGAGGTCAGATTTGAACTCAGGTCCTCCTGAATCCAGGGCCAGTGCTCTATCCACTGAGTCACCTAGCTGCCCCTCTTTTAATTTTAATATTTAAATTTTATTTTCCTACAAAAGCCCCATGAGGTAGGTAGTGTAGGTATTATTAGCCTCATTTTATAGATGAGAACACTGACACTTGAATAGGTGAAATAACTGGACAGGCATATGGAGACTGTAGTATATACCAAATAAGAGATTTCTAGAAGAATTGGAGTAAAGGATGTCATCTTGGAATTGTATGATGGAAAAAGAAGATTGATTGAGGGTGAGGGACATCAAATAGATTGTGGCTATCTATTTTGTATTAGAAGAAATTGAGGCGGGTCCCCAGAATATAGGATACAAATCCTGAGATGGATATTTTTGGAGGATATGGGCAAGAATTGCATAGAATGGGCAGGCATAAATGGTTTGTGATATGCATTATTTTAAAATTTAATTTTATTATTTAGAATTTTATTTTTCCCCAAGTTACATGTAAAAACAAATTTTAACATCGATTTTTAAAAACTTCGTGTTCCAAGGGCAGCTAGGTGGCACAGTGGATAAAGCACTGGCCCTGAATTCAGGAGGACCTGAGTTCAAATCCTGCCTCAGACACGTGATACTTACTAGCTGTGTGACCCTGGGCAAGTAACTTAACCCTCATTGCCCCTCAAACAAACAAATAAACAAAACCAACAAAAACTTTGTGTTCGAAATTCTCTTCCTCCCTCCCCACCCCCCTCTTATGAACTCAAGCAATTCAATATAAGTTATACATGTATAGTCATGCAAAACATTTCCACATTAGTCAGGTTGTGAAAGAAAACAGACAAAACTTTAGAAAAAGGAACTAACAAAAAATTATACTTCAATCTGTATTCAGATGCAATTCATCTACAGAGAAAGAACTGATAGTATTTCTCATAAGTCCTTCAGAGTTGTCTGGGAAAATAAGTCATTCACAGGAGATCATCTTTCAATATTGCTATTATTTTGTATACAGTACATTTCACTTTGCATTAGCTTATGTTATATCTTTCCAGGTTTTTCTAATAGTATCCTGCTCATCATTTCTTATAGCACAATAGTGTTTCATCATAATCTCATCCCACTATTTGTTCAGCCATTCCCCAATTGTTAGGCATCACCCCAATTTCGAATTCAACTTTTTAAAAAAATCTCTTTTTAGGGTACCAACCTAGTAGTGGTATTGCTAGGTCAAAGAATTGGCCATAGTTCCAAATTGCTCTCCAGAATGTTTGAATCAGTTTACAACTTTACCAAGAGAGTATTAATGTCTCATTTTCTCCATATCCCCTACAACATTTGTCATCCTCTGTTGTCCTATTATGTGATATGCATTATTGACGGTAGCTTGCAAAGTGATGAAATCACAGATCCTTAACTTTTTTTTTTTTGCAGGGCAGTGAGGGTTAAGTGACTTGCCCAGGGTCACACAGCTAGTAAGTGTCAAGTGTCTGAGGTCAGATTTGAACTCAGGTCCTCCTGAATCCAGGGCGGGGGCTTTACCACTGTGCCATCTAGCTCCCCCTGATCCTTAACTTTTGAAGAAGTCATTATTTTATGTTTGCATCCCTAGTGCTTGGCATAGTCCTACCACATAATATATGTCCAGTAAGGTAGGTGCTTTTAGATAGATTAATTAGCCAGTAATTGGCAGCATAAGGAGGGCCTTTGTTTTTTGTTTTTTTTTAATTTTTTTTCTAGTGAGGCAATTGGGGTTAAGTGACTTGCCCAGGGTCACACAGCTGGTAAGTGTTAAGTGTCTGAGGTCGGATTTGAACTCAGGTCCTCCTGAATCCAGGGCCAGTGCTCTATCCACTGCGCCACCAAGCTGCCCCAGGAGGGCCTTTGTAACCAAAATATTCAGCTGCTTTCTACCTTGCATTGAAAGATTTACTCTGGAAAGAGAGAGAGAGGGCTTAGGTAGGTACTGCTTGACAGTCTGAGAAGTGATGTATGTCTCTGTCATAGTGTGGAGAACATAGATAAGTTGAGTAAACAGTAAGACAATGAAGAAGCCAGATAATATTCTGGGCTTCCTCAATCAGTTCTTTATACAATGTGATTCTGATATTTTGTTTGAAGTATTGTGTGTTTTTAGGAAGATGAGTTGTATACAATTATTAAAGAAAAGTCATAATTTGGAAAGCTAAAAGTAGGTAACTTTGGGGGTACAACTATTCATTCATGAATATTATTGAAGATAAACTATAAAGGATTTTGGCTAGTCATTTAATTTTTAATTAAATTTTTTTTGGCTTTTTATTCATAATATTTTAATGTATGCCTAACCTTTTCACCCAAATAGATTATATATGATATTTATTAAAACTCCAGAGTTCTCAATTTAAAAAAATACTGATGGATGACATATATGTGTCTGTCTATAGGATTATTATCTATAAGATTCTGTCACCTAGCCTTTGTTTGATGATGTCTTGGAAAACTCTTAATTCTTAGGACGTTTTTATTTACTCTAAGTTAAAATCTGCTCTTCAACTCATACTGCTTGTTCTTATGTATTTTTGGTCTCCTCCCCCACAGGGCAGTGAGGGTTAAGTGACTTGCCCAGGGTCACACAGCTAGTAAGTGTCAACTGTCTGAGGCTAGGTTTGAACTTAGGTCCTCTCAAATTCAGGGCTGGTGCTTTTATCCACTGTGCCACCTAGCTGCCCTCTGTTCTTTTTTTTTTTTTAAATGAGGCAATTGGGGTTAAGTGACTTGCCCAGGGTCACACAGCTAGTAATTATTAAGTGTCTGAGATCAGATTTGAACTCAGGTCGTTCTGAATCCAGGGCCGGTGCTCTATCCACTGTGCCACCTAGCTGTCCCTGCCCCCTGTTCTTAATTTTGCCCTCTGGAATCAAACTGTACAAGGCCATCACTACTTACCAAATTATTGACAATGGGTGTCATGTTTTTCAGTAAGTCTTCTCTTTGGACTAAGTAGCCCAAGTTTCTTCAACCTATCCTCATATGTCTTTGTCTACAGTCCCTTCAGTGCCCTGATTGTCCTTAGATGGACCCTTAAGCTTGTCAATTTTCTTCCTAAAATGGACCACCCAGACCTGAACATAATACTCTAGAATTGGAGTTCTTAACCTTCTTAACCTGTCATGTATTCTGGTAGGCTGCTAAAGCCTATGAACCCTTTCTCAGAATAATATTTTTAAGTGCATAAAATAATAAAATACATAGGATTACAAAGGATACAAATTATAATGAAATATAGTTATGAAAATGTTTTTTAAAAATAAATTTATGGTCCCCAGGTTTAGATTCCTTGCTCTAAAAGCTGTATGACTGGAGCAGAGTACAGGAAGACTATTATCTCCTCAACACCACGCCTCTTTTGAATAAAGTTTTGTTTGTTTGTTTTTTGGTTTATTTGTTTTGCCGGGCAGTGAGGGTTAAGTGACCTGCCTAGGGTCACACAGCTAGTGTCAAGTATCTGAGCCCTGGATTTGAACTCAGGTCCTCCTGAATCTGAGGCTAGTGCTTTGTAATGTGTAATGGCTGTTATAAGAGAAACACCATGCCTCTTTTAATGAAGTCTAAGATTGTATTAGTTGTTTGGCTGATATGTTGCAATGTTGACTCACATTACGTTTTTAGTCAACTAGAAGTGTCACATCTCTTTTTTTTTTTTTTTTTTAGTGAGGCAATTGGGGTTAAGTGACTTGCCTAGGGTCACACAGCTAGTAAGTGTTAAGTGTCTGAGGTCGGATTTGAACTCAGGTACTCCTGACTCCAGGGCCGGTGCTCTATCCACTGCGCCACCTAGCTGCCCCTACATCTCTTTTTTATATAAACTCTTTTCTAATTATGTCTTCACCCACTTGAAACTTGTGATATCAATTTTTTTTGAGGGGTCAGGGCAATGAGGGTTAAGTGACTTGCCTAGGGTCACGCAGCTATTAAGTATAAAGTGTCTGAGGCCAGATTCAAACTCAGGTCCTCCTGAATCCAAGGCTGGTGCTTTATCCACTGTGCCACCTAGCTGCCCCTGATATCAATTTTTTAAAAACCATTTTCATCAAGTCAGGAAGCTCCTACTATGTGTCAAACACTGTGCTAAACATTGGGTATACAGAGAAAGGTAAAAGACAGTCTTTGCTGTCAAGGAACTTGCAGCCTAATGGGTGAGACAGCATATAAATAACTGTGAACAGATAAGATATACAGGATATACTAGAGATAATCCATAGAGGGAAGACACTACAGGAAATAGGCAATTGGAGAAAGACTTCTTGTAGAAATGTCTAATAGGTAGTTGGAGATGTTAGGTCATAGAACTGGATAATTAGTCAATAAGCACTAAGTGTCTTTTATATGCCAGGTGCTGTGCTAAGTTCTAGGGAAACAAAGAAAGGCAAAAGACAGTCTTTTCTCTCAAATTATCAGTGAGGGGGACTGTAAAGTATAAGAAAGCGAGAAAGATGGAAGGAAGTAAGTTATGAAAGGCTTTGAACGCCAACAGGATTTTATATTTGATTCTGGAGGTGATGGGGAGCCACTGGAATGTACTGAGTAGAAGGGTGACATGATAGGACCTATGCGGAATGGAGGACGGACTGCAGTAGAGAGAGAGAGAGAGAGAGAGAGAGAGAGAGAGCTTGTGGCAAGGAGACCAGTCACAGTAGTAGCATGACCTGGGTGAAGATTCAAAGGAGACTAAGAAGGAACTGCTAGGTAGAAGAGAGCCAGGAGAGAGCCTAGAAAGAAGAGAGCATCAAGGAGAGGATGATTGCCACTCTCAAAGGCTACAGAGGCATCAAGACAGATGAGGATTGAGAAAAGAAAGGCCTTTAGATTTGACAGCGGAGAGATTATTAGTAACTTTTGAGCAAATAAATATGTAGGACTTTACATTGCCCCATATTATTATATTTCAGCTTATAACAGCTGGCCCGTCATTCTGGGTGATCATGATGGTTGTAGATCTTTATTCTGTTATCTAAAACAGAGGTGTTAAATATGGGTTGCAGCATTTGGGAGTGGACAAGAATTAGATTAAAATGTAATTGGGGGGGTGGCTAGATAGCACAGTGGATAAAGCACCGGCCCTGGATTCAGGAGTACCTGAGTTCAAATCCGGCCTCTGACACTTGACACTACTAGCTGTGTGACCCTGGACAAGTCACTTAACCCTTATTGCCCTGCCCCTCCAAAATGTAATTGGGAAATATTTAACAGAATATAGAATATTATAGAACATAGATCATGTTAATATGTGATTTTCCAAGTCAGTATGTGACCTGAGAGATCCTTGAGGTTTAGTGGCCCATTTCTATTTGAGTTTGATTGACAATACTAATCTCACATAATCAGGTATCCTTCTCAGTTTTGGGTTATCTGAAAATTTGATAAGCATTGGTTAATTGAAGTTACTGACAAAAATTTCAAATAGCACAGAGACAAAAAAGATCTCTGGTGGAATCAACTAGAAACTACCTACCTTTCAAGCTATTAATGACTATTTTTAGGGTCTGGCCTTGGAAACAACGTGTTGGAGTATATTTCTTTTGTGTATAATTTTGGCAGTGTCACTTTATCAGTCATACTCATGCATTTTTTCTTTTTTTTTTTAATTATAAAAGTATTTTATTATTTCCCAGTTACATGTACAGATAGTTTTCAACATTTTTTTTGGGGGGGGTGTTAAGTGACTTGCCCAGGGTCACACAGCTAGTAAGTGTTAAGTGTCTGAGGCCAGATTTGACTAGGTACTCCTGAATCCAGGGCTGGTGCTCTATCCACTGCGCCATCTAGCTGCCCCCACATTTGTTTTTTATAACATTTTGAGTCCCAAATTTTTCTCCCTTCCTTCCTTCCCTCCTTTCCAAGACAGAAAGCAGTCTGATATAGGTTATATATGTACAATCACATTAAACATATTTCTGCATTAGTCATATCGTAAAAGGAGAATCAGAATACAAGGGGAAAACCTCAAAAAAGAAAAAAAAAACAGCCAAAAAGTAGAAAGAGTATGTTTCATTCTGCATTCAGAATCTACAGTTCTTTTTTTCTGGATGTGGAGAGTTCTTTGGAATTGTTTTAGATTATTGCACTGCTGAGAAGAGCCAAGTCTGTCACAGTTGATCATCACACAATTTTGCTGTTACTGTGTATAATGTTATCCTGACCTCACTCAGCATCAGTCCACTTAAGTCTCTCCAGGTTTTTCTGAAATCTGCCTGCTCATCATTTCTTCCTGTATCTCTCTCTCTCTCTCTCTTTTTTGTTTGTTTGTTTGCGAGGCAATGGGGGTTAAGTGACTTGTCCAGGGTCACACAGCTAGTACGTGTCAAGTGTCTGAGGCTGGATTTGAATTCAGGTCCTCCTGAATCCAGGGCCGGTGCTTTATCCACTGCGTCACCTAGCTGCCCCCTGCTCATCATTTCTTATAGCACAATAGTATTCCATTACATTCATATACCACAACTTGTTCAGCCATTCCTCAATTGATGGGCATTCCATTGATTTCCAGTTCTTTGTTACCACAAAGAGAGCTGCTATAAATATTTTTGTACATCAGATGAATTTTTTGACACTAATAAGTAAAGGTTGCTTTGGTTGAAGAATTCAACTTTAGTATCACACAAAAGCCAATGGAGAGGCACACGGAAGGTGAACACAGGCAGCAACATATTTTGAATGAGGAATTATAGAGGAGTAGAAGTGTAATGGCTGTTATAAGAGAAATAGATGACTAGAAAGAAGAAAGAATGCCTGAACAGCTCAGATGTTCCCTGGTTATCCATGCTGCCTGAAGAAAATGCAAAGAAGGCATGTTGGGCAGAACCTCTGTGGCAAATTTCTAGGACATGGACAAAAATGACTTAAGTTAGGCATGAATGGGGAAAAGATTATTATTGGAGTATTGGAATATTAGAAAATGAGAATCCATTGTTGAAAATTACACCTTGATGAGTTGGGAGAGCAGGAAAATTTCTATATGCCTATTCATAGAGAACTATTAACCCAGAGAGAAAGGACAGTTTCAAATCACATAAAACCTTACCTTTCTCTATTTTATTTGAATAAGAATTTCACTCTCCAAAGTCCTGATGTTTGAAGATGACACTTGCTGAAAAAAGAGTAAGATGAAGACTTTTATGATTGTGGAGCAAATGTCCCCCCCCCCCCCTTTTTTTTTCTTGACTTGATACTTAGAGTTTTTCTGGTTTGCTTAGAATAGGGTTCTTAAGAATCTGGTTAGTCTTGTTATGGCTGCTTGAGGAGTTCCAAGTAATGGGGAAATTGAGCTGCAACCTAGGAAACTAGGTGGAGTAAGGAGAAACCTGGGTGGGAGTAGTCTGGGACTCTTTCTATTAGAAAATGGAATCTTCTTCATTTGGTTGCCCCTTAGAATTTCCTAGTCAACTACTGAAACTCTTTTTTAAAATTTGGTTTACTATTTACTACTTTATCTAAGTAGTAAACACAAGTGTATTTTTAGAAGATAATTTTTGTAAAATAGCTATTTAAAGTGTTAAAAAGTTTATTTAAGATTATATAGTATGTATTGAGCTATATTAATATGACGATCTATATATTATAAATTAGGGCTTTTTTTGTTTTGTTTTCTCTAGTGAGGCAATTGGGGCTAAGTGACTTGCCCAGGGTCACACAGCTAGTAAGTGTTAAGTGTCTGAGGCCGGATTTGAACTTAGGTCCTCCTGACTCCAGGGCCGGTGCTCTATCCACTGCGCCACCTAGCTGCTCTATAAATTAGTTTTTAATGTTAGGTAACGAATTCCATATTATTTGTATGTACTCAAAACCTATAAACATCAGTTTTTGAAGGCAACTGTACTTGTTAATAAAAAAGTCAACCTAATTGTTCTTATGTGTGTATCATGACTTGTCTCTGCTAATATTTAACCATTATGTGGAATTATTCCTTTAGAAATTAATGTGGATCAATTTTTTCTCTCTGGTGAATGGGGAAAAGGGTTGCAAGAAGCAAGAATATGTTATGTTTTGTTTGAAATTAATTATCTGTTATAATTATTTTAAATGAAGCTACTGTACTTTGATTAAAAATATTAGGAAGACGTCACTTACTTGTATGTCACTTAACTAGCAAATAGTTCTAGAACACAAAGACCAAAAAGTAAGTGGGGGAAAAAAAAGACTCCAAGGAACCAAATATATATTTTAAAATCCATGTTGTCAGAGCTCGCGTACTTCTAGGAGACCCTGAGTCTTATTTACCTCTTATTTTTGTACAGAATTCTAATAAGCCTAGTTTTCCCAGATCATTGACATAATAGCATCAGACTGGAAGGCTCATTCATCACAGAGTTACTTGTTGAAAAAGGGAATTTAAAAACCATAGCAAAAAACAAAACAAAACAAAACAAGAAAACAAACAAACCCCCCCCCCCCAAAAACAAAACAGAAGGGCAGCTAGGTGGCGCAGTGGATAAAGCACTGGCCCCTGGATTCAGGAGGACCTGAGTTTAAATCTGGCCTCAGACACTTGACACTTACTGGCTGTATGACCCTGGACAAGTCACTTAACCCTCATTGCCCCACAGAAAGAAACAAAGAAACAAACAAACAAAAACCATAGCAATCTGAGGCCATTTAGTATATAGTGTTTACTTTCATCTGAGGTCATTACTGTTTTATAGTACAGTAATGTTCATAATGGTAGCCCTGAATCATTAAGAAAAGACTAGATTATGTTCAATTAGTTGTTTAAGAATACAGGGAGATTGAATTATCCCATTTACAAATAATTCTGTAAAAATAGTTAAAATTATTTTGGTACTTAAAGGTTAATCTTCTGTCCTAGAAAATTCAATTGGGGGAAATCCTCATGTCCCTTAGATATGAATAATGTGTTTATAATTTTTTAGGTTGTCCAGAATCTTGTTTCTGTATTTCATGTGAAGAGATTTCTTAATGATTTCAGGTAGCCTTAGTATTGAAGGGAAAGGAGGACTTTGAAAGGGAAAGGAGAATCCAGGCCTTCTCAAGTTTTCTTAAAGTAAGTGCAAAATATTTTCTAAAACTCTTGCACTAATCCCTGAATAACCTGACCATTTCCACGGTCAACTTAAAACAATGAAAATGTATTTTCATACCTGATTTCTTTGATGTTGGCCTTAGATCATTCAGTTCTTGTGCTTGTTGATCAAAGCAGAGTTTTAAGCCTGGTTTTCATTTGTAAAATTGGTAGAAAAATGTTAACTTTTGATTCATCTTCTGTAGTTGAGGTGCTGTGGTGTCAGAATAACTTGGTTACTTTAATAATCAATTAATCTCAGGCCATTATTTAAGTCACACTATATGCCAGGAACAGGGATAGGTAGTGGTTGATACAAATACAAAAATCAATCCCTATTTGGAAGGAGTTTACATTCTAATGGAAAAGATAAGTCAGCATTTATTAAGCACCTAAGCCTAGTAGGTGCCTTGTTTGCTCTTTGTTTTCAAAAAGGACCATGGCAGATGTCATTGAGGGAGGGCTGTGTAAAGTCATCAACCTCACTTTCTCCTTCCAGAGCCATCTGGGTCCAGTGGCAAGATTTATATCAGGATGCCGAAGATGGCCCGGGATGTGTTTTGTGTTTTGTTTTGTTTTTAAGGCAGTTGGGGTTAAGTGACTTGCCCAGGGTCACATAGCTAGTGAATGTCTGAGGTGAGATTTGAACTCCAGGGCCAGTGTTTTATCCAGGGCACCACTTAGTTGCCCTTAGGTGCTAAATACTGTGCTAAGCACTAAAGTTAGAAAGACAAAACAAACTAAATCCAGACCTACCCTCCAGGCACTCCCAGGTCTAATGAGGGAGGCAATATACAAACAACTATATATAAAAGAGATAAATATTGGATAATTTGGAAGTAATCAACAGAAGGAAGTTATTAGTATAAAGGGGGACGTGGGGGGAATCTTGTAGACGATGGGACTTAAGCCCAAACTTTAAGGAAACCAGGAGATGGAATTGAGAAGAGGGAGCATTCCAGATATGACTCTGGCGGGGGGTGGGGGGTGGGGGTGGGGTGGACGGACAGCCTGTGAAAAGCTGTGGATAACAGCAAAGAGCCAGGTGTCACTGGGTGCAAGTTATAAGAAGACTGGAAAGATGGAAAGGAGCTGGGTTAAGAAAGCCTTTAAAAGCCAAACAGGGAGATGACATGGTCAGACCTGTGCTTTGGGAAGATCAATCTGACAATTGAATGGAAGATGGACCAGAGTGGGGATAGAATTGAGACAGGGACATCAACTAGCATGCTATTGCAGTAGTTCAGGTGTGAGGTGATAGTCCTGCCCCAGGGTGGTTGCAGTTTCAGAGGAGAGGAGTCATATAAGGTAGATATTAAAATAGTGGCAATTGACAGAATTTGGCAACTGGATATGGGGGGAGGTGAGAGAGTAAGGAATGGAGTTTGACATTTACTCTGTGAGCCTGGGAAGATGGTACCTCAGCAGTAATAGGGAAGTTTTTTAGGCCGTGAAGCTGGCAAACAGTGCTAGATCCTGTTCTCTTTACTCTGCCACCTTGACTCTACCCACACATGTCATTATTCTAGCACAATAACATTGTCATACATTCATGTACTGTAATTTGTTTTAGTCATTCCCTATTTAATGGGCATTGTCTTTGTTTCTTATTTTTTTGCTACCACAAAAAATAGTACTATAAATATTTTGGCCTATATGGGGACTTTCTTCTGATCAGCATCTTCCTTGGGGTATACGTCTAATAATAGAATCTCTCCTTAAAAGGGTATGGACATTTTAGATATTTTATTTGCATTATTCCAAATTGCTTTCCAAAATAGATGTACCATTTCACAATTACACTAACAATGTATTAGTATGAATATCCTTTCTCAATGCCTCCATTGCTGTTGTCATTTTTTGTCATTTTTTTTTCCAGTTTGTGGGGTATGAGATAAAACTACAGGATCATTTTTTGTTTTTTTGTTTTTTGTTTTTAAGTGAGGCAATTGGGGTTAAGTGACTTGCCCAGGGTCACACAGCTAGTAAGTAAGTGTCTGAGGCTGTATTTGAACTCAGGTACTCCTGACTCCAGGGCCGGTGCTCTATCCACTGCACCACCTAGCTGCCCCTACAGGATCATTTTGATTTGTATTTTTTTTAATAATGGAGTTTTTTCATGTGGTTGTGAATACTCTGTAGTACTTCTTTTGACAGCTGTTTATTTGTATCCTTTGCCCATTAATCTGTTGGGGAATGGCTTTTAGTCTTAGAAGTTATTTAAGGGGCCCTGGATTCAGGAGGACCTGAGTTCAAATCCAGCCTCAGATACTTGACACTTACTAGTCATGTGACCTTGGGCAAATCACTTTTAACCCTGATTGCCTCAAAAAAAGAAAAGAAAAACTAATAAGAGGATTGTAATGAGAGGATAAATCCATAGTTTGATATGTTTCTTGAAATTTTTGAATCAATGTTCATTTATGATATTGTTCCATGGTTTTCTTTCTGTGTTTTATCTTTACCTGGTTTGATTTTTAGGACTATATTTGTCTCGTAAAGAGTCTGGTAGGTTGCTTTCTTTTTCAATTTTGAGAGTAATTTGTAAAATATTGGTACTAAATGGTCTTTAAAAGTTTGATAAATCCTTACTTAGCAGTTAATTACCTGTGTGGCCTTGGGCAAATGACTTCAGCTCTCTGTTCCTTATCTGTCAAAAAGAGGGTTGGACTAAATGTGATGTTCAGTCTCTCTTCTAACTATAAAACTGTGGTTAAAAAAACCAAACCTTTAAAAAACTGAAAAAAGTTTGATAGAATTTTCCTGTGAATCCATTAGGACTGTTTTTTTCCTTTGGCAGAGATCTATTTCCTTTTCTCATCCTCTGATAATCTCACAGAATGCTTTATGTTTTTGAAGGTATTCCTTTGTTTGCATGTCCTCTCAGTTTTGTTAGCATATGTCTGTTTTGTTTTTGTTTTTGTTTTTTTTTAAAGTGAGGCAATTAGGGTTAAGTGACTTGCCCAGGGTCACACAGCTAGTAAGTGTTAAGTGTCTGAGACCGGATTTGAACTCAGGTCCTCCTGACTCCAGGGCTGGTGCTCTATCCACTGCGCCACCTAGCTGTCCCAGCATATGTCTGTTTAGAATACATTCTTACTCTTTATTTTTTCTTCTTTTACTGTGATTTCACTTTGCTTATTTGTTAATTTGATTTTTAGCTCTCTCTCTCTCTTTTTTTTTTTTTTTTTTTTTGGTGAGGCAGTTGGGGCCAAGTTCCTTGCCCAGGGTCATACAGCTAGTAAGTGTTAAGGGTCTGAGGCCGGATTTGAACTGATTTGGACTGGATTCAGGTCCTCCTGAATCCAGGGCCGGTGCTCTATCCACTGCGCCACCTAGCTGCCCCTAGCTCTCCCTTTTTTTTTTTAACAGATTAGCTGAGAATTTCTCATTTTTAAAAAAATCCTTTAAAAGATCCAGATTGTAGTTACATTTTTTTGTTTCAAATATATTTCTAATTTCTAATATTTCCTCTTTTATGCTTATGTTAGATTTGCTTATTTTGGGGGTTTCTAGTTTTTTTTTTTTTTTTTTGGCGAGACAATTAGGGTTAAGTGACTTGCCCAGGGTCACACAGCTAGTAAGTGTTAAGTGTCTGAGGCTGGATTTGAACTCAGGTCCTCCTGACTCCAGGGCCACTATCCACTCTATCCACTGCGCCACCTAGCTGCCCCTTCTAGTTTTCTTAATGCATATTTAGTTCATTAATTCTTTCTTTTCCTCTTTTGTTAATGTATATGTGTAAGGATATGACTTTCTCATTGAGGGCTATTTTAGTTGTATCCCAAAAATTTTGGTATGTTGTTTCATCATTATTATTTTTATATATTTTTACATGTTATATTTTTGTATAGTTATGAATTATTTCTATTATTTATTCTTTGATCCACTCATTATTTAGGATTTCATTGTTAAGTCTCCATTTGGATCTGTATCTTTTGTTTGCAGTCCCTGACTTTTTATTGCCTTATGGTCTGTTGAGCTCTATTGACTATTTCTGCCATTTAAAAAAAAAACATGCTTACAATATCACTGTATGCTAGAACATGGCTAATTTTTGTAAAAGTTCCATGTGGTACAGTAGAAACATATGTATATTCTGTTGCTGTCCCATTTGCAAGGTGCCATAGGTTTAAAAATTTTAGTTTCTCCAGTAACTTGTTTGGTTTCTATTTTCCTTTTTGTTTTTGTTTCTGTTAGACTTATCTAAAACTGAGAGAAGGATTTTAAAGTTTCCTGTCAGTATTGTGTTATTGTCTATGTCTTGAAGCTCAGATAACATTTCCTTATGATGTTACATGCTAAGGCATTTGGAGTTTATAAGTTTATTACTGATACTGGTTTATTTTCTGTGTTTCCTTTTTAGCATAATATAATTTCCTTGTTTATCCAATTTTATTTTTGTGATGTTTATCTTTGCTTTGACAGCAAACATGGTTGCAACTACTGCTTTTTGGGATTTACTTGATGCATAGTAAAATTTTTTCCATCCTCTGTTTTATTTTCTATATGTCTTTGTTTTCAAAATGTATTTCTAGTAAGTTAACAGATTGTAGAATTTTATTTTCTTGTATAGTCTGTTGTTACTCTTTTCTTTTTTTCTTGAATGACAATGAGGATTAAGTGACTTGCCCAAGGTCACACAGCTAGTAAGTATCAAGTGTCTGAGGCTGGATTTGAATTTAGGTCCTCCTGAATCCAGGGCTGGTACTTTATCCATTGCACCACCTTGCTGCCCTCAGTCTGTTACTCTTTAATTTTGTTGAATTGTTTAATCCATTCATATTTAAATTTATGATAGTAACATTTAACTTAGATTTCCCACCCCTATCCCCTTCTGATGTAAGAGTAGTACTATGTTTCTTTGGTTACTTTACCTTAATTTTTTTTTAAAGGTAGCTTTGTTCCTCCTACTGGCTTTCTTTCCCTCACCCATGATCCTTTATTTGTTACCTCTTTTCCTTTACAGCTTTGCTTATTCCTGCTTTTATCTCATCTAATTCCTCCCCCCTTTCTTCCTCTCTCAGTCAAGTAGATTCCTCCTTTCTTCCACTCCAACTACTCTTGTTCATTAGTTTTTTTTTTATTTGTTTGTTTTTTTTAGTGAGTCAATTGGGGTTAAGTGACTTGCCCAGGGTCATAAGCTAGTAAGTGTTAAGTGTCTGAGACTGGATTTAAACTGAGGTACTCCTGACTCCAGAGCCAGTGCTCTATCCACTGTGCCACCTAGCTGCCCCTGTTCATTAATTTTAAAAAATTTCCTGTTTTTGTGCCCCTTTCCAAAAAGCATTTCTCTTGTCTCTTCCTTATCTATCCTTTCCTTTCTACTCTGTAAACATTCTCTGATTCATGACCCCTGTAATTGCCTGGTCTCTCTTTCTCTGTGCCTCTTGCAATCAAAACTTCAAGGATATACATTTTAGGCTCTTTCCTGGAGGTGGTTTTTGTCACTGCCCGCTTGGTTGAGCTTGCCCTTCGGGTTCCTTTTTTCTGTTGTTCCTTACAACAATGCCAATTATTGTAGTTGGACACTGCCCCATGGTAGGTCCCTTCCACCCTTCAGGATCAGATTATGCAGCCCACTACTGATAAATACCTTTCCCCATTTTTACCTCAAAATCTTCTCTCCCCCCCCCCCCCCCCCCCCCCATGTTCTCCTACTCCTCCAGGTGCCAGTTGCCCTCAGTGGTTCCAACTCCCCTCCTCTGGATGTAATATGAGTAAATTGTTCAAATACCAAATATTCCAGGCCAAACCCAGTTCAAGATCCCCATGTTGCTTCACAGATTAACTCTCATCACCCATAGAAGCATTCATCAGTGGAACTCCCTTCCACCATCCAAGTAAGGCCTTCTTTTCCCTCCCTTTTCAATCTTTTCCCCCTTCTCCTCACACACTCCCTTATAGGTTCTCTTTGTGGGACCATAGAAGTCGCCTTCCCCTCATTGCTACCCCTTGATTTTGCCCCACAACATTCCCTTTCATTTACGCTTTCATGTTGTAATGTAGTTCCACAAACCAAACCAAACAAACCAAGTTCTTCACCAGATTTCTGCCTTCACCTGTGTCTCCTTATGTACATTTGGAAAGAATTTTCTTACTGGTCTCTGTTGTCACTCTGTTACTTTCCTCAGCTGCTATTTTTATTTGCTCCTTTATTTCTCTTATTTGGTGTATTAAAGAAGCAAATAATTTCTTCGGTTCTGGTTTTCTTTCCAAAAATATTTCAAATTTGTATTGCTTCTTTATTGTTGAATAACCATCTTTTTTTCAGGTATGATTAAGTTTAGATTTAGATTTTCAGGGCAGGTCACCCTGAACTGCATTAGTTCTGTTGGTTTTTGAAACACTTTCCATTCCCTCCTATGTTTTCTAGTGGGTGCAGAATAGTCTTGTTTTATTAAAATTTCCTTTCCTTTATATTTGAAGGTCTTTTCTGTAATGATTGGAATGATGTCACCTACTGGAGACTTACTGTAGAAGAGTTCCGCCCATGAAGCAAAGGTCTTTGAGGGCAAGAGTCTTTTCTTTGGCGTCAGGAAGTGACATTGGCTAGTGGGAGGAAGAAGGAAGAGGCTGGCGCTTGGTCTCTCCTTTGGACTCTGGTGGAGAGAGGAGCTAGAAATGTGCTCTCCCTTTAATAGATAGGAATCTAGGCCTTTCCTTTTCTCTTTACCAAATTCTTATCCTCCTTAATAAATGCCTAAAAGTCTAACTCTTGCTAAAGCTTATAATTTATTGGCGTCCACTCATTAGATATTTTAGACAGACTAGCTAGAATTTTAGCCCTTAATATTTCCCTTATTGCTTGCAGACCTTTTTTTTTTCTGAATTGAATTGTTAAATTTAATCACAATGTATCTTAGTAGCCTTGGATTTTTGTAGCCTTGGATTTTTTTTTTTTTCTGAAGCTAGTCTATGAATTCTCATTCAGCATTTAATTTTTATGTTCAGAAGTTTTGGGTAGTTCTCTCATTATTTTCTTCATTATGGTGTTGAGATTTTTTTTTGTCTTATGTTCTTTTTTTTTTTTAAGTGAGGCAATTGGGGTTAAGTGACTTGCCCAGGGTCACACAGCTAGTAAGTGTTAAGTGTCTGAGTATTTGAACTCAGGTCCTCCTGACTCCAGGGCTGGTGCTCTATTCACTGCGCCACCTAGTTGTCCCCATCTTATGTTCTTTTGCGAGACCTAGGATCCTTTGGTTGTCCCTATGTATCCTGTTTTCTAGTTTACTAGATATGGTGACCATATTTTCTTCCTTTTTGATCAGCTTATGTTCAAAGTCTTTGAGGTTTCTTTTTTCTGAAATCTTTGACAATTTCATTCTTTTTGTTTGTTTTTGTTCTGTACTTATTTTTCCCCATTGCTCACCTCCTAACTCCTCTCTGATGGTGATTTCCTTGGGGGCTGCATCTCAAAATGTTTCAACTTCTTTCCATTATGGTTAACTCACTGTTCACCAGCCTAGGTCTGTGACCCAAATAACTTTTGGGTGTTTAGAACTGGCCCTAGCTGGATGTCATGTCCTTGGGTCTACTAGTGCATCCTTGCTGCTGGTAATGTGAGGTAAGGTAGGAATGTTGAGTGATTTTTAGAGTCAGTGACCATCAATTCATAGTGGTTTTCTTTTTTGTTTTTGTTTTTGTAGGGCAATGAGGATTAAGTGACTTGCCCAGGGTCACACAGCTAGTAAGTGTCAAGTGTCTGAGGCTGGATTTGAACTCAGGTCCTCCTGAATCCAGGGCTGGTGCTTCATCTACTGTGCCACCTAGCTGCCCCACCATAGTTTCTTTTTTTTCACCTTCTTTTAGATTTTGTTTATCCTAGACCATGGAGATAGATGAAATTGTTTAATCTTTGGTGTATAATTTCTGTTTTGTGGAAGTTTGAGAGGTTATAGGAATCAGAGAAAATGTCTAGTCTTCCATTTTATTGCTCACATAACCTGCAACTCTTATAACTTTAATTTATTAATTAAATTCTCATTTAGTCAATTTTTATTTCATTTATACAATGACTAGTGCTGTACAGATTTAATAAATTTTTTTTTTGCAGGGCAATTGGGGTTAAGTGACTTGCCCAGGGTCACACAGCTAGTAAGTGTCATGTGTCTGAGGCTGCGTTTGAACTCAGGTCCTCCTGAATCCAGGGCTGGTGCTCTACCCACTGCACCACCTAGCTGCCCCTTTAATAAAGTATTAATAACATTTTGAGCAAAGTTTATAATCTAGATAGCATAGAAAACTAAAGAGCACAGGAAAAATTGGAGCCATTTGTATGAGGGAGCCAGGTAAGAGTTTCAGTTATATATACTTAAAGATGATTTAGAGGTGTTCTAATGTTGAAAATATTTCTATTGATGAAATGTTTTAAGTTTTTTATAAGCATAGTTATAAATATTTAACCTAAAAGTCTAATAAAGTATAATGCCCTAAAGATAATTTTGACGTAAAGGCATTGTTAAAAATTCTAGTTTACAAAAAAAATATGCTCCACCATTGACATTTTTTTCTATTTTAAAATTTGTCACTATTGGTTACAGAAACTTGAAACAGAAAAAAATTAGTGTTTTTTTTCTTTAATTGAAAAGAAAGTTTAATCTTAAGGATGCTTCTCATTCCTAGCCTGTCTGCTAACTTTCAATCTTGCATCTCCAACTGCTTGTCAGACATTTGGAATTGGGTGTCTAGGACATCTGAATTGAGCCACTAGGTGGCAACATGCTAATAGTAAAACCTTAAAACAAAATGGTTTTAAAACAGTATAAACCACTAGTCAAACATGGAAATACAAAGTTAGAGGGTGCTTCTAGCTGTTAGACCATGTTTAAAGGCTTTATTGATGATTAACTTTTTGTCTACTAAGGGATTCATTCCTTTCTACTTTTGGACAGTTTGAGTTACTAGATAGTTTTCCTGATGAGTTGAAATCTATACATTAGCCTTGTTTAGAGCCTGCTTCTTGTTCTACTGTCTCGGGCCAAACAGCAAACATTTTATCCCGTTTCCACAATCTAGATAACCTCAGTAGAGTTATTTTGGGATAGGTAATTTTTTTTTTTGATGGGGGGAGGTACAGAAAGGATTTACTACAATTTTGATGTATAATTATTCACAACTTATTCATGTGGATTTCATTTTTATGAGGTACATGAAATGCATTTAAGAGCTGTTTTTGAGTTTAGATCAGTTTTATAACTAGAAGAAAACTTAATGATCAATTCATTATTGTATTAACCAGCTGTTTAATGGAGGGGAGGGTAGAGGACATTTTTCACTCTCATTAGGAAAACAACTATCAAAAATAAGAGAGGGCCAGTTAGGTGGCACCGTGAATAGAGCACTGGCCTTGGATTCAGGAGGACCGGAGTTCAAATCCGGCCTCAGACATTTAACACTTACTAGCTGTGTGACCCTGGGCAAATCACTTAACCCCAATTGCTTCACCAAAAAAAATAAAAATAAAAGAGAGACTGATTTTACTAATGAAGATAAGTGTTTTCCCAAAGTAAATGATATAATTCTTTTTTACATATAAGGTATTTTATTTTTTCCGTTACATGTAAAGATAGTTCTCAACTTTTGTTTATACAAGCTTTACAATTTCAGATTTTTTTCCCTCCCTCCCCTCCCTCTTTATATCTATATAGATATAGAAACAGATACATTTATATCTGTACACACACACATATATATATATATACACATAATAACATTAATCCTATTTCTGCATTAGTCCTGTTATAAGAGAAAAAATCAGAGTAATGATGCAAAACCTCAAAATAGAAAAAAAAATAGCACCAAAAACAATAGAAATAGCATGGTTCAATCAGCATCTATACTCCACAGTTTTTTGTTTTTTTTTTCCTTGGATTTGGAGATCCTCTTCTATCATGAGTTCCCTGGAACTCTTCTTTACCATTGCATTGGTGAGAAGAATATAGTCCATCACAGTAGGTCAACACTCAATGTTGATGATACTGTGTACAATGTTCTTCTGGTTCTGCTCATCTCACTCATCATCAGCTCACATAAGACCCTCCAGGTTTCTCTGAACTCCTCCTGCTCATCATTTCTTACAGCACAATAGTATTCCATTGTATTCATATACCACAACTTGTCCAGCCATTCCCCAATTGATGGGCACCCCCTCAACTTCCAATTCCTTGCCACCACGTAAAGAGCAGCTATAAATATTTTTGTACATGTGGGTCCCTTTCCCCTTTCCATGATTTCTTTGGGAAAAAGACCTTAAAGTGGTATTTCTGGGTCAAAGGGTATGCACAGCTTTATTGCCCTTTGGGCATAATTCCAAATTTCTTTCCAGAATAGTTGGATCAGTTCACAGCTCCACCAACAATGCATTAGTGTTCCAATTTTCCCACAGCTTCTCCAACATCTGATAGGTGTCAGATGGTACCTCAGAGTTGTTTTAATTTGCATCTCTCTAATCATTAGAGATTTAGAGTAAATTATATAATTTTAACAAAAGAAGCACATACATTTAAATATTTTAAACTATTTTTGTTGAGTGTTTACACCAGTCTTTCCTTTTACCCCTCCCTAGCAACAAAGAAAAATGAATTACGTGGACCAACAAAGCACCCATGTCTGACATAGTACAAAGCAGTCTTCTGTACCTGTGGTTGTCCACCTCTTTAATGTACTTGTAGTTAGCATCATTTTTCCATCTTTTCTTCACGAACAGGCTTCCAGTATTATTCAACCGAAACTGTTTTATTAATTACCAAATTTAATGTCCTTTTCTCAGTATGCATCCTTGACCTTTCCCAGCCCTTAACACCATTAATCACCCTCTTTTCCTGCATAATCTCTGAGACACTGCTTTTTCCTAATTTCCTACCCGTTGGAGCACTTTTTCTCAATGTCTTCTGCTGGATCCTCATTCGGTTGTCCCTCGCGGCTCTATTCTGGACCTTCTTTTCTCTTCCCTCTGTATTGCTGTAGTCTTTAATCTCATCAGTTTCCATGGTTTTGATTATCATTCTCTATATAGATGATTCTCAGTCCTAGCCTGTCTGCTAACTTTCAGTCTTGCATGTCCAACTGCTTGTCAGACGTTTGGAATTGGATATCTAGAAGAACATCTGAAACTCAACATGTTCAAAAAATAATCCATCATCTTTTCCCTCCTCTTCCTAACTTTCCTAACTTCCCATCCTCTTCCTAACTTTCCTCTTACTGTCTAGGGCACCGTAATCCTCCCTTTTACCCAAGCTTGAAACTTGTGTCACGCTCAGTTCACTCTCTCTTACTCCTGCTCCCACCTAGCTGCCCCCTCCAATTCATTTTCAATCTTTTTGTTTCAACCTTCACATCTCTCTACTCTCACACATGGTACAGGCCACGGTACAGGCCTTTGTTATTGCTTGCCTGGAGTTTTTATTGGTTTCCTAGCTTCCTCTCTAGCTCCCTAGCTTTCTTGCTCTCTCACTCTCTCATAATCAAAATTATCTATTATATTTCCTGTGATCCTCTCTGTCTCTTATTTGGTCATAAACTGCCTTATTCATAGAAACAGGCAAAAGTTTCCATGCTCTCCTAAGTTGCTTATTATATCACCTCCATGTTTAGAACATGTACCAATTTTATCTTGGTGTTGGTTTATGCCTAGTTTTTGCCAAACTGCTTCTCAGTTTTCCAAGGGATTTTTGTGAAATAGTGACTTTTTTGTCCCTAAATCTTGGATCTTTGGGTTTATTGAACACTAGTCATTTACTACTGTATATTGTGTACCTAATCTATATCCCACTGATCTACCAATCTATTTCTTAGTACCAGATTGTTTTGATACTTACTGCTTTGTAATCTAGTTTAAAATTTGCTACTACTAGGCCCCCTTCTTTCCCATTTTTTCCCATTGAGTCCCTTGATATTCTTGACCTTTTGTTCTTCCAGATGAATTGTTATTATTTTTTTCTAGATCTACAAAGTAATTCTTTGGTAGTTTAATTACAATGGCACTGAATAGGTAAATTCATTTAAGTAGAATTGCCTTTTTTATTAAATGGGCACAATTTAACCATGAGCAATTAATATTTCTTCAGTGTTTAGATCTGTATTTGTGAAAAGTGTTTTCTAATTATGTTCATATAATGGGTTTACCTTGGCAGGTAGACTCCCAAATATTATATTATCTGAAGTTATTTTAAATGGCATTTCTCTTTCTATTTTTACTGGGTTTTGTTGGTAATAAAAATAAATGCCAATGATTTATGTGAATTTACTTTATATCCTGCAACTTTGCAAAAGTTGTTTCACCTATCTTTTTTGTTTGATTCTCTATGATTCTTCAAGTATATCAAAGAGTGATAATTGCTTATTCTTATTTCTTCAATTTCTTTTTCTTCTCTTATTGCTATAGCTAGCATTTGTAGTACACTATTGAATAATTGTGGTGATAATGGACATCCTTGCTTCTTCACCCCTTATTTTATTGGAAAGGCTTCTATTTTATTTTCATTAATGATAATGCTTACTCTTGCTTTTGGATAGATTCTACTTTTTTGTTGTTGTTGTTGTTGTTTTTTTCTTTTTTCTTTTTTGCGGGCAATGGGGGTTAAGTGACTTGCCCAGGGTCACACAGCTACTAAGTGTCAAGTGTCTGAGGCCGGATTTGAACTCAGGTACTCCTAAATCCAGGGCCGGTGCTTTATCCATCTACTTATTATTTTAAGAAAGATTTCAGAGGGCAGCTAGGTGGCGCAGTGGATAAAGCACCGGCCCTGGAGTCAGGAGTACCTGGGTTCAAATCCAGCCTCAGACACTTAACACTTACTAGCTGTGTGACCCTGGGCAAGTCACTTAACCCCAATTGCCTCACTTAAAAAAAAAAAAAGGAAAGATTTCATTTATTCCTATGGTTTCTGATGTTTTAATAGGAATGTATATATATTTTTCATTCCTGGTATAAATCCCACCATGTCATATGTGAGGTTTAAATCTTAATTGTGTGGTTGCCTTAAATTAGAAGCTTTAGCACCAGTCTTTGGGCATTAAGCATTTATTTAAGCATACAGGTATTCATGTGGAGTTCAGAAAGTTAAGAAAAGGCCTATCTAGGAGCTCCCCAGCAAACTGAGTGTGGAAGCTTTTTATAGCTCCAAAGAGGTGGTCCTTACACACTGCTTCAAGCTGGATTGGTTAGTGTCATCCAAATCCATTGGTTCACTGGACTTGAAGGTGGTCTCAAGTTAAGTTCAGAGTTTAGCTTCTAAGAACAATACCTTCTTTTTTTTTTCTTTGTTTTTTGTTTTTTTTTAGTGAGGCAATTGGGGTTAAGTGACTTGCCCAGTGTCACACAGCTAGTAAGTGTCTGAGGTCAAATTTGAACTCAGGTACTCCTGACTCCAGGGCCGGTGCTCTATCCACTGCCATCTAGCTGCCCTGAGAACAATACCTTCTTAAGGGCTAGCCAGATGTGCTTACAATCTAGTTAACTTGAAGTAGGCTAATCAGCAGTCAATCACTCTCACTTAATTCAGTCAGTTTAGATTAATCTCCAGGTGGGCCTTTGAGTATCTGCTAAATCCCATTATTTTTATCACACATAGTATATGATCTTTGTGATATATTGCTACAATCTCCTTGCTAGTATTTTATTCAAGATTTTTGCATTAATATTTTTTAGAGAAATTGGTCTATAGGGTTTTTTTCCATCTTTTTGTTCATCCTGGTTTAGGTATTAAAACCATATTTGTCATAGAAGGAATTTGGTAGGACTCCTTTGTCTATTTTTTCAAATAGTTTAGTATTGGAATTAACAGTTCTTTAACTGTTTTGTAGAATTTATTTGTAAAACCATCTGGTTCTGGAAATTTTTTTCGTAGCTCATTTATGGCTTGTTCAATTTCTTTTTCTAAGGTAAGGTTTTTTTAAATTTTCTATTTCCTGTTCTGTTAATCTGGAAAATTTATATTTTTATTTGTTTGTAAATTAAAAAAAAAATAAATTTAAATACAGGGACAGCTAGGTGGCGCAGTGGATAAAGCACTGACCTTGGATTCAAGAGGACCTGAGTTCAAATACAACCTCAAACACTTGACACTAGCTGTGTGACCCTGGGCAAGTCACTTAACCCTCATTGCCCCGAAAAAACAAAAGAAAACAAAAAACCTCAAATACAAAATGAGAAAAGAAAAAAATTGCGAAGTACACAGCAGAATATAGGAGAGGATTCAGTAAATTCAATAAATAATAAATTCCATTTCAAGAAAACCCATATAATAAATACTATACATTGTTTTCAAACCTGCCTAGCTTTTCTTTGCTTCCTTGTTGGTTTTCTTTTGTTCTCTGCTGTGTACTTTTTTTTTGTTTTTGTGAAGCAATTGGGGTTAAGTGACTTGCCCAGGGTCACACAGCTAGTAAGTGTTAAGTGTCTGACGCCAGATTTGAACTCAGGTCCTCCTGACTCCAGGG
Source organism: Dromiciops gliroides (assembly GCF_019393635.1). Lineage (NCBI taxonomy): Eukaryota > Metazoa > Chordata > Mammalia > Microbiotheria > Microbiotheriidae > Dromiciops > Dromiciops gliroides. The sequence goes on from NC_057865.1 coordinate 146,425,740, forward strand.
CCAGTGCTCTATCCACTGTGCCACCTAGCTGCCCCTGCTGTGTAATTTTAAATCGTGCGTGTGCGTAAGTGTCAAGTGTCTGAGGTCGGATTTGAACTCAGGTCCTCCTGAATCCAGGGCCGGTGCTTTATCCACTGAACCACCTAGCTGCCCCTGCTCTGTACTTTTTACTTTATTATTCCCTCCCCCTCCTCAGAAGGCTGCAATTAAGCATGGATATACATACACATATGTAGATATCTATACACTCATATACATATATGTATATGTACGCTCATATATATACTCATATACATTTATGTAATACCATACTATGCTTATTTCCACTCATCTGTTTCCTTCACAAGTCCAAGTCTTTCCATGCCTTTTCAAGTCAACCAGCTCATCATCTCTATACCACTGCAATATTCCAACCCATTCACATCCTGTCTGAGAGATTGTCCATGAAACTTTTTTCCCAATTTTCTGCATTCCTTCTGTTCTTGGCTACATAGTGTAAAAAAAAATTAATATAACCAATCCTAATCTAATCTAAAAAATTTTATAACTGTGGGTTATATGAAAAATTATAACTTTAGAAAAATTATAATTGGGCCATAAGTCCTGCTGCAGTCGTCATTCAAATGTAAGAATATTTTAATTGACTAGCTTGGGCTTAATTTGGGGGGACTAATCTGACCTCAAGGCCTAAACTAACTGGAGGACTAACCTGGGGACTTTTGACTTGCTGGCTATCTGACTGCTGATAATTTAATACGGGCTATTTAAAAAATCCTCCCACACTTGCTCCACTCCCAAATTGATAAGCAAATGGTTAAGAAGCCTCTTAACTAAATAATCAAAGCAGATTTTATTTATGAGATACAATTTAAACATAAAAATACAGGGAAATAAAATGTACAACCTGAGTGCTTTCTGGCATGTCTCTCTGCTGCTGCTGCTCAACCCTGAAAAGCCCCTTACTCTGTAAGGGTCCTTCCTCTGTCTGTCTGCCCCGCTCAGCGTCTCTACCTTCTCTGTATCATAACCCTTTCTCACTTTCTCCCTCTTCCTTGTACAGTCTACCCCTGTACTCTCAATCTTTCGGCTTCCTTGGGTCCTCCTAGTCCTCTGGCGTCCCCCCTTCACTGTCTCGCTCCCCTGTATATATGTTCCTTCTCTCCCCTCAAACCTCAGGCTCTGTGCACCCCTGCACACGCCAAGTTAATCCGCTGGCCACAGTAGCACTGTGTCCAGTGGGGCTCGAGCCTGGGACCTTTGCACAGGCCACGCTAGGGCCTGGCAGGACAAGCCTGGGATCTCCGGGGCAGCTCCCTCCAGGGTGTAGGGAGCTGGGGCATTTTTCTCCTAGCTGACCAGGCATCAGGTAAGGCCCATGGGGCTTTTTGGCAAAGCTGAAGTGGAGGGGGAGGGGCACCAGCCCCTCTTACAAAGAAAAAACCCCTGAGGGCCTAAGGCTTTTTAATCTCATCCCAAAGGCAGTGTCCCCAAATCAAAATAAATTCCCACAATAGTTTTTATTTATGCAAGAAAATTTTAATTTAAAATAATAAAAAATTTTCCATTTTACACCAACAGTGCTCTTACCTCTTAATATAGTTTAAGGTCTGAGACTGTGGAAATGATTAAGTTTACATGTTTTTCTTTTCCTGGTTTCTTCGAAGTCCCTGACCTTTTGTTCTTCCAAATGAGCTTTGTTATTTTTTTCTTATTTCTTATTTCTTTTTTTTTGTTTGTTTTGATTTTTTTCTAACTCAGTAAAATAATTTTTTTTAGTAATTTAATTGGGATGACATTGAATTTGCTGATTAGTTTGGTAAAATTGTCATTTTAAAAATTATATTAGTTTTATCTTCCCATGAACAATAAATATTACTTCAGTTATTTGGATCTGAGTTTATTTGCACAAAAAGTGTTTTATGTTTATCTTCAAATAATTCCTATGTCTATTTTGGCACGTATATGTTCAGTAATTTAACATCATCTGGTTATTTTAAATGATCTTAAAACAATGTTGAATACTATTGCTGACACAGTATTTCTCTGTTTTAGAATTTTGATTAAATCTATTTTAACTTTAATTCTGAGATCTCTGCTTTTTTTTTTACATAATAAATTCTACTCCTGCACATTATTTTATCTTTGTTTATCTCTCATTTTTATGTTTCCTGAAAGCAATATATTATTGAATTCAGATTTTTATTCTGCTGTCCATTACCTGCTACCTTTCCTGTCCCTTACCCTACCCACCCCTCTAAGAGTCCTTCCCTTTGTAACGATTGGAATGATGCCACCTGCTGGAGACTTACTGTAGGAAAGCTCTACCATGCGGAGAAGGCCTCTGAGGGCAAGGCTATGCAGCTTTTCTTTGGTGTCAGGAAGTGACATTTGCTTGTGGGAGGAAGAGTGGGCGAGGCTGGCTCTCTCCTCTCTCTTTCCTCAGGACTCGGTGGAGAAGGGAGCTAGAAATGTGCTCTCCCTTTAATAGATAGATGAATCTAGGCCTTTCTCTTTCTCTTCACCAAATTCTTATTCTCCTTAATAAATGCTTAAAAGTCTAACTCTTGTTAAAGCTTATAATTTATTGGTGACCACTCATTAGATATTTTAAATAGACTAGCTAGAATTTTAGCCTCTGTTAAGGGCTAAAATTCTAGCTAAACTGTCTAAAATATCTAATGAGTGGTCGCCAATCAATTACAAGCTTTAGCAAGAGTTAGACTTTTAAGCATTTATTAAGGAGAATAAGAGTTTGGTAAAGAGAGAGAAAAAGGCCTAGATTCCTATCTATTAAAGGGAGAGCACATTTCTAGCTCCCTTCTCCACCAGAGTCCAAAGGAAAGAGCCCGAGACTGAGCACCAGTCTCTTCCTTCCTCCTCCCACTAGTCCGCGTCACTTCCTGACTCCTGGTCTTGCCCTCAAAGACCTTCCCTTCATGGGCAGAACTCTTCTACAGTAAGTATCCAGCAGGTGGCGTTATTCCAATTGTTACACCCTTTACAGATGGCTAACCATGCAGAGGAAAGCTGAAACTTCCATCATCTGATCTTCCAGTTGGGAAAGAAATTTCCCCTACCCTGTTCTTTTAAATCCAAAGTACTGCAAAATACGGGCTGTTTTCCCTTTAAATTTTCAAATGAATTTTTTCAACTTCCTAAGTACCCTATTCCTGATTTTAGTCTATTTAACCAGAGAAATGGGGGATAAGATCATGTTAATGCTTTGTTTTTGTGGATTTTCTATTTTTATTTGTATTTTTGTTAGAAGAGCCAGCAAGGTGCTCACACAAGGGAATATAAATATCCCCCCCCCCCTCTCCCAACCATGCTGTTTCAGAGATACCTCTGACTCCTGCAGCTTTTCCAAATTCTAACACTAATTGTTGCTCTAATTTTGCATGTCTGGATTCAAGGACACAGCCTCTAGAAGCCTTTACTTCCCCTAGAAGTAGGGGAGTGGGAAGTCAGGCCTGAGTTTGATTCCTGGGCTGTGCACCACGTGGGAGAGGTGGTCCCCTCCCTTCCTTTCAGGACCCCACTTCCACCTCCTCCTCTGGGGCCACCTCCTAATCCTCCCATGGCCAAGCCCCTTGATCCTCCTGCCTGGGAATCAGGACCTGATCTTGCCCATGTGCAGCTTTCTTTACCTGCATTTGCAGCTTCTACTCAGTTACCAGAGCAGACAGGCTCAGCCCTTCCCTAGCCTGCCTGTGATTCTGACTTGACCTGCTGTGGTTCTTCCAAATCAACCTTAGAAAACCCTTTAAATTCCAGATATGCTCATTTTGTTCATAATTTTGTTAACCTACTTTTGTCTTTAATTAGTAACCTTATAAAGCATTTGTATTATGAAAGGACCGACAGACAATATAGAGGAGTTAAAGAAGACAAACTTAAGCTGAATAAAAATGACAATCATCATCATATTTCAAGAAGACATATTTAACAGAAATGTGGAAGTAAGCAGCAAGGTATTAATATGAGTATTGGGGATTTTAGATATCAGAATCAAAAGTGTTTTAAATTAACTCAGAGAAATAATGTCAGTTCAGCGGTTACATAGGATTTCTATGCTATTACATCTACATTTTGAAATTAATGGTATGGATTTATTTTCATAGAGATTTTCATGCTTTTGAGATTGTGTTTTATACTTAGCTTTTTAAAAAAGAGAATATTTGTAAAAGCTTTTTATAGTCATGTGATCAAGTTTAAATTTTGTAATACTTTTATTAATATTAAGTTCATATTCATTTCGATTTCCCTAGTTTGAATTTCATTGTCTTTTATTCTTCCATGTGTATTTTCTTCTATTCATTCATTTATCTAATGTTGAAACCATGCAAGATGGTTTTGATTTCATAATACAATGTTAATTCTGGCAGTATGGTGCTCCCATATTCTGAGTTGTGTGTTTTTGTTATTCTTTTTTCTCTCAACTGATTATTTGATCGAACTCTATAAAGCATTTCCCTGTCAAATTGGTTGCCATGGCAAGTGTAAATTGATTCTAGAAGTATTTTTTTTTTTTTTGGTTTGTTTTAAGTGAGGCAATTGGGGTTAAGTGACTTGCCCAGGGTCACACAGCTAGTAAGTGTTAAGTGTCTGAGGCTGGATTTGAACTCAGGTACTCCTGACTCCAGGGCTGGTGTTCTATCCACTGTGCCAACTAGTTGCCCCTAGAAGTACTATTTTTGATAAGCATATTCCCCCCTCCCCAAAAGAGGGGAACATATGTAAAAGGTTTCTTTTTTCCAAAAAAAAAAAAATAAGTGTTCTTTAAGATTGTGTTGTCTTTTAACTTGTATTTAAATATGTTCTGATTTGTTTACAAAAATAATTGCAATACGTCAAAAAGAGGTATTATTTATATTATTGCATAATTGTATATTGTATTCTGAGTCAAGATACATTCACATTTTTCCAATCATTTTTTATCCTCAATTTTTAAATCCATATGAGACTTGGATTATGGAAATTTATCATTTAAGACATTAATTGCCTTCATTCTGAGTTATCAGATGCCAGTTAGCCAAGATGCCATCCAAACAGAAGAGGAATACATGCAAGAGCAGACATTGAACTGTCACATGAGGGGAGACATGCATGAAGTCAAGGTATGGCCGAGGGAATGGCTTTTGACAAACGTTGAGGTTGGTTTCTCTTGGTTTAATTTTTTCCCCATGATATTGTACAGATGGCTGGAAGTTTTCATCCCACCCATCTCATTCTACACCTGGCTTCTATGCCCCCTCTTATGTGCCTGATGCCATGGATGTCTCAATCCCATGTATCTGATTAAGTCTGACTCGGTTTCCTCCAATATGTTTGGTGGCATGGACATATATTCCATCCACCTATTTTAAGCCTGGCATACTGCATGGGCAGTATATATTGCTCAAGTATGGGAATGCTCATATCCCATCATTTCTCTGTTCTTTTATGGTAACCCCCATAATTATCTCAGGTGTCATGATAAATACAGTGTTGGATTTGGCCTTGACATCTGTTACCAATTATATTAGATGTTTTATTTTCTCATAATGGCATGAGGATAATTAGGCAGATGATGCAAAAAGTGATGAAACAAAGATAAAAATTATTTTTAAAAATCAATATCTCAGCAATTATCTTCTCAAGGGGGACTATAGTAATATTAAGTTTTAGAGAATGTTTCAATTTTTGTTTTATTATATGTTTCATGTATAATAGCTAAGATTCTGAATTCCCTTGGACATGTTTTTGAGAACTCTCATTGTTTGATTTGATTATTGACAGAGCTATTTTAAAGTTATGTTAAGCTCAATTTTGTAGGAAATTTTCCTGTCTGATTACCAGCATTCACACATCAACCCCTGAAAATACTTCCATTCCATGACTACACCCAGAGGACATCCCAAGAACCATCTGAGAAAAGACTTTCAAGTACTTTAAATGAACAGTTTTGTTTTGTTGATTTTTATTCCTTTTTGTTGTTATGCACACCATTTGTAATATGTATTTTCTGCAGAGGCCCTTCCTCTGCAGGCCAGTCAAAGCCTCAGTTCATGAGGTACCGCCCCTCTGGACAAAACTTTTCTCTCTCCCTTTTCTATATTGTTATTAACACATTGTTTGCTAGCATAGAGTATTATATTCTGTTATTTTTGACTTTCATCAAGGAAACACCTCGTGTTTCTTGAAGAAACAAAGGGGGGAATGATGCCACCTGCTGGAAACTTACATGAGGAGAAGGCCTCTGAGGGCAAGGCCATGCAGCATTTCTTTGGTATCAGGAAGTGACATTTGCTTGTGGGAGGAAGAGCGGGCAAGGCTGGCTCTCTCACTCTCTCTTTCCTCATGACTCAGGTGGAGAAGAGAGCTAGAAATGTGCTTTCCCTTTAATAGATAGATGAATCTAGGCCTTTCTCTTCCTCTTCACCAAATTCTTATTCTCCTTAATAAATGCTTAAAAGTCTAACTCATTTTAAAGCTTATAATTTATTGGTGACCACTTATTAGATATTTTAAATAGACTACCTAGAATTTTAGCCCCTTATACCTTATCCTCCCCCAGCTTCCCCGTCCCTATCCCCTTTTAACCTGTTCGTAATGAGAGTAGATTCCATCATTACCCACCTTCCCTCCTACTAGCTTCTTCTATATCAAATTTTTTCTTTTGTTTCTCTTTTGTATTATTCCTTTTCATCTCTCCCTACAGAATTTTATTTTTTTAGAATCACCCCATCATATTCAGGTCAGCCAAAGTGGTTCTACCAAACTACCCAAAGAATAATGACAATTATAAGGTACTGGTAATATTTTCACATTTAAAAAGGAAACAAGGGCAGCTAGGTGGTGCAGTGGATAGAGCACCGGCCCTGGAGTCAGGAGTACCTGAGTTCAAATCCGGCCTCAAACACTTGAAACTTACTAGCTGTGTGACCCTGGGCAAGTCACTTAACCCCAATTGCCTCACTTAAAAAAAAAAAGGAAACAATTTGTCCTTATTGAGTCCCTTATAATTGGTCTTTAATGTTTACCATTTATTTCTCCTGGATGTTATATGTTGAATTTTCCTTTAAGTGCTCTTTTTTTTGGTTACAAAAACCTAAAAGTATTTTAATTAATTGACTGTCCTTTTTTTTTTCCCCTATTCAGGATTATACTTAACTTTAATGGGTAAGTTACTCTTGGTCATAACTCCAACTCTTTTGCTCTATGAAATATAGTATTCCAAGACCTACAGTCATTCAGTATAGTACCTTTTAGGTTTTTTGTAATCCTTATTGTAGCTCCATGATATTTAAATTGTTGGGTTTTTTTCTTGTTGCTTCCAAAATTTTGTCTTCAACCTGGGAGCTTTGAAATTTTGCTATGATATTCCTATAGGTTTTTCTCTTGAGATTTCTTTCAGGTGGTGATCAGTGGATTTAAAATTTTTCCTTTGCTTTCTTATGCTAGAACGTAGGGGCAATTTCCCTTGATAATTTATTGTAATATTGCATCAAGATTCTTTTTTTAATTGTAAGTTGTTGGTTGTTTATTTCAAGTTGGTTGACTTATTTTCATAAATTTTTGATTTTCTTAGATTGCTCTTTTTTTTCTAATTTTTCCTTAGTCTCTCTTATTTGTTTTTTGTTTTTTTGTTTTTTTTTAATTAATAAAGTATTTTTTTCCCATTATATGTAAAAATAGTTCTCAACTTTTGTTTATACAAGCTTTACAATTTCAGATTTTTCTCCCTCCCTCTCCTCCCTCCCCCCTCCCCTAGACAGCAGGTAATCTGATATAGGTTATACACACACACACACACACACACACACACACACACACACACACACACAATAACATTAATCATATTTCTGCATTAGTCATGTTATAAGAGAAAAATCAGAGCAATGATGAAAAACCTCAAAATAGCAAAAACAACAGCACCAAAAACAAAAGAAATAGTATGGTTCATTCAGCATCTATACTCCACAGTTTTGTTTTTTTTTTTCCTGGATTTGGAGATCCTCTTCTGTCATGAGTTCCCTGGAACTCTTCTGTACAAACAGAAGCAATTGGTGAGAAGAACATAGTCCATCACAGTAGATCATACTGTGTACAATGTTCTTCTGGTTCTGCTCATCTCACTCATCATCAGCTCACGTAAGACCCTCCAGGTTTCTCTGAACTCTTCCTGCTCATCATTTCTTACAGCACAATAGTATTCCATTGTATTCATATACCACAACTTGTCCAGTCATTCCCCAATTGATGGGCACCCTCTCAACTTCCAATTCCTTGCTACCAGGTAAAGAGCAGCTATAAATATTTTTGTCCATGTGGGTCCCTTTCCCCCTTCCATGATTTCTTTGGGCAAAAGACCTAAAAGTGGGATTGCTGGGTCAAAGGGTATGCACAGCTTTATCGCCCTTTGGGCATAATTCCAAATTGCTCTCCAGAATGGTTGGATCAGCTCACAGCTCCACCAACAATGCATTAGTGTTCCAATTTTCCCACAGCCTCTCCAACATTTATTATCTTCCTTTTTTGTCATTTTAGCCAATCTGATAGGTGTCAGGTGGTACCTCAGAGTTGTTTTAATTTGCATCTCTCTAATCATTAGAGATTTAGAGCATTTTTTCATATGGGAATAGATAGCTTTGGTTTCTTCATCAGAAAACTGCCTGTTCATATCCTTTGACCATTTCTCAATTGGGGAATGACTTGGATTCTTATAAATTTGATTTAATTCCCTATATATTTTAGAGATGAGGCCTTTATCAGAAGCACTGGCCTCAAAAATTGTTTCCCAAAAATTGGTTCCCAGCTTTCTGCCTCCCTTCCAATTTTGGATGCATTGCTTCTGTTTGTACAAAATTTTTTTAATTTAATATAATCAAAATCATCCATTTTGCATTTTTAATCCACTCTGCAATTTGCTTCTGTTTTATAGCAGAGTTCATCCCATTCACATTCACAGTTATTATTACTGACTGTCTGTTCCCCTCCATTCCATTTACCTCCTTTGTACTTTTACCCCCTTCTTTCACCCTATTCCTCCTTACCCATGTTTTACTTCTTACCTCTGCCTCCCCCAATCTGCCCTCCCTTTTTATCACCCCCCCTCTTTTCTTTACACTTCTCTCCCTTGCCTTTGTCCTCCCTTCTATCAGTCCCCACCCCTTTCCCTTCCCCTTTTGCTTCCCTAAAGAATGAGCTAAGTTTCTTTATCCCAATGAACGTATATGTTATTCCCTCTTTGAATCAAATCTAATGAGAGTAGGGTTGAAACAATGTTCACCCCTCCTTTCTTTCCCTCTATTGTAATAGGTTTTTTTTTTCACCTCTTCATATGATATAATTCACCCCATTCCACCTCCCCTTTCCTCTCCTCCCCATAGACTCCCTTTTTAACCCCTTAATTTTCTTTGTATCATCACATGAAAGACAATTTATATTTATACCCTCTGTGTAAAGTCCTTCTCTCTGCCCAAATACATTTATAGTTCTTAAGAGTTATGAGTATTATCTTCCCGTGTAGGGATATAAACAGTTTAACCTAATTGAGTAAACTTTTTTTTCCCCCTCTGTTTACCTTTTTAAACTTCTCTTGAGTCTTGTATGTTAAGATCAAATTTTCTATTCAGTTCTGGTCTTTTCACCAGGAAAGATTGAAAGTCCCCAATGTCATTAAATGTCCATCTTTTCCCCTGAAAGAGAATGCACATTTTTGCTGGGTAATAGATTCTTGGCTGCAATCCAAGCTCCTTTGCCTTCTGGAATATTAGATTCCAAGCCTTGCGGTCCTTTAACGTTGAAGCTCCCAGGTCCTGAGCAATCCTGACTGTGGCTCCATGATATTTAAATTGCTTCTTTCTGGCTGCTTGAGTATTTTCTCCTTCACCTGATAATTCTGGAATTTGGCTACAATATTCCTTGGAGTTTTCCTTTTGGGGTCTCTTTCAGGAGGTGATCGGTGGATTCTTTCAATGACGATTTTATCCTGTGATTCTATGATATCAGGGCAGTTCTCCTTAATAATTTCCTGGAATATGATGTCTAGATTCTTTTTCTGGTCATGGCTTTCAGGCAGTCCAATGATTCTCAAATTGTCTCTCCTGGATCTGTTTTCCAGATCAGTTGTCTTTCCAATGAGGTATTTCACATTTTCTTCTATTTTTTCACTCTCTTGATTCTGCTTGACTGATTCCTGGTGTCTCATGGATTCTTTATCTTCCAACTGTCCAATTTTAATTTTTAAGGCATTGTTTACTTCAGTGAGAATATGCACCTTTTTTTCTGTTTGGCCAAATGAATTTTTTTTTTTAGTGAGGCAATTGGGGTTAAGTGACTTGCCCAGGGTCACACAGCTAGTAAGTGTTAAGTGTCTGAGGCCAGATTTGAACTCAGGTACTCCTGACTCAAGGGTCAGTGCTCTATCCACTGCGCCATCTAGCTGCCCCCAAATGAATTTTTTAAGGCATTGTTTTCCTCAGTGAAATTATGCACCTTTTTTCCATTTAGCCAAATGAATTTTTTAAGGCATTGTTTTCAGTGAAATTATGTACTTTTTTTTTTCCATTTGGCCAGATTATTATTTTTTTTTTTGTGAGGCAATTGGGGTTAAGTGACTTGCCCAGGGTCACACAGCTAGTAAGTGTTAAGTGTCTGAGGCCAGATTTGAACCCAGGTACTCCTGAGTCCAGGGCCGGTGCTCTATCCACTGCTCCACCTAGCTGCCCCCAGATTAATTTTTTAAGGAATTGTTTTCTGCAGTCAATCTTTATGCTTCTTTTCCAAGCTGCTGATTCTTTTTTCATTGTTTTCTTGTTTTGCTTTCATTTCTCTCACCATTTTTTCTTCTACCTCTCTCAATTGATTTTTGAAATCCTTTTTGAGCTCTTCCAGGAAGACTTTGTGTTCTTGAAACCAATTCACTTTCCCTCGTGAGGCTTCACATGTAGGCAATTTGAGGGTATTGTCCTCATCTGAGTTTGCTTTGGCTTCTTCCCTACTGATACAGAAGCTCTCAATGGAGAGGGCTCTTTTTTGCTTCTTTCTCATTTTTGCAGCTTCTTTATTTGTTTTTTAAGTTGAGGTGTGCTCTGGGGGCACCAGTGTCCCTGTTTTGGGCTTCTTTTGCAGGGGTATAGGTGCTGTGTGACTGGCTTTTTACTCTGAGGCCTCTATAGTGTGTGCAGTTTGCCCCCCTGTCTAAGCACACTATGTCAGTGTGCCTGGTCGCGCCTATCCTCTTCGTGGCCCTACAGTTGGGAACTTGCCCTCTCGGCTGGTGTAGTTAAGTTTTTCCACTGCCCTTCTTGGCCACCAGATTTTTGAGCCAGGTTCCAGGGGCCTCAGATGTTTGGCTGTGGCCCACAGCTTCCTGCTGACTTGCCCCGACCCCCTCAGTGCTGGGCTGCTGCCCTGCGTTGGGCCTCCCTTTTGCCTGAGTCAGACTGACCTTTTCCTGAAGTCTTCTAAATTATCTCTGGTTGGAAGACTGTGTCTCTCTGTCTCTTTGCAGGTTCTGTAGTTTCAGAATCAGTCCAGAGGCTTGATTTAATGTTCTTTTTGAGGGAACAGAAGGAGAGCTCAGGCATCTTGTTGCTTCCTCTCTGGTATCTTGGCTCCGCCCCCTTGTTCTCTGTTCAGAGTTAACAGTATAAAGGGAGTGACAACATGCAAACAAATATATGCAAACAAGCTATATAAAGGATAAATTGGTGATAATAGAAGGAAGGCACAAGAATTAAAGGAATCCCAAAAGAAGGAGAAGAAGAATTAAAGGGATCAGGAAAGACTCTGTAGACTGGTATTTTAGCTGGGATTTTAATAAGATCAGGGAAACCAGGAAGTGGAGATGAGAAAGGAGAGAATTCCAGGTATAAGGGATAGCCCATGAAAAGGTTGGGAGTCTGGAAATGTAATGTCTAATGCAAGGAATAGCAACAAGGCCAGTGTCACTGGAAAGCAGAGTACCAGGAGGACAACAGTATAAGACAGATTCAGGAGGACCTGAGTTCAAATATGGCCTCAGACACTTGACACTTTCTAGCTGTGTGACCCTGGGCAAGTCACTTAACCCCAATTGCCTCACCCACCCCCCCCAAATTTTTTTAATAAACATTTTTACTTATAGTTTTGAGTTCCAATTTTTATTATTCTTTCCCTCCCTCCCCTCCCCCATTCCTGAGGCAGAAAACAATCAGATATGGGTTATACATATGATTATGTAAACTATTACCATATTTTTCATTTTGTACAAGAAAACTTGGTTAAAAGAAAAAAAATGAAATAAAGTGAAAATTAGCATGCTTCAGTCTATTCCATCAATATTGGTTCTTTCTTTGGAGGTGGGTTGTATGTTTTATCAGTATTCCTTTGGGATTGTCTTGGATCATTGTATTGTTGACAATAGTCAATTCATCACAGTTCTTCATCAAACAATATTGCCGTCTCTATGTACAATGTTCTCTTGGTTCTGCTCACTTCACTATACATTGGATGTAGCTTTGATTTTGTTACCTTCTTCTGACCATGTATTTTGTTCTTCTCTGTCTCCATAGTAACTTTCTATGACCAGAATTTTTTTCTGTTGTTTGCTTATTTCCCCAGCCACTTTCTTGACTCTTCGTTAATGTAGGGCTCTGTTTCTATGGTGGAGGGCACACTGTTCCAAGCTTCAGGAGTTTTGTGCAACTGTTTTCAGAGATACTTTCAGGGACCTCTAAGTTTTTAGTTCTTCCAAGGTGGTATAATCTAAGGAGAGTTGTGTTTACTATTCTCCTGGTCTGTGAGTGACCACAAGCCTGCTTTTCTGTCCTGAAACTGTAACTAGGGCCTCCTCCCTCCCCTCCTCCCCCCCTCCACTGTGGATATCTACCAAACTAGATATCACAGGTATCAGCTACAGTGTATAAAGAACAATAACAGTGTATAGATAGGTATAAGTGAATGTGACATCATCCAAGTGTGGAATTGGCAATAAAATCCATGACTTTAGGTGCAAGCAAGAATAGTAGGGGGCAGCTAGGTGGCGCAGTGGATAAATCACTGGCCTTGGATTCAGAAGGACCTGAGTTTAAATCCAGCTTCAGACACTTGACACTTACTAGCTGTGTGACCCTGGGCAAGTCACTTAACCCTCATTGCCCTGCCCCCCCCCCCAAAAAAAAAAAAAGTAGCAGTGTTTTTCATACAGGTATGGAGATTTGACCTTATAAGAAACCATTGAGCTGTGGGTGTATGATGAATCTGTGACTGGAATATGACTCATTTCAGAAGGAAAAGAGATGAGATGAGGATTGAATGGCATTTTTGAATTATGGCAGAGGAATTTAATGGAAGATCAAAAGAGAAAGAAGAAGAAACAATGGTGTTAGTGGTAAATATTGACCCCCCAGAGAGAGGAAATAGAGTAGGTGTTAGAGAAACATATCAGAAGCCTGACACAGTGGTATAATATAATAGTAAGGTGATACAGTATCCTTAAAGTACTTAGACTTATGATGGAATTCTTTCCCTGCCAACAGCAGAGTGGTTAATTTGACTTGCCTCAGGAGTAATTTGCCTCAGTAATAAATATTTCAACCTTTTGCAAGATGAAGCACCCAGTGCTTACAAATTTGTTGAAACGTCCTCCCAATTCTACCTTTGCAACTTCTCCTATATAACCCGTTCTCTCCTGATATTGCTGTCACATTGTTTCAGGCTCTTGTCACCTCATTTCTAGACTGCTTCAGGAACCTTCTGGTTGGTTGCCTTACCTTAAGTCTCTCCCCACTCCAGTCCATCCTCCACTTATCTGTCAATTGATCTTCCTAAAGCACAGGTCTGATCATCAGGTAGTTAATTGAAAAAATTGAATTTTTAGCTTGGGAATAGTAACTTGGGATTTGGGGGGCAGAAGGAAAGGTCTGCTATTTGCTTTCATAGATTTGAAAGATTGTCATGTTGAGAAGAGATTTGACTTAATCTGATTTCCTGTGAAGGGCAGAACTAGGATCAAGGGATGGGAATTGTAAGGATAAAGATTTTCCAGTCAGTATAGAAAAAATTTTCTAACAATTAGAACTATTAAAAAAAAAAAAGAATCCTCTGCCTTGAAGATTTAAAGGATTATAGGCTAGCAAACTCTATTGAGGCTGAAACTGTATAAACATATGAGTAGTATTCATCCTTTAGATCATTCTTATACTAGTTCTCTAAAGTCCCTTCCAAATCTGCAGTAATATGATCCAAGTCAAAAAGAACCTGGTCATTAACAGGTGACCAGTTTGCTATAGATATTTGATTTCATTCATTCAAAGGCAGGTTCAGACACTTATTCTTTCCAAGGCCTCCAGCTGCTTACTTTGATAGTCCTCTGTGTATATATGCTGGGCTTGTTCATATTCAATAAATAGTGTTTTGGTATATTTAATTTAGTCAGGATGCCTTTTTTATTCTTATTTTTTTGGCAAGGCAGTTGGGGTTAAGTGACTTGCCCAGGGTCACACAGCTAGTAAGTGTTAAGTATCTGAAGCCGGATTTGAACTGAGGTCCTCCTGACTCCAGAGCTGGTGCTCTATCCACTGCACCACCTAGCTGTCCCCCAGGATGCTTTTTAGGAATGCAGATTTCAAGATTTTAAAAATAAATTTTCTGTAATACATACTTAAAATTTTCTTATTTAATCTATTTTTAAAATAACTTGAGTTCTGGCTAATTAATTATACACACATTGTATGGGGCTTTAAAAATGATACTGCTTCAGGAAAATTGGCTATTTAGGAATTCTGCTGTAGTCTTTTTTTTTTTTTTGGGCAGGGCAATGATTGTTAAGTGACTTGCCCTGGGTGACACAGCTAGTATGTGTCAAGTGTCTGAGGCCGAATTTGAACTCAGGTACTCCTGAATCCAGGGTTGGTGCTTTACCACTGAGCCATCTACCTGTCCCCCCTGTTATACTCTTTTTTTTTTTTTTAATTTTTTTGGTGAGGCACCTGGGGTTAAGTGACTTGCCCAGGGTCACATAGCTAGTAAGTGTTAAGTGTCTGAGGCTGGATTTGAACTCAGGTCTTTCTGACTCCAGGGCCAGTGCTTTGTCCACTACACCACCTAGCTGCCCCCCTTCTATACTCTTAATGTCCAGGATATGATGGATGTTTTTACATGAAAAATAAACATTTTTTTCATAGATTTATATCTGTATATACCTCACTGGGTCTACATTTATTAAGCCTCCTCGCTTTGAGAAATATATTTTGGAGTTATACCTTTCAAAAGGTTTACTTAATACAACCCTTGTTGTGTGAGAACAGAGAAAGTGAGAAGTGCTGAGCAGTGTCTAGATATGTATTTCTAAACTTATGCTACCACCTTTTTTTTTTTTTTTTGCTGGGCAATGGGGTTTAAGTGACTTGCCCAGGGTCACACAGCTAGTAAGTGTCTGAGGCTGGGTTTGAACTCAGGTCCTCCTGAATCCAAGGCTAGTGCCTTATCCATTGCACCACCTAGCTGCCCTCGATGCTACCACCTTTTAAGAACTCTGGGTGTCACTTTAGTACTTTAAAAGTTAGACTATCTTTTTTGTGGGGGGGGGGCAGGGCAGTGAGGGTTTTAAGTGACTTGCCCAGGGTGTCACAGCTAGTAAGTGTCAAGTGTCTGAGGCTGAATTTGAACTCAGACCGTCCTGAATTCAGAGCCAGTGTTTTATCAAAAAAATTAGTCTGTCTTAAATTTCTCACACAAAACATTTTAAAATTTCAATAAAGTGTATCACTGGAATGTTGCCTTGTAGATTATTTGTAAAAGAAGAAGAATGAGGAGGAAGGAGGGAGAGAATAAAGGAGGAGGAAGAGTTTTTATGTGTGTGTGTGTGTATAATATGTATACATAAAATTATCTGGGTCAAATTTTAGGATAGGTGTTGAAAATGAAAAGCTTTAAAAATCCATTAACACTTGTGTTGTCAAAATTCACAGAGACTATATAAAGTGACTGTACCTAAATACTATTTTTACCCTTTGATTCCACTGACAATAAATAAGGAAATAATGTTTTAAAATCCCTGAATACCCACCAAAAAATCTGCATTTCTCAGTGATTTAAGTATTACAGCATTTAATTTTGTTTTGATTGTAGCCCAGTTTATATTTTATCTAAAAAGCAAATTGTAAGGGGCAGCTAGGTGGCGAAGTGGATAGAGCACCGGCCCTGGATTCAGGAGGACCTGAGTTCACATCCAGCCTCAGACACTTGACACTTAATAGCTGTGTGACCCTGGGCAAGTCACTTAACCCCAATTGCCTCACCAAAAAGAAAAAAAAAACTAAAAAAAAAAAAGCAAATTGTGGAGTTCTTGATTAAAATATATGAGTTTAAAAGCAGTGGAGTGTAAGTTACTGTTTTACACAAATTAGATTTCCAAGGTGGCATTTTATCATTTGGAACCTGATATAATTAGAACATTTCTTAAAATTGAATACTAGTGATTTCTGTTAAGTAAATTAAAGAATAGTTTTTATTATTGTAGCAGATTACATTTTAATTAAGAATGTTGATCTGTTTTGGTCATAATATTTTACAAATATCTCATTTGATCCTCAAAAGAACCCTGTGAGGTACATGCTGTTATTATCCCTATTTTACAGTTGAGGAAACTGAGGCAAATGAGTTAAATGACTTGCTCACTTAGTATCCTGATTTCACCTCTAGTGCTCTATCTACTTTGACACCACCTCTCTCAAACTGTCATTTTAGATGTCTCCAGTTATAATTATGTGAATACATAGTACACCTTTAAGGAGTTGCTTTTATTTAATAATGAAAATTTTGCAACTTGATTCAAATGGACTTAAAAGGAAAACTACTGTTGGTTTAGCTGTAATCTTAACCCTGTCCCCCTTTTCAGTTCAGTTAAAGCCTACTACATTAAATACCTGATGTTCTTCACTGTCTTGGTCTTCCCTAGTATATATATTTTAGAGTGAAAATAAAAGAGTGTAAGGCACGTAAATGAGCACAAATTACTCCAAAATGTTAATTTCAAAGCTTTTCATTCGAAAACAAGAAAAAATGAGAGAGCCTCATAGGCTTGGTAAGGCCTGTGTCTTCTAATTTTCTTATATTCAAAATACTTAAAGGCCACTTCCATTAGCATTAATTATTATTGATTAAAGCATTAATTATTGGCCTATGTTTGTTTTAGTCAACAAAACTCTTTCCTTTGTTTTGCCCTGTTGTCTGTTTAGCACAAACGGTCATGCCCATTGGTTTTGTTTGTGCAAGCCCTTTTTAATTTTATGAAATCAGAATTGTATATTTTACCACTTGTGTCCTCTGTTTTCAGTTATTTTCTTCCTGTTCCTCTAATTTATTTTCCTTTATGTCTAAATCATGTGACCTTTTGGAGCTTTCCTGGTATGTAGACTGAAAGACTGGTCAATACCCAGTTTCTGCCTGACTGCTTTTCAGTTTTTCCTAACATTTTTGTTGAGTAGTTTGCTCTTATCCTGGTAGGTATAGTCTTTATGTTTATTAAACACTTGGGTGTTATGCTCCTTTGCCTCTGTGTTGTGTAACCTGCTCTACTAATCTCTTACTCAGTACCAAATTGTTTTGATGATTATGGTTTTGTAGCCTGGCTTGAGATTTGGATCTAATATGTCCCCTTGCTTCCCATTTTTTTTTCTTTAATTCCCTTGTTATGCTTGACTTTTTGTTCCTACAAATGAATTTTTCCCCCGGCTCTTTCAAGCAATTCATTGGTAGCTTGATTGATAGAGTACTAAGTAATAAATTTATTTAGGTAGTATTGCCATTTTTATTACATTGGCTTGGTCTAGCCATGAGCAATCAGTATCTCTCCTGTTATTTATATCTGTCTTAATTTGTGTAAGTAATGTTTTGTAATTGTATTCATATAATTCCATTTGTGTCTTGGCAGGTAGAGTCCCAGGTATTTTATATAGGTAGGCATTTTAAATGGATTTTTTCTGTCTGTTCCAACTGGTTTCTGTTGGTATTATACAGAAATAGAGGATTTGTCTGAGTTCATTTTATATTCTACAACTTTGCTGAAGTTGTTTATTGTTTCAATTAGTTTTTTTAGTTGACTCTAGAATTCTGTAAGCAAGAGGTAATTAAGAAATCAGGAGGAAAGGCAGGAGCAAGAACATCCTTGAAAGTTATTTATTAGGCTTATATAATTAAAAAGAATAGAAAGATGTATGTAACAGTGATTAACAGTTTCAGATACAATTCTCTAAGTTCTATTTTATATATGGAACTGCTATTTTTATTTTATATTTATTTATTTATTCATTCATTCATTCATTCATTCATTTATTTATTTATTTTTAGTGAGGCAATTGGGGTTAAGTGACTTGCCCAGGGTCACATAGCTAGTAAGTGTTAAGTGTCTGGGGCCGGATTTGAACTTAGGTCCTCCTGAATCCAGGGCCAGTGCTCTATCCACTGTGCCACCTAGCTGCCCCCTTTTTTAATATTTAAATCCAGAATTAAAAACTTGTTTCTTTCACTTTAAGATAGAATAAATAGTGTGGCTTTTAACCGATTTAATATAATAGCTATAGGAGAGTTTTTCATTTATGTGGAGCCTTATGGTTTTATAAAGTACTTTGCAAACATTCCAATTTATTCTTTAAAATAATTCTGTAAGTTAGGTATAATAGCTACCTCTCTTTTTATAGGTGAGGAAACTACAGTTTAGGAGAGGAATGTATCTTGCCTAAAACTACATGGTGGGCATATCATAGCAGCGTGGGGATCACTGACTCCCAAGACTAGTGTTTTCAAACTGTGGCTGAGACGAAGTCTCCAGAATTCTATCTAGAAAACCAAATTATCTCCCAAGTATCATCAGAATAAAGTGATAGTAATACAATTGATTCTTTTTTTTTTTTTGTGGGGCAATGGGGGTTAAGTGACTTTCCCAGGGTCACACAGCTACTAAGTGTCAAGTGTCTGAGGCCGGATTTGAACTCAGGAACTCCTGAATCCAGGGCCGGTGCTTTATCCACTGTGCCACCCTAGCCGCCCCCAATTGATTCTAAAGATAAAATATTTTAATGTTATTCTAATATGTATTATTAGATGTACTTTGTAGACATTATGTTTCAGTTCTGACAGTCTCACTAACCAACTTTGATCTGTGAGCAAGTCATTTTAATATCTTTAGGCCTCTCAGTTTCCACAGTTGAATTTTTAATTTATTTAAAGTTTTGAGTTCCAAATTCTATCCCTCTCTCATTCCCTCCCTTTCCTCACCCCTCTCTGAAGTGGTGAGCAATCAGATGTAGGTTATACATGTGCAATTTCAGTTAACACATTTGAATAGCTACTGATTTCTAGCTCTAAAAATTGTAATTCTGGAGATAAACTATTGTGAGATTAAAATTGGATAATTAGATCATAAATCTCCCCTACTTAACCTTTCCCTTAATTTATCTCCCAGACTAGTAAATGGAAGAAGCTTCTGGTTTTCTAGTCTGACTCTAAATCTAATAGGATATGAAATTTAAAAGCTAGTATATAAATAAGATCAGTGCAGTTAGAATCAGAAGATGTGATCTGGGAAAATCTGTTGCACTGAATATTCCTGATAAAAGTTTGACACCCAAAATTTATAGTAAATTAAGAACTTTTTAAAAAGATTAATGGACACTCTTCAAAAAATTGCTCAAAAAATAGTTTTCAAAAACAGAAATACAAACTGTCATTAACCACCTGAAAGAAGTTCATTCTCTGACTCAGAAGATCCCACTACTGGCATTCTACCTTGAGGAGGTTATTGTTAGCAGGTTAAAAAAAAAAAACCCAACCAGCCTTGTATACTATGCATATTTATCTGTTCAAAGGAGATACAAAATTGATGCTCAATAATGTGTAGGGGGTGGGGAGGAATAGTTAAACAAATTATATTGAAAGTAATGGAATTATTACTATGTCATAAGGAATAACGAATGTGAAGAATTCAGAGATAGTGAAGTCTTTCTATGTCATATGTAGTCAGAAAAGCTATATACAGTGACTGTAGCAGTGTATATAAAAGCAACATGGAGAGGCAGCAAAACTGGTCAAATATAAGGTGTACATGTTAGTGTCATACTGCTAAACTGAAGGGCACTTTTCCCCCTTTATTTATTATTTTTTTTAAACTTATAATTGGTGTTCTGACAGAGCCATTGGTGGACTGAGAGCACAGATTTGCGACTTTTTTTTGTGTACATGGCTAATATTTTGTTTGAATATGCATGTTTGTGACACATTTTGATTTTTTTTCTCAGTGGAGAGAGGTAGGGGAGAGCTAATTATTTATTTATTTATTTTTGCGGGGCAATGGGGGTTAAGTGACTTTCCCAGGGTCACACAGCTAGTAAGTGTCAAGGGTCTGAGGCCGGATTTGAACTCAGGTACTCCTGAATCCAGGGCTGGTGCTTTATCCACTGCGCCACCTAGCTGCCCCCGAGAGCTAATTTTTTTAAGGTGAAAAATATAATTAATTTTAAATATTCACTTTTCTGTTTTAAGGGGAACATTTTCTTTTCTGTTTGGTAGTGAAGTAAATGATTCAGAATCTTATTTCACTGGCCCTTTATTACTTTGAAGATGCTGTAGGTCATTTTTTCCTATCCCATAGAAAAAATTAAGGACTATTTTTTTTTCTCCTTAAAGTGGCCTAGTTAGGGTGTGTGGATTTATTTTTTGAGAAACAATTTTAAGGTATTTGCTTTTAAATTTAAGACTGGTAAATAAAATTATTTAAATATGTCCTCTGGGTTACAGATCTTTTACATTGTTGACTTGGGATCTACTTTTTTGTTTTTTGAGATTTTTCATGAAGCACTCATGGGGTAATTAGAATAATCAGATACAGGGGGCAGCTAGATGTCACAGTGGATAAAGCATTGTCCCTGGATTCAGGAGGACCTGAGTTCAAATCTGGCCTCAGACACTTGACACTTACTAGCTGTGTGACCCTGGGCAAGTCACTTAGCCCTCATTGCCCTGAAAAAAAAAATTAAAACAACAAAAAAAGAATAATCAGATACAGCTACCTTGGTCGAAGACATGATACAGAAAGATTAGTAGAGACAAGGGTTTTGCCTGTGTTGAATGAGAAAAGAAGCAAGTAATAGTGAATTGTTATAACCCTGTATGATGGATGTCGAAATAGAGACTTGTTTGAAAACTCTAAGAAGGAAATATTCCCTTAGCAGGCTGAGTGACCCCTGGGGTGGGGATGATCGGGACCATTAAGACTTGTACCATGTAAAGGAACTTTTAAAAGAATGGAGGAATTTGATGTCTATTTAGAACTTGTAGACTTTTTAGTGAGGTAGAAGTTCCAGAGTGATCTCTCAACTGAGGATATCTGTTTAAGAAGTGATTGTCTGTAAAGGTGATGACATCTGCTGGAGACTGGCAGAACTTCAGAAGTCATCAGGGGAGCTGGGCTTTAGGAAGCGGGTATGTAATAGAGAGTAGCAACCAATGATACCTGTAGACCTGCTGGGGAAAGTGAAATATAGCCTAGCTAATCTATTAAAGGGAGAGCACATTTCTAGCTCCCTTCTCCGCCAGAGTCCAGAGGAAAGAGGACCGAGACTGAGCGCCAGTCTCTTCCTTCCTCCTCCCACTAGTCTGCGTCACTTCCTGATGCCTGGTCTTGCCCTCAAAGACCTTCGCTTCATGGGCAGAACTCTTCTACAGTAAGTATCCAGCAGGTGGCGTTATTCCAATCGTTACAACTTCTTTGAGGTCAGAGACTGTCTTGCCCTTCTTTGTATTCCCATTGTTTTTCATAATACTTGGTACCTAGTAGGCACTTCATAAATGCTTTTTTGGGGGTGGGGGGTTGGGCAATGAGGGTTAAATGACTTGCCCAGGGTCACACAGCTAGTTAAGTGTCAAGTGTCTGAGGCCTCATTTGAACTCAGGTCCTCCTGAATCCAGAGCTGGTGCTTTATCCACTGTGCTACCTAGCTGCCCCCTTAATAAATGCTTATTGACTGACTTTCTTCTTACTCCATTTTGTATCAGTTCATACAGTTTTTCTAAAACCACCCCATCATCATTTCATATACCACGATAGCATTCCATCACATATGTATACCATAATTTGTTCAGATGTTCTCCAAATGATGGACTCCCCCATATATTCTGATTCTTTGCTACAACAAAAAGATCTCCTATAAATATTTTTGTACATATGGGTCCTTTTCTTCTTTCTTTGAGTTATATTACTTTCTAACCAGTTTCCCACTTAGGCTATTGCTGTAGCCTTTTAACTGGTCTCCATTCTAATCCATTTTCCACTCAACTGCCAAAGTGATTTCTCTAAACTGTACATCTAATCCTGTTACCCACTAGTCATTGAGCTCCATTGACTCTCTGTTACTTGCAGGAATTAATATAAAGTTCTCTTTGATTTAAAGCAAGTTCATAACTTGGCATCTTCCTACCTTTCTAGTTTTCTTATTCTTTATTTCCATCCACATACTCTGTGATCCTGCTATACTTGCTTGTTTGTACTTCTTGGAACATGATGCACCATCTCCCATTTCCAAGCTTTTGAACTGGATATGTCCCTCATGTTTGGAATTCTCTCCATTTTTTTCACCTTTTGATTTTTCTGGCTTCCCTCAAGACTCATCTCAATTCACACCTTGTGCAGAAGTTCTTTCCTTATACCTTCCCTCTTCTCTTGCTTTCTTCTTTCTTGTTACCTTTAACCTTCTTTGTATATATTTTTCATGTACCGAGTTAGTTAACATTTTGTCTCCCATAGCATGTGATCTCTTTGAGGGTAGGGATTGTTTTTGTCTTTCTTCGTATCCTCTGCACTTTACACAGTTCTTGACATTTCAAAAAATAAATGCTTATTGACTGACCTCTCTGAGACTCAGTTTCCTCAGAATGGAGATCATAATATTTATACTACTACTTTATTGGCTAAGAGGAAATACAGTGAAACACTATGTAAATTTGGTCTACTGTTATATTCTGGAATAAAATTAACATGGAAAATGGAGGAGACTATAAAAAGCAAATTGAAATGGCTTTGTAGGCAGGAAGGGATAACCGTAGAAATAAACTTTGGAAATGAGAAAAACATAAATAGAATTCTTCATGTAGAACCAAGAAATTAAATCATAGTCAAGGCACAGGTACACATTCAGCGATGAACGGTTTTATACATATGACCTTATAGAAATTTTAAAATTTCACATCCTACGTCCTCCACTGGAGCCTTCTCTAGCTATTCCAGATCCAATGTTCTTTCCACTATACCAGGCTGCTTCTTAGAAATCTTAGAATTGTCTATTTTGAATAGTTCTTAGCGATCATGTGGCTCAGAGGTTCTTTACCTTTTTTTTTGTGAAAATAGATCCCTACAGTTTGGTGAAGCCCTTGGATTCCTTATCAGAATAATGTTTTTAAATGTGTAAAATAAAACACATAGGATTACAATTTAAATCAAATGTATTGAAATAAAGTTACAGGTTTGTCCCATCCAGTTTCAGAAAACCTGTAAACTCTATGGGAAACTGGACCCCAGATTAAGAACCCATCATTTAGCACAACCCCCTCATTTTATATGGAAGCAAAACTAAGGCTGAGAGAAATTAAGTGATTTATCTAAAGGTTGTAAATGACAGAGCTGGGGTTAATATCTAGTTTTCTTGCTTTCTAGTCTAGTGCTCTTTTATGTAGAATAGATAAGAAATTGAGTGAAAACTGAATTGTTACTATATTGAGGTTCTTAAATTTAGTTTTTAGTTTCACTTAATAAGGGTATTTGGTCTTGCCTACTTACTAGGATGATTGTGGGCTAAATACAGGAAAATGCAAACAAGAGTTTGAAAAGAATGAAGTGCTTTGCAATATCACTAGTCCATACCTGGTATATGTAGGGAGTTTATATCCCTGTTTCAAATCTGTATCTCACAGTTAAGAACAAAATAATGGTATCCTAATGCAATGCCAAATGATTAGAATTAATGAAATAGAAAGCACTGCTTTTGGGAATAGTCTTGGCTTAATGGGATTTGGGACACCAAATGATAACAATTTTCTTCTGATTCATCCTCCCTACCTCTTCTTTTATTTAAAGATCTTTGGAACATATGGAACCTGATTAACTGAAAACAATTCTAACCGTATTCTTAATATAGTGAGCTTTCTAGCAAACAGGAAAAATATATTTGTGCTTATGTATTATGATTTTCATTTGCTTTTTTGATTTTAAGACATGATATGATTTCTAAGAGCAATATGCATAACAGATTCTTTTCAGACATTTTTTCCATGTGTGCATCAAAATCATATAAAAAGCTATGATAGCTAAAATTATAGAAATAATTACCTTCATAACTTAGTTCTGAATATTGATAATCAAATGAGGTGCTGAATTTGGCAATATGTGTTGTGGAAATTGTCTGGATTAAGTCAAAACAAAATATGGGTTCTCTTTTGATGGCAAGGTTCTTCAGTTGCACAAATCCATAGATTGTGTTATGCTAATTATATTGCCTAGAAACAGTACAAAGCTTCCTCAGTCAAAGTCACTTGGTGAAAGAGAGTGGTCTGGCCATATTGGAGAAAGAACTTTATTAAAAATGCATATGCCCAGACAGTGTCACAGGGGAAGGAGGAGGAGCCCATGGACAAATATGAAGTTACTTTATCAGTATCTTTCTCTTGGAAAATTTTATATATGACTTGTGAACTGGGGCCAGAATTAAATGAGGGAAAAGATAGGGCTGGAAAGCATTTGGGGAATTCCAAAATACTTTCAGAAATCCCAAGTTTCTCATTGCTACAAAAGCTCATCTCTCTCATATTCTCATCTTAGAAGTTAAAATTACAGATAACCAACAGACAACGGAACAATGCATGTGAATAATCATAGCGGTACATGTTGCCAGTGACTACTTTTGGATGAGAAGAGGAATAAATGATATAATGATGTGTACCATGGATATATTACTGTTATGTTGTGATATGAAAGGCAACAGTTGCATCAATTTCTTTGCTCTTCCCAAGAATGTCTATAATGAGGCAGGGAGGGAGTTGTACTCTTTATTGACTAGGAGGAATTAGCCACATTTGTGAATGAATGGATCCAAAAAAGTACTTAATTGAATATTTGCATACATCCTGTTTCTTGATAACAAGTAAACATAAAGACTGGTTTCATTTTTTGTCTTTGTCTCATACCTTTTCTTAGGACTGCACCTAGAACATAATAGCTACTTAATCTTTGTTGATTGATATAATGTATACATACATTATATTTTCTTAGAAAGAGCACTGAGATTACACCTAAGAAACATAAATTTGAATCCTGGTACTTCTACTGACTAGTAGTGTGATTGGGATCTTAGGGGGCTCTGTGTGTGTGTGTGTGTGTTTTATATATGAGAGATTTAACCTAGATAGTTTGTGAGGATTCTTCTTCACATGATGGATCCTTCAGGTCTATAATTTTACTTCTGGTTTGGCATTTCATATATTTGTATAATTATCTTAATTTTGGGGCTGCAAAATTAAGGTGGAACCTTTTCTGTTTTAACAGATATCATGGAGAACCTTGTTAGAGTAAGTAATAAGATTCTTCATAAATTGCAAGTCAATAATAAAAAGCATACTTTGATAAGCTATTTAATATTTTACAATGTTTTATACAAATAACAAAGACTTAGAAATTGATAGTACTGTTATTCTCTTCCATGAATTATTTTTTACTGAGAAATGAAAGAAAAACCTATGTTTAAAGTGAGAATTTACAAATTTGATAAGTGTTTACTGGCAGCGTCTGAGGAATTCTGCATTGCAATAAAGATCCAAAGTAGACTGTGATGAATTGGCATTCTATATATCTAACTTCGTGAAAATCTTAAATGTCTTTTTGATAAAACATCACAAGACTTCTGAAATTTTCTATTAAATCTACTATGCTTCTAAAGCATTCACCTGTTCACCTCCAGACTTCTGATTTTATCTATACTTAAAAGAAATTGAGCCCATTGCGCCCTCCCCCCCAATTCATTTTCTTAAATTTTGAACATTTAAATCAGGTGTTAAGAGCCATGTAGGGTCACTTAAACCATATAGGTAAAAATTCCGGGCTTATCTTCCTGCATAATAATCTAATTTTTTTATTATTTTCTTTTAAATTAACATATACTCTTTGTCACCTCAAAAAAAAATTAACATATACTTATTACTCAAGGACTACAGTTTTTACTTTAAATATCCTGGAGCTTGGAAGATTGCTGGGTAAGCAAAGATTTGGGGAGGAGAGTGAGCACTGTGTTTGAAATATTGGGGGGAAGCCTGTCTCTGGCCTAAGTTATTAGGGAACTTAGCTGGGGTTTCTAATATATTGCTGCTTTTAAATTAAATTAGAGGCTCTTGCACCAGTTTTTGGCATTAAGCATTTATTAATCATATTAAATGTTAGTAAAGAGAGAGCACATGGCTCCAAGTAGAGTTCAGAAACCCTACATTACCTAGATAGAGAGGAGAGTGAGGGGGGACCCACTGTGGCTGCCTCCTGCAATGTCCCAGGCCAAGAGAAAGAGCAAGCTTCCTGCAGACCAGAGGAGAGGTGGCCCTAACACACTATTCCAAGCTAATTGGCTAGCATCATTCAAATCTATTGGTTTACTGAACCTGAGGGTAGTCATTTTTTTGGGGGGTGGGGTGGGGCAATGAGGGTTAAGTGACTTGCCCAGGGTCACACAGCTAGTAAGTGTCAAGTGTCTGAGACCAGATTTGAACTCAGGTCCTCCTGAATCCAGGGCCAGTGCTTTGTCCATCTAGCTGCCCCCAAGGGTGGTCCATATTAAAATGAACTGTACATACAGAGCTCCAGGTCAGGGCCTTTGCTCTGAGGACAAAAACTTTCAGGTAACTATGTCTCCTGAGTTAATTTGGTCTCTAATTCTACTGACTCTGGACTGGCTCTGAGAAACCAGCCAGAGCCCCCGAATTGGTGTGTGTGGGGGGGTACCTGGCTTCTCCCCAAACCCATCACCAACAATTTTTTCACAGCACTTAACCATGCGATGTGAAAGTCAGCTTGAGGATTCAGGTGATCCAGGGCAAGAGCAAACACAACTGACAATCCCACCCAAAATTCTGCAAGGGGCAGAGCCAAACTGTGATACAAAGCTCTATTTCAGGAACTAACTCTGGTGAGATAAGAACATAGAAGAAAACAATGAAGAGTGTGTCAAAAATTATGGTAGATTTAGAAATTGCCCCCCAAAGAAGAAGCAAGTAATTCTGAAACACCTGCACGCTAAGACTCAAAGGCAAAGTGGATTTTTTTATAAACTACATAAATACCTAGAAGAAATGAAAGTTAACAATGAAAGGAAAACTTTAGAGAAAAGAATTGGAAGGAGAAATAAGTAGCTTAGAAGAGCGAGTGGTAAGCTTTGCCCAAAAATGAACTACTTAAAACCAAGGGGGACAATGGACCCTTATTGGAATAGAGGACTTTCAGTTATTTTTGATGAAAAGAATAGAGCTCAGTAGGAAGTCTGAAATATAAACACAAGGGAGTTTAGCGAAAATGAGAAAGGTAAATTTATTTGAGGAATGGGAAAAAGCTGTGTGATTACATAATGCAAACATTCTAAAAGCTAGAGAGCAAGTGTCCCCTCAAAACCATAGTGTCTTCAAGTGGGCATTTTTGAGGGAGACTAGATCTGAGAATTGGGGAATGGATTGGTTCTTCTGAGGGGAAGAGAGGAACAAGAAGGCAGGGTGTAAGAAATATACCATTGTGTAGAGGAGAAAGAATGGGGTGGAATATGCTATTCCTATTAACTGGGGTGTGGTTGAAGAGTACACAAACATGAAAGAAGGTGAGTGTATACCAGATGAAACTTTTATCTAAAATCGACAAAGGAAGGTTGAAAACACACACATACACATGAGTTTGGCACAGAAATACACCAAACTCAACAGGACATGAAGTAGGAATAGGGAAGGGGGAGGTGGTATTTAAGAGAAGTATGTTGTAGGGAGGAAATAATCACAAGCAAAACAAACCTCCTGATCATAGGGATGAATTGAAAGGGAGAAGCAAAAGAAAAGAATTGCCTTTTTTTTTAAACAATTGGAGCATGGGAGAACAATTGGAATATGAATACAGTTAAATATTGGACAATAACAAATTACAGGGGCAGCTAGGTGGCCCTGGATTCAGGATGACCTGAGTTCATATTTGGCCTCAGACACTTGACATTTACTAGCTGTGTGACCTTGGGCAAGTCATTTAACCCTCATTGCCCTACCAAAAAAAAAAACTAAAAAAAAAAATTTGCAGTGACCAATTATGTCACTGGAAGACCTATGATGAAGCATGTTATACCCTCCTGACAGAGAGGCAGTGGACACAAGATGCAGAAAGACACACATTTTTAAAAAAAAAACAGGGCAATGAGGGTTAAGTGACTTGCCCAGGGTCACACAGCTGGTGTCAAGTGTCAAGTGTCTGAGGCTGGATTTCAACTCAGATCCTTCTGAATCCAGGGCCTGTGCTTTATCCACTGTGCCACCTAGCCGCCCCGATGTGTATATATGTGTATATATATATATATATATATATATATATATATATATATATATATATATATATGTTGTTTTTTTTTTGAACGTGGCTACTATGTGAATTGATTTTGCTTAGCTTTGCCTATCTGTTAAGGGGAACTTTTTCTTTCATTAATTGGGGGAAGGAGATCTGAGGATGGAAGTATAGCATTAGTAAAGAAAAAAAGGCTGTTCAAACAATAAAAAAAATATACTGAAGAGAATAATAGAAGGCAAGTTAAGAAGGAAGCACAAACAGGCAGGACAGTTTTGAGAGTAATGTGTAGAATTTATTATATACTTTAAAAATCTTAAATAAAATCTTATGTGATATGAAATAGAGGTTCATGTTTTCGTATAGAGCCCTCTTACTGTTTTGCTATTTGTGTGGAAATGCCCCTTTTTTCAGTGTTTTAGTTCTGAATCTAAACAAAAAACCTTATTGACTAATCTCTGATTTACTAAAGTATTTGATAAGTAGAAATTCCTCTTTCAAAGCCAGTGTTTTACTATATGCATAAATTCTAAAGTAAAATAAATTTGATTTTAAATATAAATTATGCCCAGAACTTCAGAAGAGTACTTTTTGTTCTATCATAGATTGAATTCAGTCTCCAGAACTTCTTAAACTAGAATTTATTATTTATTTTTGCTCCCACCAAAATTGGGAATTCCTCTAGGAATATAAAAATTTAGCTTGTAGCATGGTTTTCACAGCCAATGGAAAAAGGTCTTGAGTGTCTATGGAAACACTAAGAAACACAAAACAGTATGTGATAAATAAGGTGTGAATGGTTCCTCCATAGGTTTCCACCTAAAATCTCCTAAAAGGTCCATGAATATTAAGAGAGTCTGTTTAAGCTCATTGAGAATTGAAATTTGAGGAGAGGGTAGTCTCAACTACCATGAGATATGGGTGCTGGCCAGACCTGGATCTCATCAAGTGTTGACAAGATACTAGAAACTCATGCCCAAATAAGGACAAGGAGATAAGGCTCTGGTTAGGCCCTCTAGTTCCTGTCACATTTGATGAGCTTGTGTAGGACTTGTCGATTTGTCTTCTTTGTTTTGACACCTATTACTTCCCCTTCAAGAATGTAGATCTTTGGAATCTCACCTGTGGAGAGGATGCTCTGCCTGGGACCTGTCCCAGGCAGGACTCTGGAAGCTGTGAACTGGGATTCCCCAGCTAGAAATCCAGATGTTGGTGCTCTCCTGACTTGGTGATGACTTTATTTTCTGTTTCTTGGGAATCTCACCCATGGGCAGGACACTGTGCCTTGGGACCTTCCTGAACAGGACCCTGATAAGCCGTAAGTGGGATTCCCCAGCTTTGCGATCAGGGGCTGTTGCTTTCCCAGTTTGGTGATGCCGTCTTTATTTTCTGTTTCTTTAATTGTTGTTGTTTTATTACGTAGTGCTATCTTTCTATGGTTTATATGCTCTAAATATAATTTCTTCTTTCCTTTTTTTAAAATAAATAAAATATGTTTTAAGTTGCTAAAGTGTATGTGTTATTATTGTTCTTCTTGAATCCTAATTGAGGTCCTATCTGCTGCAGCACCTAATGGCCCTTCTCTTACAGATAGGACATTTAGTATAAATGGAGAGGACTTAATTTGTGAACTTGTTAAATATAAAATATTTATAAACTGTTTTGAAGAAATGACCACTGAATTTTAAAAAAGGTACAATTTCAAGAGCAAGGTATAAGTTAGTCATGTCTGTCATACTGTATGTACCCTGGTCATAATACACTTAGGGTATATGCCTATCCAGTGCCACTTTTGAAGGGATATTGACAAGGGGGAAATGGTAACTAGGATGATTAAGGAAACATAGTCATGCCATTTGAAGATTGATTCAAAGAATTAACAAGCATATCTAACTTAGAGAAAACTTAGGGGGAGAAATACCTGTCTTTAGATATTTGAAGGGTTGTAATATGGGGGAAAGGACTTTTTTTTTGGTTTGTTTTTTGTGGGGCAATGAGGGTTAAGTGACTTGCCCAGGGTCACACAGCTAGTAAGTGTCAAGTGTTTGAGGTCAGATTTGAACTCAGGTCCTCCTGAACCCAGGACCAGTGCTTTATCCACTGTGCCACCTAGCTGCCCTGGGAAGAGGCTTTTTGTCATGTTATACTTGGTCTTGAAGGACAAAAATAGGACCAGGTGAAATTATAGCAACCAGGTTTTTATATATTATAAGGAAAAACTTAATAGGAAGAACAGAAACCCTATATTTATGGTCCATGTGTCAGCCTTGGGTGGGGAGAATCCAAAGTTTGTCCCCAGCTAGGGCTTACAGAAAATTTTCTCTCCACATATGTTGACGGGGAGGAAAAAGAAGCAAAAGGAAGAGGCTTGATTTGGCTGATTATTACATTTTGAATGCAGCCCATTTAGGGTACCTTCATTGATCAAAGACTCCTCTTTATCTCAGGGTTAGCAGAACAAGGTAAGTTACAGAATGTCTGTGCATATTCTAAAATTTACATGGAGATGACATCAGCTGAGCACACTGCACATATTTATAAGGACTAGACTCACTGCCCAGTTCCTTCTGTCCCCCAGTTACAGAGAGAACTAGGACTGCAGAATCACTCTTAATCAGTGTAGTGACAATAAGAATGGAAAATAAGAAAAAATTGGGCCAAGAATTTAGGTGTGTAGTGGCATGTCTGGGAACTGGTGGTAACCAAGAGAATAGAAGCTTGGATCCTGGGAAGATAGAGTGAAAGCTCTTCCTTTTCCTGAGCTAAAGGTGATTCTCAGAGTGCAACCCAATGATAC
Source organism: Dromiciops gliroides (assembly GCF_019393635.1). Classification (NCBI taxonomy): domain Eukaryota; kingdom Metazoa; phylum Chordata; class Mammalia; order Microbiotheria; family Microbiotheriidae; genus Dromiciops; species Dromiciops gliroides. The sequence goes on from NC_057865.1 coordinate 146,457,119, forward strand.
CTAATTTTTTTTTTTAAAGTGAGGCAATTGGGGTTAAGTGACTTGCCCAGGGTCACACAGCTAGTAAGTGTTAAGTGTCTGAGGCTGGATTTGAACTCAGGTACTTCTGACTCCAGGGCTGGTGCTGTATCCACTGCACCACCTAGCTGCCCTGATACCTGATATTGTGACTTTATGACTTATGTTAATGCTAACGTTATTTTCATTATTCTTCATTTGGTATCATGCTATATAAGTCATCCCATATTTTTTTGTATTCTCTGTGTTTATAATTACCAATGGCACGATATGTTCTGATATGTTGATATACCACAGTTGTTTTGAATTACTTGACAGAAGGGTTCATTTCCAGGATTTCAAAAAATTACAAATAATCCTACTGTGAATATGTTTGTATAGATGGGCCTTGTATTCCTATTAATATTCTTATGACCTAGTCTAGTGGTCAGTTCCATGGGTCAGATGGTAAAATTACATAATGCCATATTGTTTTCAAAAAAAGATCAGGCCAATTGCCTGCTTCATTAATAGTATAAAATTCTATCTTTTTTCCTCCCTTAGCCCTGTCAGCATTAATTTTTTCTCCCCTCCCTCTTCTGTCATTCTTCTCTTTCTTTCTTCCACTTCCCTTCTCTTTCCTACTTCCTCCCTAGGTAGGTAGGTGGTATAGAGAAGGGCTTCTGAAACTTTTTCCACTTGTGACCCCGTTTTGCCTGAGAAATTTTTATGTGATCCTGTGAATATAGGTATATAAAATAGGTATAATCAACCTTTTATTGTTGCCAACCCCCACATTCAGTTATACTGACTCCATATGGGATTTCCACCCACAGTTCAAAAAGCTTTAGTATATAATCAACACAGTGTTGGACTTCCTCAAATCCTGCCTCATACAAGTTGACGGTGGGCAAGTTTCCTTATCTATAAAATCAGGATAATGATAGCACTTAGCTTCCAGAGCGTTTGTGAGGTTAAAATGAGACAATATTTATGAAGTGATTTGCAATCTTAAAGCACTCTATAAATGCTTACTATGACTATGACACTTCCTCCTTCTCCCTACCCATGCCCTGTTACTTCTTCCCTTCTTTCTGTCTCTTCCCTCTCATCTCTCTGCTCTTTTCACTGTTGCTGGAAACTTACCAATGCAGATGGCATCTTAGAGTCCTAGAGATTTCAGGGAGCACTGAGAGCTCAAGTGACTTGTTAGCATGTCAGAAGGAGGTTCCTGACTTTTGTAATGATTGGAATGACACCACCTACTAGAGACTTACTGTAGAAATGCTCCCCCATGAAGTGAAGGTCTTTGAGGGCAAGACCAGGAGTCTTTTCTTTGGCGTCAGGAAGTGACGTTTGCTGGTGGGAGGAAGAAGGGGGGAGCCTGGTGCTCTGACTGGGGCACTTTCCTGGGGACTCTGGCGGAGAGCGGAGCTAGAAATGCGCTCTCCCTTTAATAGATAGATGAATGTAGGGCTTTCTCTCTCTCTATACCAAATTCTTATTCTCCTTAATAAATGCTTAAAAGTCTAACTCTTGCTAAAGCTTATAATTTATTGGCAACCACTCATTAGATATTTAAGACAGCCTAGCTAGAATTTTAGCCCTTAACACTTTTGAGGCTGATTTTCTTTCCAATATGCTATACTGCTTGCCATTGCATTTATTCTTTTACAACTATCTTTGGCATTGCATTTTTCTAATTACTAGAGTATCTTAATTTTTCAAAAGGTTAACAGTATTTTGTGTCATCACTTTCTAGAAGTGCCTTTCATATTCTTTGGCCATTTGCTGTTGGTTTATATATCTTATTCTTATAAATTTGTATGAATTCCTAAGTGGTTTTGTGTTAGATTTTTATAATGTTCCCAGAATACTTTGGTGGATTTGTGATTTCATTACTGTGTTTTCTCTATAGGTCCAAATTTTAATTTTGCCCTGGAGAAATCTTGTCTAGGTCCTCTTATGAATATTGCATGAGGTTGGGGTCTACTAAATGTGCCGAGGGTTTTCCTTCATATTTATGATACTTGATGTATAAATCTGGACTTAATCCTTCTCAGCCTCAGTTTCTTTATCTGTAAAATGGGCATAGTAATAGTACCTACCTCAGAGTTGTTATGAAGATCCAATGCTATACATATAGTTCTTTGTAGACGTTAAAAGCCCAATATAAATTCTAGATATTATCATCATCATTGTCATGATGTGAATTACACTGAAACATCACTGTGCTGTTCATAAACCATCCATTTCTCTTACTACATCATTGTCTAATCTAGTTTTCTGCTTATTTATCTTTATCATGGTCTTTATGCCATTTCTTTTCTGTATTTATTGGTGATATGTTTTAGCTTACTTATGCCTATCATGCTCCTCTGTATTATGCTTTTAGTGACCTACAACTTTATTTCTTCAGACAGTGCTATTCAATGACTTGTAGGTATATAGCATAGTGATGTTGAAAGGATAGGCCTTTGAGACCTAAACTTGACATCATTAAATGTCCCAGGGACAATCTAGATTGTTGTCTTCCTGTTTAGGTTTTTTTTTTTTTTCCCTGTTTAGTTTTGAAGTATCTATCAAGATACCACAGATAATGATGGACTAGTTTTAGGGGTTGTTTATCCAATAGACAGCTTATGTGTCAGAGTACAGAGATGGGAGATTAATTATTATGTGTGAAGAGCAGTATTTATACTGTTTGGGTAGATTAGAGAATGTGTGAAGAGAAGTAATGTACAATAAAATTAAATGAAATAATGTGAATTGCTTTATAAACTGTAAAGTACAATATAAATGTTAGCTACTATTATTAGCGTTATTAACAATAACAAATTTAGAGAAGTAGATTGAACTAGGATGTAAAGCAGTTTTGATGCTAAACTTTCTTGTAAACATTAAAAAAATTTATTTATGATCAGTCAAGATTTGACTCCTTAACCTGCAACCCCCTCATTGTGAACATAAGAAAACCCAAACCCATTAAAACATGTATAATCCATCAAAATAGATCTCCACATTGATCATGTCTCCCCAGATATTTATCTCATTCTACATTCTGTGTCCTTCATCTCTTTATATCAGGAAATGAGTAGCATGTTTACTCATTAGTCCTTTGGACTGTAACAATTGGAATGACGCCACCTGCTGGAGACTTACTGTAGGAAAGCTCCACCATGAGGAGAAGGCCTCTAAGGGCAAGGCCCTGCGACTTTTCTTTAGCGTCAGGAAGTGATGTTTGCTTGTGGGTATTGTCTATCAAGTCTACCAGCCAATCAACTTGAGGAGCCTCCCATTTCTGGGAGGGACACATGAAGTAGGAAGCTGACCCTGGTGGAGGGGTGCTTGTTCTTTTTGCTTCCTGACCTCACCATGGTTGGTGGGTTGGATGATAGGGTCTCTTAGAAATAGTTAGATTTTTATCTTTCTCTGATCCTAATGCTCTTTAATAAATACTTAACATTTAAATACTCTTGCTAAAGCTTATAACTTATTGGTGACCACTCATTAGATTTTAGATAGTATAGCTAGAATTTTAGCCCTTACAGGACTCATGGTTGGTCATTATGTTGATAATAGTTTAGCACAATAGTATTCTATCATATTAATTTATATACCATAATTTGTTCACCCATTCCCTAATTTATGGAGCCCTCAGATTCCCATTCTTTAATTCCTCAAAAAAAACCCACTTTATTTTTGTATCTCCTTAGTGTTCGTTTTGTTTAGGATTAATCTCTCCCTTAATCTGCTTGACTAATGACTAGTTCACCCTTCCTCCTCTCCCCTTTCCTTCCTATTTTCCTGTTGAATGAAATGTATTTCTGTATGTACGTGTGTATATACATATACATATATATTTTGATCAGTTCATATGTGAAGTTCAAGTATCAGCTGTTCCCCTCACTTCTTCCCCCTTTTTTGTATAGATATTTATTTGTGTACCCTGATCATGTGAGACAATTTCCCCATACCTTCCTTTCCTTTTTACCCCTCAGTGTGTTCTTTCACCCACCCTTCCTCCTCTCTCTCTCTCTCTCTCTCTCTCCTCCCTCCCTCCCTTCCTCCTCCCTCCTTTTCTTAAGTTCATGAAGATAAAAGAAAGCCATATTCAAGCCTTGTCTAATTGAAGTCATTCTGTGAACCTTGATGCTGATAGAGTTCAGAGGGGAGACAAGTATCATCTCCCCATATTTGAATGTAAGCAATTTGTCACTGTTTAGTCTATCATCGTTCATTCATATTTACTTTTTTTATGTGTCTCTTCACTCTTATGTTTGAACTTCAAAGTTTCTTCTTAGCTCTATTCTTTTTATCAGGAGTGCTTGGAAGTTCTCTGTTTCATTAAATGCCCATTTTCCCCCTTGTAGTTTTATATATAATTTTGCTAGTTAATTTAATCTTGACCATAAGCTCCTATCCTTTGTCTTCTGGAATATTATATTTCAAGTTCTCTACTCTTTTATGACTGCTAAATTATGTGTTATCCTAACTGAAGCTCTTTGGTATTTGAACTCTTCCTTTCTGGAAGCTTGGAGTGCTTTTTTTTTTTCTTTTTCCTAGAAGCTCTGAATTTTGGCTTTGAGGTTTCTGGGAGTTTTTATTTTGAGGTTTCTTCAGGAGGTGATCTGTGGATTCTTTCTATTTCCACTTTGTCCTCTGGTTCTAAGAGATGTGGGCAGTTTTGAGATTTCTTGAAATAGAATGTATATGCTTTTTTTTTTGTTTGTCATGGCATTCATTTAGTCCAATGATGCATAAATTTCTTTCTCCTTGATCTGTTTTCAGGTCAGATGTTTTCCCCCTCCCCTTTGACTTTGTTTTATTGTTTCTTGTTGCATCATAAAGTCATTGGCTTCTCTTTGGTGCATTGTAATTTTCTTTTTTTTCTGGTGAGGCAATTGGGGTTAAGTGACTTGCCCAGGGTCACACAGCTAGTAAGTGTTAAGTGTCTGAGGCCAGATTTGAACTCAGGTCCTCCTGAATCCAGGGCGGGTGCTCTATCCACTCCACCACCTAGCTTCCTGGTGCAAGGAGTTTTCAAGGAGTTTGTTACTTCTTATGCCAAACTATTAATTCCCTTTCCAATTCTTTATTTCATAGCTCTTATTTTTTCCCCCATTTTTTTTTCCTTTAGGTGTTCTTATTCTCTCTCTAAAAGAAAATTGTAAAACTCTTAACCCCCCCCCCCCCCGCCACCCACCCACCCACAATTTCTCTTCAGGAATTCTAGTTGAATTTGTGTCCAAGTCGTAATTTTGAGGCTTTGCTTGTAGATGTTTTAGAGTCATCTTTGTTTTTGTGTCTTGAACATCCAATTCACCATTATCTGTTTTCCTGTTCAGCTCTTTTCAAAAATTTAATAATTTTTTTTTTTTTGCTATGTGATGCCTTACATTTTATTCTCTTTTTTCAACCTTTTAACTTTGTTTTAATATTTTTGTGTGTGAAATTAAGGCATTGGCTTATTTTTGGTCTATTCCAATTTTCTTCCTTCCTTCCTTCCTTCCTTCCTTCCTTCCTTCCTTCCTTCCTTCCTTCCTTCCTTTTTCTTCTTCCTTCCTTCCTTCCTTCCTTTTTCTTCTTTCTTTCTTTCTTTCTTTCTTTCTTTCTTTCTTTCTTTCTTTCTTTCTTTCTTTCTTTCTTTCTTTCTTTCTTTCTTTCTTTCTTTCTTTCTTTCGCAGGGCAACGGGGGGTTAAGTGACTTGCCCAGGGTCACACAGCTAGTAAGTATCAAGTGTTTGAGCCCGAATTTGAACTCAGGTACTCCTGAATTCAGGGCCAGTACTTTATCCACTGCACCACCTAGCTGCCCCCCTATTCTAATTTTCAAGAACTTTGTTCTTTAGACAAGATATTGGACCTTTTGTGCCAAGCACTTATTTCCAGTTCTTTCTTTCAGGACTCTCATTTCTTTTCACTTTTCTTTAAGTGTTCTCATTATATCTATAAAACAGTTAAAAAAAGTCTTGCTTTATCTTTTATGGAATTCTAGTTGAATTTGTGCCAAAGCTATGTTTTCCTTTGAGGCTTTGCTGATAAATTTTTTTTTTTTGAGTCATTCTCTCCTGGATTTGCATCTTGAGCATCCCTGTCACTATAATGGTTTTTTATAGGGGAATTATTTTTATTCCTTTCTCATTCTTCTGCCCAATGTTATGACTGGATTTAATGTTATATTAAGGTACAGTGTACTTCTTGTTGCTGCTTTCCTCAGTGTTTTGTTATTCCATGCTTCTCCCTGTGATCACTCACAATAAATCTTGTAAAACCAAGTCACTGAGTCTTGTAATTCTTTTGGGACAACATAATCAATCTGATCACCTTAATTCTATCCCACATCATTAGTGATGTAGGAGGTAAAGAAGGGGTTAACAGACAAACTTAAAACCCAAGCTCTAATTTAGATCTGAGCTCCAAGAGGGGCTATAACTTATGGACCCCAGTTCTGAAAGAAATTAATGGATAACTTAAGATTTGGGCCTTCATCAAAGTCAGGCCTAGGTTCTTGGTACCTGGAGGTCTGGCTCCTATTAATTACCCCATTAATCACTACTCATAACAAAAACATAATGAGGCAGGTTACAGAGACCTTAACTACAACAAAAACATAAAGAGACAGGTTATAGAAATCCTAACTGATAAATGTTAATACCCAGAAAGTAGGCTTAAGAATGAAAAACACAAGGACACTCTGACCTCAGCAAGTTGAGGTGACGTGCAGAAAAGACCAAATTTGTCCCCAGATTCATCTTATGACATGTAAACCCCCAAAACATACCTCCTTGGAAAAAGATACCCACCTTGAGGGTTGGCTTAAGTCCCCAGGAACTCCAAATTAGGATTGGCCCTCCTCTGTACCTCCATAAGGAGATTATTATAGTGAGACTGATAATCAATTTATCCATACTATAAATATAACTGTCTTCTCTTTCCCTATTCAAGAGATACCTTTCCATTTTTCTGGTACTCTCCCTTTCGTCAACAGTCTTTCAATAAAACTTGGGAAACTGAGTCACTGAGTCTTGTAATTCTTTTGGGATGACTCACGATCAGTTTGGTCACCTTAATTCCATCCCACATAAGGGGTGATGTCATGACTTGCAGTGAATTGGATTTAAGTGAGGGAGGGCTGTGCAAAGTCACTAGCCTCATTCTCTCCTCCAGAGCTATCTGGGTCCAGTGGCAAGATACAGTGTAAGGGGCTAAAATTCTATCTATGATGTCTAAAATCCAATGAGTGGTCACCCCAAATTAGGAGCTTTAGCAAGAGTTTAGACTTTTAAGTATTTATTAAAGTATAATCAGAAGTTGGTGAGGAGAGAGGTAATAATCTAACTATCTTTAAGGGACCCCAGCATCAGACCCGACAAACTGAGGTCAGGAACCCAAAAGACCCACGCTTCTGTGGCTACCCCCAGAACCTCTTGTGAAACAGGAAAAAAGGGCCGTCCACACATACACAGCTCCAAGCTAATTGGCTGGTAACTTTGATTGACAGGACCCATGAGCAAACATCACTTCCTGACTCGGAACTGACCTTTGAAACCCTAGAAAAGGTCACTTCCCAGAAGCTAAAGTCAGTGGTTTCTAAATCACATGCTTTCTCCTCATGGTGGAGTTTCCCTGCAATATCTCTCCAGCAAGGGGTGTCATTCCAATTCTCACATCAGGACTACTGGAGATGGCCCCGGATATTTTGAGGCAATCAGGGTTAAGTGACTTGCCCAACTAAGAAATGTCTGTAGCCAGATTTGAACTCAGGACCTCCTGACTCCAGGGCCAATGCTCTATCCTACTGCTCTACCCAGCTGTCATGATTCTATAATTGTCTGGGCAATTGATACTAAAGAAATAAACTGGGAAAGAAATTTAAGGTAGACTATTGCAAAAAGTAACGTGAATGGAGCAGGGTATAGCAGTGGCTACAAAGGATATGAAGATATAAAAGTACAACTGGCATCTTTGTATTTTGTGGGTATAACTGGGTACTCCATTTTCTCTTGAGGGACACCATAATGAAAATATATACCAGTGGGGCACTGCCGAGCCACATTCTGTGTTGATTGGACTTTCCTGAATATTTGGAGCCCTTGTTGGTTTTTAGTTTCCCAGTGTACATTGTACATGTTGCCAAGGTGCAGTTGTTATGATTATATGCCAGGTTTGGCTGCATGGATTTAAGATGAGAGTATTTCTTTCTAGCATTTTAAGGTTGTTGAGAATTACAGTGTGACCATGCCATCTTTTTAAAAATTTTTCTTCAGACTTTTATAATTTACATTCTTAAGTCAGGATTAGGGAGGGTCTGGATCTGTAGTTTCATTGTTGCAGGGAGCTAGCCTAAGGCCAGGAGATTTCCTCTATCAGTAATAGAACTAAAAGTGCTCTGCAATTTATAATCTTAGAGAATTGTCTGGAACACTTAGAGGTTGAGTGACTTTCTCAGGATCACAAAGCTTGTATGTTTCAGAGATAAGATTTGAACTTACCATTTAAGAAAAAAATAAAAGTATTTTATTATTTTCCAGTTACATGTAGAAATTGTTTTCAACATTTGTTTATATAAGATTTCCAATTTCAAATTTTTCTCCCTCCCCTCCTCCCCTAGACAGCAGCCAACCTGATATAGGTTATATATACATAATAACATTAAACATATTTCTTTATTAGTCATGTTATAAAAGAAGATTCAGAGCAAAGAGGAAAAACCTCAAAACAGAAAACTAACAGCACCCAAAACAAAAGAAATAGTTTCGTCCAATCAGCATCCATATTCCACAGTTCCTTTTTTTTTTTTCTCTTGATTTGGAGAGCCTTTTCCATCATGAGTCCTTTGGAACTTTCTTGTACCATTGGATTGGTGAGAAGAATCTAGGGGCAGCTAGGTGGCGCAGTGGATAGAGCACCAGCCCTGGATTCAGGAGGACCTGAGTTCAAATCTGGCCTCAGACACTTTACACACTTACTAGCTGTGTGACCCTGGGCAAGTCACTTAACCCCAATTGCCTTACAAAAACAAAACCAAAAAAAAAAAAAAGAATCTAGTGTATTACAGTTGATCAACACATAATGTTGTTAATACTGTGTATAAAGTTCTTCTGGTTCTACTCATCTCACTCACCATCAGTTCATGCAAGTCCTTCCAGGTTTCTCTGAACTCCACCTGCTCATCGTTTTTTACAGCACAATAGAATTCCATTACATTCATATATCACAACTTGTTCAGCCATTCCCCAATTGATGGACATCCCCTCATTGGCTCTTTTATTCTGTGTTACAATCTCTTCTTTTGTTACCTATGGGATATTCCTTTCTTACAAAAGGGCTCTGACTCTGGGCTCAACTAAGCATGTTATTTCTATGGGAGTCTGGCCCTAAAGAGAGTGGAGCATGCTTTCTCTTACACTGTCTAGTTCATTCTGTCCCTACTTTACCCCCCAAGTTCCAGAAGAAAAATCTCTTAAACATAAGTTGAATATGTCTTGGTCTTATGTTTAGTGTCTCCTCATAAAGAAATTAATAGGGTCCTTCTAGATATTAGGTATAGGACAGTTAATTTCTCTACCCCCAAAAGAAATACTCCAAAAGTCTCAGAAGCACACATCGACAAATAATTAAAACATGAAACAGTATCCTGTCACTCCTACTGTACTTTGTAGGGGACGTAAAGACAACATTGTAGGACTGCACTTTAGATCTGTCCTGTAAAAGAAACTCAGAAGTCCCGGTCTTCTGGCCAGTTAGGCATGCATTTTAGTTTTTTAAGCTGAAGAATCTTCTTACAATTGGTACCCTTCTGAGAATTATCCTTGAATGTTAAGTACAGGGCAACTAGCCCTCTTCAATTAGGTGTAACTGATAAAGGGCTGGGAAACACAGCTCCAGGATCTCTGTTTGGTAACCTGGGATCAAGGAAAGAAACACAAAACTGAACAGACATCCAGGGACTTGAGGTATTATCTCGGTTTTGCCTAGGCAAGTACATGTTATTGCTTTCATATGAGTGCAGTTACAAGGGTTTGGTGACTGGAGAGAGGTTAGGCGTGGGGTGGGGTAAAGAAAAACCACTTGAAATCCAAGAGGATATATTGAAAGATAAACTGGAATCTATCCTTCTTTACTCTGTCTGTATATACCCCATATAGTGAGCTCAAGGAGCTAAATTGTCAAACAGCTTTAACAGTGCACGTGGGTTTTAGGGATACTTGAGGACCAATCAGGGGCCCCTGGTTATGCTTGTCTTTCAGGAAGGGGCCAGAATGTGTCCCTCTTTCTGTAACCAATGTACACATATCCATTAACATTCCTTGTGCCCCTGTATAGTAGGTCATGGATTTTCCTGATGGTGCCAAATTTATAGATAAATATATTTACACATATCACATTATTTTAAACCTTTTGCCTTTTTCAGAATAAAAAAATGTGCTAAACCTTTTAAAAATGTTTGACCTTCCTATTTGTTAAGTTATAGTTAGTCACTCAGTCTTGAAAGTGAAAGGACCTCAGTCACTTTACACACTTACTAGCTGTGTGACCCTGGGCAAGTCACTTAATCCCAATTGCCTCACCAAAAAAAAAAAAAAAAAGGGAAAGGAAATTTGGGTGTTTTGTGAAAAATAGTGCAAAAATAAAAGAGTTTAAATTTACAATTCTGAATTTTAACACCATATAGGAAATCCTATAAAATTTGATAATGATTTTTGTTATTTATTTGCCCATTCCCCTGAATCTTTTACTAGTGTATCTGAGTCCAGATTCAGATATTTTTGAAAGGTTTAAATTTTGTTTTGTGGGGATTGTTTTTCTCTAAACTTCTCCTTCTCCGTGTCTTCCTTTCTTCCTTGCTTTTTAAAAAATTACTACGTTAAGAGATCTTTGGAGTTTTAAAATATTTCAATAAAATTCTGTTGAATGTTTAGTTTCTGATCTTTGTATTATGAAAATATACTTTGAATGATTCTTGGAGGAAAATTATTTATGTACTTACAGAGTAAGCAACTTGTCTGTAGTTACCCAGTTATGTGTTTAAAAAGATATCTATAGCTACACACACACACACACAGAGTGTATTAAAATTCAATACATAATATATGACATAATTATTCACTGAACCCTAGCATTTATAATGCAATTTATTTTCTTACTTCTTCTCTATTCATATATACATATATATGCAATATAGTTTTTCTCTCTATTGATAGATACATATTTTTATATAGTCTATATATAGAAAAAATAAATAGAAAAATCAATACATATCTGTATTGATAGATACAAATGATAAATATATAGAAAGAAAATCAAATTTATATGTATATGTAAGTATGTGCCTATATATCCTCATATATGCATGCTTTAATTTAGTGAATTTCTTGCAAGACACTAAAGATTTTTTGTTTTTGTTTTTCTTCCTCTTTTTTACATTGTTCTTGGTCTCTATCTACCCTTTCCCAATTCAGGATTGGGAATTATCTTTAAATAAAATTGAACTAGCAATTACATTTCCCTTCTGGATAGCACCCACAGTCTCCTCTTAAAAGGCAAAGTATAATATATCAGCTCATTTACTTGAGCTTCCTGTTCCTTGGTACTGTATTGAGCCGGTGGGGGGGGGGGAAGGGGGTAGAACTCTTAAGGTATAAAATGAGAACGCGTTTAACTGGTATGTTTGAAAATGCTACACTGTACATATTTTTAATTGTGGACCAACAGGGAATTATAATCCTTGTTGATCTTTTATTTTTAATCTATAAATTGGAATACTGATTTAATATTTTATTCTTAAGCAACAAAAATGATTCACAGAGCCATATTTTTCAGGCCTTGTGAAATGGAGGCAGCTTAGGGATGAATATGTTCCTGTTCCTGTCTGGAACTTAATTACCTAGTCTCTGGGAGCTATTTGGTCTAGTCTTTGCATAATTTACAATTTGTCCTTTGAACTTAAATTTGCAGAAACCAGAATTGTCTAGTAAATTTATGTCAGTTCAACCTTAAAAAAGAAAACACCCCTCTGCTTAAAAGAAATGGTACTTCCTGCTTTCATAAACAGTCATGTGCATAGTTTAGCAAGGCCTGATGCCTCTGGAGCTTTTTTCCTTTATAGCACCATTGAATCACAGTCTTTTCAGAAGTACTGCGAATCTTGTGGCCTCATTCTTAACAAAAGGGATTAGAGAAGAAAAATCTCTTGATAAAAGACTGGATAGCAAGGGCAGGCAATCTTGGTTGTGAATATTTTCTGATTTTTCCAGAAATCAAGCAGAAGATTGAGCTGCTGATGTCAGTTAACTCTGAGAAGTCGTCCTCTTCAGAAAGGTACAGCTACATCTCTTGCATGAACAATTAATGGTGTAGCACTGCTAAGAAGCAAGCCAGTATATTTTTTCTTGTCAAGTTTGATATAATGTATTTTATTGTATACTGGGTTTTGTGCTGCCTTTATATTGGTTAAGCTATTCTTCCTTTGCAGAGGATTATGGATTTTTTTTTCCAAATAGTGAAATCTAAGCTGCAGCATGCAAATTACTATATAGCATACTACTGGTTTATGTATAGCAGTTGTTAAAATCTTAAAAATTTTTCTATAACAATAAAGAATCCTTTGGTTTATTCCAGTAATTGTCAAGATTAGATTTTTTTTCCTCCTTTATTTTTAGGGGGCTGATGCATAATTACTAAGGTTATCTGTTAAATCTAGGTTGGAAAAATTGGTTTTTTTTTTTTATTGTGCTAAACATGTTATATGGAAAGGGAGTGCCCTTTGTAAATAGCTTAGGAATTGCAAACCCACAGATTAGTCACATTCTGTGAGATAGATATGATGCTTCTTCAAGTCTGTGCTAGGAAATGGAACAGTCACTGCATGCAGTAATGGTTCATGCCTGCAGGTAAGGACAAAATGACTCAGAAGTATTTTTAAAGCAATTATTTCATCTGTCAATCAAGTGATTATACTTTTAAGTAGATATTTCACCTTTATTTAGTATTTTGCTATATGATGTGGAACCAAGAAATTTTTGTTTTGGAACTGAAATAAAGCTATAGTCATTATCTTGTTATAACAAATAATAAAATGGATTTGCTACTGTTTACCAGAAATATGTATACTAAACAATATTACATATTCCTCTAGAGTATTAAAGAAGTTATCTTGTTCTATCATATTTAGTTAATGTATACTCAATATTGACATTTTGCAATTGAATAGCAAGCTTTTTTTGGTGATAATTATGCATTTTTGCATTTTTTTTAAACTGCAGAAACATAAATAGTTTAATTTAAAACAAAGAATAATAAAATGCCGTAGGCAAATACTTGAAGATATAATATTCAAAAAGGGAATTAAATTTAATGAAGTAGTATATAAAGAGTAGTTAGACAAAATGATCACTTTAAATAAATTAATTAGTAGAGTGAGGAAGTGGGTATATGTCCTTAGAATAAGACACTGCATAAATTTCTTATGTGATTAAAAAACATAGCTGAGTAAATAGAGAAAATGGTGGGAATTTTGTTGTCCTTTTCTGGAGATTAGAGTTTGAGGTGATAATTTTTTTTCTAAAATAAAGAAATTTCAGAAGGTTGGTTTCTTGAACATCTTTTACTTCAGGTCTGTGGCTATCCATAAGATATTAAACATTCTGTTTTCTGAGGAAAAAAACAATTTTATGTCCTGTGACTATGATGCCAGTAAAATGGTGGTGATGAGAGGATATGAAGACTGAGGGTGGGGGGAGGTTCAATAGTGAAGAAGATAGGGGCCAACTGTTATTAGAGCTTTTGATAATAGGAACAAGGTTCATGATTGGTTGATATTGATAGCAGTTAATATATTACCTTTTTGGAGGAAAACGACTTCTTTAAAGAAACTTGCTGAATAGAGTGAACGAATGTCATTGAGAAAAAAAAATTAGGAATGGCTGAAATATTTCTGTTTAGGAAAAGAAGGTATTCAAAAATGATTTGTTAACTGACTAGTTCATATTGCTGCCCAGTGTCTTATTGTAATCTTGGGGAAAAGGAGAAAGCATGTGGTTATGATCAAGTTTAGAAATTAAGTACAGTGCATGCACAATAATTTGGCACATAATTTTCCTAGAGGTATTTTTTCAAAGTAGTTGGACTAAAGAGTATATATGACAAATATGTTTATAAAAGCTGACTTGTTAGGTTAACAAACTGAAAATAAAATAGGTTTTGGCTGGTGTAGATGCCATATTAAATGTCATTTTATGATCAGACCTTTGGTTTGTCAGATTTCTTTTCAAGCATCTAAGGTGGAATAAAAAAAGGAAACAAGCATGAGAGAAAGGAAATCTAGGGAAAGATCAAGAGAATTTTAAGCACTTGACTTCATGTAAAAACAAGGAAATTCATATGACTTGAAACATTTAGTGATACATTGTTCTCAGGAATTTTATAGCTTAAACTATTTCTGCAGGGCTATCTATAAAAATTTCATAAATGTATTTCCCATTTTTCTACACTTTTTTTTTGGTGAGGCAGTTGGGGTTAAGTGACTTGCCCAGGGCCACACAGCTAGTGTCAAGTGTCTGAGGCCACATTTGAACTCAGATCCTCCTGAATCCAGGGCCAGTGCTTTATCCACTGCACCACCTAGCTGCCCCTTTTTCTATACTTTTAAAGCATAAAAATTTCCAAATCGAAATCCTTGCTTTTATATTACCGTTTTCCAAGTTGTCAGTGTTGGAAATATGACATTAGTCTTAAAGACAGTTACATTTGGAATTTACATTAGTATTGGGCAAGCTTTCATTGTGTATATTGAAAGGATAGGTGATAAAACTTTTGACTTTTTTTTTCTTTTGGTGGGGCAATGGGGGTTAAGTGACTTGCCCAGGGTCACACAGCTAGTAATTATTAAGTGTCTGAGGCCTGATTTGAACTCAGGTCCTCCTGACTCCAGGGCGGGTGCTCTATCCACTCTTATGACAATTGGGGTTAAGTAACTTGCCCAGGGTCACACAGGTAGTAAGTGTTAAGTGTCTGAGTCCTGATACTCCAGGCCAGCGTTCTATCCACTGCGCCACCTAGCTGCTCCCACTCATATGGTTCTTAATAGTTTGTACTGTTTTCATTCAGAATTGTTGCTATTCTTTACCCACTTATCTATTGGATAAACTTTTGCTCATAAATGTTTATATGTGTGTGCATATCTAAATATGTATGTGTGCATGTATATGTATGTATATATATGTTAATTGTTCATATGCCTTGGATACCAAACTCTTTTCAGAGAAAATTGACAAAAAAATTTTGCGTTCCCTTTGACTGCTTCCCATCTTATCCTAGGTAGGTTATTTATTTATTTTTTTGCAGTTTAATGTAATCAAAGTCATCTGTTGTATCCTTAGTAATTACTTCTAGCTCTTCTTTTGTTAAGAATATAATTCTTTCCCATAACTGTGAAAGGTGTATGACTTTTTTCTATTTTTCTTATGGTATGCTCTTTATTTTTAAGGTCATCTATCCATAGAATCCTGCCTTATAACAACCCCCCCCCCCACACACACTATTAAGTTAACCAAAATAAAACACTGTACAAATCAGGGCTTAAAGCTCATGCAACATTTTGTAACAATAGAGCGCACCTTTTTCTTTAACCAATTACAATGAAGTATGTGATAAATCAAGATTAATTGGTACCTTGATCTGAAATCTGATATCTGTTATTGGATTTTAAAAATTGTGATTAATATGGATACTGTTTTCTTGGTTCTACTTAATTACTGTATTCTGCAGTAGTTCATAAAAGTTTCCCCAAATATTTCTGAATTATTCTATTCATTAGTTTATTCTACAATTTTCCAATTGCTGGGTACCTACTTGCTTCCCCTAAAATTGCTACTATGACTATTTTGATTGTTAAGGGCTAAAATTCTAGCTAAACTGTCTAAAATATCTAATGAGTGGTCGCCAATAAATTATAAGCTTTAGCAAGAGTTAAACTTTTAAGCATTTATTAAGGAGAATAAGAATTTGGTAAAGAGAGAGAAAAAGGCCTAGATTCCTATCTATTAAAGGGAGAGCACATTTCTAGCTCCGCTTTCCACCAGAGTCCAGAGGAAAGAGCGCGAGCCTGAGCGCCAGTCTCTTCCTTCCTCCTCCAACTAGTCTGCGTCACTTCCTGATGCCTGGTCTTGCCCTCAAAGACCTTCGCTTCATGGGCAGAACTCTTCTACAGTAAGTATCCAGCAGGTGGCGTCATTCCAATCGTTACATGATATATATCGAAACATTGTATTTGTCTTTGATATCTTTAGGTTATATGCCCTGTAGTCTTCTTGAGTTCAATGAACAACTTAGTTGCTTTTCTAGTGTAATTGAACACTTCGTAATTCTACTGGTAGTATACTCTATTTCTTTTTTTAAAAATTCAGCAAATTTATTATTTTATTTTATTGTTTTATTATTTTCCTCTGCCCCTCCCCCACCCATTGAGAAAGCAAGAAAATGATACATATAAAGTCAGGCAAAATATTTCCACAGTATTTGAGTTGTGGAAAAAAGCAAGAAAGAAAAATTAAGCTTTATTTGGCACTCAAAAGCCATTAGTTCTCTGGAGATGGATAGCATTTTTCATCATGAGTCTTTATGTTGTGAATCATCATATTGATCGGAGTAGCTAAGTCACACTTCATCATTGTTACACTATTGCTGTTACTGTGTATAATATTTTAATGGTTCTGCTCACTTCACTTTGTATCAGTTCATGTCTTCCCAGGTTTTTCTAAAATCTACATCATCATTTCTTAAAGCATAATCATATTCCATCACCATAATATACATAATTTGTTAAGCCTTTTCCCAGTTGATAGGCATTCCCTTAGTTTACAATTTTTTAAAAAAAATCACAGAGTTACTATAAATGCTCCTGTATATATGAGTCCTTTAGCTTTTTATTTACTCTCTTGGTAGTGAAGAATTAATAGTAGTATTGCTGGGTCAAGGGGTGTGCACAGTTTCATAGCCCTTTGACCTCATTCCAAGTAATTCTCCAAAATGGTAGGACTGGTTCACAGCTTCACCAACAGTGCATTAGTGTGCCTATTTTTCTACCTCCCCGCCAGCATTTGTCATTTTCCTTTTCTATCATTTTAGCCAATTTGATGGCTATGAGATGTTTTTTCAAATTTGTTTTAATTTTCATTTATCTAATTATTAATCATTTGGAGAATTATTTCATATAACTGTTGATAACTTTGATTTCCTTTTCTGAAAACTGTTCATTCATATCAACATTTATCAATTGGAGTATAGGTCTTATTTTTATATATTTTACTCAGTTCTCTACATACTTCTGAAATGAGACCTTTATCAGAGAAACTAGCTGTAAAAATTTCCCTCAGTTTTCTTTTTCCTTTTAGTTTTCACTGCATTGGTTATAATTAAAAAACTTTTGACTTTAATGCAATCAAAATTATCCATTTCAATATCCTGTGATAGCCTCTATCTTTTGTTTGATCTTGAACTCTTCTTCTATCTATAGATCTGACAGGTAATTTTTTCCTTGCTCCCCTAATTTGCTTCTGATATCCTCCTCTGTTTCTAAATCATATACTGGTTTTGAGCTTATTTTGGTACACAGTGTGAACTATACCTGATTCCCGCCGTGCTACTTTATAGTTTTTTTCAGTAGTCTTGTCCCAATAACTTAGATTTTGGGTTTATCAAATAATACGTTATTGTGCTCATTTGCTTCTATATATTGTGTACCTACGCTATTCCATTGATAAGCCACTGCATTTCTTATCCAGTACCAAATTGTTTTGATGATTATTGCTTTCTAGTATAGTTTCAAACCTGATAGTGCCAGACCCCTTTCCATCACTTTTTTCTTTTCATTCATTTTCTTGATATATTCTTGACTAATTTTAATAATTTTATTATTATTTTTGAGCTCTATAAAGTAATTCATTGGTAGGTTTATTGGGTATGGAATTGAATAAAGAAACTAATTTAGGTAAGCATTGTTAGTTTACTTGTGTTGGCTTGGCCTACTTATGAACAGTTAATATTTCCACATATGTTTAGATCCGTGTGTGAGGAGTTTTTGGTAATTGTGGTCATATAGTTCTGTATATATCTTAGCAGATAGACTCCTAAATATTTTATACTATCTTTAGTTATTTTTTTATTGGAATTTCTCTTTCTATCTCTTCCTGCTGGGTTTTGTTGGTAATATGTATACTTGCTGATGATTTGTTTAAGTTTATTTTATATCCTACAACTTTGCTAAAGTTGTTAATTCTTTGGACTAATTTCAGTTGATTCTTTTGGTTCTCTAAGCATGCCATCATAATAACTAGAGAAAGTGATCATTTTGTTCATTCCCTATGCTTATTCTGTTTATTGTCTTATTGCTATAGTATAACTAGCATTTCTAGTAGAAAACTTAATAATAATGGATATGATAGATATCCTTGCTTCACTCCTGATCAATTGGGAAGACTTCTAGTTTATACCCATTAGAAATAAAGCTTGTTCTTG
Source organism: Dromiciops gliroides (assembly GCF_019393635.1). Taxonomy (NCBI): domain Eukaryota; kingdom Metazoa; phylum Chordata; class Mammalia; order Microbiotheria; family Microbiotheriidae; genus Dromiciops; species Dromiciops gliroides. The sequence goes on from NC_057865.1 coordinate 146,475,635, forward strand.
GTTTTAGATAGATAACTACTTATCATTTTAAGATGTGCCATTTATACTTCTGCTTTCTAGTGTTTTTATTAGGAATAAGTATTTATATCTTGTGAAAAGTCTTTCCCACATCTATCAATTGTGTAATTTAAATTTCTAAATGTAGGTTCTAATCTGTCCCCTCAGTTTTGGGGGAAACTGACTAAAATCACTGATAAACGAGTTTATTTTTTTAAGGGTTTATTGAAAGATAGTAAAAGAAAGAGAAAGATTGAGAACAGAATTCCTATAATCTGGCAGTCCTAACTTTCCTAACTCCCCTGAGAAGTCTTCTGCCGCCACTGTGATATCTCACAGTCCAAAGAGAGTGAGCTCCATGAGCAGGGTCAGCTTCCTCCTTCCTGTCCTTTCCCAGAAATGGGAGGCTCCTCAAGCCAATTGGTTGACTGAGCTGGAAGGTGGTCAAAGTTCAAAGCCTTCAGCTTCTGAGAACCATGATTTCTTAAGTACTCTTAAGTATAAGTTTACAATCTAGTAAGGGGTCAATAGTAAGTCGCTTTATCTAATTCAATCAGTTTAAATCTCCAGGTGGGTCCCTGAGTATCTGCTAAATCCATTATCTTAATCCATTATAATCATATAATTTTTGTTGTTTATCTTACTGCTATGAACAATTATGTTTATTTTCCTTATATTGAGCCATCCCTGAATTGCTTATATAAATCCAGCCTGGTCATATGATCTTTGTGATATATTTTGCTATAATCTCCTTGATAGTGTATTATTTAAAATGCTTGCTTCAGTTTTCATTAGGAAAATTGTTATATAGTTTTTTTTCACTGTTTTTGCTCTCTGTGGTTATGTATCTAAATCATATTTGTGTCATAAAAAGATTTTAGTGAGACTTCTTTACCTATTTTTCCCAAACAGTTTATATGGAATTGGAATTAATAGCTATCCATTTATCTATTTCCCCCTTTCCAATTGGGCCTACCCACCCATTCATTCATTCATTCATTCATTTAATTTTGGAGTGTGATGAGCATTTTTATTTATAGATTTGGGTTCCAATTTTTGTCTCTTCTTCCCTCCCTCTCCTCCTGGAGATGGCAAGCAATCAGATATGGGTTATACATGTATAATTATGTAAAACATTACCATATTTGTCATTTTGTACAAGAAAATTTTATTAAAAGGAAAAAGTTAAAAATAGCATGCTTCAGTCTATTCCATCAATATCAGTTCTTTCTTTGGAGGTGGATATTATATTTCATCAATTGTCCTTTGGGATTGTCTTGGATCATTGTATTGATGAGAATAGTCATCAAACAATATTGCTGTCTCTGTTCAGTGTTCTCTTGTTTCTGCTCACTTCACTATATATCATTTCATACATGTCTTTCCAGGCCTTTCTGAAGTCATCCTGCCTGTTATTTCCTATAGCACAATAATTTAATGATTATTTAAATGTTTGGTAGAATTTACTTTTAAATTCATCTGATCTAGGTTTTGTTGTTTGTTTGTTTTAGGGAGGTCATTTATGGCTTTCACAGTTTCTATTTCTAAAGTAGGGTTACTTAAATAATATTTTTTCCTTTTCTGTTAATATGGGCAATTTAAATATTTGTCAATATTTATCTCATTTAGATTATCAGTTTTTTGGGCATAAAGTTGGGCAAAATTTCTCCTAATAATAAGTTTAATTTCATCTTGGTTGGTTTTGTATTCACACTTAATTTTTTTTTTTTTTAGTGAGGCAATTGGGGTTAAGTGACTTGCCCAGGATCACACAGCTAGTAAGTGTTAAGTGTTTGAGGCCGGATTTGAACTCAGGTCCTCCTGACTCCAGGGCCTGTGCTCTATCCACTGTGCCACCTAGCTGCCCCCACCCTTTTAATTTTTGAGGCTGCTAATTTGGCTTTTTCCTTTTTTACAAATATCAGATTAGCCAGTGGCTTATCTATTTTATTTTCTTCCTATAAAACCAGCTCTTAGTTTTTTTTATTAGTTGGATTGATTTTTTTTTAACTTTCAGTTTATTAATCTCTTTTATGAGTCTTAGCATATCTATTTTGGTATTTAATTGAGTATTTTTAATTTACTGCTTTCCTAATTTTTTTAGTTGAATGCCCAATTTATTACTCAAATCTTTCTTTTATTGATGATGTAAACATTTATTGATATAAATCTCCTCCAAGTATTGCTTTTGCTGAATCCCACAAAATTTGTTCTGTTGTCTCATTGTTGTCATTAACTTTAATGAGATCATTGTTTATGCCTGTGATTTGTTCTTCAATCTACTAATTTCTTGTGATTAGATTATGTAGTTTCCAATTCACCCCCCCCCCCAATTTTTTTTTTTGTGGGGCAATGTGGATTAAGTGACTTGCTCAGGGTCACACAGCTAGTAAGTGGCAAGTGTCTGAGGCCGCATTTGAACTCAGGTCCTCCTGAATCCAGGGCTGGTGCTTTATCTACTGTGCCACCTAGCTGCCCTGTTCCAAATAATTTTTATACCATGCTTCAAAGGCCCCTTATTGAATGCAGTTTTTATTGCATCATGGTCAGAAAAGGCTAATTTTAATATTTCTGCTTTTCTATGATTATTTTTGATGGTTTTATGCCCTAATACATAGTCAATTTTTGTAATGGTATCATGAATAGTAGAGAAAAAGGTATATTTCTTTTTATTCATATTGAAAATTCTCTAGTGTTCTAACGATCTCCCTACTTTCTTTTTTGTTTTAGATATACTTGATCTGAGAGGGGGCAAATTGAGGTCCTTTATTAGTATGGTTTTACTGTTTATTTTCATTCTTTTTTTGTTTTTTGGTAAGGCAATGGGGGTTAAGTGACTTGCTAGTGTCACACAGCTAGTGTCAAGTGTCTGAGGCTGGATTTGAATTCAGGTCCTCCTGAATCCAGCACTGCGCCACCTAGCTGCCTCATACTGTTTATTTTCTCTTGTGATTCATTGAATTTCAGGAATTTAGATGATATAGTTTTTGGTGCATATGTGTTCAGTATTGATATTAATTCATTGTCCATGAAACGTTTTAGCAAAATGTATTTTCCTTGAATATTCCTTTTACTTAGGTCTGTTTTTGCTTTTGTTTTCCTGTCAACATAATAGATAAACTCATGCCTTCTATTTAAAGAGATTCTTTGTAACTGTCCTAATGATAATAAAGTTCTTTAGGGATTAAATATATAATTTTCTCATATGGGAATATAAATAGTTTAACCTTGTTTAAGTGTTATGATTTCCCACATTTATCTTTTTATTTTTTTCTTTGAGTCTTTGTGTTTGAATGTCATTTTCTCTTTAGGTCTGGTCATTTCAGCATGTCTTCTACTTAAATTAAATTAATATTTCCCCTTCTGTAGGTTATTCTTTTCGTTTGTAATCCTAGTTCTTTTGGCGTTGAGAAAATCATATTCCATGCTTTCCATTCCTTTTTGTTTTGTTTTTTTTTGTTTGTGGTGCAATGAGGGTTAAATGACTTGCCCAGGGTCACACAGCTAGTAAGTGTCAAGTGTCTGAGGCCGGATTTGAACTCAGGTCCTCCGGAATCCAGGGCCAGTGCTTTATCCACTGCACGACCTAGCTGCCCCTCCATTCCTTTTTCTTTTCTTTCCTTTCCTTTCCTTTCCTTTCCTTTCCTTTCCTTTCCTTTCCTTTCCTTTCCTTTCCTTTCCTTTCCTTTCCTTTCCTTTCCTTTCCTTTCCTTTCCTTTCCTTTCCTTTCCTTTCCTTTCCTTTCCTTTCCTTTCCTTTCCTTTCCTTTCCTTTCCTTTCCTTTCCTTTCCTTTCCTTTCCTTTCCTTTCCTTTCCTTTCCTTTCCTTTCCTTTCCTTTCCTTTCCTTTCCTTTCCTTTCCTTTCCTTTCCTTTCCTTTCCTTTCCTTTCCTTTCCTTTCCTTTCCTTTCCTTTCCTTTCCTTTCCTTTCCTTTCCTTTCCTTTCCTTTCCTTTCCTTTCCTTTCCTTTCCTTTCCTTTCCTTTCCTTTCCTTTCCTTTCCTTTCCTTTCCTTTCCTTTCCTTTCCTTTCCTTTCCTTTCCTTTCCTTTCCTTTCCTTTCCTTTCCTTTCCTTTCCTTTCCTTTCCTTTCCTTTCCTTTCCTTTCCTTTCCTTTCCTTTCCTTTCCTTTCCTTTCCTTTCCTTTCCTTTCCTTTCCTTTCCTTTCCTTTCCTTTCCTTTCCTTTCCTTTCCTTTCCTTTCCTTTCCTTTCCTTTCCTTTCCTTTCCTTTCCTTTCCTTTCCTTTCCTTTCCTTTCCTTTCCTTTCCTTTCCTTTCCTTTCCTTTCCTTTCCTTTCCTTTCCTTTCCTTTCCTTTCCTTTCCTTTCCTTTCCTTTCCTTTCCTTTCCTTTCCTTTCCTTTCCTTTCCTTTCCTTTCCTTTCCTTTCCTTTCCTTTCCTTTCCTTTCCTTTCCTTTCCTTTCCTTTCCTTTCCTTTCCTTTCCTTTCCTTTCCTTTCCTTTCCTTTCCTTTCCTTTCCTTTCCTTTCCTTTCCTTTCCTTTCCTTTCCTTTCCTTTCCTTTCCTTTCCTTTCCTTTCCTTTCCTTTCCTTTCCTTTCCTTTCCTTTCCTTTCCTTTCCTTTCCTTTCCTTTCCTTTCCTTTCCTTTCCTTTCCTTTCCTTTCCTTTCCTTTCCTTTCCTTTCCTTTCCTTTCCTTTCCTTTCCTTTCCTTTCCTTTCCTTTCCTTTCCTTTCCTTTCCTTTCCTTTCCTTTCCTTTCCTTTCCTTTCCTTTCCTTTCCTTTCCTTTCCTTTCCTTTCCTTTCCTTTCCTTTCCTTTCCTTTCCTTTCCTTTCCTTTCCTTTCCTTTCCTTTCCTTTCCTTTCCTTTCCTTTCCTTTCCTTTCCTTTCCTTTCCTTTCCTTTCCTTTCCTTTCCTTTCCTTTCCTTTCCTTTCCTTTCCTTTCCTTTCCTTTCCTTTCCTTTCCTTTCCTTTCCTTTCCTTTCCTTTCCTTTCCTTTCCTTTCCTTTCCTTTCCTTTCCTTTCCTTTCCTTTCCTTTCCTTTCCTTTCCTTTCCTTTCCTTTCCTTTCCTTTCCTTTCCTTTCCTTTCCTTTCCTTTCCTTTCCTTTCCTTTCCTTTCCTTTCCTTTCCTTTCCTTTCCTTTCCTTTCCTTTCCTTTCCTTTCCTTTCCTTTCCTTTCCTTTCCTTTCCTTTCCTTTCCTTTCCTTTCCTTTCCTTTCCTTTCCTTTCCTTTCCTTTCCTTTCCTTTCCTTTCCTTTCCTTTCCTTTCCTTTCCTTTCCTTTCCTTTCCTTTCCTTTCCTTTCCTTTCCTTTCCTTTCCTTTCCTTTCCTTTCCTTTCCTTTCCTTTCCTTTCCTTTCCTTTCCTTTCCTTTCCTTTCCTTTCCTTTCCTTTCCTTTCCTTTCCTTTCCTTTCCTTTCCTTTCCTTTCCTTTCCTTTCCTTTCCTTTCCTTTCCTTTCCTTTCCTTTCCTTTCCTTTCCTTTCCTTTCCTTTCCTTTCCTTTCCTTTCCTTTCCTTTCCTTTCCTTTCCTTTCCTTTCCTTTCCTTTCCTTTCCTTTCCTTTCCTTTCCTTTCCTTTCCTTTCCTTTCCTTTCCTTTCCTTTCCTTTCCTTTCCTTTCCTTTCCTTTCCTTTCCTTTCCTTTCCTTTCCTTTCCTTTCCTTTCCTTTCCTTTCCTTTCCTTTCCTTTCCTTTCCTTTCCTTTCCTTTCCTTTCCTTTCCTTTCCTTTCCTTTCCTTTCCTTTCCTTTCCTTTCCTTTCCTTTCCTTTCCTTTCCTTTCCTTTCCTTTCCTTTCCTTTCCTTTCCTTTCCTTTCCTTTCCTTTCCTTTCCTTTCCTTTCCTTTCCTTTCCTTTCCTTTCCTTTCCTTTCCTTTCCTTTCCTTTCCTTTCCTTTCCTTTCCTTTCCTTTCCTTTCCTTTCCTTTCCTTTCCTTTCCTTTCCTTTCCTTTCCTAGTGAGGCAATTGGGGTTAAGTGACTTGCCCAGGGTCACACAGCTAGTAAGTGTTAAGTGTCTGAGCCCGGATTTGAGCTCAGGTACTCCTGATTCCAGGGCCGGTGCTCTATCCACTGCGCCACCTAGCTGCTCCCCTCCATTCCTTTTTAGTGGTAGTTGCTAGATCTTGGATGATCCTGACCATGGTTCTACAATATTTGAATGGTTTCTTTATGACTATTGGCAAGATTTTCTTAACATTCCTGGTCATTTTCATTTTGGAATTTCTTTCAGGAGGTTTCTATTGGATTCTTTCAATTTCTTTTTTCCCTTTGATTCTAAGATGTACATGTAGTTTTCTTTGATAATTTCTTGAAATATGTCTAATTTTTTTTAAATTGTGGTTTTCAGGCAGTCCAATAACTCTTAAGTTATTTCTCTTCAATATGTTTTCTGTATCCGCTTTTTTCTCCCTGTGAGTTATTTCTATGTATTTTTTAGTCTTTTGACTTAATTGACAATTCCAATTTGGGGTGGTATTTTCTTTAGTGAGATTTCGTACATTTTGGCTAATTCAGTTTTTTCTCACCAGTGCTTTTTGCCCTTCTTTTACCAAGCTTTTAATTCTCTCTCTCTCTCTCTCTCTCTCTCTCTCTCTCTATTTGTTAGATTTTGATTCGATAGATTGTGTAGCCATTATTTTATTTTATTTTTTTGTGGGGCAATGAGGGTTAAGTGACTTGCCCAGGGTCACATAGCTAGTAGGTGTCAAGTGTCTGAGTCCCGATTTGATCTAAGGTCCTCCTGAATCCAGGGCTGGTGCTTTATCCACTGAGCCACCTAGCTGCCCTTACCATTAATTATTAATGTTATGAAAGTACATCTGGAATAATATATATTGAAATTACATCTCTTTTATTATAGACAGATTACAGATTTAAAGATTTTATTTTTTGCCTTAGGGGTTACCTCAGATATGAGTATTTATCATCCTCAGTCCTTACAGTGGCTAGTATTCTTTTGGGTTTTGAGTGAACTATTATTATATATTCATTGTGTGTAATCACAAAATATGATTATTTTCTTAATTTCTAATTTACTCCCGGTTGGATTTAAACTGAAAGATGATTAAAAAGTATATTTAATTGACTTTCTTCTGTACCCCATAGTAGTGGCAAAGCAGATTCTAGAAGAGTTGCAGAAATTACTGCATTCTTGTTGTATATGAGAGTGGGTGAACTTGTAGAGAACTGAAGTGCGGGCACGACTACCATTGCTAGGATAGCTCATCTGCACTACAGCATAGATGATGAATTGAAGAAGTAGTCCAGGAGAGTTGAGGAGATTAAGAAATTGAGTGGTTAGGATGCTGGAGGGGATATCAACATATATACTGAAGTACTTAGTTTAATAGTAAGATTTGAGGAAAGAGGAAGACTGAGCCCAGTACTAGCTCTAATACAACCTCTATGAGTAAGGTTACCTTTCTAGGAAAAAAAGTGTATAATACTTGCACTACTGCATGAAAAATGACTAGTAAACTTTGAAATGCTATATAAATGTGTATCATTTTGTCTTTTTTATTAGGGGCAGGAAAGGCAGAACTTACAACAGAATTACCTTTAAACTGTGCCTTGGTGTGAATGTGTGGCTTAACTATAACACTGGATTTAATTTCCATGAAAATCAACAGAATGCAAGCTGTTCCTTTTTTAGAACTGCACTGCCTCAAGGTCACATCTTTTGAGTCAGAACTTCATTAATATTCATCATTAAAAGGATAGTTGGTTTATTCCTTGAATTAAGGTAGAAGGTTGGGAAGGTTTTTGTTAAGGCCATCATTGACTTCCATGTCTTCTGGAAATCAAACACTTGAAGGTTCTCTTTGATTCACTCACTTTTTACTGAAGCTCTTTGCCAAGATTACTACCTCTAATATCTGAGAACAACCTGGGCTGGGTTTCGATTATGCTTCTTGGCAATGGCTCTCATGACTAGTTCATCTAGGAGAATGGCAGTCTTTTCATCTAGTCTCTCTGTGGGCTCCCAGAATGCACTGTATGCTACCAATATGATGTCATTTGACTTTCAGAACTCAACGATTTGCTCTGGTTCAGGTAAGGACGCCATTTCACCTGGTTGCAGACAGGTTTATATTTAAGCCTAATTTTATTCAGGATCATCTCCAACTGCTTGTGGTTGAATGGACTTCCTGAGACCTGCATCCTTACATTTCTTCATGGCCTCTCAAGTGTCATGCAAATCCAGAGTCACTGATCATTTTGTGATTTTTGTCCATTGGGATCTTTATCAGGTTTAAGAGAGACAGGCCAAGGGATAATACAGAGCTGGAGGCTCTTTAGGGTCTTTTCCAAGCCAGGCCTGACCAAATCAGGGAGTTGGTGTGTACTCCAAAGGTTCCCAGTGTAGAATATGTCTTCTCTGGTCATTGTCTCATCTGCAATCTTTACTTGGATTGCCTGTCTAACTTCTTTTTCATCTTCATATAGGAAAGCCCCATCAATATGGCCAAAGCCCACTTCATCAGTCACCTTATGGCTCACTTTCACTTTTGGGAACACTTTTAGATTCACAAGTACCAAGTTCTAGTACCAGGATTGTATTCCCATCATTAATTGTCACCCTATGAAATCTGGAAAGAGCCATTTCTTTTTACCCCACAGGTTGGGTCAGTTCTGTGCAGTCTCTTTTCATATTTTTCTTGCATAGCACTCTTTTCTTTCTTTCTTTCTTGGTTTTTCCTTTATTGCTCTTATTTTATTAAATTTTTTTTTGCTCTTAAAAGAATAAAATCTTTCTTTAACTGTTCAAGGAATTCTTGTTTAACTCGTGTCCAATCTGCATTTTTCTTTACTTTACTTTACTTTACTTGCAGATGTTTGTTATTGTCTTCTTGGTTTATGCCTTGAGCTTACCTGTCAAAATTGTACCTTTTTTATGGATAGAGTCTTTCTTTGTTGTCTGCTCATTTTTTAGCCTTCTTCTTGACTTTGGATTTTATGTTATATTTGGGACCTTCTTCCTTCTGGGGGGGATAACTGGCCTGAGATTCTTTCTGTTTTGGCCTGCTTTTTTGATCTGGGGGCCGTTACATTTTTGGTATAGCTAAAGTGCTGTGATACATAGAGAGGTGTGGTCACAGCACTCCTGGTCTGTGTTCTACTCTTATGTAGGTAGCACCCTTGCTATCATGTGATTCCTGTTGCTCTTTTCTGTTTTGGAATTTCAACCTGAAAATGGTTAAATGGTGACAGAGCTGCCAGATGGCACCCTTGCTCCTAGTGCTAGAATAAGCATCCCCTGAAACCTCTTTCTAGCCATGTGTGGCAGTACCTTTACTATCTGTGCACGTTGGTGATGTTGCTGCTTTCACCATTGCTCCTCACCACTTCTGGTTCCTGGTGTCACCATTCTGTGCCATTTCTTCAGCATCATATTCGTGGCCAGCCTCTACCCCAGTGTCTGCAGGCCTCTTTCTGTCTTCCTAAGATATTTTGGACTGAAAAGATGATTTGCTGTGACTTTTTTTTTTTTTCCTCATTCAGAATTCTATCCTGTGTTTCATTTTATAGGGCAGGTTTAATAATTGTGACCTTTTACTCTTCCATCTGTATTCTCTTTCTTTCTTTCTTTCTTTCTTTCTTTCTTTCTTTCTTTCTTTCTTTCTTTCTTTCTTTCTTTCTTTCTTTCTTTCTTTCTTTCTTTCTTTCTTTCTTTCTTTCTTTCTTTCTTTCTTTCTTTCTTTCTTTCTTTCTTTCTTTCTTTCTTTTTCTTTCAGTGGGGTAATGAGGGTTAAGTGACTTGTCCAGGGTCACACAGTTAGTGTTGTTTTTCAAACAATGTTTATTCATTGGTAAACAGCATCACACTTTCTTTTTATAGCAACTAGGAAAAAATGGCATGATCTCTGGTCACAAGAAGCCTAGATAGAACCTGAGAGATTGAGACCTAAGTATTTTATCCCCTTCTACCAAGAAAAAAGAATGTGATTTGATAATATAGTTTTAAAATTATTCTTGTGACTATCCCAAAAGATATTGCATATAATCTTAGGTGATATATAATTTAAAATTCCCAAATTAAAAAGAAAAATAGAAGAATGCAACACAGGCCAATGCATTTTTTATTTTAAATTATATCTCAAATAGGGATGGGAATTTTTTTTCCTTTTGGCAAGAGTTATTCACTGACAAGGTGTTTGACATGGAGTGGAATTCTAATTTTTAAAAATAAGGATCATTTGAAGTAATATTGCATTTAAAATGTCACATGTTCCAAGGAAGCTCATGTTTATGTTTTGGTGAGAGGTCTAGTGGTTCTCACTAGCAGGCCATGGTTCACCTTAATCAGTTCTGGTTATATCACATGGAGTGTTTTGTTCAGTTCTGGTTTATACATTTTAGCAAGGATATGAATATCTAGAGGAAGACAGCTAAGGTGGTGAAGGACCTAGAGATCATGTCTTAGGAGGATAGTTAAATGATTTGAAGAAGCTAAGCTTGAAGACATGGAGACTTAGGGTGGATATTATAGTAATTTGCATTTATTTAGAAGCTAGACATGTGAATCAAAAATAACTGGTCTTGCTTGGCCCCTGTCATCCAAACTAGGAGTAATTGGAAAGGAGTTGAAAAAGAGCCTATCAAGGCTTAATACGTTTCTAGGAAATGCTGTTATCACTGTCTAAAAGTTGAATGGATTGCCTTCCGGGAGAGGTTAGTGTGTTCTTTTTCATTGGAGGCCTTAAAGTGAAGTCTGCATGATGACTTTTTTAGGTATGTTGTATAGGGGATTATTCTGGTACAGATTGAACTAAATTACCTCTGAGATTCTTTGATTCCAACAGTCATATAGACATCTTTTTAAAAGTACATTTTGTTGTTCCATTTGTGAGGGAGGGAATTCTGCTTATCCGATATTTAAATGATGGGCATAGAAAATTTAATAAGTAAGAAGAGAAAACAAAGTAATTGTTTTCTATATTATAGACAATTCATTTGAGAGACCATGTGGCATAGTGAATAGATGGCATATCTTGCAATCTGGAAGACTTGGACTCAAGTCCTCTTTCCAGCATTGCTAGCTTTATGACTATGTGCAAGTCTCTTAACCTTTCAGTACTTTAATAACTCATTAAGACAATGCAAATTTTCACTGGTAGAAATTTTTGCAACAGAACTTTCTTATACTAAAAGTCATAATTCTGGACAAAAAAAATTGTGGGTAATTAAGGGAGTGTCATTCATTTAGAGGAAAGAGAAAGATGATATGATGATGCTTTTTCACTTTTGGAAATCTACTATAGGTATTTACACAGTTGAATTTCCTAAGATCATAGAATTAGGCTGGAAGAGATCTAGGAGAACACATAGTGCAGCTACTTCATTTTGTAGATGAAGAAACAGACTCAAGGATGTAAATGACTTGCTTAAGTAATAGATAGGTTCTTTGATTCCAGTTTCATTGCTCTTTCCCTATAATATGCTAACTTTCTAGTTTTGTAATAAATTTTGGGGTAATCTTTTAACAAAGAGAAGTTTGTAAGCTTGGTAATTATTAATTTGGAGCTGTTTCAAAGCATATGGGATGGATGATGGTAAGTCAGAATTTAGAGGAACTGGGAGAGGGGGTGGAGGGACAGACTAAGAAAATTTTACTTAACTGAGGAGGAGGGATGGGAGTGGGTGGTAGATATGAAAGAGGTGATATAATATGGGACTGGAAACTAAAGACAAACATAAGGGATTTGGAGGAAGCAATGTACTATAAGTACAGCAGACAAAATGTTAAATTTTGCAGCAGACTTTGAATTGATTGAATTGGCTTGATACTGAAGGGTGGTAGAGGGAATAAGATCGTTCACATATGACTAAGGTATAGATGAATACTTTTACTAAAGTTTCTGATCAATAAATCCTTATTTTTGGATATCTGTGTAGTTGGAAACACTCCTGGGTTCTCTTATAGTTTTACTGGTGGAGCATATTTTCTGGTAGGCATTGCCAAGCCAGAAAGGCTTCTAATAGATACTTAGTGACTCAGTGTGTTTGACACTCTCTTACACATCTCATACACACATGCACATATTTATATATATATACATACACGTGTGTGTGTATGTGCATTTTTTTTTCTATCTGAGGACCAGACAATCTAAGTTCAGTGAGGTTCATTATGAAGCTTTGACTATCAGGTGATCTTTTTATGTCTACTCAGACCTTTTACTAGGTCATACATAGAAGAGTTGTGAGTGACCTGAATTGGTAGAGGAAGTACCCACCCTGATGTAGTCACAACTTTGAAGTTAGAAGACAAAATTAAAATTCAATCATTTTTCCAGCACCAGGTCTTGGACATAGTTTGAGTTTTAACTCGGCTTTTTATTAGCTGGATGATCTTCTTGATTCTCAGTATTAATTTAGATTTAGTTTAGTACTTGAAGGATTAGTGATTTTATTAATTTTTTCACTGGTCCTTATCTAAATCCAGTTACAACTTAGTTAGATTTTCATAGTTTTTATGGCCAAAAAACTCAATACCCAACAGAAACTCAACTCTGGTTATTACTTTTCTTGAATTTCACTAGACTGACCATTAGATAAAGGATATATCATTCATCACAAGGGTCATATATGAAGCCTTTCTACTTTGGTGGGAAGTATGAGATAAGAAAACTGAGGAACAAAGATATCGAGATTTACCAAAACATAAAGATAGTCTGAAATTGGAAACCACATAGTGCCTCATATTCCCAAGTGTCCACATACTTTCTACTGTGCTGCATTGTCAGACTGAATATATGACAATAATTGATATACTCAAATACGGTTACTTTAGCTCTTTTTTTTTCTAAGCAAAATAGAGAATACAAGTTTTAATCTTTTTTCATGAGATTGAATTTATATTCCATTAGTAATTATCGCTTCTTCTCAATGTCTTTTAAAAATCTTACAGTGAAAAACCACTATTATTGTGATTGAAACAAAGGTAAACTGAAGCACAGAGTTCCAAGCACCTTTAATTTATTGGTAAGGCTAACAATTACCAGTAAAAGTTGTCTTTAGTTTCTCAGCAAGCCAAAACACCCTGAATGAGGACAGACATAATTTTTAGACAAAAGGAAAAGCATCAAAAAAATAGAAAGGAATATTATAAATGGGTTAAGCAGTATGATTAGTTATAAAGCAGAAGCATCATAGATGGGGGGGATAGTAAGATTGACTGGACATCAGGTACATGGAGCTATCCCATACCTAAATACCATCACTACCTGTATACCTCCTTTCATCTTGTTGCTGATTGTATCCACTTACATGCTTAGTTAATGGTACATGGATAACAAACCATACTTCCTTGAAGGACAACTAGTGGAATAGAGATAATAGGTTTCTTTTGTGTGTGTGTGTGTGTGTGTGTGTGTGTGTGTGTGTGTGTGTGTGTGTGTGGCAATTGGGGTTAAGTGACTTGCCCAGGGTCACACAGCTAGTAAGTGTCAAGTGTCTGAGGCCGGATTTGAACTCAGGTACTCCTGAATTCAGGGCCCGTGCTTTAACCACTGCGCCATCTAGCTGCCCCAATAGGTTTCTTTTAATTAAAGTAATTTATAGGGAAACTGAACTTTTAAACTTAACTCAGTGAGGAACTCTGAACTTCTGAACTTAAAGACAAAGACTTAGGCAGTTATACAAAATATAACCAATTACAAAAATGGAGAAAATATCGATTTGATTTTCTCACTATAGTAAAAATCTATGAGAAATATCAAAGAAATGAAATTATTTTGCTCAAAAAGGAAGTTGAGTAGGTATAGAACAACAAGAATTATAGCACCTAGGGTTGGCTAACAGTTGATCATCTTCATTGAGAACTGAATAGTAATATGTGATGGTAGATAAGAAGATAGATATAGACAGCATTTATTAAGTACTATATGCCAAGCACTGTACTAAATGTTAGGGATATAAACACAGGCAAGTAAAATTACTTGCCTTCTGAGTTTTTACTTTCCAAAGGAGATGGGAGAAATTGAGACAAGCTCACCTATCAGAGCTGAGAGACTAATGACAGAGTCTAGGTTACTTGTGGGGAGATTGAAGGTGATATTTGAGTAGGGCAAGTAATTAGGTAGTGTAGTAGTTAAAACACTGGGCCTGTAGTCAGGAAAACCTGAGTTCATAACCTTCCTCAGACACATAACTAGTTGTATGACCCTGAGCAAGTCACTTAACCTCTCTCTGTGTCAGTTTTCTCAACTTTAAAATGGGGACAGTAAAATTGTGAGGATTGAAAGAGGTTACTATAGTGCTTGTTGACATGTAAGATTTGCTTAATAAATGCTCATTGCCTTTCTCCTCCCCTTAAAGGAGGCATGGTGTAGAGTGGAAAGGGAAGTGGGGTTGTGTGGATTCCTTGGTCCTTGACAAAATAAGGCAAGAACTCACCTATCAGGACCTGGGGAACTAAGGAATGCAGTTCGAGTAAGGAGTGGGACAAAGGTAGAAATGATAGAAATGTTCCTTCAAATAAGGGGCTTAAGTTAGATAAAAGAAAAAATTTCCATAAAGGATCATTAAGTATTAGAATAAGTTATTGAGAGATTATAAAATCTCCTATTCAAGTTGTTTAAAAATCAAAAGAATTCTTGCATAGTTTTAGATAATTGTGTCTCTAAAATGTGGGAGATGAACAGTAGATAAACTTCTTGAAGCCTCAGTACAAAATTTAGTAACATCTGAATGATCTATGAATAGTTAATTGTGAACTTAAGAATTCTGACTCAAACTTAATAGTCTAGAGTTTTTCATACAAAATATACTTTGTAAAGAATTGGGTTTTTTTGTATATAGTCTTTCTCACCTCTTCTTTCTCTATGACATTGTACTGGTGGTCGCCTGATGGACACTTACCTTATCACTGCCACTACATCTTATAAAATGTAGTTCAGGCCCTATCTTCTGTTTAAAAAAAAAAAAAAAAACTTTCTTGAATTCCCATAGGGTGCCCTCCCACCTCCCCATGCCTCCCCCAAGCTGCTAGTGCCTTCCCTCCCATACTACTTTTTATTTAAATACTTTGTATGTATTCACTTTATATTTGGGCAGCATTTACTTATGTATATACTCGTCTCTGTCATTAGAATGTAAGTTCCTTGCAAGTAGAGATTGTTTCCTTTTTTTGTACTTTTATCGCCACACCTTGAACAATGCTTTTGCACATAGTGGTTCCTTAAAGAATACAACTTGGTTGCTTGAAAGAGAGACAGGACTACCTGGAGTTAAGTTCTGTCTCTGCCACATGTATCTTTGTAATTTTGGGCTAATCCTATAACTTCTAAGTGCCCATGGCAACTCTCTTAAGAGTATAAGTTGCTAATCAGATATGGACTTGTTTGTCCTTTGTTCTGAAGAGGAACAAGACATCAGGATCATGCCATGACTTGCAGTGAATTGGATTTAAGTGAGGGAGGGCTGTGCAAGGTCACCAACCTCGCTCTCTCCTCCAGAGGCATTTGGGTACAGTGGAAAGATATAGATCAGGATGACTAGAGATGGCTCTGGATGTTTAAGACAATTGGAGTTACATGACTTGCCCAGGGTCACAGAGCTAATAAGTGTTTGAGGTGAGATTTGAACTCAGGTCCTTCAGCTTTGGGGCTAGTGCTCTATCCACTGTGCCGCCTAGCTGCCCCATGGACATGCATAAGTACAGGGACCATCCAAGCTGGGTATTCTGTATACCAGTCAAATCACAGGTCCAAAGAAAAACAAAATAAAACAAACAAAAAAAAGGGTTTTTATTATTTTTAAATGGTAAAATGGAATAGAAAAAAATAAGAATTATAGGTGAGGAATTGGACTTTTAAAAGGAGTTCTATCTTAATTTTAGAAATTAAGGTACAGATAAACAGCAATGAAGTTTTCAAAATGCCCATTGCATACCCTCAATACTAATGTTTCACTTTTAATCATTCATTAAAAGCCTAATGAAGTATACCAACTGTTTTATGAAATATTATCGAAAGATATGTTAGTTGCTAAATCCAATGACCCTTTCTTAACTGTCATCCTTTTTATGAACTACTGACATATTTGATACCATTCACAATGACTCCTTCCTGTGTTTTGGTTGTCCTTACTCTTTCCTTTTTTCCTCTAAACTCTCTGACTACTCCTTAGTCTCAATTGTGTCCTATTCCCTATGCATGAATTTTATCGTCTTCTCTTTCCACTTTCTACTCTTTTCTATTCTTTTTATTGACCAGGAGATATAATATCTCTATGTAGATGATTTCCTAAATTGACATATCTCATCTCTCTTCTGGGTTTGAGTCCCACTTCTCCAGCTGTCTGCTGGACATCTCTACCTAGATGTCTCAGGCATCTCAAACTTAACATGTCCTCATTATTTTCCATTTGAAACCTAATTCTCTTCTTGGTTTCCCTGATGCAGAACAAAGGAGGCACCATTCCTTCAGTTACCTATATTCTCTAATTGGAAATCTTTGACTCTTCTCCTTTTTTTCACCTTCCAATCATTTGGCGAGCCTTGTGGATCTCCCGCCATGTCCCACCTGCATGCCTTGTTTTTTCTACTCGCCCAGTGAGTGTCTTCATCAACTCTAACTTGTACCATTGTGACAGCCTCCTAATTGGTTTCTCTGCCCTCTGTGTTCTATCAGCTGTATGGCCGCTAGAGTGATATTCCTAAAATTCTTTTTGTGTGTGTGTTAAGAAAGCGGGCATCATTCTTTATTACCTGCCTGTAATGTGTCCTGTAACCGAGCTCCCTAGAAGGGGTTTTGTCTGATTTTCTGAGGCACCACTTGAGCAAGGAAGGGTAAGTGGCTTCTTTTCTATCTCTGTGGGTTTTGTTGTCAACTGCTGGAACACACTGGGTGACAAAAGAATGGAAGAAGATGCTCAAGTTGTTGACGTAATGAACTTGGGAAAGGAAACCTTCAGGAGAGGCCTCGAGGTAGTGACTAGCTTGGCTGTGGCTCTTCTGGCATGAAGCTCTTTCAGGCTCTCAGAGTTGACTCACCAGTGAGACAAAGTGAGGTGCAAGGATGTTCTTGGTGAGCACTGATGCTTGTGGTGTCAGCTGGAGCTTGTGTAGAAGACTGGCACTTGGAGCACTTTCTGTTTCTTTCTCTTAGATATTCCTGTTGTGCACCTTGGAAACATAATTTGATTCAGGTGAAATGAGAGGCTCTGCAAAAATGAGAGGAGAACCTGAGGTTTCTACATTCCTTGGTTCAGGATCATCAACTTCAAAAGCTCATCAAGGACCAGCTTAGCAGCATTGGATCTAGATTCCTTTTTATTTTGTCCCAGGTCAGTTTGATACTGAATACCATTCACCATGGCACAGAAGGCAAAAGAAGGACCCTTAATTATTACCTGTTGTTTCAGTTTCCTTAAGGTCAAGTTGCACACACTGCATTTGTACAAATCGATGCAGGGTTGGCACAGGATTTATCTCTTCACGTTTGTACTTCATAATGAATTCCTTGGGAATCTTCTTTGAAGGAAGGACAATATTTGAATTAGAAAAGACTACTTTGGAAAAGCAGTGGTTCTGGAAAGTTACCTGTGACTTCTGTAACCTTAGAAACTAAATTTGATAACACTGTAATCCTGTGATGGTGAATATCCTGGAGGAGTCACTGTTGTTGAAGTGGCAAATTTTTCCCCCCAACATTTAAGCAAAGCTAGGAACCTGGGGACTCTGAAACCAGTCATCATTACCAGACATTTTCTTGGGCCTTGGAGCCGTCCCTTCCTCTGCCTCCATTGCCACCAGGACTGGGGTGGAAGGTGGTTCAAAGGAAGCCCCCTAAAATTCCTAAAGGCCATGCTTTCTACTAGCATGAGTAGAGCGGTGGCAAAGATGTATTCTGTTTCTTAAGTTAAAGCCTATTTTAATTTTGTAATGCACTTAGACTTACAACTTCAGTGAAGACAGCTTAACTTTGTGGGTCTTAGTCCCTTATGGCCCTTCAAACCTAAATAACTCAGAATAATGAAAAGTTATAAATTGAGTCTCAAGTCTGTTTTGAAGTCTGATTATCTGGTATGTTGTCCTGTATTTTGGCCTAAACTAGACACTTCTTTGTAATATGAACTGCAAATAGCAATCATAGGATTGTCACTTTAGAACTAGAAGGAACTTTTGAAGTCATCTAGTCTATCTAATTCTCTGATTTTTATTTTTTGTCTCATTAACAAGCACCAAAGGGTATTTGCATATACATTGTAGAAAAGAAAAGAGGATTGCACATGAAATTACATGTTTCTATTATGTACAGTTTGCTTTTCTTTAATAAATTCAACCTGGAACATTCAAAGGCATCCTTTTTATCTTTCTCTCTTTGTGACCTCCCTTTTCTTCATTTTTTAACAGGCTGTATCAGTGACCTCTTCTTTTCTTTGTCCTTTTTTTCTTTTGGTTATTCTATCTTTATCCTTCCTTTCTCCTGCCAATGGAAAAAAAAAGAGGAAAAGAGAAAAACAAAGCTTTTGTAAGAAATGTCGCTAGTCAAGTCCGCCAGATTCCCCATGTTGGCTGTGTATAAAAATAGGTCTCATTCTGCCTCTTGAGTTCACCACCTCTCTTTCAAGTGGTACGGAGCTGGAGCCAAGATGGCAGAGTAAGAGAAAGCAGTAGAGAGATCTTGACCCCTTTTCCCCCCACTACTAGAAGCTTCACCAGACATATCTAAAAAAACATTAGACCAAATCCTTTTGGGAAAAATCTAACAAAAAAGTAACAATGAGTAATGTTTCCAGCCCAGATTAGCTTAGGTAGACACATGGAGATGCCTGCAGAAACTGAGGACAAGGTCTGACCAGGAGTGGCTGCACAGCCAGTGGGAGAGGCTGGGCACCAGAGTAAGAAGACCTCCTGTACCCACCCCAGGGTACTGCAAGAAGGAGCAGGTACTCATAAGTATCTCTGTTGCCCACTGAGGAAAAGAGGGCTTTTTCCCAGGGGTGTTCTTCTAGAGGTAGTGAGCAGTGACAGACCCGGGCAGTAAGGGAGGAGCAAGTACAGAACCAAGCAGCAGTAGCGTGGCTTGGAACCCAGAAACACAGCAGGGTCTCAGTTTCAGCTTTTAGCCTAGTCTGAAGCCCACAGAAGAATATCAGGACAGGAATTGTAAATTGAAGGGAAGCCTATAGTTCTGTCCCTTTGAATCAGCAGAGCTTCCTTTCTGATAGGGTTTAAATATAGCAGCAGTCTCCTGTAGCCCTGACCCAAACTCAGGTTAGGAACATAACAGAACGAAGAGAATGGGGCAGATAGATCTCAGACTTTACTCTGAAACAAATCACTTTGGGACCATTGCAAGTTTGCAGATACCCATTCCGAGCTGTGCTTGAGATCCTTGAATAATATAACACTCATTACCCTGGAAAGCAGAAACAGGAGCATTCTGGACTTTCCCTTCAAAAGTACACAGAACTGGGCCCTAACATGAAGTCCAAAGTCAGGAAGTTTGATGGAAGCATGAACAAAGTAATTCCACCATAGAAACCTATTGTAGTAACAGGATGCTCAAAACAAATTCAGAAGAGAATGACTCCAATTTATAAGCAAAGCCTCAAAGGAAAATAGCTTTGGCACAAATTCAACAAGAATTTGTGAAGCAAGAGTGAAAAAAGAAAACATTAAAAATATTTCTTTAAGTGAATTGAGAGCTCTAGAAGGAAAAAACTGAAAAGAAATGAGAACTATGGAAGAAAGAATTGGAAAAAGAATTAAAATGACCTAAGGTGCAAAACCTTGCCTAAAAAACAAATTCCCTGAAAATTAGAATAGAACAAACGGAAACCAAGGCTTCTATGAGAAAATAAGAAATGTTAAAAGTCAAACGATTAAAAAAAGTTAGAAGAAAATAGAGGGTATCTCATATCAAAAACAAAAAATGACCTGGAAAACAGAAAGAGGAAAAAAAAAATTGAGAATAATTGGACTGAATGCTGTGACAAAATGAAGAACCTAGGCGTTGTGATTTCAAGAAATCTTAAAGAAAAACTAAATCAGAATTAGAGGGCAAAGTGAAAATAGAAAGAAGCCACAAGTCACTTCTTGCAAGAAACCCCAAAACTAAAACTCTTAGGAACATTATAGCTAAAATCCAGAGCTTCCAGGTCAAAGCAAAAAAAAAATACTAAAAGCAGCCATTGATAAAGATTTCAAGTACAGAGGAGCCACATGATTTACCAGTTACCACATTAGAGGAGTAGAAAGCTGGGAATAAGATATTTCAGAAAGCAAAGAATAGTATAATAAAAAAAATATCTTGTTTAGCAAAACTGTATATAATCCCCAAAGTGGAAAAATCTATATATATATATTTTTTTTTTTTGCAGGGCAATAGGGGTTAAGTGACTTGCCCAGGGTCACACAGCTAGTAAGTTTCAAGTGTCTGAGGCCGGATTTGAACTCAGGTCCTCCTGAATCCAGGGCCGGTGCTTTATCCACTGTGCCACCTAGCCGCCCGAAAAATCAATTTTTAATGAATTAGAGGACTTCTAAGCATTCCTAATGGCAAAAACCCAAACAGATGGAACTTTGAAGTATCCATATAAAAGTTAAGAGAAACATGAAAAGGTAAACATGCATATAACAGTCACAAGGGAGTAAATGAGTATCAATAAAGACTTACATTCAAATATGGGCAAATGATACATGTCCCTTCTAAACCCTGTCATTATCAGAGGTCTTAGGGGGATTCTGATTAGACTAGACCTATGAATTGTTTTGTTACATCTTACTGTTTTTAAGAGAATAATGAGGAAGAATAATGTACTGGGGGAGAAGGGAAGTGAAGATTAAAGAATATTATCTTGTGATCAGGGTATGCAAATAGATACCAGTACAATCTGATGGGCATGAGGCAGGTGCACCCTAAGTTGCATTAATTTATATATCTTGAATAGTGATCTGGAACTTTTTTCAATATATTTGTTGTTATCTTGGATTTCATCCTTTGAAAATTGCCTATTCATATCCTTTAATCATTTATCTATTGTGGAACGCCTCTTGTTTTTATACATTTAAATTGGTTCTTTATATGTTTGGTTACAATACCTTTCTCAGGGTAACTTGATAAAAATTTTACCCTAGTTATAGGTTTCTTTTCTAATTTTAACTTTATTGATTATATTTGTGTAAAACTTTTAAAATTTTACCTAATCAAAACTGTCCATTTTATATCTTGTAATTTTTTCTATCCCATATTAGGTTCAGAACTTTCCCCTATATTTAGATCTGAAAGATAATTGCTTCCTTGCTCCTCTCATTTGTTTATGTTACCCCTTTATGACTAAGTAATGTATCTGTTTGGGACTTTTCTTGGTATTCATCATGAGATGTTGATATATAATAAAATTTTGACAGATTGGTTTCTAGTTTTCCTAGCTACTTTTGTCACACAGTGAATTATTAACCAATAGCTGGGGTTTTGGGGTTTATAAAAAACTAGGCCAAGGCTACTGGAGTCATTGTTTATGTTCTATACTTTTATTAACTTTGATCCACCTCTCTTTTACAAAGAGTACCAAATTATTTTTATGATTATTACTTTGTATTAAAATCAGATTTTTAAGTTGGTCTCTTTTCTTTTCCTTTTGAGATTTTATTTATTTGATCTTTACTTCTTAAGATGAATATTATTATTATATTTTCTACTCTGTAAAATAATCCTTTGGTAATTTACTTGGTATGGCACTGAATAAATTATTTTACTTTTTATTTTATTGACTTGGCCTACCCATGAAGAGTGACTATTTCTCCCATTATGTACATCTATCTTTATATTTGTAAAGAATATTTTGTAGTTGTAGTCATATGTATATTTTGTTAGATTCGTAAATTCTCTAGTTATTTTGAATGAGTTTGCTCTTTCTCTTTCTATTGGGTTTTCTTGGTAATATAGAAATGCTGATGATTTATGTGAGTTTATTTTATATCTTAATATTTTCCTGAGTTTATTGTTTGTTTGTCAATTTTTAGTTGTCTCTTTAGGGTTTGTTTTTTTTTTTTTTTTTTGGACCAGACCCTCATATTATCTTTTAAAAATATCTATGTTGGGGCAGCTAGGTGGCGCAGTAGATAGAGCACCGTGGAGTCAGGAGTACCTGAGTTCAAATCCGGCCTCAGACACTTAACACTTACTAGCTGTGTGACCATGGGCAAGTCACTTAACCCCAATTGCCTCACTAAAAAAAAAAAATTAAAAAAAATTTTTTCTAAAAATATCTATGTTTTCTTTGCTTGGTTTCTTTTTTTGTCTGCTTTCTATAGCTTGCATATATAATATTATATTAAATAGTAGTGATAAGAAAGGACATTTTTTGCTTTACCAAACCTGATTATATCAGAAAAGCTTCCAACATTTCTCTATTACATATAATGTGCTCTCTTTTTTTTTTAAATTAAATTAAAAAAAAATTTTTTTTTTTTTTGGCGAGGCAATGGGGGTTAAGTGACTTGCCCAGGGTCACATAGCTAGTACTTGTCAAGTGTCTGAGGCCAGATTTGAACTCCTGAACTCCTGAATCCAGGGCTGGTGCCTTATCCACTGCGCCACCTAGCTGGCCCCAAATGTGCACTCTTTTTTTTCGGGGGTGGGGGGGAGGCGTGGGGGGTGGGAGGATGAGGCAATTGGGGTTAAGTGACTTGCCTAGGGTCACACAGCTAGTAATTGTTAAGTGTCTGGGGGCAAATTTGAACTCAGGTCCTCCTGAATCCAGGGCAGGCCCTCTATCCACTGCGCCACCTAGCTGCCCTCCCATGTTTTTTAATGTTCTTAAGAAATTAAAGTTGGTTCTTGTTTAAAGTCTTTTCAACATATATTAATAAAATCATGTGGGGTTTATAATTTTATAGAAATCAGCCCTTCATTCTTGATGTAAACCCAAGCTGGTCATAGTGTATAACCTTTTTTTTTTTTTTAAAGTAAGGCAATTGGGGTTAAGTGACTTGCCCAGGGTCACACAGCTAGTAAGTGTTAAGTATCTGAGGCAGGATTTGAACTCAGGTACTCCTGAATCCAGGGCCAGTGCTCTATCCACTGCGCCATCTAGCTGCCCCTATAACCTTTTAAAATACATTGTTAATAGCATATTTGTTAATGTTTTAGTTAATATTTTTGTATCAGTGTTCATTAGGTATATTGGACAAAATCTTTTTTTTTTTTTCTTCTGCTTTATCTCACCCAGGTTTTACTATCAGGACCATATTGTATCATAGAGTTTTGAAAGGTCCCCTCCCTCCCCTCATTCCTTCCTTCCTTCCTTTCTTCCTTTCTTCCCTTCTTCCCTCCTTCCCTCCTTGTAAACAGTTTCTATAATATTGGTATTGTCCTTTGAATGATAGAATTTCAAAATTAATTTGGTTTTGGAGGTTTTTTTCTTTATGGTTTGTTTGTTCACTTTATTTTTTCTGTTATCTCAACCAGTCATTTAACAGATGAAGACATTCAAGCTCAAAGGAACCAATTTATTTTAACTCCCAGGTCACAGGGCAGAACCAAGATTCGGAACCCTGCTTTTCCAAGTCTGGAACTTTTTTCAACTGGCTGATAAGGCAGAAACTAGGTCATTTTAGATTTTAAGTTAATTTGTGAATGAGACTAACCCTTGCTTTGATATAAGTGCACTTACTTTTACTTGGTGGTTATGACTTTTCTTTCACCTACCCTTTGACTCTTTCTACTGAATGGCAAGTCAGATGATGGAAAATGGTCTGATGGCATGGTACGGTGTCGTACTTGGAGTCGGATAACTTGGATTCAAATCCACACTGTGCCACTTACTATCTATGTGACTTTGACCAAGCCATTTAACTTCTCTAAACCTTAGTTTCTTTATAGGTAAAATGAGAGAATTTCTTCCAGTTCTAAATCTATGCTTATGTAGATCATATGAACAAATGGATCATTGGAGAAAAGGTAATTAGGAGACAGGGTCTCTAGTAAGAAGTTGGTTAAAAAAAAAAGAACCTGCATATTGGGGTATTTGGCATAGTATTATGGGATTTTTTTTTTTAAAAGATCATCAGGGGCAGCTAGGTGACCCAGTGGATAAAGCACTGACCCTCGATTCAGGATCACCTGAGTTCAAATTTGATCTCAGACACTTGACTCTTACTAACTGTGTGACCTTGGACAAGTCACTTAACCCTCATTGCCCAGTGGGGGGGGGCAATAAATTTAAAAAAAAAAAAAAGAATCGGGGGCAGCTAGGTGGCGCAGTGGTTAGAGCACCGGCCCTCGATTCAGGAGGACCTGAGTTCAAATCTGTCTTCAGACATTTGACACTAGCTGTGTGACCCTGGACAAGTCACTTAACCCCAGGTGCCTCACTTAAAAAAGGATCATCAGAGATCAGTTAATCTTTATGGATTAGGAAACTGAATCTTAAAAAGGGATAGTGACTTTTTCAGGGTCCCTGAAGTGAGAGAGCTGATAATATTCACACAAGAAGGAGATAAGATAGGAATATATAATAAGGGAATGAAATATGTAATAGGAAGAGGGAATATTAAGAGATTTTTTTTCTGTGTTTTTAAGTTTCTACTGTTTGTTACTGTTTCCCTTTGGAGTGTTGCTTATTAATACCTTTTTATTTCCTGCTTTTCATCAAGTTATTTTTCCCCTCCTTTTTTTCTCCTTTCAGTAAGATAGATTTCTCTTTCCTCTTCTCCCCTTCAGCTAGTCTTTTTCATTACTTAAAAAATTTTTTTTGTGCCCCTTTCAATTCTATTCTATTCTTCATTCTCTGGCTTACAACCCCTAGTTGTTTTTTGTTCTGTTTCTTAGGAATCAAAACTTCATAGGTATTCATTCTGTTAGTTTCTCTCACTGCACATTTGGCTCCCATTCCCAGAACCGAGCCAATTATTGCAGGTGTCAGGACACTGTCCCATTTTAGGGCCCCTCCCCCACCCTAACCCGTAATTATGCAGCCCACCACTCTTCTCTACTCCCTAGGTCTCTGTTTTCCCCTTCCCTCATGTGCCAGTTGCCCCCAGAGGTTCCAGCTGTCCTCACCCTTGGAGGTGTGATGAATGTTTTTTTCAAGCACCATATCTGAAAGATAACACCTAGCACAAAGGTCGTCATCTTTCACAGAACATCTCTTTTTACCCATAGGAACATTCAGTAGTGGAGCTTCCTTCCACCAAACAAAGCAAGGTTTCCTTCCTTTCCAAGTTTTCTTCTTTACCTTCTCTTCCTAAGAGACCACATGGATCCCTTTCCTTTCCTTGCTGGCTCTAGTTTTGCTCTGGACAGACACTCTCCTCTATCCCCTTGTTCCCCTCTATCTCCCTCCCTTTTGTAATATAGTCCCACAAAAAACATTGATTCACCTGTAGGCAAGATCAGATCCTCTTTACTTTTACCTCCACCTGCCTTGTGCCTTCACCACTGTTTCCTTGTCTACATTTATAGAACAGTGCCTTATTGGTCACTCTGTTGACACTTGCTTTTCTTGACTTGCATTCATTCATTCCTCTTGCATTTCTTTGAGGTATTTGAGAAGCAAATAATTTTGTAATTTCTGGTTTTCTTTTTATAAGAATGCTTCATGGGGCGGCTAGGTGGTGCAGTGGATGGAGCACCAGCCCTGGAGTCAGGAGGACCTGAGTTCAAATGCGACCTCAGACACTTAACACTTAATAGCAGTGTGACCCTGGGCAAGACCCTGCTCTCTGTCACAGATTATTGTTCTCTTCTCCGTACCCTCTCCTGCATATAATGGACTTTCCTGCCCAGCAATATTTTTTACTTACTTTTCTTTAAGTTTTAGATTCTACTTTTTTACACAAAAATTTCTATAACCTTTTCAGGTGAAAAATGATTTCTTTACTGAAAGTCTCAGCATTTTGCCGCCTCTTTTAAATTATAGTTATTTGTGTGATTGTTCTTCTTTCAAGGAGCTCAGTGGGTAAAACATCGGCCCTGGATTCAGTAGGACCTGAGTTCAAATTTGGCTTCAGACACTTGAGACTTACTAGCTTTGTGACCCTGGACAAGTCACTTAACCCTCATTGCCCCATCCCCCACACAGTCCCCTACCCCCAGAAAAAGAAAAGGAAAAAAAGAAGAAGCTTTTTGATGGCAGGACCTGGTATATCTAGCTTTGCATACACACTCTCTTGTACATAGTAGGTGCTTGATAAATTTTTGTTGTATAGAATTTTGGAGGGGGGCAGGGCAATGAGGGTTAAGTGACTAGCCCAGAGTGTCAAGTGTCTGAGGCTGGATTTGAACTCAGGTCCTCCTGAATCCAGGGCTGGTGCTTTATCCACTGCTCCACCTAGCTGCCCCCCCGAATAGAATTTTAATTGTACTAGTACCTCTAGTTCAATCAGTTGCAAAATGGTCTATATAGTGTATGTTAGAATTGAGCAGTCAGAAAGGGCACAAATTAAATTGAGATCTGAAACAACCAGATTATTTCCAGAGGAGCTTATGCTCTCAGTAGCCTGCTGCTAATTTCATGTACTTAATTTTGGATAACTCAGAAGTCTTCTTTATTAGATTTAGCTCCATTTGTTTTTTTGGCTCCTGTCTGCAACATCCAAATGGCCTCACTTTACCTCTCAGCTTTGTGTTGGCTGCCAAATGCGCAAGCATATCATCATCGAAGCCATTGATAAAAGTTCTGACCAACTCAGAGCTTGTCAAGGTTTCAGGAAACTACTACAGATTTCCTTCTAAGTTGGCATCAATCTGTTAGTGATTAGTTTTTGGGTCTCTGGTAAAATATTTCATTTTTTGCCTTTCTCCAGTTCAAAATATGTTCTTTCCTTAAATTCACCATGTATCTTTGTTATCATTTGGATCAGTTGGCAGTTTTATACTTTAGAATTGCCTGTAGCATCTCCATGAGAAGATTAGAGTTAAGAAAGAGATAAACTTTTGAGGCAGTTAGCAACTTGGAATTGACGAAGGTATGGCACCATTTTCCCAAATGCATTTTAGCTTAATCTATTTTACCTCTAGCTTTAGCTCATCTTACATGAGTCATGCCTTTGTAACTTAGATGTCAGATGAAATAACTCAGTGGATTGCTGGTGTAATTATTGATTGATATAATCTGGGCAAAATGCAGTTTTTCGGCTACTTTCCTCCACTCCAGGATTTTATAGTTGGAACAGTCTTTTTTGATTGAATGCAGTTTTCTTTGAGAAAGTCCTATAGTATAGAATTAGTGCTTGCTAAAGTCACTTAAGTGCCATTTCAGAGAGGAAAAACTAGAGACCCTTTATATCTAAAGAAAATTGATGACATTGAAACACTTAGATTTACTAAGTAACAAAATTAAAAGGAAATTCTCACAGAATACAAAAGAATTTTCAGACTTCTTCCAGTGATGAATTGACCTGCCATTTAAAAACTGTACTGGGGAGATATTTTAAATTCAAATGCAAGGCATTTGTAATTTCTTGAATGGTGATGAAGAAATAAACAGAATTTGTCTAGAAATGTTCTTTTTAAAAATAATCACAGCACTTTTGAAACACCAATTTGTATGTGTACAATTAAAGTACTTTTAATTAATGCTAAATCTTACATTCTTATATCTTTCCCTTTTATTTAATTTTTGGCAAACAAAAGACTTGGAATAATTGAAATTGTAATAAGTGAAGGAATTCCTTGTGCTCATTGTTCCCAGGTGTTCCAGATGTTCTTATACTTAGAACTCATATGTATTTTTCTTAGTCTAGCATTCAAAAACCTTTTTACTTCACCTGTGATTCATGGAATAACCAGGGGACTGTCTGAGTGCACTAATTATATCTCAAAACATCTGGAGAAAGTAAAGAGGATCAACCAAAATAATAAAGTGGGGGCCCCTCTCTGGTCTTCTTATGGAAGGACATGGACAAGAAATGGGCGGAAGTGAATGGGTTGTGGCATCACATATATGCATTAGAGTATTTGAATATTCGACATTATGGTGCAATAGAAACTTTGTGGAGCAATGTTGTGAAGAAACATTGAGAGTTCCAGCATGGGATGTCTAAAATATACTGCTTCCCCCTTTACCTCTGTAGTAGTTGGGGGCGGTCCCCTCACTTCTCAAAATATGCCTTTTACAACTGGAAATGCATTTTCAGATACGAACTACTGGTATCCCAGCACTGACCATATATATATAGCATTCCTTTCTGTGCTAGAACGGTTTTCTTATGCAGCTTCCCTTACTTTACAGAGCTTTCTCTCCACACACAACTGGGACACACCTTTCTTCTGCCCCAGCTTCCTGGTCAGCTTCCCTGATGAAGCTTCCTCCCCTCATGAAGCCTGATAGGCCTCTGCTTCTCTGATCAAACTTCTGCCCCAGGGCCAATAAAAAGGTTGAGCCATGTGGGCTTCTTGCTTTTCAGACTTGGTGGGTGCCAGGAACCACAGGTGTCTACATATCCTGATGACTGACTGACCAGACAGGTGGAGACAAGGCAGTGGAAACCAGAGAAGCCAAATGCTGCTTTGTCTTTGGTGTATAGACTTGTTGTATATCCTTGCTGTGTTAGGGCAAAGGAAACTTCTTTCATGTTAAATATTCAGTGACTCAAGAGTGCCTTGTCTCAACAGAGAGTACTGGCTTTAGAAAGGCACTTAGAATACTGGCCAATATAATTTAGCAAGCACTTACGTGTCTACTTTGTGTAAGGCATTATGCTGGTTGGTGAGAATACAGAAATATAGTAATAACTTAGGTGTTGCCTATTAGTAGAAATTTTTTTTGGTAGTTGCTTACCTACTAAGATTTTTATCCTCCCTTTTCATTTTAGTGGAAGTAGTAATTTTGGGAAAACACTGAAAATTTTATTCTTTGTCTTTAACTTTTTCCCCCCCAGGGCAATGAGGGTTAAGTGACTTGCCCAGGGTCACACAGCTAGTAAGTGTCAAGTGTCTGAGACCAGATTTGAGCTCAGTCCTTCTGAAAACCAGGACTAATGCTTTATCCACTGCACCACCTAACTGTCCCCCAGCCCGAATTCTTTATCTTGAACTTGTTAAAGGGCTAAAATTCTAGCTAGTCTAAAATATCTAATGAGTGGTCGCCAATAAATTATAAGCTTTAGCAAGAGTTAGACTTTTAAGCATTTATTAAGGAGAATAAGAATTTGGTAAAGAGAGAGAGAGAGAAAGGCCTACATTCATCTATCTATTAAAGGGAGAGCGCATTTCTAGCTCCCTTCTCCGCCGGAGTCCGCAGGAAAGAGAGCGAGTCAGAGCGCCCAGCTCTTCCTTCCTCCTCCCATTAGCAAATGTCACTTCCTGACGCCAAAGAAAAGACGCGTGTTCTTGCCCTCAAAGACCTTCCTTTCATGGCGGAACTTTTCTACAGTAAGTCTCCAGGAGGTGGCGTCATTCCAATCATTGCAAACTCTAATTTCTTTACAATTCTAGGTCACTCTTTATACTGTGACTTTTGTGTGTGATTTAATTGATCTAATGCAACAGTTTTATTAATATTTTAAAACATTCAACCATTTTCTTCCAGATTGACTTGATAATGTTATATATTTGTCAATGAACAAAAAAAGCAAAAAGGTAAAATGAAGAATCTACTAAAATAATGGTTCTGTGATTTTGTTGATGTGGCTATTCCCTCCAGTGATGCAAGTCACCATCAATCCATGTCTGCCCATCCTGTGTCACTTTTGTTCAAGTTCTCCCATAAAGTTACTGCTGGCAGTCTTCCTCATTTTCTTGTAAAGTCTTTAAATTGCCAGTGAAGCATATAGACTGCCTACTAGTTATCCTTTGCTCTGGCTATAGGATCAGCCCATATTCTTTTGTGCTTGTACATTTTTTGATGATGATTTGTGTAAGATTTCCTTCATAATTTTTCATTTGTAATGTCTTGCTCTGCATCCTGCTCATACCCATTGCATTGCTCTTTGTTTGACAGTACTATTTCATTTATTTGAATACAGTAGTATTCTGGAATTCACAGCCATATAATACTGATAGAATAGTATTATTAAAAAGGTGTGCCTTTATATCAGGAAAATGTTTGAAGTTGTTGCTGCTTCCCAACAGCGTTTTAGCTATTCTCTTCCTCCTTATCCTTTCTGGGCCCAATTCATTGTCCATTTTCAGTGTTTTTCAAAGATACCGAAAGCCTATCGAATTGAAAGATTTATTTAGATATCTATAGGTTGCATGTATCTCAACAACAAACATTCTTTATTCACTTTGTTTTTCCTGTGTGGATGTTGAGGCCAAATATATTTTTTGAATGGTTATGGATTTCATCAAGAAAAGGATATAGTGTTCTAGAAGAAAGAAGGGAAAAAACAGTTGACCAGAAACAACCAAACCACCAACCTTGTCTGACAATACACGAAATTCCAAATTCCTAGTCCCTGCCTGCTAGAAAGATGTTATGTAATTGTATTTTTTCTATTTTTCTGTTAGGACAGGCTTGACATTTGCAAATATATAGCCTTCAGAGTAAAGTAAAGGTAAGGGGGGCAGCTAGATGGCAGTGACTTGCCCAGGGTCACACAGCTAGTAAGTGTCAAGGGTCTGAGGCCGGATTTGAACTCAGGTCCTCCTGACTCCAGGGCTGATGCTCTATCCACTGTGCCACCTAGCTTCCCCCAAATATTACATTTTTAGTATGCATTAATCAATTGTATTGAGTTTTGAGAATTCTTCTACCTTAATTCTTGTGACGTATGGTGTTTTTGGCCATTTAAACCTTCTAGTTCGTATAACATTGTCGATAATAAAAGAGTGCAATTTGTCATAGACCCTATCCAGATTATCACAAATTCTCTATTTGTAGGATATTTGAATTATCTAAGTTTGTCTGATGTAGTGGGTGGGGAGTTGGCCTGCGCAGCAAGAAGACATGGGTTCATTTCCTACCTGTGACACATAATTGGCTGTGTTACCTAAGAAGATCACTTAATCTTCCTGAGCTCTAGGTAATAAGATTAGAAATTGCAGAGGAAAAAAAATAGAGTAAATATCAAGGGGAGGGAATAAGATGCAGGGTAATAGTAACTGTGAAAGAAATGATGAGCGGGATATCAGAAGGACATATGAAAAATGCAAACCATTAACAGAGGAAGAACTGATGGTATCTGAATACAGATTGAAGTATAACTTTATTTGTTAGCTCCTCTTTCTAAAGTTATTTTGTCTATTTTGTTTCACAACCTCACTAATGAGAATGTTTTGCATAACTGCACATGTATGACATACTGAATTGCTTGATTTCATAGGGAGGGAGGGAGGGAGAAAATTTAGAACACAAAGTGTGTGAAAAGTAATGATGAGCAGGAGGAGTTCAGAGAAAGCTGGAAGGACTTAACATGCACTGATGCTGATTGAGAGGAATGGACCCAGGAGAACATTGTACACAGTAACAGCAACATTGTGTGATGAACAATGGTGATAGACTTGGCTCTTTTTAGCCATGCAACTGTCCAAAACAGTTTCAAAGACCTTCATGATAGAAAATGTTCTCAACATCCAGAAAAAAAAAACACCTGTGGTTTATGAATGCAGATTGAACCATACTGTTTCTACTTTGGGGCTGTTTTTTTCCCCCCTTCTTTTTTGAAGTTTTTTCCTTTGTGCTCTGATTCAAATGTTCATAATATGACTAATGCAGAAATATGTTTAATGTGATTGCACATATATAGCCCATTTCAGATTGCTTTCTGATTTGGGGAGGAGGGAGGGAAGGAAGGGTGGGAAGAGAATTTGGAACCAAAAATCTTTTTTTTTTTTTTTTTTTTGGTGAGGCAATTGGGGTTAAGTGACTTGCCCAGGGTCACACAGCTAGTAAGTGTTAAGTGTCTGAGGCCGGATTTGAACTCAGGTACTTCTGACTCCAGGGCCGGTGCTCTATCCACTGGGCCACCTAGCTGCCCCCCAAAATCTTATGAATACAAATTTTGAAAACTATCCTTGTATGTAACTAGAAACTAATAAAATACTTTTACAAGAGAAATTGCAGAGAAAGGTATAGATTAAGGATGTATCTTTACCTGGGAATTTTCTATCACAATGGAATGATAGATCTAGTTCTTATTCCTTTGTAAAAGCATAATAACATTGTAGTCAAAAGAGCCCTGGGTTTGAAGTTAGAGGACCTTGACCCAGACTTGTTTGCTGTTTTGCTGTTATCTATTTGACCTTAGGCAAATCATTTGACCTCTTTCTTTTCTGGCTCTAAATTATAAACCCCAAATCTAGTCCAGTTCTCTCATTTTACAGATGAAACTGAAGTCCAGAGAGTTTGTGCATTCAGTATTATCTAATTTAAGATTTTCACTCCTCTATACTTGAGGTTTTACTGTGAAGTAAGTTTTGACTTTGGCTCACCATCTTAAACTACTAATATGATTTTTTTTAGTATCACTGTAGATATTTCAGTGAACACTGTGATTGTATTGGTTTTATTGAATGGTAACACTAAAAATAAAATCGTTAGCTTTGGAGAGATAATAATAACTGTTGCTTTATATTCGTATTCACAGAGTGCTTTTCATATATTTTCATTTCATTTTCAAAATGACTGAGAATATGATATTCACTTCTGCTGAGATAACTAAAACTTGAAGAAGTTTAGTGTGGCAGATTCTATAGGAAACTATTAAATTTGGCACTCGTGCTTCATACTGACTGGAAAGTGAAACTTGTTATCAAGACAGAAATAGTCCAATTTAAAATGATACATAAAGAAACTGACTGTGAGATGTATATCTATACAATACCTATGTTTCAATGCTATCTCTTACCTCAATTAGGAAGCTGTTACTCATTTTATAAAATAGAAACTTTAATGGAAATTCCTTTGATCATCAACAGCCCCATATCTTTTCTCACATATCTTTTTCACAAAAAATGTATGTAGGGGGCAGCTAGGTGGTGCAGTGGATAAAGCATTAGCCCTGAATTCAGGAGTACCTGAGTTCAAAGCTGGCCTCAGACACTTGACACTTACTAGCTGTGTGACCCTGGGCAAGTCACTTAACCCTCATTGCCCAGCCCCCCCCCCCCAATGTATGTAATATGTTTACACCCTGTTAAATTTACATTTGATATTGATTGGAGTTTTTTGTTGCGCCATTGACACATTTTTTTCAGCGTGGGAGTGAAGAAGAACCCTTTTGGAAATATAATGAATCTATACTTAAACTTTAAGGCATTGGTGGTAACTTCTTACTGGAGAAAGTCTTTGGAGACAGGCTTTGCATGATCTGACCCCAATCTACTTTTTAGGGATTCTCTCCCCCTCACCTTTCCAGTTCCTCATGTTTAGTCATTTTTCAGTTTTTTCCTACTCTTTGTGACCCAATTTGGGGGTTTTATTGCAAAGATACAGGAGCGATTTGCCATTTTCTTTTCCAGCTCATTTTACAGATGAGGAAACTGAGGCAAACAGTTAAGTGACTTGCCCAGGGTCACACTGCTCAGAAAGAGCCCAAGCCCAGATTTGAACTGAGAAAGACGAGGCCCAGCACTCTATCTATTTTGTCACCTAGGTGCCTTATTTATTTCTGTATTTCAGCTAAAATTTACTTTGAGGCAGTCTATAAATATAAACTACACTAATACCATTGTTCATCCTAAGTACTCTGGTCTTTTTTGTTTTATAGTCCTATCCTTAGGATCTCCAGTTATTTTTATCCACCCTGGAGTTACATTCTCCTACATGCCTTGACCTCCAGTTAGAGTGTGAGCTCTTCCACATTGGGGATTGTGTTTGACATCTCTTTCTGTGTATATTCCTAGTACTTGGCATGGTTCTCAGAACATAGTAAAGGCTTAATAACTACTTATTCATTCATTTTCCTTCATATGCTCACCTCTATGTGAGCCCCTGGAATGAATCCTTGTTCTTCAAGGTCACTAGAAAATATTCTCTCCATGAAGCCTTTGATCTATCTAAGTGATCTTTCTTACCACTGAACTTCTGTCGTGTTTGGTTGGGGCTTTCTAGAACATTCATAATAAGCTGCCTTATATTAAAAGCATTTGTGTACAGAAATCTCTTCGACGGTAGTGGTGTCAGTGTATTATTTATCTTTTATCTAGCACAATGCCTTGCACACAGTAGAAGGTAAGTAAATATTTGTTGGATAAATGATGCATCCTCCATATACGTAGGTGAGTCACTGGCCTTGTGACAGAGAAATAATGTCATAATCTCCAACTATGAGTTCTCTTTCATCCATGGAGATAAGCTCAAACTGGTGTGGAGATATATTGCCTTTTGGTACTCTTTAAAAGTTTATTAGTTCATTGTTTTATTACTAATCGTGGGTTTCATTGAACTGAAACACTACTGTTATCTTCTATGGGTTCAAGATTAGCTTTGGGCATATATATTCATGGGTTCTAATTTCAGCTCTCCCCCTACTCTCAGCTTTATAGTACAATGTAGGTAAGTTCTGTGTTCAGATTTCATGCTGCCTCCCAATCTCATGTTTCTTAATTAATGAAATACTAGTTTTTCAAGGCATTGGTGTAATTTAGGCATTTAATTCCTAGGAGTGAAAATCATGTTATTTCTTTGTTTAGTTTCATGCCTAATGTAGTTGTTTTTGTGTGTATGTATGTGTGTGTGTGTGTGTGTGTGTGTTTAAATATGCATTCACACATTTGTATTGAAATTGTTGGTAGTTTTTTTTTAAACTGAAATAAGTGCACTTTTATTTTACAATACCTGTAATTTCTATCCTATACCATTACAACTTATACAACAATTATATGTAAAAGCGGGTTAAAATAATCCAAATCAGGTTGAATGTCAGACTGCTTAACATCCATAGAATTATCTTTTTAAAAATACTTTGGGGGCAGCTAGGTGGCACAGTGGGTGGAGCACCCACCCTGGAGTCAGGAGTACCTGAATTCAAATCCGGCCTCCAAGTTTTGACTTTTAAGCTTTTATTAAGGAGAATAAGAATTTGGTGAAGAGAGAAAGAGGTCTAGATTCATCTATCTGTCAAAGGGAGAGTGCATTTTTAGCTCTGCTCTCCACCAGAGTCCTCAGGAAAAAAAGAGAGAGCACCAGCCTTGCCCTCTCTTTCTCCCACCAGCAAATGTCACTTCCTGATGCCAAAGAAAAGCCACATGTCTTGTCCTCAGGTGCCT
The DNA here is from genome assembly GCF_019393635.1 of Dromiciops gliroides. NCBI lineage: Eukaryota > Metazoa > Chordata > Mammalia > Microbiotheria > Microbiotheriidae > Dromiciops > Dromiciops gliroides. Next base: position 146,510,694 of record NC_057865.1, read on the forward strand.
TCTCCTCATGGCGGAGCTTTCCTACAGTAAATCTCCAGCAGGTGGAGTCATTCCAATTGTTACAGATAAGACGTTCAGATTTGAAGCATTATCTCAAAAACCCCAGTGTTTGCTGGCTGAATTGCTTCCTAGGATGAAAGTAAAACAACATGAAGTCAAGCATGTTCTTTTCATGTAGTCACTGAAGGTCCACAGGATTTCCCCCTTGATTTGTTTTAGTCATGTCAAACTATTGATAGCCCCATTTGAAATTTTCAAATCCAGCCTCAGACACTTAACACTAGCTGTGTGACCCTGGGCAAGTCACTTAACCCCAAATGCCTCACACACACACACAAAAAGAATAAATTCTGTGAATAAAAGTGGCTGTTAGAGGAAGTGGTTTTTGTTTTTATTTTTGCCTTTTCAGTTTTGTGGGCTCTTCTGCCATTTTTATAGTGATATTACTTGTACTAAAGCACCTAACCCATTATACTTTCTTTTTAAGTGAGGCAATTGGGGTTAAGTGACTTGCCCAGGGTCACACAGCCAGTATGTGTTAAGTGTCTGAGGCCAGATTTGAACTCAGGTACTCCTGACTCCAGGGCCAGTGCTCTATCCACTGAGCCACCTAGCTGCCCTGCCATTATATTTTAAAATCTGCCCTTTAGCCAAATCTAACTTCTTAAATGGAGACCAAGGCATTGTAACCTTTTTGTGTCATGGACCTATTTGAGAGTCTGATGAAGTTTACTGGCCCCTATTCAGAATATTTTTAAAATGTCATTTTAAATTGTTATTTAAACATAAAATGTCGGGATTATAGAGGAACCAAGTATATCTGAATACTGTTATCAAAGTGTTTTAAACCCCAGGTTAAGAACCGCTATTGTGGATAGATAAGCATGATTCTGCTATCAAGTGCAGAAACATGTTTTAAGCTTGTAACCATTAATGACTTGTCCAAAAACTCTTCAGCAAATCCTACATTTTAGTGAAAATTTTTTGTGTGTGTGTGTGTGTTTTGTTTTGTTTTTGTGGGGCAATGGGGGTTAAGTGACTTTCCCAGGGTAACACAGCTAGGATTTGAACTCGGGCACTCCTGAATCCAGGGCCAGTGCTTTATCCACCACACCACCTAGCTGCCCCCTTTAGTGAAATATTTTTGTTATCCTACTTGGCCTTTTGTACAGTTTACTCTGCCGTATTTATATCTATAATGTGACAATCATATTTGAAAATTAAACCTAGTCTAAAACATCTTTTTGTTCTTTTCCATCTGACATTAAATAGCGTAGAAGTTTATTTTGATTTGGGGACCCTACCTTTAGGCTGAGATTAGAAAGCCTTAGGCCCTCAGCGTCTCTTCTGTGTGGGAGGGCCTAGTGCCCCTCCTCCTCTGCTTCAACTGAGCCAAGAAGCCCTGTGGGCTGTACAGGATGCCAGGTCAGACAGCTGGGAAAAAAAAAAGCCCCCAACTCCCTCAGACCTGAGCAGAGCTATTGGAGAGATCCAGGACTGGTCCAGGCCCCGGCACGTGAAGCTGGAGCGCACCTCCCCCCCCCCCCCAGCTGCAGTCCTGGCTAGCGAATTAGCTTGGTCTGTGGGGGCGCAGGCAGCCCCGAGATTTGAGTGGACAGAAGAAAAGGTATATATAGACCTGGGAGTTAAGACAGCAAAGGGGTGGGGGGGTCGAGAGAGGCTGAGAAGAGGTTAGGACCGACAAGATAGAGGGGGTTCGGTCTGATAAGGTACAGGGGCTGACAGGAGGACTGCAGGCCAGCTGACAAGACTCAGAGTTTCCGACGGAAGAGGCAGAGAATAGGTCAAGTGGCGGCTGATGAGATTAGAAAGGTTGGAGCGAGGCAGACTAGAGATGGAGCTACAAGGACGCAGGAGAAGACGAGAAGGACTAGGAGCAGGGAAAAGAGAGGCCGAAGGGCAGACCGAAGGAGCAGACAGACAGGTCGGTGAGAGAGAAACACGGGTTCAGTGGTGGCAGTAAGGAGAGGAAAGTTAGAAGCAGGGGGATTTACAAAGTGAAACGGGCTCCGAGTTAGAATAAAGAACCTGAGTACCCTGAGGCAGAGGCAGCTAAGGCCCTTATTTTATTAAAAAAGTTAGAAGTGCAGCAGGTGGGAAAGAGATGCAGTGGAAAGAGACCGCAGGAAAGCAGTCAGGTTGTACATTTTTTTTCCCTGTATTCTTAATTTTAAATAGTATCTCATAAATAAACTCTGCTTTGACTATTTAGTTAAGAGGCTTCTTCTTTTTTTTTTTTTTTTTTTGGCAGGGCAATGGGGGTTAAGTGACTTGCCCAGGGTCACACAGCTAGTAAGTGTCAAGTGTCTGAGGCCGGATTTGAACTCAGGAACTCCTGAATCCAGGGCCGGTGCTTTATCCACTGCGCCACCTAGCTGCCCCTTAAGAGGCTTCTTAATATTTTGCTTATCAATTTTGGAGTGGAGCAGTGTGGTGGAACTTTATAAACGGTCCATGCTAAGTTAATAGCAGTCAGATAGCCAGTTAGTCAACAGTCCCAGATTAAGTATCCTAGTCAAATTAGCCCCTCAAATTAGCCCTAGTCATCAAAAATATTTCCACAATAGTAAGAGGTGGACTTTGCCTCTTTATTTTCACTGTTATGGTTGTGTAACCAGATACTGCTAGATGAATACTCTTTACTTGACCCAGAAAATACAAAAAATTTCTTCAATGACTGACAAACAAAATAAACTTGTGTGTAAAAAATTAGTGTGTTGAATAATCACTGTCTGATTAGTTAGATGAGAAATGGTATTTAGATTTAGATATTAGAAAATTATTTTCTTGGGGAGAGATTTGACAGTAACCAATAATAAGCAAATTGTAACTTTTATTTTTTGCTGTAGTATGTCAGCCATTGACATTTGGATTACATTTTTGTTTCTTCCTAATTGTCTGACCCTTCATACAAGACTTTTTATAGAATATTAATAAATGTAATCATTACTGTTTGTTAAGTCTTTTTATAAACTAACTGGTGAACCAGATGAAATCAATCTTGATCAGCTGAAGTAAATATTGTTGAAAAGATTTCTTCATTTGAAAGCCTCACATTTTTAGTTAATATGATTATATTTCCTGTTATCAATTTTCTGAGACCTGGAAAAACTCGTATGAACTGAGGTATAGTGAAATGAGCAGAACCAGGAGAATGTTTTGCTCAGTGACAGAAATATTGTTTGATGAAGAACTCTGAATGACTTAACTATTTTCAGCAATACAGTGGTCCAAGACAGTCCCAAAAGACTAATGATGAAGCATGCTATCCACCATCAAGGAAATAAGAGATGTTGAACACTGACTGAAACATACCATTTTTCAGTTTCTTTCATTTTTTTCTTTTTTAAAGTTTTCTTATACAAAATGACAAATGTGGTAATGTTTGACATAATTTTACATATACACCCAAGATCTGATTGCTTATCCCTTCAGGGAAGAGGGGACAGGGAAGGAAGGAAAGGAGGGATAAAATCTGAAATTAAAAACTTTAGAAGTGTTTAATTATCAAGTTAAAAACAAAACAAAACAGTTTTCTGATGATTCTTCCTTTGGGAGCTCTATTTTTTTCTCCCACTTGGAATTTGTTTTCCTTTTTTTCCTTCTCTTGATTTTAAGTGAAGCAGTGTGGCCAGCCTGAGTTTTGTACATCTGAAATTGCTGGTGTAAGTTTTCTCTCTTAAATTTCAAGGTTATAGTTATGTGATCTATTTGAATTTTCCCCATTCTTGTATCTTCTGTTGTTTCTTCAAATGTGGTATATTTTGTTGTGCTTCTATATAAATATGAAGAATTATCTATTAATTACATTTTCAACATTTAAAAAAGGCTTTATTTATGTAAAATTTTCACAAAATGTCTGTCTGAGCTGCCAGGGACTTTAGAGATCATCTAATTTACCCTCCTAGTTTTATGGATAAAACTATAATCCAAAGTGAAATGACTTTTTAAAGGTCACATAGCGCATAGTCTTGTGACTCAAATTCCAGTGTTAAATGATTAGCCCAGGGTCACACAGGTAGTAAGTGTCAATTGTCTGAGGGTGGATTTGAACTCAGGTCCTCCTGAATCCAGGGCTTGTGCTTTAATCCACTGTGCCACCTAACTACCTCCTGAAGGCTTCTTTAGTAAGTTTTCATAGCAAAAAGTGAAACCTGGGGAAAACTTTGAATTAAGTAGTTTGATACTGAGCAAGATATTTCAATTAAATAAATATTTATTAAGTACCTCCTATGTACAAGGTACTTTCTAGATAGTCTACTACCATATAAATTTAAATCCAAAGTATGGATGTCTTTAACAAAAGTAGTGTGTTACTCCAAAGTTGAATAGTGAACAAACAAAATAAAGTAACAAGAAGAGATTACAAAGGTAGTCAGAAAAGATGGTGGAATAGGAGCAGGGTAGTGGCATCTAAGGTTTCCCATCAACGACTTACTTTGAAAGTAGTTAATATACAGTGGATTTCAAAGGAGCATCTTGTTTGACTGAAAAATAATTGACCATTTTGAAGCCGCTCTTCAAAGCTCTATTGCCTCCAAGTTTCACTTTTGTCTTAGAGTGCACATTTAAACTATATTATGACCTTAAGAAGGAAAATGTAAGATCTATTTATCCTAGGGTCTCAGCTCAAATTAGTACTCTCTAATGCTTTCTGATTAATTTGGAAACACTGAGAAATTCATTGGGGAGTAGTGGGCCTGTCATTCTAACTTCTTTCAAAGCTGATAGAAACCAGGAATTGATTCTCTTCAAAGCAGCTTAAAAGTGAATGCATGGGCAGTGACAGTCAAGCTTGATGGTACCTGCTTTGTGTTAAGTAGGGGCGGGAATAAAGGACACTGGTTAGTATTTGAGGACTGCTACTGTGCAAGGAACTCCAGCTTTGTTTGATTGTATCTCTAGAAGTCCAATGACCAAATTCCAATGCCAGTGGGACATTCGTATACTTTTTCTCTGAATTATTCTTTTGTTGTCTCAAGGTCACTGCATAACTCCTTCAGTGTAATAATACCATACAGTTTTATAGTGTTTGAGTTTTCAGACTTCTTTTGTATATATTTTTTCCTGGGTTCCTTATATCAATATTGTGACATAAGAAGGCCAAGTAGCATTATTCATACTCTGCAGGCAAACTGAGACCTAATTGGGTTGTGATTTTTACCCAAGGTCAGATAAGAAGTCAGTGACATTGCCAGAACTGAAATTTAGTTCTCCTGATATAGGCCATTTTTCTTTGAATCTAACCAAGCCATATTCTTTACAATATAATTTCCTACGTATGTCATTGTTACCTATTATCATTTGTTTATCATTTATTAAGTCTATTGTAATGCACATTATATAAAGCAGAATTAAAGAGATGTGTAAGACATGGTTCCTGTCCTTAGATTGTACATTGTTGTAGGTGTAATTTTGGAAAGTATGAATAACAAGGCAGTTCAATTTATCTTCTGTGTGTGTTTGCACATATGCATGCATGAGTGTGTGTGTGTGTGTGTGCATGTGTAAGCTGTTTTAGCTCTTAGCCTATAGAAGAAAATCAGTCACATATTAGAAAGGGTTAATTTTCTTGGTTTTGTTTTTGTGTGAGGCAGTTTGGGTTAAGTGACTTTCCCAGGGTCACACACAGCTAGTATCAAGTGTCTGAGGTCGGATTTGAACTCAGATCCTCCTGAATCCATTGCCAGTGCTCTATCCACTGCACCACCTTGCTATCCCTCTTGTATCATTTTCATTTCCCTTTCCAACAGTATGCTTAATCTACAGCTAATACTTCTTTTTGACTCTCTGTATTTTGATATGAATGTTGATACATTAATTTACTTCATTTGTGACCTTAGACAAACCACAACCTCTCTGGGTCTTAATTTCCTCATATTTTAAAATGAACTAGTTGTACTCTATTACTTCATTATAATGTATTTTCCAACTCCCAAATCTTTGTGATCCATGTCAAGAATAATATAATTGCTTCAAAGAATTCTTTGTATGAAGTTTAGACTATATCATGTATAGTTACATATGGTCTATTTTATCATTCACTTGCAGGTTATTTAATGTAATATATTTGGCTCATTTGAATTGCCTACAGGAGGCATGTGGCGATGGCCAAGTCTTTGAGTAGGTGTGAATGAATGTGTACATGGTATGGTCTTATCTTTATACTAAAGGCAAAAAGAAAGACTTTAAATTGACTACTGTTTTAGATAATTTGTTTCTCATCCTTCCCATTGATATGTGTAATAGTTATGGCATGTCAAAAGTCTCTAAAAATGCAGTACAGTAAAAATATCACTGGATTATAAGCTATCAAATCTGTGTTCTATTTCTAGCTCAGTGGCTAAATTCACTATGTAACTTTAGGCAACTCTTCACTCTATGGGTATCAGACTCAAAAATGAAAGGATTCGACCATCTTTCTAATGTCTTTCCTAGTGCAGATGTTTTGTGGCCTATTGCAAATAGGGGCAGGTCATTGTCTTGGGTAGCAACAAGTGCATTCATGCATGTATTCATTCAACAAGAGTTTATGTGTTTTCAGGTATTATATTTTCCCTTTCCCCATTTTTATTACCTTTCCCTTGATCCTACTCATCCTGTTTTGTTTTTTTTTAAGTTCGTTCTTGTTAAAATAAATCTTGTTCTGTTTTGAGGGTGGCTGCCAGTTTCCTTCCTTACCCCCAGTATTGTGGCAAGCCACTTAGCTAGCACTCCCCAATTCAAAATTGGTCCCCGCACAAGCTGGGGTTATAAAGACTAAAAACTCCTGCCTTCAAAGAACTTTCTTTCTTTGGGGGGAGGGGGCATGAACACATGTAAGTTTAAAAAATATATATATATATATATATATATATATACATACTTGTGTGTGTGTGTGTGTGTGTGTGTGTGTGTGTGTGTGTGTGTGTGTGTGTGTGTGTGTGAAATATACAAAGACCTATCAAGGTTTGCAGAGGCCTGGAAACAACAGGATCAGAAAAGGCTTTCTGTAGAATGTGGCATTTGAGCTGAGCTTTTAAGAAAGCTTGGGATTCCATAAAGTGGAAGTAAAGACAGGTTACATTATATACCTGAGTGACAACTCTATAAAGGTATGGAGGTGGGAAAATGTGGAGGGAGAGCAGCAAGTATTGGCTGGAATGTATAATGTATGAAGGATATTAATGTGAAATGGAACAAGATTGTAAATGGCATTAAAAGCCAAACACATAGGTTTGCAACATGTTGATGGACTGATGACTGAAAATCAGCAGTAACTTCCAGATAGAGCCAAGGTTTTTACTGCAAACTTTCATAATGAGATGGACAATTCAGATAGGTCAATATCAGATAAAAAGGTTGGGCTTCCCCAAGGTAGCAAGAATGTGACAATTTGCCAGTGGGGGGGGTACAAAGATCACAGGTAAGAGGTGTCTTGGTTACATGATAAATATCAGGGATTGGGTGACACCTCCCCTAATACTATTCCACAAACAGGTCTAGGAACAATGAATCACTAAGTTAACATAACTTTCAATAATACCTTTGATTTAGGAATATCAATTTGGCTTTCGTGTGGATGGAATGAAGAGAGGAGATTCTTTACTTTCTGTCTGATTTACTTACTTTAGACAAGTATTTTTTCAATAAACATTTTTATTTAAAGTTTTGAGTTCCAAATTCTATTCTTCCCTCTCCTCTTTTCCAACCCCCCACCCCCCAAGCAGTAAGCAATCAGATATAGGTCTTACATGTGCAAGTGTGTAAAACATTGCCATATTTGTCATTTTCTATAAGAAAACTTGAATAAAAGAACAAAATAAGACAAAGTGAAAAATCATTCAATATCAGTTCTTTCTTTGGAGGTGGATAGCATGCTTCATCATTAGTCCTTTGGGATTGTCTTGGATCATTGTATTGCTGAGACCTGTTGGCATTCATAGTTCTTTATCAAATAATATTTCTGTCACTTTGTACAACGTTTTCCTGCTGCTGCTCACTGCAGTATACATCAGTTTATATAAGTCTTTCCAAAATCATCCTTATTGTCATTTCTTAGAGCACAATAATATTCCATCCCTATTATATATCACAGTTTGTTTAGTCATTCCCCAATTGATGGGCATTTGTTTCATTTACAATTCTTAGCCACCACAAAAAGGGCTGCTATAAATATTTTTGTACAAATAGGTCTTTTTTTCATTTTTGGGATGTTTTTGGGATATAAACCTAGCAGTGGTCTTGCTAGATCAAAGGATATGCAAAGTTTTATAGCCTTTTGGGCATAGTTCCAAATTGCTTTCCAGAATGGTTGGATCAGTTCACATCACCCCCAAAAGTGGACTAGCATCTCGGTTTTCCCACATCTCCATTAACATCCGACATTTTCCCTTTTTGTTATATTTGCCACTGATAGCTGTGAGGTGGTACCTCAGAGTTGTTTTAATTTGTATTTCTCTGATCAATAATGATTTAGAGCTCCACCAACAATGCATTTTAGTGTTCCACTTTTTACATTTTTATATGAAATTTGGCCCTTTCGCCATATTTTACTGACCCCTGTTGTTAGACTAACTAGATTATAAGCTTTGTCAAGGCAAGAATTCTCAGTATGTATATTTCTTTTTGTCTGCTTCAGTGCTTTGAAAGGTGATTTGCATTTGTTAGGTATTCAGTAACGTTTTATTGATTTATTTTGTAAAAATTCATTCAGTGACTTGAACAAATTACTGAAATAAGTTTATCTGAAATGCTTTTTAGGCCTTGATGGTCCTAGAAAACTATTTTACTAAGTCTTAAAAATAGCAATTGGATTGAACTAATAATAGGAATTTCACCTCAGTGTCTTCGGAAATATTGTGTGTTCACAGTGTTCAAAACATTATACTAAAGATTTGAATGAATTGTGTTTCAGGGTGCCCAGGGTCACACAGCTAGTAAGTGTTAAGTGTCTGAGGCTGGATTTGAACTCAGGTCCTCCTGACTCCAGGTCCAGTGCTCTATCCACTGCGCCACCTAGCTGCCCCTGTGTTTCAGTTTTGAAAATAGAAATGTTTGACCTTAATACAATGACAAAACTGATTCAAAGTTACTAAAAATCTATACTGCTTTTTGTAAAGATGAATTATTTATATAAATCAGTTGTGAATTTTTCAGTGCAAGTGTGCTGAAAAGCAATTTGGAATTTGGAAAAAACCATTAACTATACTCATTTACCCATCAATGTCATTACTGGATATCTATTCCTAGGAGGGCAGTATTGATGAGGAATAGTTATAGCTGTGATTTCTATAGTAATTTGGTGAGCCAGCCAGGAGTTGATCAACCTAGTGAATTTCTTTACCCCCCCCCCCCCAAAGAATTGTTATTTGAGGTTTTTATGACCCCACCTTTCAGCTAGAATTAAAAAAACAAACAAACAGTGCACACTGGCCTGGGGCTCAGGCATAGCACCTCTGCAAATGGCATGGTGCTCCACCCACTGGTTGTAGCCGTTGCCGTGGTGCTGGCACCTCATGTCATCACCACTCACCAACACCTACATAGGCCTGGCAAAATTATAATGACTGGAAGCCCAGTAAGGGCAGTCATGTGACTGTCAGTCAGGGCTGCCAGCCAATTGGCTTGGGACTGTGTGTGGTCAGCCTGGGGTCTGCTGGGAAGAAGAAGCAAGGAGGTTCGCCATTCTAGTTTGCAGCTGGAAGGCAACAGGACTCAGTCCTGTGTTCTCAGCTGATTCCTGGGCAGTGGTGTTATTCAGGTTGTATCATTTCCCTTCCCCCATTTTGTTTCCTTTCCCTGAATTCTACTGATCTTGCTTGTGTTTTTAAGTTCGTTCTTGTTAATAAATCCGGTTCTGTTTTTGAGGGAAGCTGTTGGTCTCCTTCCTTGCCCCAATATTGTGGTGAGCCGCATAGCTAACACTCCCCAATTAAAAATTGGACCCTACAGTAACAAACAAAAAAAAATAAACTAGAAACAATCAACTTTACTGACCCTCAATTTCTTTCTTCATTTTCAGAATGAGAGAATTGGGCTAAGTGGCCTCTGAGGACCTTTCAGACCTACATTTCTAATTCTGTCCTCACTTAATGATTTATCAATATATCTGTCTACCTATATGTAATTGATGAAGGGATTAGCAAATTGTGCTATATGCATGTAATAATATATGAAACTGAAAATATAAGGAATTCAGAGAATTATGGGAGGACTTTGATGAATATGATGCTGATGGAGCCAGGAAAACAAAATACAGAATTAGTATTATAATATAAATGAAAATAGCACAAAAAGCAACAGAATCCTGATTAATTGTAATGATTGGTTTCCATCTCAGAAAACAACTCTCGAAACATTTCAGCATACAAGTTGAGGATGGGAGATGTGGAATATGACACAAACTGTTTCACTTACAGATTTTTCTTTGTTACAAGAGAAATTTCAGATCAATTAGAGGTAATAGAGGAAAAGACTATGACTTTTAATACAAAAGGTTTTAAGGCAGGGGATATTGTCTAGGAGCTCTATAACAATATTAACTATGACACGAATAACAAAAAGGACCAAAGCTCAAAAATAAAATCATTGACATAGTTATAAAAGTACATGAAAGGGTGAGAATAGTTTTTTCTTTTGAGGGATCAAAATATAAGTGCAGTGTTTCCCAGCATTTTTTTGTCCTGTGAACACCTTTCAACAACTTCAAAACTGTTGTGAACCCCAAACTTTAATGATAATTTTTGCTCCTAATCACTGAAGAAATAAACCTTTATTCAAGTGTACATATTTATAACATGTTTGGATAATTACTTATTGTTTAACATACCATTAAATTTTTTAAAAGCATCATCTCCAAAATAGTAAATGAGAATCACTGATGTAGTAGAAGCATACTTAGCTTGAAGTTTGGAAGAGATCTGGGCTTAAATCATGCTGCATTGAGCCAAACAAATAATTTAATCTCACTTAGCCTTAGTTTTCTCATCTATAAAATGGGGATAATATTACCTGAGGGATATTACTACGATTAAATAAGAAAATAGATTTAAATCACTACAGACACCTTAAAGTAGTATCTTTTTTTTTTTACTTATTGTTTAAATTTATTTTATTTTATTTATAGTTCCAAATTCTCTTTGCCCATTCACATATTCCCAATACCCATTACATATATGAAATCATGCAAAATATATTTCTGCATTAGCCATGTTCAAGAAGGAGAAACAACTTGCTTTCATCTGGACTCTGAGTCTATAAGTTTTCTATCTGTAGGTGGATAGTTTTTTTTTTTTTAAATCATGAGTCCTTTGGAATTGTGGTATACTGATCATTGTATTGATTAGAGATACTAAGAGATACATTTGATTTTTATCTTTATAATATTGCTATTACTGTGTAAATTGTTCTTCTGACCTCACTTTGTATCAGTTCATTTATTTAAGTGTTTCCAGGTTTTTTTGATACCATTCCCATCATTATTTCTTTCAGCACAATAGTATTCCATTACATTCATAGAACATAACTTATTCATTTATTCCTCAATTGGTGGAATTCCCTTTGGTCTCCAGTTCTCTATCATCACTAAAAGGGCTGCTATAAATATTTTTGTAGGCACTATATAAATGTTGTTGATGTTGTTTTTTGGTTGTTATACATATTGATTCTTTTTCTTTTATCATTTTGGGGTACAGACCTAATACCAGTATTACCAGGTTAAAGAGTATGCAGAGCTTTATTGCTTTTGGGGAATAACCAAATTGTTCTTCAGAATGGTTGGGTCACTTTATAGTTCCACTAGTGGTACATTTATGTTTTCCACGAACTCATAAAATGGTTTCATAATGAGGGGCTACAATCCACATCATTGAAGGGAATACCCATACTGATGAAATAATGGAACTTTTGTTGTAGTGTTAAGTATGATCAAGTGAAGGGAGTGACATCACATACCTTTCATCTTGTTCTGCCCTGTCTCCTTTATTTGCTGCCAAACAGTTTATTACTTAAATTTATGAGCTAAGGCTCAACTGGCACTCGACTTTACCTTAGTCAGCAGTCATTCATTTATTAAGCACTTAATATGCCTAATGTCATCCACTGTGTTAAATACTGGGGATACAAATACAAACAAAAAGACAGTCTCTTCTTTCTGTGAATTTACATTTTAATAGCTGCAGACAATACATAAAAGAGAGAAGAAAAGGGTTGAGAGAAGGGAGGATATCATATAAATGATGAAATCTGTAGTCAGAAGCAGATCCAGAAGAGGAATGAAGGATGATTGTCCTGGGCTTTCCTTAAAATGGAGGTTCTAGGGCAGCTAGGTGGCATAGTGGATAAAGCACTGGCCCTGGATTCAGGAGGACCTGATTTCAAATCAGGCCTTAGACACTTGACACTTACTAGCTGTGTGACCCTGGGCAAGTAAGTCACTTAACTCTCATTTTCTCACCCCCCCCCCCCCCCCCAAGGTTCTAGGTAGAACTCATTGGGAGGAGACTGCAGATTTCTGGAGTGAAATTTCAGGGTGAGGCGATTATATGTACAGAGGGAAGACCAGGACTTAGGAGACATAGCCAGTTGTTCCTAATAAAGACAGTGTACTTCCTTTATTTCTCCAGAATATTGGAGGTCATTAGTTTAAATCCAAAAAAATGGGGGTGAGGTTGTCATAAGGAACATATTTTGTGAGCTGTAATGTGGTACATGTAAATATAAGCCATGATAATAAATTAAAATTTCAACTTTTCTATGCTGAATGTTCTCTATCAAATGATAATTTTTTTTTGGTCAGCATGATGTCTGATTTAAAAATCTTACTATATGTGGATAGAGCACTGGCCCTGGATTCAGGAGGACCTGAGTTCAAATCCAGCCTCAGACACTTAACACTTACTAGCTACTAGCTGTGTGACTCTGGGCAAGTCACTTAACCCCAATTGCCTCACCCCCCCGCCCAATATTACTGTATAAGACAATAATACTCTTAGTAGCATGGTACACAGTTAAAAGAACACATTTTATTCTTTGTTATTCCCAAATTGCCATTTAACAAAGGTGCTGTAGTTTTGGTGGGCAATAGATTAGACGTTTACTAATTTTAATTATTATTTTATTCTAAATCACCTATCCTTGTAAATAATATATTCTTAGGAAAACTTCATTTTTTTTTTGTTTTTCAAAATATAGCTGCTAAATTAGTCTTTCCAAAGAATCAGTCTAACTATGTAAATTCTATGCTTAGACACTTTCATTGCTTGATTGCCTATTGTCATTAGAATAAAATGCAAACTCCTCCACCTTGTAGTTAATGCTCCTGACAATATGTTTCCAAATTGCCTTCTAGCCTCGTATCATATTACTCTTCTTTTTACACTGCATTCCTGCCAAACTGGACTAATAGCAGCTGTCTAGCTCTCTGTCCAATTACAAAAGACGACATGCCTGGAATATGTTCCTCATTTCTTCCTTTCTGAAGACCTGTCGTCTTTAAACGCTCAGGCGGCATTTCCTCCGGGAAGCCTTCCTTACGCTCTCTGATTATTAATACTTCATTCTTCAAATGATCTATTTACTTATTTGTATTAATACTTTATTTCCTAGTATGAATGCCGAGTGTACAGTACCTTCATATAAACAGGTATTTCATAAACATTGAACTGAATTTAAAACTCACTAGTGGTTCTCATGCTGAGAAAGTAGTAGCTATTTATCCATAATTTTTCTATGCTAATTTTATTTTTCTTTGGCACTATGTTATTTACAAAGTAAATTTATTTGAAAGCTGTAGTTTAGATGTAGTCTGAACTGTATAATTTTTAGCAACCCTAAATCTTTTCCTTTGGTTATCCATTCAGCTAGTTGGTGTAGTGGATAAAGCACAAGCCCTGGATTCAGGAGGACCTGAGTTCAAATCCAGCCTCAGACACTTGACACTTACTAGCTGTGTGACCCTGGGCAAGTCACTTAACCCTCATTGTCCCGACCCCCAGCCCCCTCCAAAAAAAGATTTTGAGGAAGTAACATGAAATTCTCTATTCTTTTCAGAGAAATAGGTATTTAGTTTTATATTACTCATCCCCCTGTTTTTATTATATTGGCTCTATAGTTTCTTGTTTATAGAGAACTCCAAGTACAGAAAGCCCTTCCACCAATGTAGATTGGCACCTGATCTGCAAATTATAGTCTTAAAGTGGCCTGGCACCTTGAGAAGTTCGATGACTTGCACAGGTTCTCAGGAGCAGTGTATATCAAAGTTGGCACTTAAGCACAGCTTGTACTTCTTCTGAAGCTGGCTTTGTAGCCTCGATATCATGATAGTTCTCTATTTCCACATTAGAAATTCTCTTTCATTTGATAGGATAACATGAAATGAACCACATTGGTCGATAGTCTAAGCAATATTGGCCTTTTTACCCATTCTTTACTCCTTTAGAATAAATTTATTTTGAAAGAAAGCAAGATAAGTAAATTTCTACTCACCTAAATCATCAAGATGGACCTGTAATCTCACCGGTAGAGTTGTATTCTTCATAGATGCTGCTTGACATGCCTGTTCATTCTGTGTGCTTCTTGTTCCTGTCGTTCCATAAATTTTCCACAGAGCATTTGTCCATTATATTTGAAGACCTTTCTGTTTCCCCATGACCCCACAAGAATGATAATTGTGTATATTGGCTATCCCTCATACGTCCTTTGCTATTACTGTGGGACCAACATCTTTTTTTACCCCTGCTCATTTCCTTAATGACATCCTTTACATTGTTCTTTCTTGTTTGTAATCTTTTGTAGTCTGCATAAAGCTATGAGCACCTTCCCATTAACTTTGAGCAGTTCCTTAATTTCTATTCTTTGGAGGCATGTTCCATACTTCTTACTACATTTCCTATTACAAAACTGGAAATAGGTTGGAATTTAAAAGATGGAATTTTGCTTCAGGGAGAACCTTGAGTTCAGCCAACAACAACTACAAAAACCTATGCCGTTTGTATGACAGTCTAGCTTGTTGATGTCACCCTCTTCACACGTGAGAGACTGTGTAGCACAGTGGAATAAAAACTGAACAAAGAGTCATGGCAGCCTCTGTTTGGTCCCTCCTCTGACATACACTGTGGGAACCTGCAAAAGTCACTGAAGATTTCAGTGCCCCTAGGTAGTTCTCTAAGTTGTTGAGATGATTAGCTCTGCATTGGTAGAGCGATGTTAGCTCATTATCCATCCATGCAGAGCCCTAATCTTTGGGTTTCTGTGGACTGAGTACAGTCTTGTAGGGATTTACATTAGTTACTTTTGGGCTTATTTCCTCACCCCAGTTTCCCTTGGAAAATTGACTCATGGAAACATATAAGGGCTTGGATACTGATTGGGATTTTTAACTTGGAGCATGTTTTGTTGGCCTGCAGTAATCTTTTATTGGAGGCTTTCTGTGATTGTAAAAAGGTAGGATGTAGCTCCATGAAGAAGGTAGCCCAAAGCTGGAAGCTCCTGGCACTTCCTTACCAGAAGCAGATATGGATGAAATTACAAGTACAATTAGTGTACACATACATACATACATGCATACATATGTGCACATATACATATACACGCTCACAGAGGAAGATGAGCTCTTATCAGTTGGACATTCAGTTGCCTATCATAATTTAGGCAGTAAGTCATTTTTGATCTACTTCGTTTTTCCTCTCTGTCTACTTAGGCCAATATTATGGCTCCTTTCTAAGAGACTGTGCTTGATTCAGTCAGCAGAAACAGAACCATATTGAGGAATTCACGATCATTCACTCAGTCAACAAGCACTTAATGTGTATCAGGCACTCTGCTAAGTGATAGAGAAAAAAGACAAAAAGGAAAAAGTCTATGTTTTCAAAGAACTTAGATTCTAACTGGGGAGACAACACATTTATCTATTAGTATATATACACATACTAGTATAAAATGAATAAAGGTAGTTGAGGGAGTGACCTGGACTCTGGGAATGAAGGTTTCTTATGGAAGGTGACAGGAGCTGAATCTTGAAGGAAAACGTGGATTTCAAGATGTGAATGTAGAGAGGGATTATATTCTAGGCATGGGGAACAACCAGTGCTGTAGGGAATATCTTCTCTATTTGGACACTACACTGGAACTTTGTTGTCTGAGCATTCCTGTATACCTGCTCCTGGGTATAAAAACTGTAGGATTCAGTTTCTTGGGTACATTTCTGGTCCTTATCAGAAGTATTCCCCTTGTGCTGACTTTTCTGGAACAACCTCCTCTCTTGTGCCTTCAGGTTTATGACTGTCTTTTTGTACAGTTCTGGGCTAGTTGAAGACACTAATTATAGTCTCTCATTAGTTTCTCAATCATTATTTAGTCTGATGCCTGTTTAGATCTTTTGTGCAATATATAAACAGGAAGTAGGTTCCTCTAGAGCCATCTTAAACAGAACTTCTACTTATAGACTCTGCTTAACTATTACTGTCAATGAAGAATTTGAAGAAGGCTACACAAGATTGAGATCTCCTTTGAATTTTTCTTTGTTTAATGGGTTGAATCCTTCACCAATTGGCTAATCTGCTGATGATGTACCTCTTTGTACTTAGTCAGGTCTGGTCCTTGGAAAGTAGACACAGTTATTTTCTGGAATTGCATTTAAATATTTTCTGTTTCTTTGTTTTTTTGGTTTTTTTTGTTTTGTTTGTTTTTAGTGAGGCAATTGGGGTTAAGTGACTTGCCCAGGGTCACACAGCTAGTAAGTGTTAAGTGTCTGAGGCCGGATTTGAACTCAGGTCCTCCTGACTCCAGGGCCGGTGCTCTATCCACTGTGCCACCAAGCTGCCCCTGTTTCTTTGTTTTTTAAATACCTTACTCGAGTTTGTAGTCAACTGATGTAGCCTTGAAAAACTCGTTCATGAAGACTAAAAATATGACTTTTTTTTAGAAGTTAGTACTTTGAGATATTGGTTTGGAATGTTTTAAAATAGATTGTTAAGTGGTTATCTGAGTTATCTCTAATTGATGGCCTCTTTTGATATCAAAGTAAGCAATTTATTTTTCTGCTAAATATTAGAAATTTTTTTCTTGTCCTTTTTTCCCTGTTGCCATAAAATCTACAGGAGCAGCTGGTGCTGAGAGTCAGAAAGAATATCATCTAGTTGCTATGGAAGCGTATAGCAAGTGATGCATGTGCTATCCCTTGATTGTTAAGCTTAATGAATTCCTTTTTTTTTTATACTTGATATAGATTATGTATAGATACATATGAAATAAAAGTGACTGGAGGATTGCTTTTAATATATAATGTAATTTTAATATGTGGAAGAGTAAAGGTTTAAAAAATTCCTATTAAAAGGGAAAGTTTTTAAAAAATACCTTATAACTTTTAATAGAATGACAATAGAAATTTCATTTCATTATACTAAAGCTATTTGGGTTTTCTTTGAAAGAATAAACTTCTATTTTTCTGATATGCCAGATGGTTAGAAACCATATTTGTAAAGGGTAGATCTGATTATCAGTTTTTATGACTACAATTACCTTAATGAGTACCTTCACTGTACTGAGTTATTTCAATGGATCTGTAATCTCATCAGTATGAGTGTTCCTTCCCTTAGTATTTGCAACTATGCTTCTTTGCCACGTTTTTCTCAAACAGCCTCCATAAAGATTTATTTAATGTGCTAGAGAATTTCTTCTAGGTCTTTCTATAATTGGAAATTACTGGTGGTGTGCACCAAAACTGTCCATCTGTTATTCCTCATTCCTGCCTCATGGCCCATTTCCTTTTCCAGTCATACTTAACTACTTCTGGAGCATAAGTTATTATTGGAAGTATCTTTTCCCTGACCTATGTTCATTATGGGCTTCTCTATTATCTCTTGAGTCCACAACAGTATTTATTTAGAGGTTGTGTGTTCTGACATTCAGAATCATTATATCCAGATCTACAGTAGCCTCTTGGAGGCATACTGTAATTGTCAGTGCAGCTTTGTGAAAAAAGTAGCCTAGTGTATAAAGCACCAGCTCTGGATTCAGGAAGACCTGAGTTCAAACCCAGCCTCACACTCTTGACACTTACTAGCTGTGTGACCCTGGGCAAGTCACTTAACACCAATTGCCTCACCAAAAAAAATAAGAAAGAAAGAAGAAAAGAAAAGAAAAAAAGTAGCCTAAAGCTAGATGCTCTTAGCATTTACATATATTGTAAAAGTCTCATGTTTCCACAAGATCTATGACATTCCTAATAGGGTTTTTTTTTTCTTTTTAATCTTGTTTTGAACATTCTAGCATTTTAAATGGAGGGTTGAAAAGTAGTTATAGCATCCTTGTTTGAGATCTTTGAGCCTTGAGGAGACAGTGGAGAAGAAAGGGGGGGAAATGGAAGAAGAATGGAATGGCTTGGTTGACCCTGCGTCTGACCTTTCAAATTTGTAAATATACTGAATAGAGATGGAGGCTGGATTCTCACATCTTGGGGCTGGGGTCCATGGGATTCCTTTATCTGTGTATTTTAAGAGATTAGAGGCCCCTCCTTTTGAACAGATGGGCATCATTATATAGCTATAGCTGGCTGTGGGTTTGGACAAGGAGTTAATGATTTAGAAATTTGAGTGTAGCAACTTCTTCCATCCCTCTCTACAAAGAGATTCCATTAAATGTTTCTTTGGTATAAATACATGAATTGACTGTGTGGTAAAAATTTCGGTTCCTGCAAGTCTTTTAAAATTAAAAATAATTAATAAACATTTTTATTTAATATTTTGAGCTCCAAATTTTGTCCCTCCTTCCTTCCCTCCCTCCCTTTCCCTGAGGTGGTAAGCATTCAGATACAGATTATACATCTGCAATTATATAAATCAGTACCACTATTAGTCATTTTGTATAAGAAAACTCGAATGAAAGAAAAATGAAAGTAATAAAGTGGAAAATAGCATGCTTCAGTTTTGTGTTCAATCAATATTAGTTCTTTCTTTGGAGATGGATAAAATACTTCATCATTAGTCCTTTGGGATTGTCTTGGATCATCGTATTGCTGAGAATAGTTGTCAATGAATTAATTCTTAACTCTCCAAACTTTAAAGGATATTATATAAGCACAATAAACAAGC
The DNA here is from genome assembly GCF_019393635.1 of Dromiciops gliroides. NCBI lineage: Eukaryota > Metazoa > Chordata > Mammalia > Microbiotheria > Microbiotheriidae > Dromiciops > Dromiciops gliroides. The sequence goes on from NC_057865.1 coordinate 146,529,785, forward strand.
TCGTTTTCATCCATGTCTTTTTGTTTTTAATTACTTTGTATATTAGAGAGCAGCTATGAAATGGATCAGCATGCAAATGTGACTGTTATATAACCTTAAAATTTGGAATGTTTTGCTCCTGTGTAGATTTCCCTTGGGAATATAAGAATTGAGTTCAAGTCTATGTCTTCACAGATGTTGGAGGGGCCACTTTTTGACAGTCATATAGTCAGTAAGTCACTTGATAGAAAGAATTCTGAAAACATAAGATTCACAGTAACTCATAAAAAATTATATTTTCTTTTTTACTGGTGAATCTTACCTTCTTCCCAGGGATCGTAGTTCTCCGTATTGATAATGTCACCTTGTTGTTTGAAATCCCCTTAGAATAGAAATGAACTTGTATTTGTGAGTCAGTGCTTAGTTCTCTGGTGAGCTCCCCATACTTTAACCCAGGCTCATTCCTGCACACATCATATACATTTCTGTACTAGTATACTATCTTAATTGCATAGCTATGTAGTTGAATGTTATAATCCAGAAAAGAGGCCAGTCTTTTCTTTTTTTTAGGAGGGGAAGAATAATCACAGTGGCCCTGTCATATTTTGGAACATGGTACAAAATCAACATGGTGTCATGTATAAATAGGAGCATCTAGAGGAACTACCATTTCCCATTTGGATATTGTATGTGACAGTTCATGACAGTGATAAACACTGCTGGGTAGTTTCATGCCTTGCTTACTGATAAAGTCATTGAAGATTTATTTATTTCTTGTTAAATTGAAGAAATCTTGCATGATCTTATCACATGCATAAAAGAATGAAAGTTGGAGAACTTTTTTTTACAAGTGAAATCTACCGTTTATTTTTTTCTTTTTAATCTTTTTTCCTTTGATTTCATTTTTTTCAAATCTATAATCTATTTTTCCTAATAATAAGCATTTCTATTTATTGTTTTGAGTTCCAAATTTTATCCTTCTTTCCCTTCCTACCCTTCCCCCTCCCTGGGGCCGCAAGCATTCAGATGTGGGTTATATGTGTGCCATTATGTAAAATATTAACATTATTAGTCATTTTGTATAAGGAAACTTGAATAAATTAAAAAAATGAGTGAAAAGTAGCATGCTTCAGTCTGTGTTCAATCAATATCAGTTTTTTCTTTGGAGGTGGGTAGTATGTTTCATCATTAGTCCTTTGGGGATTGTCTTGGATCATTGTATTGCTGAGAATAGTTGTCATTCACAGTTCTTCATCAAACAGTATTGGTGTCATTGTGCACAACTTTTTCTTGATTCTTCTCACTTCACTATATATCAGTTCATACAAGTCTTTCCAGGCCTTTTTGAAATCATCCTGCTTGTCATTTCTCATAGCACAATAACATTCCATCACCATCATATACCACAACTTGTTTAGCCATTCCCCCATTGATGGGGATTCTTTTGATTCCCAATTCTTTGTCACCACAAAAAGAGGTGCTATAAATATTTTTGTGCAAATAGATATTTTTCAAGGAGAGCTTTTAAGATTGTTTTGTTCTATGCTAAAATTTCTTCTTATGAAGAAATTATTATTTCTTTATAACAAAATGGGAACTTGTCGTCTTAGTATCTTTCCCACATTTGTGTTGCTAAAGCTTGTCTCTTCTCATATTTCATGTTACCCTTAATACACATACAGATCATTCTCATGAAGTTTTTATAAAGATAAGAAGTTATTGATATTGTTGATAGTGATGGTTATTAATTTTTTTGGATTTTAATAATGTTTCTGATTTTCCCTGTTCTCTTGAAATATTTTGCAAAATGCTTAAGCACTGTGAAGATTTATATCATTTTCATTATGGATTTCCTAGATGTGAGGCCTCTTGGTATAATGAATACATTGCTTGACTTTGAATCAAGAATGCCTTAGAATGAAATCTTGCCATTGACACTGTGTACATGCAATATTTAGTTTCTCTGGGCCTCAATTTCCTCATGTGATTAAAATGGCCATAATAATGTGTACCTCTCTTAGACATTTCTTATAAAGGACCTAATGAGATAATGTGTTTAAAGGACTTTACATAATTTAAAGGATTCTCTTGGGTACTGATTTATAAATATTAGTATAAGTAAGTAATGCCCTTGGATTCCATCTCGTTGTTTGACAGGAAATTCAAGTTTTTAATGGCTAAGGTAGTTTGTGGACTCTTTTGGCTATCTCTTTATCATTAGTGATTTAAAGAAGCCTTATAATAGTTGATAATTTTCTGTTTTTTATTTTAAGAGATGATAATATTCTTTGACCATTCATCTTTTGGGGACATATTGGCTTTTTTTCCCCTCTTATGCTCCTCACGATGACAGCAAGACAGCATGACCAAATATGGCTTATGAAAGCATGTTTATGGTTTCTTTTTTTCTTTTTTCTTTTTAGTGAGGCAATTGGGGTTAAGTGACTTGCCCAGCATCACACAGCTAGTGTCAAGTGTCTGAGGCCTGATTTAAATTCAGGTCCTCCTGACTCCAGGGCCAGTGCTCTATCCACTGGGCCACCTAGCTGCCCCTATTGTTTCTTTTTTTGGGCACCATGAAACCACTCTGACAATTCTTTTGCTTCTCTCAGGAGAACCTGGGTTCTATCCTTCTCTTCAGCTTTTTTTCTTTTTGATTTTTTGTTTTTGGTTATCACAGTAATATCAACATTGATGTGGTTCATGTCCTCTAGAAGTTTGGTTACTTATTCTTCAGTGGATAAAGATACTGTCCTTAGAATGCCAGTACTTATATACTGAAACACTCAGGGTGCGTAATCTTGGCAATTTCATTATTTCTTCTAACAATGTAGATGCCAGTTTATCCTTGTCCATTCTAACTCTTGTTTAAATCCTACAATAAATTTTCTACTAGTGCCTCATCTTTATACCTGCCATTCTTTAACCTTGCTCATCTTTTTACATATTTCTTTGATGAAGAGGTTTTTATACCTATCATTCTTTTTGTTTGTTTTTTGTTTGTTTTTTGGGGTTTTTTTTGGGGGGGGCAGGGCAATGAGGTGCTTTGTCCACTGCGCCACCTAGCTGCTCCCCCTATTATTCTTTAAAGTTCCTAATTGGTAGGAACTATATCCAAAATCTCTAGGCTAGGTTTTTTTTTTTTTTCCCTTAAAAGGTATTGAAATGTCTCTTAAGACTTCATTTGGAGCACCAGCCCTGGATTCAGGAGGACCTGAGTTCAAATCTGGCCTCAGGCACTTAACACTTACTAGCTGTGTGACCTTGGGCAAGTCACTTGACCCCAATTGCCTCCCCCCACCCCACCCCCAAGACTTAATTTGGGGGGCAGCTAGGTGGCGCATTCAATAAAGCACCAGCCCTGGATTTAGGTGGACCTGAGTTCAAATTCAGCCTTAGACGCGTGATACTAGCTGTGTGACCCTGGGCAAGTCACTTAACTCTCATTGCCCCACAAAAAAGCAAGCAAACAAAACAATAACAACAACAACAACAACAAAAGATTTAATTTGGCTCAGAGGACTAAAGAATTGGACCATTGATATAGCATCTTGGTTGTCTAGGTCCAAAAGTCCAAGGCATGAGAGCCAGTTTCTTGCTTTTCTCTCAGGTTTCTGACTGGAAGACCAGAATGGACAAAAGAGAGGCAGGGTAGCAATACTGTAAATGAATCAGTACTATATCATTGCTGAATAGTTTTCTCCTCTAAAAATTCTTCTCCTGCCCTAAATATCCCTCCCCTACTTTGCTGAAGTAAAAACTTCTTTTGCTACCGGTATCTCATTTCATTTCTGTCTTGAATCTGAGCTACTTGCCTGGGCTTAATCAGGCCTAGCCTACTATAGTTCTTCAGAGATTGTTATGTTACAAATCTTACATCAAAATATTTATATTAAAAAGAGGGTTCTTTTTTTTTTTTTTTTAGGGAAAACCTGTTTGTTGTTAAAGGAGTTTTGCCATTTCTTGGAAGCAACCTGATTCCCCTCCCGGTTTGGTTCCAGGCCCAACATTTGGTCTGTTTATACAGTCTACCCCAGATATATGTGCTGTTGGACAATCTCTCCTGGTTGTTCATCTAGCCACAAATTGTAATCTTTTCATTAGACATTCTTTATCTGTTAACTTTCTTTTGTAATTGGTCAGGTCAGACTCAGGAGTGATTATGGATCTCTTCCAGTAGGCTCTACAGTTTTTCAGGTGTTGATGCAAGCAGCACTCTATCACTATAAATAGAAGCCTTTGGAGGACCTCACCATCCATGGGGATTTCCTCTTGAACTTTGACTCTGCACTGGATCTCCTCCATCACAGTTTCAAAACATTTTGATCAAATTTGCATTAAACTCTGCTTAATTCCTCAATAAATGTTTATTATCAAAGAATTTTGAAGGTAATCTTTGTTAAATCTTTGAAGGAATTGTGAATGATTCTGAGATATGGATGAATGACTTCTTTTTGGAAGAAGGTAGTTACTTAACCTCTGTGTACCTCAGTTTCCTCACCTACTTCCCAGGCTTTTTGTGAGAATAAAATAATATTTGTGAAGTACTTTGTTAACCATAATATGCTATACAAATGTTGTTTTTAATAATTCTATCACTTAGGAAAGACTGTAAATTCTCTACTAATACTGTCATTGTGAATGTCTCATGCATGTACAAATGAGTTGCAAAGATTTAATATAGATGGGAAAGTAGGTATATATGCCTTTTTTTTTTTTTGGGTGGGGCAAGGGGGTTAAGTGACTTGCCCAGGGTCACACAGCTAGCAAAGCGTCAAGTGTCTGAGGTCGGATTTGAACTCAGGTACTCCTGAATTCAGGACTGGTGCTTTATCCACTGCGCCACCTAGCCGACCCTTTTTTTTGGGTTATTAATAAGGTTGAATATTTATTTTTCTTTCTTTTGGTTTCCTTTCCTCCTTCAGATTAACTTATAAATCAATCCATCAATGTCTTCCCATTTGCGTTGCATATATTATGAGTCTTTTCTAAATAGACGTCAGATCTTGTCTTTTTCCATCTTTGCTCTCCTTGGTATCACTAATACTTCTTTGAAAAGATCTACAGCGTTAGCGTATGGAAGGGAGCTCTGCTAACCCTCGATGTTAAAAAACAATTGTTATAGAAATCTTTACCTACATTTCCCACTTTTCTTATGTTTTCTGCACTTTCATTTTCATCTTTAAATGCTCTCAGGATAATTAAGTCTAGATGCATCTCTTGCAAAGTGTGGTTTTGTATTCTACTCCTTCCATGTGCTTGGTTGTGTTTTTCTTCATAAAAGTTTAAAAGTGAAATGATTATTGTTTTGCCCTTGGCCTCCCTTGCCTTCTCTTCCTGGCAAATAAGTCAAGTGTTTTTTTTTTATTTTATTATATTTCTTTATAGATGCTTTTGCTTTCCTTGTTATGGCTATTGATTTACATGTTTTATAATTCTGTATAAAATAATTCTAGTCATTGTAGAAACTGTCTTTGTTCTCCGTATCCCATTTTTCAGTTACTTGTATAAATAGTTCAGGATGGAGTTATTTCAGTTTTTGGCCATGTTTTTTTTTTTTTTTTCTCCTGTAGTATTGTAGAATCATAGATTTATAGCTGCAAAGGACCTTAGAGGCCATCTAATCCAAACACTTTATTTTAAACATTAGGAAACTTGAGGCATAGAGAAGTGAAACAACTTGTCTCAGATCACACAGCTAATAAGTATCTGATGCATGATTTGAACCCAGATCTTCTTGATTCCAAGTCCATTTCCCTAAACACTATTCCATGTCTTTTCTTCTGATTTTCTAAAATATTATTGGTGATCTGACAGTAGATAGATTGCTTATTTGTAGAAGTTTTCTCCATTATAAATAAGGCTTTTTCTGTCAGAATATCAATTCCCTTTGTGTATATATGTATGTGATGTCATTTAGTGCTTTTCATGTCCAGTGTCCAACACATACATATTCTTTTTTTTTTTTCAGAGAAAGAATTCATGAAGTAACTTGAAAAGGATTTTGTCCTCTTCCATTACTTTTTCATGAACGTGCTCTCAATACATATTGCCATCTATGCATTTGAGTTGCTGGGTATCCCGACATTCAGTTGAAAGAAGAGATAAAATTTTAGCTCTGCATCCAAGTCCTTTTGTGCCTTAACCAGAACTTCAGAGTTCCTCAAAATAGTTCCCACTTTAATCACAGAAGTTTTATTCCCACATGAATGAGTAGAATTGGATAGAGATAAACAGTTTTGATATTGCAGCAGGCATTGTCACATTCTAATCACACTCTAGAAAGATGGAGTGTTTCTGATTGATTATGTTAGTCCTGCATATGGTTGCCTGTGTACTTATTTAGCAAACTTTTATTAGTACTTATTTGTCAGGAACCGTGCTAGGTCTTAGGATTCAGCGACCCCCCCCCCCAAAAAAAAAAACCCAACAAAAGAAAGAATCTCTTTAATATGGCCCACAATTTGTGTGTTTTCTTCATTTAATTTTATTTTTTTGAGGGGCAATGAGGGTTAAGTGACTTTCCCAGGGTCACACAGCTAGTAAGTGTCAAGTATCTGAGGCCTGATTTAAATTTAGATACTCCTGAATTCAGGACCAGTGCTTTATCCACTGCACCACCTACCTGCCCCTTTGTGCGTTTTTGGTTGTTTTTTTGTTTTGTTTTGTTTTGATTTTTGGATTATTTTGGTCTTTCCCTTTAGATATGAAGGTAGAACCCAAAGACTCCAGCTTCTGGGATAGTAACTCAGTATTTGACAAATCTGCTGGGAAAACTGGAAGATAATATGGCAGAAATTAGGCTTAGACCAACATCTTACACCTTATACTAAAATAAGGTCAAAATGGATACATGATTTAGACATAAGAGGTGATACCATAGGTAAATTAGGAGAGAAAGGAATAGTCTACCTATCAGATCTTTGGAAAGGAAAACAGTTTTTGACTAAACAAGAGATAGAATATATTATAAAATGCAAAATGGATGATTTTGATTACATTAGATATGAAGGTGGAAGTGACTAACACATGCTAGGTGTATTCATGAAAAAGATTGTAATTCTGGGATACAACTTCCTTTCAGACAACCCCTATCTCCTTTCTGCTGTCATTTGTAGCTGATACATTCCTGATTACTAGACTGCTGGTTTTGATTCCGGTTCCCTTCTGTGTTGTCTCATCTCCATTTGCCTCCTCATTTGCCTTTCTCTGGCTTAACTCCTTTGATATTTCTTGGCTCTACATATCCTCACCATTTTCACCCTATCTCAAGCCCCTGGTGTGTATATAACTCCTTGCCACTAATAAAATACACACAGGCCCTGGATCTTTAACTTTCATTTGGACAGATTTCCTCTCGGGAAGGGGGAAGAGAAACAAGAGAATAAGAATTTATATAGCAACCTGCTTTGTGCCAGGCTCTGTATTAAGTGTTTTACTAATATTGTCTCATTTGAACCTCACAACAACTGTGCTAGGTGGGTGCTATTGTTATCCTTGTTTTACATTTGAGAAAACTGAGGCAAACTGAGGCCAAGTGACTTGGCCAGGGTCTCTTAGCCTAGTAAGTGTCTGAGGCTATATTTGAACTTACTTATTCCTGATTCCATGCCTGGTGATCTATCCACTGTACCACCTAGCTGCCTGAAGGAATCCCTTACCATCCTAAAGGTTCAGTCTCTTTGGTAAGAGTCAATTTTGTGTGTGTGTGTACCTTTTGGTGCCATGGAATATTTTTCTTGAATTTTGAATCTGTTAGCTTATTGGGAATTTAACTTTTCAGTGAAGAAAAAAGCCACCTAAAAAGCAAATGAATTACAACAAAAACTGTTATGAGTGACATCTTATAATTCTTAAGTAGTGTTTTGTTTTGTTTTGTTTTTTGCTGTTGATCTACTTCCTGGTGAGTTCTCGATGAAAACAGAACTTCTGAGTAAATAATATACATATTGTTCCTATTTTCAGGCCGGAGCCGCAACAAAAAGCTCCCTCTGCACCCCCTCCACCACCACCACCTCCACCACCACCTCTACCAGAACCAGCACCACCAGAACCAGAAGAGGAAATTCTGGGATCTGATGATGAAGAGCAAGAAGACCCTGCAGATTATTGCAAAGGTAAGCTCACATACGAGATGCTAAATGTACAGTATTTGTGATCATAAATTGTTTCATTAAGGAAGAAGTTTGATGGCGGCTGTGGATATAGGGGTGTATTTTCTGCAGTAAATTTCTTTGACATTTTAAAATTAAGTTTCCTATTTTAGTAGCAGTTTAAATTCTAAGAATATTTCCTTTCCTTTGTGGGATTACTTCTTATTTTCATAGTGCTTTACTCTGTGTTTGGTTTTACATAGCTTTTTTTTTTTTTTGGGTGGGGCAGTGAGGATAAAGTGACTTGCCCAGGGTCACACAGCTAGTAAAGCATCAAGTATATGAGGTCGGATTTGAACTCAGGTCCTCCTGACTCCAGGGTCGGTGCTGTATCCACTGCGCCACCTAGCTGCCCCACCCCCTTATGTAGTTGGTTTTTTGTTTTTTTTCAAAATAAAAGGAATGATATTTTATTTCTATATGCCATTGATGCTGATTTTATATCAGATTTTGCCTTGTTACTGGAATTAACAAGAGTGTTAAAATTAGGGGTTTCTGATCCTCAAAAAAGTTCACTGTAATAGTAGTAAATGTTGTTTCATGCATGGCACAGAACGAAAATACTGGACTTTTGTCCTGGTCCTATACTTTCTAGCTGCATGACAATAAACAAGTTATTTCACATCTTTCTGCCTTGGTTTCGTCAACTGTAAAGCATAGGTAATGATACCTATATTACCTGTCTCATGGGTTTGTTGGGAGCATAGTGCTTATAAATCTTAAAGTACTACATAAATTAATTTAATAACAAGGTAATTTCTGAAGTTATTTCAATTTTAATTTACTGAAGTGTATATTAAAGCTGTGAAAATAAACAAGAATAAAGTTGTTAGTTCCTGTACATTTACCTAATATTGCATTAGATTTTTTTTAAAACTCAGAAACCCCTAATTTTATCATACTGTTTACTTTTTTTTTCTGATAAAAGTATTTTATTTTTTTCCAGTTACATGTAAAGATATTTCTTAACATTTGATTATACAAGCTTTCCAATTTCAGATTTTTCTCCCTCCCTCCCCTCCCTTCCCCCTCCCCTAGACAGCAGGTAATCTGATATAGGTGTGTTTTTATTTTTTATATTTATATATATATATATATATATATATATATATATATATATATAACATTAAACATATTTATGCATTAGTCATATTATAAATTTAAAATTCTTTGGTAGAAATGACATCAAGAAGGAGAATATACATTTGATTTCCTTAAACTTCTGAACCTTTTAATATAATCTTTCTTTTCTCCTATTATCTCTTCATTTCTTTATTCTTGATCAGTCTAATCAAATTAAAACTTAAAGGAAAAGGTAAAGGAAGATTAGAGCAAAGAAGAGATGGTATTTATATGTTTCACATCCTGCTTGTTTTTAAAAGGATTTGGCATGACACACAAAGTGAAAAGTAATATAAACAACAAGAAAGAGAAAAACAATGAACCCTATAATAAGCATAGAAAGTAACCATTACCTAACACTTGAAATGAGCTAATTACTATGTTTGGGCATTGAATTTGACTCATTGTTTCCTGATAGCTAAGGAACAAAAGGAAACATTTTGTGTTTCAAAATTTGCTCTTTCCTTCTAAAATGTATATATATATATATATATATATATATATATATATATATATGTAAAGAAAAGTTTTTTCTTGGCAATAAAATCATGGAGAGTTTTATCATGCATTTCCTTGAGTAAGGAATTTGATGATAATATAAGACATCTTACCTTCAACTCTAGTTTTCCAGAAGATGTAGAAACTTTCTTTAAGAGCTTTTATTATATTAGCCTTCCTTCTGTAAAGACTGAGAGCATGTTAATTCTGAAATCAGTGAAAGTATTTTTGTGAGCCGGACTGAGATTAAATTGTCTAGATATGTTGTTTAATGACATAAGAAAATATGGGTGAGAATTTCAAAGAATGGATAATTAATGATAGTTCTATCCTCTAATTCAAATCTTAGTTGTTTTAAGGAGCCTTTTATTATCAACTTGATAGGAGATAGTCCATAAATGATTTTCTTAACTTTTGTCTCAAGTTCTGATTGTCTATTCTATTGGGTCATTATTCCAAGTACAAGTAATTCTTAGCTGGTGAGGGTACTTTCTGAGTAGATGATAAGATTCGCTGATATTTTCCCTACTTTTACTGCATAATCAATTAAGTTAGTTAACATTTAACTTTACTCTTCCCCACCAAGTAAAATGGTATGGAACACAAAATAAGATTGTCATGGGATTTTTTCAATAATCTAATAAAATGAAAGAGCTTGAACTGGAGTGGTTCCAATAGGAATGAAAGGAGGATTTGAATAGGAAAGACATTGTAAAAATCGATTTGACCCAGATTAGCAGTAGATTGGGTGTATAGATTGAAGAGATGAGCAAGTCAAATATAATTCCAATATTAAAAGAATTAATAGGTAGTTTGTAGTGTCATTAATGAAAATCTAGAAGCTTCAGAAGGGAGAATTTTACAATAGTTTGGGGGTAATAAACAAAAGGATTAATTTCATTTTTGAAATGTTGAGGGACTGACAGAATATCTAAATAGAAATAATATATAGCAGTTAATTGAAAATATGAGCCTGGAGCTTTCAGATTATGGGAATGAAGATAAAGAAGTAGTCATAGAGGGGCAGCTAGGTGGAGCATTGAATAAAGCACTGGTCCTAGATTCAGGAGGACATGAGTTCAAATCCAGCCTAAGACACTTGACACTGTGTGACTCTGGGCAAGTCACTTAACCCTCATTGCCCTGCAAACAAAAAACAAAGTAGTAGTCATAGAGGCTGGAGGAAAATCATGAGACTTTGTATTCAAAGGTCAAAAGGGCATCAAAATAAGCATAGTTCATGGTATTAAGCATCACAGAGCATAGATCAATCACCTCTGGAAAATTATGCAGGATGTTTATGCCTTTTGTAACACCTCTTGGAGATGTTGAAGTTTACAATTTATCTGCCACCCTTTTTTATGTTACTTTTATGATTCCTTCTTTTTCTCTCCCTATCCTTATTTTAATCCTTAGCAGCCAAGTAGGAGCAAAGTAGTCTCCCCCACCCCAACTTTATATCCCCATTCTCCTTAACTATATTTCACCCCATTTCACATTGTCCTCTTTTTTATTGATTTGGATTTGCTTTATTGTGTCTTGATTTCTCATAAAGTCACTAGTTTCCATTTGTTCAATTATTTTCTTCAGAGAGCTTTTCCATTTGGTTTTTCAAGCTGTTGACTTTTTTCTCATGACTTTCCTATATGACTCTCATTTTTCCCTCTACCACTCTTTTTTTAAAAATTGTGAAATTATTTTATTATTTTCCAGTTACATGTAGAGATAGTTTTCAACATTTGTTTTTATAAGATTTCTTGTTTCAAACCCCCCCCCCCAAGACAGCAAGTAATTTGATATAGGTTATATATGTACAATAACATTAAACATATTTCTGCATTAGTCATGTTCTCTTATAGAAGAATCAGCAAAAGGAAAAAACCTCAAAAAAGAAAAACAACAGCACCAAAACCAAAAGAAATAATAGTATGGTTCAATCTGCATCCATATTCCAGAGTACTTTTTCTTTTCTTTTTTTTTTCCCCTTTTTTTTGGATTTGGAGAGCCTTTTCCATCATGAGTCCTTTGGAACTATATTGGACCATTGTACAGCCAAGAAGAGTCAAGTCTATCACAGTTGATCAACATATAATGTTGTTGATACTGTGTACAATGCCTGGTTCTGCTCATCTCACTCATCATCAGTTTATGCAAGTCCTTCCAGGTTTCCCTGAAATTTGCCTGCTCATTGTTTCTTACAACACAATAGAATTCCATTACATTCATATACCACAAGTTGTTTAGCCATTCCCCAATTGATGGGCAGCCCCATAATTTCCAATTCCTTGCCATCACAAAAAGAGCTCTACCTCTCTTACTTTATCTTCAAAGTCCTTTTTGAGCACCTCTATGTCTTGAGATCAATTCATATTTTTCTTGTAAGCTTTGGATGTAGGAGCCCTGACGTTGTTATCCTCTTCTGAGCGTGCATTTTAATTTTCCTTGTCACTAAAGAAACTTTCTATGGTCCTCATCTTTCTCTGTCTTCTCATCTTGCCTTTTAACGCCTTCTTAAAGTGGAGCACTGCTTCCAGACTGCACTGTCCTAAGCTTCAGGGGGTCCAAGGTGATTTAAGGAGAGGCAGGTTCTTCACTACCTTGGCCTGTGCTCTGGTCTGTAAATAACCCCAAGCCTACTTGCTCTTCAACCAGGAAACAAATTTTTTTGTTTTGCTGGGTTAAAAGCTCTAGTGAGCCTGTGCCCCTCCCCCACCTAGGCTGCTGCCATTCAAGATTGCTTCCTGGTTCCCAGCAACTGGGGTAGAACAACCAAATTCTGCCTCAGCTCCAGCAGAGACCCCTGTAGTCTCCCCAGAACCAACCACTTAGCCCTCTCACCAGACTGTGAGCTTAGTTCCAGAAGATGCTGGTGTTGCAGGTGATTCAGAGGCTCCGGGGGTAAATTTCTCTGGGGTGGCCTGCTTGGGGCTGCTTCTGTGTTGGCTGGATCATGGGGTTGGGCTCTACTCCCACCTCAGTACAGCAGCCACCTCCTGCCACGTTTCTAGGCTGTTTTTGGCTGGAAAATGGTCTCAGCCTATTCTTTTGTGGGTTGTGCTGCTCTAGGAATTTTCTTACGGCATTATTTGGAGTTTTTTGGGGTGATTGTGTCAGGAGCTCTGAGCACTTAATTCATTTCCACCTTCATCTTGGCTCTGCTCCCCATACTGTCTGCAAAAAGAGATAATTTTATTACCTCATTGGCCATTCTGATTCCATTTCTTTTTCTTCTCTTATTGCTATTGCTAGGATTTCTAATATAATAATGAATAATGTTGGTGACAGTTGCCATCCTTGTTTTACACCTGATATTATTGGGAAGGCTTCTAGCTTATTTCCATTACAAATAATGCTTGTTGGTACAAAAGTAAAATTGTTTATGAATGTTTTTAATTGAATTTCAGACAAAGATAATGTACTACAGAAGACTATATTGTTTTCAACTCCCTCAACTTATCTTTTATTGGGAACTATCAGAAAATTATTTCAATAAAATTTCTTTATTTCTGGGGAAAAAAAAAACCACCACCAAATAATGCTTTTCAGTAATTGTTAAGTAATGGTTTTAAGTAAATGCTTCATATAAATTTAAGGAAAGGTCCATTTATACCTAAACTTTCAAGTGTTTTTAATAGAAATGAGTGTTGTGCTTTGCCAAATAGTTTTTCTGCATCTATCGATATAATCATATGATATTTGTTACTTTTATCATTGGCTTAATTAATGATGATAGTTTTCCTTATGTTAAACTATCCCTATATTCTTGGTATGAATCCCAGTTGGGAATAACATATATAATGTTTTTAATATAGTATAATTTTTTAGATAGCATTTAGGACTTTTGAATCCATATTCATTAATGAAATTGCTTTATAATTTTCTTTATCTGTTTTTACTCTGCCTGGTTTAGGTATCAGTATATTTGTTTCATAAAAGGAGGTTGGTAGGATGCCTTCCTTGCATATTTAAAAAATACTTTATTTAATTTTGGAATTAGTTTGTGTTTAAATGTTTGATAGAATTCACTTGTAGGGGACAGCTAGGTGACCCAGTGGATAAAACATTGGCACTGAATTCAGGACGACCTGAGTTCAAATCTGGCCTCAGACACTTGAGACTTACTAGCTGTGTGAGCCTAGGCAAGTCACTTAACCCTCATTGCCCTGCAAAAAAACAAAACAAATAAACAAACAAAAAAAGGTAGGTAGAGATAGAAGTATGGGAGGAAAGAGATTAGATGGTTTGGTCTCCAATTAGTTTTTTCTTTGTTTCCATGGTGCCTTATTAAATATTAATTTTGTATTGTGGCCTGAAAAGAAAGCATTTAATATTGTGCTTTTAGCCATAAATTTTTTATTCCCTAATATATGATTATTCTTTGCAAAGGCACCATGTACCGCTGAGAAAAAAGTATATTTCCCCCCCCCCCCCCTTTTTTTTTGTTTTGTTGTTTTGCTGGGGCTATGAGGGTTACCTGACTTGCTCAGGGTCACACAGCTAGTAAGTGTCAAGTGTCTGAGGCTGAATTTGAACTCAGGTCCTCCTGAATCCAGGGCTGGTGCTTTATCCACTGCGCCACCTAACTGTCCAGGGTATATTTCTCTTTATTCCCATTTAGTTCTCTCCAGCTATCTTTCATATGTAGCATATTGCAATTTACTTCTCTGAATTAAAAGATCTTTTTTTTATGAAAAATTTATTTATTATAGCTCTTTATGTGGTGACAAACAACTGAAAACTGAGGGGGATATTCATTGTTGGGGAGTGGGTGAAAAAATGTTCATATACGTGTTTAATAGAATATGATTATGCTTAAAATTATGAGAGGGAACTGATGCCGAGCAAAGTGGGCGGAACCAGTAGGACAATTTGTAAAGTAACAAAAACATTGTTAAGACATCTTGAACGACTTAAGATGTGTGTTCGATGCAGTAATTAATTAGGATTCCATGTGATTGGTGATGGGCTCTGCTACTCACAGAGAGGTGATGGATTCGAGATGCAGAATGAGACATACTTTTGGATATGGACATTGTGGGAATTTCTTATTGATTATGTATGTTTCAGTACTTTAAGTATATGTGTGTGTGTAAGACAGCGTCCCCAGTGTTGTGAAGCTGGGTAATTGGAAGGATGGTAGTTCACCTTGACAAGTGATAGTGAGATTTGAAGAGAATTGGATTGGTGATTCAAGCCAGGGTACTATGCAGATCAATAAACTTGATTGCTTTAATTGGGTTATGGTAGAGCTGAATTTTTTTTTTAAAGTGAGGCAATTGGGGTTAGGTGACTTGCCCAGGGTCACACAGCTAGTAAGTGTCAAGTGTCTGAGGCCGGATTTGAACTCACGTGCTCCTGACTCCAGGGCCGGTGCTCTATCCACTGCGCCATCTAGCTGCCCCCGAGCTGATTTTTTTTACAAGATTTTTAAAGCTCCTGAGAACATTATATTAATCCCTGAAAACATTGTACTTTTTCCTTTTGTTTACTAAATCCCTGTAATGGAATAAACGAACTGTTGGTCAATCTGCTGAGTGAACACTTACTTGGTGATAGGCCCCAGCCAAACTGAGAAGTTCAGGGGTTAGAGGGCAGGAGTACCAAGGAAGGAAAGAATGCTTATGTAGGATTATTCCTATTGATCAAAATGAAGATTTAAATGTGAAAAGCATAGCAGTAATAGGATGTGTTTGATACATTGAATAGATTTGAAACCCATTACCTCTTCCCATTTATAAGTAGGAAGTTGTTTTTTTTTTTTTTTTTTTTTGCAGGGCAATGGGGGTTAAGTGACTTGCCCAGGGTCACACAGCTAGTAAGTGTCAAGTGTCTGAGGCCGGATTTGAACTCAGGTCCTCCTGAATCCAGGGCCGGTGCTTCTTTACCACTGTGCCATCTAGCTGCCCCAAGAATATTTTTTTAGGATAATTATTATATTGTTAAAGTAACTGAGTGATTTGGTTACTTTAAACTCTTGGAACCTTAGCATGGTAGAACTTTAAGAGGTTTTAGAGATCATTTAGTCCAGCTCCCTAATTTTAGAGATGATGAAACTGAGGCACAGAGAAATTAAGTGACTTGATTATCATCACACAGCTAGGAAGTGGTAGAAACTTGATTGGAAACTATTTTTGTTACTCCTGATCCAAAGCTCTTTTCAGTGCACACCATGCCACTTAATTATTGCTTGTTCCATATGCTCTTTAAACATCGTATGGGAGGTTGGTATTATGATTATTAACATTCTTTTTTAAAAGTGGAGTTCAGATAGATAAAATAAGATGGAAATGGGTACATGTTTTAGACATAAAAGGTGATACCATAGGTAAGTTAGGAGAGGAAGGAATAGTTTACTTCTCAAATTTATGGAAAGGAGAGCAATTTGTGAACAAACAAGAGAATAAGAATATTATGAAATGCAAAATGGATGATTTTGATTACATTAAATCAAAAAGTTTTTGTACAAACAGAAGCAATGCATCCAAAATTAGAAGGGAGGCAGAAAGCTGGGAAGCAATTTTTATAGCCCATATTTCTGATAAAGGCCTCATTTCTAAAATATATCAGGAACTAAATCAAATTTATAAGAATCAAAGTTATTCCCCAATTTAAAAATGGTCAAAGGATATGTCTAGGCACTTTTCTGATAAAGAAATCAAAGCTATCTATTGCCACATGAAACAAATGGTCTAAATCACTATTGATTATTGAGATGCAAATTAAAACAACTCGGAGGTACCACCTGACACCTATCAGATTGGCTAATATGACAAAAAAGGAAAATAATCAATGTTGGAGAAGCTGTGGAAAAATTAAAACACTGTTGCATTGTAGACCTGTAGACTGATCCAACCATTCTGGAGAGCAGTTTGGAACTATGCCCAAAGGGCTATAAAACTGTGCATACCCTTTGACCCAGCAATACCACTATTAGGTCTTTTTCCCAAAGAGATCATAAAAAAGAGGAAAGGACCCACATGAATAAAACTATTTATAGCTGCTCTTTTTGTGGTGTCAAGGAATTGGAAATTATGGGGCTGCCCATCAATTGGGGAATGGCTGAACAAGTTGTGGTATATGAATATAATGAAATACTATTGTGCTGCAAGAAATGATGAGCAGGCACATTTCAGAGAAACCTGGAAAGTCTTGCATGAACTGATGCTGAATGAGGTGAGCAGAACCAAGAGAACATTGTACACAGTATCAGCAACATTATATATTGATCAACTGTGATAAACTTGACTGTTCTCAGCTATACAATGGTCCAAGATAGTTCCAAAGGACTCATTATGGAAAAGGCTCTCCAAATCCAGAAAAAAAAAGAACTATGGAATCTAGATGCAGATCGAGCCATACCATTTCTACTTTTTTGTTTTTCTTTTTTTGAGGTTTTTCCCTTTTGCTCTGATTTTTCTTTCACAACATGACTAATGCAGAAATATGTTTAATGTGATTTTACATATATAACCTATATCAGATTCCTTGCTGTCTTGGGGAAGGGGGAGGGACGGAAGGGAGGGAGTAAAATTTGAAACTAGAAATCTTATAAAAACAAATGTTGAAAACTGTTTCTACATGTAATTAGAAAATAATAAAATACTTTTATGATAAAATGGGGTTCAGATAGAAACAGACTTGAGACAAATAGATTTCTTGCTATTACCCTTTAATGTTCTGTAGACATTTGTATAGATATATAAAGTAGCTGCTTTTTGTAGTAAAAGAATTAGCATATATACTCATCCTCTGTAGGCTTACTTCAAGTATCCCTTGTATAATGCCACAGGCAGCTAGTACAACAGGAATGATATGTATTGCATCTTTTTAATCATAAGATTTTCATTTCTCCTATTTCTCTAGCTCTCTTTATTTTGATAATAGAGTTGGTATTCTTATTGTTATATTTATTGAAATAGTCTTCAACACAGTAAGTGCTGTTTTCTCAGTAATGCAAATTTGATAGTTTAATAATGATATTTGTGGATAATTTTAAATTTTATTAATTACTTTATGTATATCATATAATTTCAGCCTCACAACAGATAACTCAGGTACTCCTGAATCCAGGGCCAGTGCTTTACCATGGCGCTTTACCACTGGTACTATTTCCATTTTAAAGATGAAATTGAGGCATACAGGGATTGTTACTTACTTCTTGTCATACAACTGGTAAATGCCAGTAACTAGATCTGATTTCAGGTCTTTTTGAATTCCACACTGTGACCATTAAATAACAATGCCTTTCTGGCAGGAACTTTTACTCTAATTCCATCTAAAGTTAATAAATTATAGTTTAATACCATTTATACTTTTGCTATTCTTCTTTAATTTTCTAACATTTAGTTTAGCCTATGATTCAAAAATAGTGTAATAATAATTCATTGTTTAGTTGTTGTTGTTTGTTTGTTTGTTTTTTTGAAAGGCAATGAGGGTTAAGCCCAGGGTCACACAGCTAGTAATTGTCAAGTGTCTGTGGCCAAATTTGAACTTGGGTCCTCCTGAATCCAGGGCCAGTGCTTTATCCATTGTGCCACCTAGCTGCCCCCATTGTTTCGTGTTTTTTAAAAAAATATCTGGCTTCCTCATCCATATGTACTAAGAGCACCATATCAGTTTTGTGAAATACTGTAAATTGTAGCAACATTTTTTAAAAACTGCCTTTTCCTGACTTTTGAATAAACAATTTTTTTCTTCATTTGTCATTTTGCAATTTTTAGCCAAATCTTTAACATGAAGCTAATGTTAATGAGATTTTATGTGTGTCAGGCACCATAGGTCAGCTAGGTGATATAGTGGATAGAGTACTGGCCCTGGAGTCAGGAGGATCTGAGTTCAAATTTTACCTCAGACATTTAGCAGAATGATCCTGGGCAAGTCACTTAACCCTGTTTGCTTCAGTTTTCTTATCTCCAAAAGGATCTGGAGAAGCAAATGGCAAGCCACTCCAATATCTTTGCCAAGAAAACCCCAAATGGGATCACTAATAGTCAGACACGACTAATCAACCAAACAACAACAAATGAGGAATTGTAGTGAACTAGAAATAGACCAGATGTAAAGTCAGAGGAGAAGACTTGGGTTCAGATTTTGTTTTTTCTTATGACCTGCTTCACCTTAGCAAGTCAGGTAATTTCTTACTTGCACTTTCCCCCATAAGCAGTATCCACTAGATGACCTCTGATGTCCCTTCTGATCTAAAGAAGAGATAAATTTGGGGATTATAATTCATGAAAGGAGTTAAGTTCCAACACACCCTTAAAAAGAATTATGAAAGCACTTGCTGCACATCCTTTTAAATTCCAGCCAAACTGTCCTACTTGCTCTTCCCTCTATGGTTGTTTCATCTCATGTTTGTGCTTCTGTATAGGCTGTTCCCTCTGCCTGGATGTCCTCCCATTTCACTTCTCGAATTCTTAGCTTTCTTTAAGGCTTAATTCAAGGGCCATTCTTACACAAAGCTCTTCTTTGTTTGTTTGTTGTTGTTGTTGTTTTTTTTTTTTTGTGAGGCAATTGGGGTTAAGTGACTTGCCCAGGGTCACACAGCTAGTAATTGTTAGGTGTCTGAGGCCGGATTTGAACTCAGTTCCTCCTGAATCCAGGGCCAGTGCTTTATCCACTGCGCCACCTAGCCGCCCCCACAAAGCTCTTCTTAATCACCTAGTTGTTCGTGCCTTCCACTTCCTATAGAAAACTCCTTTTTATTTTGTATATACTAATTTGTTTTTCTGTTGGCTTTCTCCAGTAGCTTAGAAGCTGCTTTTGAGCAGCAAAGGACTGCTTTTTTGTTTGTTTGTGTTTATATTCACCAGAATGCCAACAGATAGCCTGTACTTAGCAGCTGCTTCATAAATCCTTGTTGAATGAATTATTATTATTATTATATTTAAGGGGGCACTTATAATAAATATAATAACAATGTACATTTTAATGATGCTTTAGAGTTTTTAAAGTACTTTTTTCATCATGAGCCTATGTTTTAGATACTACAGATATTTTCTAAGTTTTTGCCCATCAAAAAACTAAATCAAATCAGTACTGCTTTATTTAAACTGAGGTGAAACAACACTCTTTAAATGTTCCTCCTTGTATAATATAAATATAATGTAGGTATAATGTTCATCCTTGTATAATATTTCTCAATTGAGAAAAGAGTCAATGAAAAGTTTTAATGGTCCTTTGTTGTTACAATTCCTTCTCTTTTCAATCCTGCTTTACACAGCTTTAGGCTAGATGCCACTTGACGATATCTACAATCCTTTGTATTACACTTGAATCCCTTCTTTTTCTTTTTTTATACTTTCATCATGCCAATAGGTTTTTATTTTCACTATTCCTAAGAATATAATCATTCAGAAACTGGGAGATAACATGATAGAGTGTCAAGCAGGGGCAGGGTTTGGAAGAATAATTATGGGCTTGTCCAGTGTTTTGCAACATAGTAGATGCTTAATAAATATTTCTTGAACTGAATTAAATTGATGGAGAGTATAGAAATCCTTTGAGATGATAGATTAGGATACTGTAAATGACTACAGGGAATAAATCTACTGTCATATTAATGCATTGCCATAAATAAATAAGAAAAATTAAAGTAAGAATTTCTCTTAAAGAATAAATATTATTAGGTTATTTGAACATAAATGTTAGCTCTCAGTATACTAGATCTTCATACTACTGTGCCTTCAAATGTACTGCTAAGAGAATTTTAATCCTCTGCTAAGAAGCTCTGGTGGCTTCCTATTGCTTCACAGTCTAGTTCTGGCTTTTACAGATTTTTTACACATTACTCCCCTTCATGTACTTGACGATGACCCAGTCTTTGCACATTCCATCTCCATTTGTACATTCTAGGGCAAGCAGCATGTCTTTTTGCCCTGATTCTACTCTGACTTTAGCCCTTCTTCTTTACCCTCTTCTCTTTTCTCTCCCTTTTCTTTCCCCTTCCTGACAACAAAGACTTTTACATGAGCTGATTTATTTGGAAAGAAAGTTGGAAATAAAGTATCTTTCCAATAATTGCGGAATGTCTAATTACCAAAGAAAAATATAAAGGAATATTGCTTTACTTTAACAAATTAACAATATGAAGAATTCAGAGAAGCAGAGGAAGATTAATATGTAGTAATACAAGGAGGGAAGCATTTTTTGGGTACAGTATGCACAATAACTGTAACGATGCAATGAAAATCATCCGATCCTTTTTGTTAGATACCAATGACAATATGCTATCCTGTCAAAGTTAAAGGACTAGTCTTTTTGTTAATAATTGATAATGGTGTTCCTCTGTGGGAGGACTTTGGGCATTTGTTGGTGTCTTCTTTTAAAACAAAATGTATCAGTCAGTTTATAAAAAATAATCTTTGGGCAGTTTTACAAAAATATTGTGAGAAAAGTGCTTTGTAAACCTTATTTCCAGTATAAAATTGGGTTGTTATAATGGTGTAAGTTATTTTCATGTCCTATTAAGTGGGTGCATCTTTGTTTCAACTAGATATAATAGAATGGGGTGATAAGAAATCAAAAGGTAGGTGAAGAATGTTTTTTAGCCAAGAAAAGTCTTTTATGGTTAAAAATTGTTGGGGGCGGCTAGGTGGCGCAGTGGATAAAGCACCAGCCCTGGATTCAGGAGTACCTGAGTTCAAATCTGGCCTTAGACACATGACACTTACTAGCTGTGTGACCCTGGGCAAGTCACTTAACCCCCATTGCTCTGCAAAAAAAAAATTGTTTAATAAGTTTCATGTTATATTTTACTGCAGTATATCAGTTGCTAAAGGTAAGAGAAGTAAGAAACTTTTTTTTCTTTTGCTTTCTGACCAAATAGATTTTTTTTTTCCCATAAAAGGTGGCTACCATCCAGTGAAAATTGGAGACCTTTTCAATGGCCGCTACCATGTTATTAGAAAGCTAGGATGGGGACACTTCTCTACAGTCTGGCTATGCTGGGATATGCAGTAAGCTCTATATTTTTTCTTTGTGTGTTTTGATTCCTAATTTAAATACATTAATCTGTCATGCTAAATAGAGATTGCTGAAGGGCAAAAATATCTGTTATTTTACCTAAGGAACTTTATATTGTTGCCACAGTGTTTTTAGTCTTTGACTAGAAAAATTAAAATTCCTTTGAAATTCCATATCCTCTTCTTTTTAAAAAAAAATTGAAACTTTTCTCTTGGAGTTAGTTGATGTTCATTTAATACATGAAGGTTTAATTGTCTCATGATGAATTCACAGATTTCACAGAACATCAGAGTTGGAAAGTGGGATCTTATAAGATAGCTAGTTTAATCTATATCTGAATAGGAATTGTCCCCACAATATTCTTCAGCAGATAGGCAGGTTTTGCTGAAAAAAGAAAATGTTAAGGAAACCTTTTCCAAATAGAAAAATAAAATTATAAATCTCTTTGGGAGGAAATTTTAAATTCTTCTCCTTAAATAATTTTTAATACTCACATTATAATTATGATGTATTTTCCTGAAAACAGAATATGTGTGTGTACATATATATATATAATTTTTTTTTCCAAGGGGAAAAAGATTTGTGGCAATGAAGGTTGTAAAAAGTGCCCAGCATTATACAGAGACAGCCTTGGATGAAATAAAATTGCTCAAATGTGTAAGTATTGTCAAAAGTTTATTTCAGTGATAGAAAAGTAATGGTATCAAAACTTAATATTTTTATTGCACTTTCATATATTTTATTAGCATTACCTAATTGCTAATATTAACTTGGAATTTGTTTTTCATAATTTTGAAGTATTGATTTTTATTAAACTATCCTAACTTTAAAATATACCTTTGGGGGGCAGCTAGGTGGTGCAGTGGATAAAGCACTTGCCCTGGATTCAGGAGTACCTGAGTTCAAATCCAGCCTCAGACACCTGGCACTTACTAGCTGTGTGACCCTGGGCAAGTCACTTAACCCCCATTGCCCTGAAAACAAAAAACAACAAAAAGAAAATATACCTTTGCTTGGTAGATTGGGATTAATTTAGAGTCATTTTCTCAAGACTGTTTTTATACTTTTTTCCCACCCTTTAGGTTCGTGAAAGTGATCCAAGTGACCCAAACAAAGACATGGTTGTACAGTTAATTGATGACTTCAAAATTTCAGGCATGAATGGAATACGTATCCTTTCTAAGATGTCCATCCTTGCATGATGGATGGAGATTGTTGTTTTGTAACTATGAAGCAATTTTATTGTTCTATCATTTAAATCAATCCCAGGAAAAATTTAGTAGGTAATCCACTGCTTCCCATCCTTTTGACTTATTGCATTATTGACACCAGTGGTGAATATTTGGATAATCAGTGTCATTAAGAGGTAAGAGATAGACAGAGAGGAGAATGACCTACACTTTTATCTGAAAAAAGCAAAGGAAAGTAAAATAGTATTATTAGTAGGAGAAGTAGAATAAAATAGGCAGAGTCCTAGGTTAGAATCAGGACAATGATGAGCGACATCTGAGCTGGAGTGGAATAGAGCATTTGGAGCTCAGGATGGGAGGGGAAGGCAAGACTGCATGAAGTAAAGCCTAATTTAGCCCAAGATGGCTGATTAGAAAAAAGATTCTGAATTCTCCTCCCCACCCCTGATACTTATACCGCTTCTTATTGTGTCACCTTGGAAAGTTACCTCTCAATTTCCTCATCTGTAAAAAGAAAGTGTTGTTGAACTAGAAGAACTTTATGGTTCCTTCCAAATTTTTTTTTTTGGTGGGGCAATGGGGGTTAAGTGACTTGCCCAGGGTCACACAGCTAGTAAGTGTCAAGCGTCTGAGGCTGGATTTGAACTCAGGTCCTTCTGAATCCAGGGTTGGTGCTTTATCCACTGTGTCAGCTAGCTGCCCTTTTATGGTTCCTTCTAACCCTAAATCTATGATCAATCAGTCAGCAGGTATTTATTGTCAGCTGTGCCAGCCACTGTGCTAGGTGCTGGGCATACAAAGGCAAAAATAAAGCAGTTTCTGCCTTCAAAGAACTTGTAATCTCTGATTCTGTGATGGAAGGAAAAAACCCCAAGTATACTAATCATGACCTAGAATATTAAGGGGCTAAAGTTGCTCATAAAACAGAATGGTTGGGGAACAAACACTTATCAAGCTCCTTTGGACCAGACACTGTGCTAAGCACTTTATACAGATTTATTCCTTACAGTGGCTCTGGGAAGTGCATGCTATTACTATTCACTTTTTAAAGTTGAGGAAATGGTTTAGAATAGAGCAATAGTTTAGAAAGCAAAGTCCATCAATTTGCTGAATCTAAGAAACATATTTTAAAAAAAGATGAATTAAAACATTAAAAATGGAGGGTTGGGGCAGCTCGGTGGTGCAGTGGATAGAGCACTGGCCCTGGATTCAGGAGGACCTGAGTTCAAATCCAGCCTCAGACACTTGACACTTACTATCTGTGTGACCCTGGGCAAGTCACTTAACCCCCCCATTGCCTTGCAAAAATTAAAACAATAAATAAAATGGAGGGTTCTAGTAGAACTAATTGTTCCTCAGTTGAATACAGAAATTGAGTGGCAGTTATGTTCTTAGACAAGGTAGTGATAAAAATAAGTATAGTCAGGGTAGCTAGGTTGCACAGTGGTTAGAGCACTGGCCAAGGATTCAGGAGGACCTGAGTTCAGATTTTGCTTCAGACTCTTAATAGCTGTATGACCCTGAGCAAGTCATTTAACCTCTGCCTCAGATTTCTTAAATGTAGGAGGCAACTAGGTAGCGTAGTGGATAAAGCACTGGCCCTGGATTCAGGAGGACCTGAGTTCAAATCCAGCCTCAGACACTTAACACTTACTAGCTGTGTGACCCTGGGCAAGTCACTTAACCCCAATTGCCTCACCCCCCCCCCCCCCAAAAAAAAAAAGTATATTCAGGAGAGACAAACATGGAAGCTACATTAATCTTAAAAGAACCATAGCTGAATATCAATATTAAAAATGCATTGAATAACATAGCACCTAATTACTTAAAGAAAAATGTAATTAAAATAGAAGACCTCAGTTGGAAAATATAAATTGTTGGTGTCTTCACCATATCTTTTTCATATTTAGACAGATAAGAGACATATAAAGAAAAGAAATTAAACTTGAATGTTCACAATACTATATGCAGTAACACTTTTTTTTATTCTGAACATTAAGGAATACAGATATTTTTCTCCATTGTACTCTACCTATTATAAAAAATGATTATGTGCTAGAGCATACATAATTTGTAAATAAAGTCAATAAAGCAGATTTGTTAAGAGCATCCTTTACATATAACACAATAAGTTTTAATTTCTTAGAAAAATATGAACACAAGACACAGCCCAAGAATGTTGTTCATTGGAGAAAATGAATATGAAGAATATGGGGATAATTAATATTTTCCTAAATAATAAATGGTTCAAAGAACAAATTTTAGAAAAATATATTTTAAAATTATTACAATGAAACAATATTCCAAAGTTTCTGGGTTGTAGCTAAAGTAGTCCATAGTTGAAGGAAAAATATAACCTAGTAAATCAAGAAATTAATAGGTAACCCAGTCAGCTACCCTATTTAGTTGCCTGTAGGTGAAAAAGATTTCAGTTGCCTTTTTTTTCAGTCATCTATATTGTTAAATCCTCTTTCCCCTTCCCCCAAAACTGAGAGAAAAGGAGAAATAAGGGCAAGATATTGGAATACTCCATATTCCTGGTTATACATTATTTTTTCCAAGTACTGATTTTGTAATTTTTATAACCTTTTATTTTTTCCTTATCTGTGTTTGTGTATCTACTCTCATGATACTTGTACGTTTTCCTTAACTGTGTGCTAGATGTTTGTATGGTCTTTGAAGTACTTGGCCATCACCTCCTAAAGTGGATAATCAAATCAAACTATCAAGGTCTTCCCATCCGTTGTGTAAAAAGTATAATTCGACAGGTAATATTTTCCTCCTATCTATGCATATTTTAATGGTAACTGGTTCTAAATTAGTTTTTTAAAAAAATTCTTGTTTATATGTTTGTATATTACTTTTTACACACACATACACACATTATACAAATAATCATACAGACACACATAGTAATACATTGTAATCTATTAAAACAAAGAGCTATATTTTCAAATGAGTACTCCTATTGAAACTGTATCGCAGCTATATAAACAATTTAAGAAGTTGCTTTGGCCAAAGAAAAATTTAATGGTCTATCCTTTGCTTCTA
This sequence comes from Dromiciops gliroides, assembly GCF_019393635.1. Lineage (NCBI taxonomy): Eukaryota > Metazoa > Chordata > Mammalia > Microbiotheria > Microbiotheriidae > Dromiciops > Dromiciops gliroides. Next base: position 146,555,742 of record NC_057865.1, read on the forward strand.
AGCCCCTCTGAATTTAATGATAGACATACACTCTGTAACTGAACCAGTACTTATAGCCTCTTTAGCTTGGTAAAGCCTTCCAGAGGCTTTCCACTCTGCTAATATAGCCTCTGGATCCAGAGTCACCTTCATATAAGTAGGACTTTACTATTATTTGTGATCTCTTATTTAAAATTAGATGAGTCTTAATAGGATAGTATTATTGTTTTCATATATTAACACTGTTATGTGTCTGCCTAGCATAGATTTCTTTATGTACATTAAACCTTGTCTTAAGATAAATAATGTGTGATATTTACTCACTGGATAATTTGTTCAGCATCTCAATGTATTCGTTAGTAAAATACCACAGAGAAAACGGTTTCATATAAATGTTTCTAAGTATATATTTGAAGGGAAACAAAGGTGACCTAAGAAATTATCTAGTTACATTTGAAACTTGTTATTTGCTTATCAGCTGACCTAAATAAAATACTAGTTTGAAAGGGAACTCTCAGACTTAGAAATTTACATGATTAATATTTCTAAGTCTAAGCTGTATGTAGGTAAGGACCATGACTTATATGGGGTGTGATCTTTAAAAAACAAATGAGATTGAATTGAATTTTTAACTACTAACTGCATGTTATAAAACTAAATTAAGAAAAATGCAAATATGCTCAACTCATGATTAGTATAGATAATACAGTATAGCATATAATAGTTGTGGCTAAAATTTCTAAGTCTGAAGAAGAAAAAGAAACAGTGAAGTCTCCAAGCTGTAGAAAATAGGTTTATTGAGAGAGGGTACCAGTCTCACAATAAAGCCAGTCTCAGGTCTAGGACCCAAAGATACCAAGCCTAGGGATTCAGTGGTATTTATACCAATCTAATAAGGCTCAAAAGCACCATACCCTATTCCTTTAAGACTAACTCCTCTCAGTCCATCTTTAGAAAATTGCAAATGGTACAGAAAAGGAATACATTGAATCATGATCAGCATCAAACAAGACATAAATAGGAGCTCAGGGAATGTCCCTTCCTGGCTAGCAGTGTGCTAGCTCCATACCAAATGGGGCACAGCCTAATAATTTTTACAAACATCATCTTTCTACATTAACATTGTTATGACTCTCAATGCTGATTGGTTCCTTCAGCTTAGAAGATACTATTTTAGTGTTGTGGTTAACCACAATGCACCTTATTAAAGAGGGACATCACAACACAAAGCTGATATATGACTCATATGAAAGACTAGGCTGAAATACATCATATAAAAAGAAAATCAGGTTGCATAACTTAAGAAACTAGACTATACTTAAACGTATTGAATCACCATTTGTCTCATTATACTGATTATTACCACAGTTAAATCACTTATATCTAAGGGGTGGGGAAAATCTCACTTATATAGTATATACAATATCTACTAGATAAAAGTACAGACTAGCAGATTATCTGTTTTGGGGGGGGGTAAATGATATGAAAAAAAAATAAAGAAGCTATGAAGAAATTTTTCAGAAGAGTTTTTAATTCAAATTCTTTTATCTGCTCTCTAAAAATTTTATTTGATCTTTACCTGTGAGTTTATATAGGGCACATTAGATTTAGCTTAATAGGAACCAATATTAACATAGACATAAAAGTAATATATACCTAAATTAATTGAGGACTAAATTAAGAACTCAAATCTTGAAGAACAATTGACACTCATTTACTGGAATCATTTTTCTATTGCTGTTGTCAACAATTTTTGGTTCAAATTATATTCTCCTGTTTGCAGTAAACATTATGCCTTTTTGGTATATGATAATAGATTTACATACATACATACATACATACATACATATATATATATATATATACACACATATACACACACACACACACACACACACACATATATATATGTAAAATCTCTAAACATATCTATTTAGAGCATGTCCCTAACTTCAGCTAGCATTTTTATGACTTTATCACATAAAGTATAGATGATTGAAAATCCTAATACAATATTTGTCAGTATAGGCCTTGTATTTTATCAGGTCTGCCTTGTGTACAACCTTGAGAGAGACTTATTATCATTGTTAATTTTCAAAAAGACCTCATTTTAGGACTTTGACCCACATTTAGAACATCACTGTAATTAATCATTTAATGAAATGTTCTTGTTAAAATAGAGGTGAACATTTCACTGAGAAATTACTATCCTGGTATCACTTGTCATTGGTTAGAGCAACTTATTATTGTCATGTGAGAATTGTCTCTATATCTTTAATTTCTGTTGGAGAATATGAAGCTGAATGGCTTCTGAGCTTAGCTGGTTTGGCAAATCTTTATAGTCTAACTCCATTAATTTTAGTATAGGTTGTGTCTGTTTGTCTGTCTGGTCCGTCTGTCTGTCTTCATTTCTATAGAAGGAAAGAGTCATGGTCTAGATTTCGTTTTTCCTTTAAGAGTAGAACTGTATGCATGGTTTTGCATGGGAAACTGGTTATTCAGTTTCTTCAAATCCCTTTCCATTGGTGATGTCAGCAGATTTAGATATATTAAGAACCATAAAAATTTGGGGGGTGGAAACAACATAATAAAAATGTTTAGTTTCTGACAGGCGTTGCCTCTTATCTGTGATCACCCTTGAAAATGAACTGACAGATTGACATTTGAGTAGGAAGGTTAATAGAATTCTTGTTCATTGTATTTTTAAACTTCTTTAAAACAAAGGCCTTTTAATATCAATATTCATCTGGTGAAAATGCATGACTGAGAGTCATGAAACACCAACATCTTTAAAAAATTATAGTTGGTGTCATCCAAAAGGTAATTGGAGATGCCTTGGGTAAATGGAATGAGTCGTCTGTAACATATGACCAACAAAGAATTGGTTACCAGAAGCAGTGATATCATCAGAAAGATGTGTACATAATGGATATCATATTTCTTGCCTTCCTAATGGTTGGGGAGGGAGAGAATTTGGAAGTCAAGAATAAAAATGGAAAAAAAATATGTGACAAGAAAAAAAAGTAGGCTGGTCATGTAGCAAGGGCAAGAATCATTCTAATAGGACTAATAGACATTCACAGGATTCTTGAGAATGGGAACTCAGTCAAAAGTTACTTTACCAATACCCTTTTGGTAGCACATTTTTACCTGATACTTTATGAATTCCAGTATTCCTGCATTCCTACATGAAAAAACCCCTCTTTCCTACTACTATATTAAAAATTCTGTTATTTGTATACTTTTATTCATCTTAGATCTCTTCCTCTCATATTAGATCATGGGGCCATTTTCATTCCATTTTCAGTAATCTTTTATTCATATGTTGCAGATAATCTCTTTATTTTATTATTTGTTTTCTTGAAAGTAGGTTCGCAACCATGTAGACTAGATGTAGCATAAAGATTTACATTAGCTAAGCTAGGCCGATGAGTTCCCTCTTCTGCCTTATGCCTGTGACATAATTCCTCCCCTCCCCCAACTTTCTCCTCCTTTACTCCATTCTCTGATGAAAAGATGACGCTTTTCCACAACTAGGCCAACCCCTCTATATGAAGAATTACCTATCTTCCTGGAATGTAAAAGATTCCTAATTAATCTCTTTTCTTCAAATCTCCTTTCTCTTAAATCTGTCTTTCACAGAGCTACCAAAATGATATTCCTAAAGCACAGACCTGATCACATCATTCTCCTGCTCAGAAATCTCCAGCACTTCCCTTTTGCTTTTAATGTCAAATAACAGATTCCATTTGGCATTTAAAGCCCTTCCCAGTCTGGCCCAGCTTATTTTTTTCAAGTACATTTCACATTACCCCTCCATCATATATTGTGGTCTAAACAAACTGGTCTACTTGTTACTTCTCACATACAACATTCTATCTTCTTTCTCTATTGTTTTGCTTATGCTCCATTTCTGTAATGTGCTCCCTTCTCTCTCCAGCCCAGTCATCTTGTTTTTACTTTTATACTTACTTATGTGTTCTCTTCCCCCCACCCCCACCCCCCATTGGAAATGCCTTGAGGGCAGGGATTGTTTTGTCTTTGTATCTATACTGCCTAATGCTGAATATGTAGTAATCACATAATACAAAAGCTTATTGATTGATTGACAACCTGTAGTTACCCAAAATAGTATTCAAAAGATGTCAAGAATTCTAGAGGTAGGGGCAGCTAGGTGATTCAGTGGATAAAGCACTGGCTCCAGATTCAGGAGGGCCTGAGTTCAAATCCAGCTCAGATACTTGACACTTACTAGCTGTGTGGACCCTGAGCAAGTCACTTAGCCCTCATTGCCCGCCCCCCCCCCCCCAAAACAAAACAATTCTAGAAGTAGATTACTAGAATATTGGTTGGACTCATTGTAGATGATGGGAAGGATATGTGCAAGAGTCATCCAGGCTGGCTGGAAAGGCCTGTTTGAGTTACGATCTTACACCCAAATTCTCAATCTTCTTGTCTCATTGGTTCCCTTCTCATACCCCTCATAGTTTATCAGTTGCCATATAGTTTTGATTCTCCCTCCACATCATAATTTCATCATATCTTCACATAATATTTCCTGCAGAGTCTTTATTGCTTCAGAACAATTTCAAACAAAACCTCTCATTCTGTTATTTGAATTTAGCCCTTATATTAAGGTTATAACAATTCACAGAGATGCTTTTATTTCTCTTCTTATGTTTAAGTAAGAAAAAATTTAAATTAGTTATATTTTGTACTTTTGAATACACTGAGTGTTACAACTAATATAGTTTTTTTGAATTCAGATCAAAGCATACTATTTTCACTTTCTTTTTCTTTCTCATAGTTTTTCTATGGCATTATTTGGAGGTTTTTGGGAAGCGATCATGTTGTGAGTTCCAGAGAGCTTACTGCCTTTCTTCTGCCATCTTGGCTCTACCCGTAAATCCCAGTTTTTTCCTTTTTGTTCTGATTCTTCTTTCACAACATGACTCATGTGAAAATATATTTAACATGATTAAACATATATAACCTGTATCAGATTGCTTTCTGTCTTAGGGAGGGGAGAGAAAGGAAGGAGGGAAGAAAATTTGGAACTCAAAAAATCTATACAGAAATAAATGTTGAAAACTATCTTACGTGAAATTGGGGGAAATACTATTAAGTAAAAAACAAACCTAATATATTTTTGGTGAATTTTGCATATATACAAATTGGCAATATGCCAACGTGTGCCATTATTCCTCTTGATTTAGTAGACATGATTACTATACTTATTAAATGAGAGGATACTTGATTGGAATATCACATTTAATAGCTAACACTTTTTTAAGCTTTAAAGCTTTGCAAAGTCCTTCACAAATATCTCATTTTATCCTCCCAAATACACTGGGAGGTAGGCACTATCATTATTTTCATTTGACAGGTGAGCAAATAAAGGCAGAAATAGGTGTAGTGACATTTACATACTTTTACAGGGACCTTATGGAGTCATACAACTAGAAAGTGTCTAAGCCTGAATGTGAAATTGGGTCTTCCTGGCTCCAGGTCCAGTGCTCCTATTCACTGAACCACCAGCATTTAATGATTATAGAATAATGTTAGGGTAGTTGCTGATTCGTTATCATTGTCCAATTAATATGTCCTTTCTTAGCTGAAGGGAGGTTAATGTATCTGGTAGAATATAAGTTCATTGAGGATAAGGACTATTTAATTTTTTATTTGTATCCTCAGCACCTGTTTTCCACCTAATAAATGTTTGTTGAATTTAATGTCCAATTCTTCTCTCTCCCTTTTCCAACTCCATTTGGTCACCAAATTATTTCGATCTCGTTTCAACAAGCATTTTTTTTAAGTGCTACGTACCATATGACACACACTGTCCTCAGGTATTTACAGTTCAAGGAGAAAAGGGAAATAGTCCCAGCTATCAATTTGGTTTCCATTCTACTAGAGCAAAAACAATATAACGAGAGTAAATAGGAAAATATATTAAATTCCGCATAAAGGAACCTGGTGATTGGGAGAAGGATGAAGAGCACTCACAATTCAAGGGAAAAGGACCAGCCTTGTGGAGGAGGTGGTAATTGAGCTTGGTAGAAACTAGGGATTCCAGGAGATTAAGGTAAAGGAGAATACTAGGCATGGAGAACAGCTCTGCATAAAGTCTTGGGAATGAGAGATGGAATTTAGTGTACATAGAACAGAATGTGGGGACATTTGAACTGGAACATAAAGTATGAGATGTGGAATAATGTGAAATCAGTCTAGAAAGATTTTTGAAGAATGATTGTGAAGAACTTTATTTAGAATTTTATTTTCCAAATTACATGTAAAACAAATTTTTGACATCAATTTAAAAAAACTTTGTGTTGCCAATTATCTACCCCCTAAGAACTCAAGCAATTCACTATAAGTTATACATGAGTAGTCATGCAAAACATATTCCACATTAGCAGGTTGTGAAGGAAACAGAAACTAAACCTTCAGATAAAGGAACTAACAAAAAAAATTATGCTTCAGTCTGTATTCAGATCTCATTAGTTATTTCTCTGTAGATTGCACCCACCTACCCTGCCCGATGGATTTGCATTTTTCATAAATCCTTCAGAATTGTTTTGGATCATTGTATTGCTGAAAATAAACCAAGTCATTCACAGCAGATCATCTTACATTATTGCTGTTATTTTTTATACAGTACATTTCACTTTGTATCAGTTCATGTAGGTCTTTCCAGGTTTTTCTGATAGCATCTGTCATCATTTTTTTTTTTCTTTGTACTAAATTACATTTACATAGTACTTTAAAGAGAGATTTTCTTACAATAAACCCGGAGGTTGATTATTGCAACAACAGAAATAGATAAACCATTATATAGTACCTTATACCTGACAAAGAGTTTTCTTCACAATAGTCCAGCAGAGTAAGTACCATATTTGTGATCATCATCATCAATTATCATCATTCCATCAATCATTCATCATCTTGAATTTCTATTGCCTGTGCTTCAAATTTTTTTTCAACAGTTACTGTTGCTATGTTACCCTCCATCCTATTCCTTCCTATGATATTTACTCTCTTCTATCTTCTTTTACCATATCCCTCCTTAAAAGTGTTTTGCTTCTGACATGCCCCTCCCCCAATCTGCCCTCCCCTTCTTTCACACTCCCCCCTTATCCCCTTACCCTCCTACTTTCCTGCAGGGTTAAATAGATTACCCAATTGAGTGTGAGGGACTTTTAATGCTGAATTTGAAGTGCTTTTGGGATATCTAGGTGGTGATAGCTCTGTGGGGAGATGAAGGCTATTTAGAAAGATCATGTAGATATGGGAATCATCTGTTTGCAGATGCTAATTGAACACATAAGAGCTAATGAAATCCCTGAGAGACTGTAGAAGGAGAAGAAATGAGAGCTTCAGATTAAGCCCCGAATGCATTGATACAAAGGTACTATATCCCCACAAACCTAGCACAAGTGCCTGGTGATAATAAATTCTTAATAAATGCTTATTGAGGGGCAGCTAGGTGCGCAGTGGATAAAGTGCTGGCCCTTGGATTCAGGGGACCTGAATCAAATCCTGACTCAGGACACTTGACACTTTACTAGCTGTGTGACTCTGGGCAAGTCACTTAACCCTCATTGACCCACCTAAATAAACAACAAACAACAAACAAATAAGTAAGTAAGTAAATGAATGAATGAATGAATAAAAAAAATGCTTATGGATTGATGGGCCATCAATGGAGAATGAAGTGTTGGTCATCAGACATGTAGATAACCAAGAGTGAGCTATGACTTGAAAACCTTGAGAGGTTGCAGTCTGTCAACTCATTAAGTGTCTATTGTGTGCTAGGTATTGTGCTAAGTGTGTGGGGGATACAAAAAAGGGCAAAAGATAGTCATCAATATCTCACAGAGCTTATATTGGGGCATAAAACAATAGAACTTATAAAACATATGTTTGTGTGCAAACTTATAAACACATGAAGCATGTTTAAAATATAAAACCTTTGAAATAATAAAATGAATATTTTAACATACTTTTAAGTCTGTCTGAAGTTCTTCTTTTGATAACCAACATTTCCTTTAAATAATCTAGTTATAATAAATGTTTTGTTACAGTTTTGCTAATCTCATTTTCATCTTTTTCATGTAAGTGTTTATGTGTTTGCGTTTGTTCTCCATATAATTATATTTTGTGTCATATTTTTCGTTCATATACACAATCTGCTTAGTTGTTCTCTATCCTTTGGATACAAAGATCATTTTTCTCTGGTTCTGTCTCTTTTTGTGTCTCTGTATCTCTTCTTGTTACAAATGAAGCAACTTTGAACAATTTTTACAAACATACTCTCCTTCCCAAACTACTTCTTTTAAGGTAAAAATGTCATTGGTTTGTGATTTCAAAAAGTTTTCACTAAGGTCATGTTAAGGAAGTGGTAAGTTGTGCCTATTTTCCCTGTGCTCTTGTCATCCCCCATTGTAAAAATATTTTTTGTAAATTTATTTCACGTAAGCCTTTTTTCACATATTTTCATTAGTAATAGTTTAGATTTCAATTTCAAAAATTATATCCCTTGTTCCTTTATTAGGGAGTATATATTACTGTTATTATGAATTAATTTTTTTTATAGATGTAGGATGCCAGATTTTTACTAATATATTTCTCGCAAGTGTTTTCTGAATCTTTTTCTTTTAATTTTAAAGATAATGCTGTTTTGTCTAAAACCTTTCTTTGTATAATCAAGCCTACCCCTTTGTTCTCAATAATTTTTTCATTTGATTGTTTTTAAATGCATAATTATTCCATATTATCCATTATCTTATAGATTTTAAAGATTTTAAAATTTAATCATTGATACAATTAGTGTTTATAGCATGAAGTACATATTTAACTTATCTCTTGAACCATGTGTATCCCATTTTCCCATCCTTTTTTTTTTTTTTTTTTTGGTGAGGCACTTGGGGTTAAGTGACTTGGCCCAGGGTCACACAGCTAGTAAGTATTAAGTGTTTGAGGTTGGATTTTGAACTCAGATCCTCCTGAATCCAGGGCTGGTGCTCTATCCACTGTGCCACCTAGCTGCCCCTTCCCAATACTTTTAATTGATCAGTATTTCAAGTACGATTCCTTATAATCGTCTATTTCTAATTGTTATCCCTTTTGTAATGACAAGAATATTTCCTCTATTTTGAATCCGTTTGATGTTTATACCTGCCCACAATTTCCTTTTTTTCTTTTTTTTCTTTTTTTTTTGTGGGGCAATGAGGGTTAAGTGACTTGCCCAGGGTCACACAGCTAGTGTCAAGTGTCTGAGGCGGATTTGAACTCAGGTACTCCTGAATCCAGGGCCGGTGCTTTATCCACTGTGCCACTTAGCTGCCCTGACAATTTATTTTTGATAATGCTAAATCCCAGTTTCAGCACTGGGCATCATTCACATAGAGATGATAATTGAATCCATGAGATCACCAAGTGAAATAATATAGAGAAGAGAATGGAAGGAAGGTGGTGGTAGCAAAAAGCAGTTTTATATTGTTTAATGATAAATTGTTTTTTACATGTAATTGGGGAATAATAAGACAATAAAATTCTAAATGAAAAAAATTAACCCAAAAATAAAGATTGTCGTGTTTAGTGTTGAACTATATCTCACATTGGACCTATTATGCATTCATTATAGTACTGCTTATAAAATGGGAAAAATAAGTCATTAATTTCACATATGTGGAATGTCAGACAACCCTATTTTCTCCCATTTATGGATAGATCAATCTCTGTTTTCTTGTATGACAGCCAGATGATGATTTTTTTTTGGCTACTATTGTTGCCAGTTTGTTGGCTGGCACACAGTAGGCACTTAATCAATGCTTGTTGGATTCAGTTGAACTGTTGCTTTTAAGGACAGTGCATACTTTTTTCAATCTTATAATATGTTGCCTCCTGCTGCTGAGATGATGTATGGTCAGGAAAGAGGCAGAGGAGGGAGGGAATCTTTAGTATGTGTGAGCAACTGAAAGGAAAAAAAACACCACCACCAAAAGCAAATTGACAGGTTTTCACCAGGCAAGCTGTAAAATCAGCAAACCTTTCTGCCTTGAAGTGTGAGACTTCATTAATTCCTTTTTTTTAAAGTTGCGTCACAGTAGTTAGTGCTTTCAAGATCAGGGCCATGTCTTTCGTTTCAATGAATTTCAATCAAATGAAGACCGAAAAGTACTGTATTCATTTTTTTTAAAAAGCCCAACACTTTCTGCTTAGTGACTTTTCTTAATTTTTCCTTGTGGTCTTATTAATTAGGATACGAAAAGGAAATACAGAATCATAGACTGTTAGAGCTAGAGGGAATCTTAGAGATCATCTAATAATTCAACGTACCCATTTTAGGTGTCTCAGTGGATAATGGGCTGGGCCTGGAGTAAAGGAGACCTGAGTTCAAATCCAGCCTCAGACACTTACTAGGACATGTGACCTGGGCAAGTCACTTAACCTCTGTTTGCCTTAATCCACCAGAGGAGGAAATGGCCAACCACTTCAGTACCTTTGCCATGAAAACACCATGGACAGTATTGATGTGCTATGGTCCATAGATCATCAAGAGTCACACCTGACTGAATAACTGCACAACGATACTTTTACAGTTGAGGAAATGTCACTTTAGAGAGCAGTTGTAACTTGGCTAAAAGCTCAAGCAGGTGGTTTGAGCCAAAACTAGAACTTAACCTGAGTTTTCCATGTTAGTGCTGTTTCTGCCTCACCTCCCCCATTTCTTTATATGACTATTTTAATGTCCTTTTAGAGTTTCAATGATCTCCATCAAATTATCATTAGGCATTCTATTCCTCAGCCTCAGGCATCCAAGTTTTGCATACTCTTATGTTATCATTATCCATTTGCTTCTTTGGTGAGGGAAAAAACACCTTGAAGATTACACTTTACATAAGGACAGTAACTTTCTAATTTTCCTCTTTCATCAAGTGATAGAACCCTAATTAAGCCTCTTCTTTCAGGACCTCCAAATCTAATTCTATATGTGTATAAAGGAGGCAGTACTTAAGTGTAGCATAGTATTGACTTATCATTTACTTTATGTCCACAAATCTGGCAGTAGACTTTATGTCAGTTGTTTGCGAACAAGCCTAGCTAAATGCATCACTATCCGTGGATTGTAGTTATGGTATTTTTGGACAGAAAACAGCCTTCAGAAAGTACCTACCTAGTTTTAGAGATCTGTAATCTGAGAGAAATGTTTTCTACCTCACTATTCCACTCACCTTTTTTTAATATTCAGCATTTTAATTTAAAGTTTTGAGTTCCAAATTCTATCACTTCTTCCCTCCCTCCTCTCTCTTCCCTGAAGCAGTATGCAATTAGATATAGGTTATACATGTGCAATTATGTAAAACATTACCATATTTGTCATTTTATATAAGAAAACTTGAATAAGAGAAAAAAATGAAAGAAAGTGAAAAATAGCATGCTTCAGTCCGTGTTTCATCAATATCAGTTCTTTCTTTGGAGGGGGATAGTATGTTTCATCATTAGTCCTTTGGGATTGTCTTAGGTCATTGTAGTGTTGAGAATAGTTAAGTCATTCACAGGTCTTCATCAAATAATATTGCTGTCTCTGTGCACAATGTTCTCTTGGTTCTGCTCACTTCTCTGTCTATCAGTTCTTCTAAGTCTTTCCAGGCCTTTCTGAAATCACCTTATAGCAATATTATTTCATCACAATCATATACCACAGCTTGTTTAGCCATTCTCCACATTCCACTCATCTTATAGATGAGGAAACTGTAGCAGAGAGGCATCAGGGCCTTGTTCAGGCTCTCACAGACAGTAAGGATTGAAACCCAAGGTCTGATCCAGTACACTTTTTTTTTTCAATTCATTTATCAGTTTATTTTCTCCCTTCAACCATGAGAATATGGTAGCCAGATTTGGTTTTCACTGGAGGATCTGTGTACACAGGCTTGTCCAGGCTGCTGATGGGCAAGGCAAATGCTGCTTCTTGGAATGGGCCCACCATGGAGCCTCTTGTCATCCAGCCCAAATCTCCCCCCTGCTGGGCTTTATCTTCACTGTACTGAGAGGAAACTTCATTGAATCGCACTCCAGACTTGAGTTTTTCCATGGCCTCCGTGATTCTACCATGCTTTTCACACAGAATATGTCAGACCTTTACTGCATTTCCATCACCTTTAGGACCCTGAGCCTTCTTATCTGCACCCTCACTTCTGGAAGCTGCTGCCCCTTTCCCTCCTTTGCCAGAGCTGCTCTTCCCCTTGGGTGCCATCTTCCCACTTTCCCCAGCACACTTTTTACTATACCAAGCCGCCTCTTTTAACTCTTCTTATTACACTGTTTGTTTCCTTGTTAGTTGAGGTCAAGGTGTTAAATTGACTTTCAAAATATTTCAATATTAGTTTTAACATTATTGAATTAGTATTAACATTTATAGAATGTATTGTGTCGTGAAAAAATTATTATTTTGAAACTCATTCACAGTATTTTATGGGAAGAACAAATTTCTCACCAACAAATAAACCATTTTTCCATCAAGAGAGAAATGGGCAGAGTTTGCTTTAAGTCACTGCCACATTCCAAATACTCTGTGTTTTGAAATATGAAGTAAGTATTAAGGACTTACTGTGTGCCCTACGTTGTACTAAGAGATGTGTGTATTTTTGTGTGTGTGTAGTAAGTGAATTCCATTTCTGATCCTTATCTTTTGTAACTGCCCTTCACGCCATATAATTGTTTTCTTTTCTCATTTTTTACTCTTATCAGGTTCTGCAGGGTTTAGATTATCTACACAGCAAGTGCAAGATTATCCATACTGATATCAAGCCAGAAAACATTTTGATGTGTGTAGATGACGCATATGTCCGTAGGATGGCGGCAGAGGCCACAGAGTGGCAGAAAGCAGGTGCTCCTCCTCCTTCTGGCTCAGCAGGTGATGGACCTGATTGAAATGCTAGTTAAAATAAAGTCAGTATTGCTTCTGACTTTCAGTTATGTACAGGTAACAGAGAACAGTTTTGTGTGATTTCATGCACTCATGCTGCAGAGAGGCAGTATGCTCAGTGGCTAGAACACTGAGGTTGTAGTCTTGTAGCCTGCTTAAGATAGTAAATCGCCATGTGACCCTGGGTAAGTAAGGTAACCACTTTCCCTCAGTTTTTTTTTTTACCTATAAAGTGAGAGCTTTGAACTAGTTGTCTTCTAAGGTTTCTTCTAGCCCTACATCTGTGATTCTGTCATCTATAATCATTTTAAGATTATCTGAGTGACAATCTTCACTCATTTAACCCAGGACACATGAGAGTAGCCTTATACAGCTTCTTAGCAGTGTTATTCTCTGAGATAGTTTGGGACGTGTAGTAGTCCCTTCATGTTAATATAAGAATGTCATTTAGGCTATGAAGCTATCATTTTGTTCAACTTTTGTAGGTTACAGGAAGACCTGTTTGTAAATTAGACATATATTCAGTTTATTTCAGGGCAGCTAGCTTGGTGCAGTGGATACTGTGCTGGGCCTGGAGACGGGCCGACTCATCTGCCTGAGTTCAAATCTGGCATCAGGCACTTATCTGTATGACCCTGGGCAAGTCTCTTAACTCTGTTTGCCTCAGTTTCCTCATCTGTAAAATGAGCTGGAGAAGGAAATGGCAAAATCACTCCAGTATCTTTTGTTTGTTTGTTTGTTTTTGTTTTTTTGGCAGGGCAATGAGGGTTAAGTGACTTGCCAAGGGTTACACAGCTATTAAGTGTCAAGTGCCTGAGGCAGGATTTGAACTCAGGTCCTCCTGAATCCAGGACTGGTGCTTTATCCATTGCACCACCTAGCTGCCCCCTGCTTCAGTATCTTTGCTAAGAAAACCCCAAATGGGGTCATGAAGAGTTGGACAGGAATGGAACAATTAAATTTATTTCAGTTAAAGAAAAATATATTTTAGATATTGAAAATTTCATCAACTAAAAATAAATTTGTTAGTGTATAACATTTATGAATTGTTTAATTATGTGATTAGTCATTGCTTTAGGAATGATTGATTAAATCAGGTAAACTACTATGAACAACATTTTACTGAATATTACAAGAGATTTTATTATTCATATTTCATCATATGCACTTTCTTTGGACCACTTTGAATGAGATCATTGTTGTATATAAGAGCTTGGTATTTGAAGAGCTATTGAACTGTGTTTTTTATTCAAACTACATTTGTAAAAATTTACATACAACCTTCTCTAAATATTATTTTATTTCATTTCATTTTAGTGAGTACTGCTCCACAACAAAAGCCTGTAAGTATTTAAACAATACTCTTCAATTAACCTTCATGTCAAAAGAGATTATTACTGGTCTTTTCAAATAATGACTTTTAAAGTATTTACCGTTAGACCTTTTTTTCCTTCTGCTCTTTACCCCTTTTAAGGCTTCCCCTTTTTGAAGCATTATTTCCTAGTTTCTCGTTCTATTTTGACATCTCTTGTATATTTAAATAACCTTTAGTCATGTTTTGAGAAGGTACCCTATCCCTATCCTTACCTGTGTTTCTTAGCACTATTGCTCCTGGTATGCTCTTGCTTATCTAAGGCTACTTCTCTTTTAGTCGGGGTGCTTTCCATAGATTTAATAATCTCCAGTATTCTGTAGCAGGGCTGTTGCCTTGTTTGGGGATTAATATAGAAGTAGTCATGATACTTTCCTTGAAATGTTTTGGATTTGGTTCTCAATTCTCATTTTTGTTTGTTTTGGAAGCAGTTGACCCTTATATTACATCTTTTTGTAGCCTCTGTTCTCATTACACACTTTCCATAAAACAAAGAGCCTCGTTTGAAGGCAATGATCTGTCCAAGTATCCTTAAGTTTACTGAAACACAATTTAAGGTATAGAACTAAGATTACCTTTGGAGATGTGAAGCTGCCTGGATTCTTTATAACTAGTAACAAAGTACTTTTAGGTGATAGGTCAGATGACATTTTCCAGATCACTTTAAATCCATTAACATAATAGATCAAGAAGCTCAGAATACAGCTCTGCACAGTGCAGATTAGAAGTCAGAATGCAAGAGGAACCGTACTACCTAAATTTCTTTGAAAGCAGAGAAGCTAGAAAAGTTTTTCTACATAGCTGTGGCTTAATTAAAGCATACTCATGCTAGGAAAGGTTGGTAGCCCTTTGCAGAAGCTGATCGTCAACCTTTATACCAAAACAGCTTTTTTTTTTCTTCTTCAAAACTAAGCAAGTAAAAGTGTGGCTTTAATTATTTTTTCTTCTTTTTTTTTTCCATCCAGTTGAGCCCTAGTTTATGTTTCTATAAGTTCATTTCTTTTTTATTATTAGCAGCAACACTGAGTGAGATTCTTTACACCAGTAAAGAATAGTACTTTATATTGATCAAAATGAATTATTTTGGCAAATAGGTCCTATACATTATGGAATGTAGTTATAAAGATCAGGGATGTTGTAATTAGCTAAGATTTTGTATGCAGGGTACAATTTATTTAAGGCCTGGAACCCTCAAGCATAGTGAAGACATTGTATTAGCATACAATGGACAAGACATTGTCAATTCAGGTCTTTCCCTTTCAAAACAGCAGAAGAAAATCTCCAAAGAGCACACATAAAACAATATCTTAGTCAACTGTCTTTCTCTTGTATAACTTTTCAAAGTTTGAGTTAGAAGGAAGATTTATGTAGAAATGCAATTTCTTTTATTTTTGTTTTCCTGATAACCATTGTGTTGCTATAAATTGCTTTAAAAGAACAGTAGACTGACCTGTGGTGTTTTCTTAAAATGTTGTAGATAGGAAAAATATCTAAAAACAAAAAGAAAAAACTGAAAAAAAAACAGAAAAGGCAGGCAGAGCTGTTGGAAAAACGCCTTCAGGAAATAGAAGAACTAGAGCGAGAAGCTGAAAGGAAAAAAATAGAAGAAAACATCACTTCAACTATACCCACGAATGATCAGGAAGATGACTACCACCCAGAGGTCAAACTAAAAACAGCAGGATTAGAGGAGGCAGCTGATGAAGAACCTGCCAATGATGATGGTTAGTGAAACCTGCATGCCCTGCCTTATGAAAATACATGAAAACTATGATGGGGAAGTGTTTTGTGGTCAGCAGTCTTTCAGGTCTCCATGTTCAATAATCATATATCTGTAATGTATCCAAAATTAATTGATTAGTTTCTTTTGATGTTGTACTTGTATCATGTACTTTGTACATGATTTTTTAACTTAAACTTCATTTTGAGCATTTGGGGAAACAAGTTAGTGATAGAACTACAAAATATGTTGGCCCAGACAAAAATTTCCAAAGGAATTTTGTTCTTTGTTTTCCTGCTATTCCAGTAATAACTTTTGATTTTTTTTTTAACTTAAAAGTATTTGCACAAACCTTTTTTTGAAGAATTAAGTGTGCTGGGGTAAAAAAGGCAAGGCAAACTAGAATATAACAGAAATTCACACCTAAGGGTCTTTTTTAAAAAATCCTGATAGGTTTTTGTTGCCTGATATTTCACATAAATACATGTGGTTTTAAAGTCAGTTGCATTTTTTTTGTTGAAGAGTTAAATGTCTTTTCAGAAAGAAAAATTAAATAACTCATTCTTAACACATTAACTTTTTAAGGTGAAACTGAAGATCAAGAGGAGAAAGAAGACACAGAAAAAGAAAACACAGAAAAAGATGATGATGACGTTGAACAGGAACTTGCCAACACAGACCCTACATGGATAGAATCCCCCAAAACAAATGGCCATATTGAAAATGGTCCGTTCCTATTGGAACAACAAATAGAAGATGAAGAAGATGATGAGGAAGAATGCCCAAATCCAGAGGAATATAATCTTGATGAGGCAAATGCAGAAAGCGATTATACATATAGTAGCTCCTATGAACAATTTAATGGTGATTTGCCAAATGGACGACATAAAATTCCTGAGTCACAGTTTTCAGAGTTTACAGCTTCAATGTTCTCTGGGGCTTTAGAGTCTGTGGCCTGTGGCTCTGCAGTTTCAGATGGATCAGTTCTAACAGAGCGAGAAGAAAACAGTCCATCTCATGACAGGAGCAGAACAGTTTCGGCATCCAGTACTGGGGATTTGCCAAAAAGTAAGTGCCTCTCTCCTTAGCGAGCTGCTTTTTTGCCTCAAAAAAGCCAAACTAGAACTTTTAAAAGGTTAAGTTGTGAAGGAAAGGCTTGTGTACTTATTAGTACTTTTCATTTGGGGGAGCATGTACCAGCAACTTTTTTGGACAAATGAAATATTATAGTCACTGCCTCTGGACTTTCTCTTACTCTGATTGTAAATCCATTTCAGATCTTTTCAAATATTGAGCATGACTTTAACTTAAGTCTTTAAACTTCTACTGCTTTTAGAGGCAGCATGCAGAACCAGCCTGGTAGATCTAGGTCCAGCCCTGCAGTTTTCCCCCCACACACTGGCTATGTGATGCTGGCCAATATACTTAACCTCTCATTATTCCAGGCAAACCTCAAAGATTAAATAAACTGCAGAGAAGGTGCCAGTCTGCATTTGTTAAGGGAGTTTCTTGTCTGGGAATTCCCTGTATCAGTGAAATCATAGATCTAGTTCCTATTCTTTTCCCTTTTAACTAATAAGAATTGTAGGCTCTCATTTTTTTTTCTATCAAATCATAACGTCTATAAGAAGAATTTTAAAGATTCCCACTGTCCAGGAACCTATGTTCTTCAGCTTTCCCACAATTAATTATTTCATATTGTATAATGTTGCATCTACTGGTACTAATAGTATCTATTCAGGGATAAAATTATCTCCAGCAATAGTGTATATCTTTTTGACAAGCATTGTTGTACAAATTTGGCAATCCCTGCTACCAGAAAGTCTGAGGCTGGTGGATTACTTGAACCTGAGAGTTCTTAACTGCAGTGAGCCAAGGCAATCAAGTATTCACGCTAAGGCTCGCCCCAGTATGTTGAGTCCACTGGAGCAGCTCACCACAAAGCTGCCTAAGGAAGGGTTAACCCCCATTGGAAACGGGGCAGGCTAAAGCCTCTGTGCCAATCAGTAGTAGGACTTGTCCTCAAGTGATTACTGGGCAAGATAGGGAGAGGTAGTTCAAAGGGGACAGGTAGAGTAAAACTCGTACCTTCCTTGTTTTGGTGATTATGCCTTTCTTAATATTGTCTACAATTATGTTAGTTTTTTAAAATCTTCTATATCACATTGTTGATTCATTATGCTTGTGGCCTACTAAAACTCCTTGTGAATGTTGGTTTTATTTTAAATGTTCTATGGATTCTTCTTTCTTTTCTTTTTCTTTTGTTATGCGACTGTCTCTTTCCACTGTATAACCATCTCTCCCCTTATCCCAGCTCCACCAATCAAACTGTTCCCTTGTAATAAATACAGAGACTCATGTAAAATACATCCATATAATGGACATATTTAAAACGTATGGCTCATCCCGCCTCTCCAGTCTGCCACTGTAGTGAAGAGGCACAGGAAGCATGCTTCACTGATGGTTGTCAGACTATTTTTTCACTTCGTTAGAGTTCTGAAGTCATTGAATTAGGGTTTCCTTTATATCGTTATGGTCACTGTGTAAATTGTTCTCCTGGTTCTGCTCATTTCTCTCACTATCATAGATTTAGAGCCTGAGAGGACTTTAGAAGCTATCTAAATCCAGCCCTCTCATTTAATAGATGAGGAAGCTTTAACTCAGAGAGGTTAAGTGATTTGCCTAGGGTTGTGAAGCCATTAATTGTCATCAGAGGTGAGATTTGAGTACAGTTCTTCCAGGCTCCAAGTCCAACACTTTAGCTGTGATATCATGCTGCTTCATCAGTTCATGTTTTCCCAAGTTTTTCTGAATTCTTCCTATTCACTAATTTTTATTTTATTATATTCATAAGTCACAGTTTGTTCAGATCTTCCCCATTTTATGAGCAGTTTGTTTCCAGTTTTTTACTATTAGAAAAAGTGCTGCTATAAATATTTTTTGTATATATAGGACCTTGAAATCCTTGAAAATATCGCCAAATTGGCCTACTTGCTGTTCTCTGATCGTGGCATTTTTTTTTTTTTTAACCTTTACAGCTTTGAAAAGGCTGTTACCCAAATCTGGTATATACTCCATCCTCGCTTTTGCCTCTTAGAATAGATTTTAAAGCTTTCCTTCAGAAGCCTTCTCCTACATAAAACTTCTCTTAATTTACCTAGTTTTTGGTGCTATCTCTTCTCAAATGATCTTTTCTTCACTTATTTGTGTATATGTTACATATTAGTGAGCATGCATCTCTGTCCTCTCAGTAAAATGTGATCTTCTGGAGGGAAGGCCTTTGAAAAATTTTTGTTTCAGTAGCTCCATAATGCCTTGCACATAGATAGGTACCTAATATATACTCGTTCAGTTGAATTATGTATTGATAAATTTTCTGTGTATCCACACTGGCCTTTTTAGTCAGGTCCCCTTTTTTGTCATCTTTGGAATCATTTCACCTTTCACCTTCCGTTTTTTATTCTTGAGAGCCTTCCATATTTCTTTGTTTTTCTATTTTTTCTTTCTTTCTTTCTTTTGAACTCAGGTTCTCCTGAATTCAGGGCCAGTGCTCTATCCACTGCGCCACCTAGCTGCCCCTATCATCAGTTTTTATAAACTTTGTGTTCCATCTTCTCTTCTTCCCTCCATTCCCACCCCCCACCCACAAGAACTCAAGGAATTCAAAATAAGTTATACATGAGCAGTCATGGAAAACATTCCCACATTAACTGCTTCCCATATTTCTTTTTTTTTCTTTTCTTTTTTTAAGTGAGGCAATTGGGGTTAAGTGACTTGCCCAAGGTCACACAGCTAGTAAGTATCAAGTGTCTGAGGCCAGATTTGAACTCAGGTACTCCTGACTCCAGGGCTGGTTCTCTATCCACTGTGCCACCTAGCTGCCCCCTTCCCATATTTCTTGGGCCAAACTTCCCATGTAAACTTTTAGAAGAGATGGTGTGAAGTAGTGGATAGATTGTTGGCTTTGGAATCGGGACCTGGATTTGAATCTTAGCTCTTTTTGACACTGATTGTGTAAACCTTAAGCAAGTTACTTCTCTGGGCCTCAGTTTTTACATCTGTCAGATTAGCGTTACATTAGGGTACCTTTCAACTTTAAAGCTATGATCCTTATATCTTAACATTACCTTTGAGAGACTTTACATTTCTAAGATTTTTGTAATAGTAATTCTTCTGTGTGGCCTTGCTCCTGTCACAGGAAGCCCTAAAGAATATTACGGTAACTCTTGTCCTGTAGAATGTTGGTTCTGTTCCTTGAAGGTCCTGAAATTTACCACTATCTTAGGAAAGGAATAGTGCAGTTATAATCCAAGGAGGAAATAAGAAAAAAAATCCTCAGCCTTATAAAGAATATGCAGGGGGCACAAAAGAAAAAGAAGTGTTCATACTGAGACAAGATTAATCATACTATCTGCCTGCTAGCCACAAGGAAGAGGTATGTGCTAGCAGTCATGGACTTTGGACCTCCCTGTAGAATCGTCTAGACTTGAAAACCACTTGTTGACTATATTGACTAGAGGATTTTTTGAGTGTATGAATTAGGCCAGAGAGCCTACCAACCGTGTGATTTCTTGCTAAAAATTAAAGTTTATCTCATCAGTTGATAAGCATTAAAAGGAAATAAAATTTAAGACAAATAAAATGGTTGTGATTTCTTTAAAGAACTTCTTCACATAACAACTTTTCATAGCTTTCTAGTTATTTAAATGTGATATAACTTCAAATTAATTTACAAAAAGCTTTTTAGGATTGTACTTAATAAGCGGGAAAGCAAGGTGAACCTGTACACATACACAGCTGTGTTACTGGAGGGAGCTCAATTAGCACAAATTATTCTTTCATGCAGCTTTTCATGAAAAACTGAACCTTTTTGTGAATAGAAGATCTATAATCCAATATTGATACTTGAAAGGAAAAATTTCTATCATATTACATATGAAATGTATTTTGGAGTATCAAAATAGGCTTAATTTCCTCTGTTTTGTTAAAAAAAGTCTGATTCCTCTCCTTCCTTCAGTACATTGTGTTATTCCAAAATACCACATCACTTTAACCAGCATTTATATAATTTGCAAGTATATTTCAAGTTCAAAAGTAGTCTATAGAAAAATTAACTTGGAGGAAATGCTGTTAGGAAGCTGGGAGTGGACATGAAAGTGGCATGAAAGGAAAGCTATTAAACCCGAGTCAAATCTCTTTATCTCTCCCAAAGATTTTTTCCTTCTCTCTATTTTTTCCCTTCTTTGGGTTGAGGAGAAGTAGTTGATTAGGTGTTTTTATATATTTTATATATTCTCATTGTGATGTTTAAAATCTAAATTGTGGTCACCTTAAATTAGAAGCTTCAGCACCAGTCTTTGGGCATTAAGCATTTATTAAAGCATACAGGTATTAGCATGGAGTTCAGAAAGTTAAGGAAAGGTCTATCTAGCCTAGAGTTCCAGCCTGGTTGGGTTCTTCCTCAAGTCCTCCTCCATGAGCCTGCTTTAATCAGGAACTCTCCAGCAAGCTCATTTTGGAAGCTTTTTATAGGTGTGGAAGAGAGGCGGTGCTTACACACTGCTTCAAGCTGATTGGTTGGTGTCATCCAAATCCATTGGTTTTGAAGGTGGTCTCAACTTGAGTTCACAGTCTAGCTTCTGAGAACAATACCTTCTTAAGGGCTATCCAGGTGTGATTACAATCCAGTTAACTTGAAGTAGGCCAATCAGCAGTCAATCACTCTCACTTGATTCAGTTTGTCTAGATTAATTTCCAGGTGGGTCCTTGAGTATCTTCTAAATCCTATTATTTCATCACATCATAGAATTAAAATTATTTTTCTCAAAAGTAAACAGTAGTGTCATCAAAGGAAGTGAGTATCTGAAGATTTTCACAGTTGAAAGCAAAATGTGGATGATCTGCCAAGAATAATGATTTCTGTTATATAGTCAGCTTTTACTTGTTTGTACCTCAGGTACATGGGTTTTGATACTTGAATAAGCAACTAACTGTAACGATTGGAATGATGCCACCTGCTGGAGACTTGCTGTGGAGGAGTTCTGCCCATGAAGCGAAGGTCTTTGAGGGCAAGACCAGGCATCAGGAAGTGACGTGGACGAGTGGGAGGAGGAAGGAAGAGACTGGCGCTCGGTCTCGGGCTCTTTCCTCTGGACTCTGGCGGAGAAGGGAGCTAGAAATGTGCTCTCCCTTTAATAGATAGGAATCTAGGCCTTTTTCTCTCTCTTTACCAAATTCTTATTCTCCTTAATAAATGCTTAAAAGTCTAACTCTTGCTAAAGCTTATAATTTATTGGCGACCACTCATTAGATATTTTAGACAGTTTAGCTAGAATTTTAGCCCTTAACAACCCCGAACAAAGAATTGAGAGAAATTGGACAGAAGGATATTTTTATATCACTTCATGTGTTCATGTCAGGTTGAATTTAACAAAACCAACTATATTATATAATTTGGAAAGAATTTTACATTGACATAATTTTCACTTTGTTAGTCTTATTGAACTGGAAAGTTATCATCAATATGACCATATTTTGGTAATTTTGTGATTACAAAGTAGACTGCAAGATGTGTAATCAGTGCTGTGGCCAATGTATGTTTTTTCTTGTAGTTTAATTGTACTGAATACAGTTAACGGAAAGAGTACTGGATTTGAACTGTAGTTCAAATCTCAGTTCTGCTGCTTTTATTACCTGTGTGATTTTAGGCAAATCACATAACCTCTCTGGGTCTCAGTTTCCTCGTTTATAAATTGAAGAGGATGTACAAGATGATTTATTTCTAAGGTTTAAGCTGTAGTTTAAAATCTGTGATAACTATTATTTTACAAAGAATAAGTGACAGATGAACATTTCCTCAGTTGTACAGCTAAGGTAAAAATCATCTGTTACAACAGGGAAGTCAGATAAGAATCATCAGATGAGAGGGTTTGGCTGAATTGGATTCTGCACTGTTTGTGAGGTCATGAATACATTGAAGAATGGGGAAAATAAATGAAATCTCTAGGTTATTGAGGAAGAAAGGAAAAACAAAAACAAAACAAAAACCAAGCACATGCTAAAGTCAGTGGCTCAGTTTCTTAAATCATCAGGTGATTCATGGGAATTCTTAAGGAAATTCAGCATTCACTGCTTTTTTTCATTTTCCCTTTCCTCCTACTCTCTGATAAAGGAGCTTATTGTTAGATCACATCACCAGTGGGAACCTGTCTCTGCAGATTAATTTACTTTAACCTTCAAGAACATAACCTTTTGAGACAGTCTTCACAGAAATTCACACACAATTTTTAGAATGTAAGCCACTAGTCAGTACAATCATCATACATTTCTGATTGGATTTGAATCCTGGTTCTGCTACTTACTACCTGTGTGGCCTGGGAAAGTCAATCCATCAGTTAGTCTTTTAATCTCTGGATTTCAGTTCCTTCATTTATAAAGGGAGGTTGAGCTAAATGGTCCAGCTTCCAGTATATGATCTATAGATATAAACGCATATCAATAGCTATCACATTCCAACTTCTGATCATGGCTACAATTCAAGATTCACAAGCTCTCAACAAAACTATTCTTTCTGCTAATGATGATGATGATGATAATAATAATAATAAGGTTGCATAGTTCCCATATATTTGCTTATTAATTAAACAAATATTGTTATACATCTATTTTTTGTAGAGCATTATACTTAATATATGGAAAAGATGGGACATTTAGATTAGACATGGTCCCTGCCTAATAGAGCTTATAATTAAGGAGTGGAAATAACACACTAACTCAGATAACTGTAGTACACAGCACTGGAGAGTTACAAAACAAAGTGCTTTGTAACATAAAAGGGGACCATTTTTTCCCAATTCTGGGCAGGGAGAATTAGGGGAAAATTTATATGAGGTCTCATTTGTGTTGACCTTTGAAGGATGACTAGCAACCCAAGAAGATGAGGAGAATGAGAAGGCAGTTTAGGCATTAGCAAAGGCATGGAAGTAAGAAGAAAGTGTAAGATAGGTTTGGAGGATAGAGTGTAGACCAGCTTGACTCAGGTCTGAGGTAAATTTAGAAAAATGGTATGAGATTACAAATTATACATTAAATACTAGGCAAAGGAACTTGAAATTTATTCAGGAGGCTGTAAGGAGCTACTGGAGATTTTGGAGCAAAGAATACATGACAGTAGAGCACTTAATCCCTCATAGTCTCTTCTCTTTCTGGGACTACTTAGGTCCCCTTCCCTTCATTGCTAGCTCTTCATTTGATTCTGGCACTTTCCACGTTCCTCTCCAATCCCCTGCTCTCCTTCTCACCTTTTATGTATCCTGTCCATGTTGTAACATCTGACAAAAAAAGTTTTCATTTGCTTATGGGCAAATTGTTGCTAAGTTTTTTCCAAAATGTTCTGTCTGCCTCTTCATTGCTATGTCTATCAGATTTCTGTGTTCACCTCTTTCTCCTCGTGTACATTTAGAAAATAGGGATTTACTGGTTTTTCTGTTGTCACTGTTGCTTTCCTTGCCTACTGCATTTATTCACTCCTCTGTATTTCTGTTGGGTGTTTGAAAAACTTCTTCCTTTCTGATTTTCTTTCTAAAAAAAGTTTCACAGTGGGTAGCTAGGTGGCGCAGTGGATAAAAGCACTGGCCCTGGATTCCGGAGGATCCGAGTTCAAATCCAGCCTCAGACACTTGACACTGGGCAAGTCACTTAACCCCCATTGCCCCTCCTCCAGAAAAGCTTCAAATTCTTCTTTTTAATTGAATATCCATCTTTTTCTTTTTTTTCCCCCATAGATGGTTAAGCTCAGATTTGCAGAAGAGGTCATCCTGGACTTGCATCCTAAGCTCCAACCTGAGCTTTGGAACTGCTTATTTCATTTCCTTCTCCTTTTTCTAGTGGGTACAGAATAGTCTTGCATTATTCAAATTTCCTTTCCTTTGTATTTGAAAGTGTTTCTCTTGATAATTTATAGAACTTCTTTTTTGTGAATTGGGTGGTTAAACTTAACTAGTATGAGTCTTGAAATTTGCCTCCTTGGTTTTTGTTTTTTTTCCCCTGGAAGCAATCTGTAAATTCTTTCAATCCAAATTTTGTTTCCTGTGCTTAGAAGTTCTAGACAGTTCTCTTCTATTATTTTTTTCATTATGATGTTAAGGTTTTTTGTCTTATCATGCTCTTCTTGAAAACCTATGATCCTTCGGTTGTGTCTGTGCATTCTGTCTTCAAGATCATTGTTTTGTTTACAAAGTGAACATAATTTCCTTTAACATTCTTGTTTTTGCTTCTCTTCTTCTAGGTTGCCCTTCATTTCTATGAATTTTTCTTCCCAATCTGTTTTGCTTTCTTTTTGTTGTGGCTTGCCGTTGCCTATTCAAGTCTTTCTATTCTGCTCATTATTTTTGCTATGCAGGCCATAAATTCTCTTTTCATAATTCTCATTTCTGTTTTAAGCCACTCAGGAATAGCATGTTGTGCTTCCATGTTCTCCTCATATTCCAGAGGGCTCTCTGTTTCAACAAGTATTGGATCATTTTCCTTTGTTTTGCATTCACACATATTTGAAGTAGTTTAATAATCTGGAGGTCATATTTCCTTTTGTTGTTACTGTTTTTTCTGATGATGTATATGTTTATGTTCAAGATCTTTGAGTTTTCTTCTTGAAATCTTTGGTAATTTAACTCTCCTTTTCCCCTTATTTTCATTATCACTTATGAACTTTCTCCCTTCTGATTGTGGTTTCTTTGGGAGCTAGATCTCAAAGTATCTGAGTCTCCTACCACATTGGGCAATTTATAGTTCACCAACCCAGGCCTCTGCCTCACCTGACTTTTGAGTGTTCAGAATTGTTTGCCTTTTTTTTTTTTTAACTTTCTTTTGGAGTCTGTGTGTCCTAATGCTGAAGTTGCTTTATCTTTGGAACATAGTTTATGTTTTGGAGAGGTTTAAGAACTCATAGGGGATCCATTTTGTTGCTCATATGATCAGTGATCCAATTGCAAATTTAGTGACCTTTTCTTACATTCTGATTCTTTTTGTTCAGTTTTTCCTCCTAGATAGTCTTTCTTTCTTTCTTTTTTTTTTTTTTTTAAGTGAGGCAATTGGGGTTAAGTAACTTGCCCAGGGTCACACAGCTAGTTAAGTGTTAAGTGTCTGAGGCTGGATTTGAACTCAGGTACTCCTGACTCCAGAGCCGGTGCTCTATCCACTGCACCACCTAGCTGCCCCCTAGATAGTCTTTCAAAGTTTTCTTGATGCTGTTCTCTTCTGCTTCTCCTCTTACCTGTCTGAATCCTCTTACTCAGTCTCCTTTTTTGGATCTTCATCTACGTCATTCTCACTAATCCTGGGTGACCCCCAAGACTTGCCTAAGTCCTCTTTTCTCTCTCTACTTTGGCCCATGGTAAACTCAGTTCCTATAGCTTCAGTTATCATTCCTATGCATATATGATTCTCAAATCTATATCTTTAGCCCTAGTTTCTCTTCTGACCTCACTTCATCAACAGCCTTTCTCTCTCTCTCTCTTTTTTTTTTCAGTGAGGCAATTGGGGTTAAGTGACTTGCCCACGGTCACATAGCTAGTAAGTGTCAAGTGTCTGAGGCCAGATTTGAACTCAAGTACTCCTGAATCTCTTTTTTTTTTTTTAAAGCAAGTCCATCATCTTTATTTTTTATGTTTTAAATCTTTTTGTGTGTGGCAGTGAGGGTTAAGTGACTTGCCAAGGCCACACAGCTAGTAAGCATCAAGTGTCTGAGGCCAGATTTGAACTCAAGTCCTCCAGAAACCAGCGCTGGTGCTTTATCCACTGCACCGTCTAGCTGCCCCTAACAGCCTCTTCTTTAACCGAACATTTTGACCGTGTTCAAATAGGGCATGTCCAAAACTGAATTCATTATCTTTATCCCTATTTCAAATTTCCCCAATACCATTGAAGGCACTCTTATCTTTCCATTTATTCTGGCCATTCACTGTCATTAACCTAACATGTCCAATCTGTTGTCAAATCTTTGTCATTTTTACCTTCACAACATCTCTTCATATGACTTCTTTACAAACATAGCAACCAGCCCTCTCAGACCTTCATCAGATCTTACTGGCATGACTACAGTCGCCTTCTCGTTTTTCTCCCTGCCTCACTTCTCCTTACCACTCCAGCCCATCTCTCTCTCTCTTTTTTTTTTTTTTGGTGGGGCAATGGGGGTTTTTAGTGACTTGCCCAAGGTCACACAGCTAGTAAGTGTCAAGTGTCTGAGGCCAGATTTGAACTCAGGTCCTCCTGAATCCAGGGCCGATGCTTTATCCACTGCGCCACCTAGCTGCGGCCACCCCCCCCCCCCCAGCCCATCTCTTAACTGAGCTGTTGTAGTGGTCTTTCTAAATTGCAGCTTTGACTGTATTACTGTGGCCTCCCCCAACCCCCAATCATCTCCATCAGTTCCCTATTGTTTCCAAGATCAAATATCAAATTTGTTTGGCCTATAAAGCCCTTCACAATTTAGAACCTTCTTGATTTTCTAGTCTTTTTGCTTTTTGTTCCTCTCCATTTTCCCTGTGATTCACTGGCAAAGACCTGGCTGTTCCTTATGTAGGAAACTCTCATCCCCAAATTCTGTTCCTTTGTACATTGCCTGTTCTCCATGCCTGGAATTCTCTCCCATCTCCCTTCTGGTTTTCCTGGCCTCCTTTAAGGCTCAGCTCAAATTCCATCTTCATGAGCGCTTTCCCATCCTCCCCCACTGCAAGAGTCTTTCTTTACACTTACCTTCCATTTATGTGGTATATATTTTGTATGTACAGTTTTTTCTTATGGTCTTTCCTGTTAAAATATTAGTACCTCAAAGTCAAGGACCCCCTAACCCCCCCCCCCCCTTTTGGGTGTGTGTGTGTGAGGCAATTGGGGTTAAGTGTCTGAGGCCGGATTTGAACTTAGGTCCTCCCGACTCCAGGGCCAGTGCTCTATCCACTGTGCCACCTAGCTGCCCCAAGGATTTCCCCTTTTGCCTTCCCTTCTAATCCTTGTGCTTAGCACAGTTCCTGGCACTTAATAATTACTTGTTGACAGACCCAGAGAACAAGATCAGGACAAATGATAATAAATTTAGCTTTGGCAGTGTTGTATTTTAATAGCTGTTGAAAATATCTAGGTAGAAATAATCTTGTGACTAGTTGTCAGTAGGGATATATGTTAGGGTAGGGTGGTCAGAATTGAGTTACTGTTTAGAAATGATGATTGAAGTTATTGAAAACCCATTTATAAATTTTATCAATCAGTATGTCCTAGTGTAGTGTTTCTAAAGTAAGGTTAACAGCAAATGAAATCTCGAATAAGTGCTAGTTTTCAGTGAAGCAAAAGAATTCTTTTTGCAAATCGGTCTCTAATAAGCAAGATTTTTTTTTGTTATATTTTTAAAAATCTGAAATTTATATTAAAGAAAGCCAAGGTTATCTACTATTGCTTCCTGAACTCTGCTTATTCAGATCAGCATAGGGGTTGATAGTAAGGAAATCATAATGTTACATCATGCCTTTTATCCAGATATCAAAGTTCCTCATTGCTAATAATTTACTATCACACCATTAAGGTAAGAGAAATAAATCATGCCTATATACTACAGTGGCATCAGAATTAGTGTTGACAATGTGAGTGCTATAACTAATTTTTTCCCCCCATTCCTAAACTTCTCTTCGTGAGTAATTAACCCTTTGGTTAGAGATGTGGTGTAAAATATGTGGAAGGAAGCTTTTCTTGGCCACAGAGACTCCATGAATCTGCATGCTGAGCAAAAACCTCACAGCAACTCCTTGACTTTGACTGGGAAAAGATAAAAAATATAGCAAGATCCTACATCTCGGCCAAATGGTATAGTGGCCCCAGTGAACATTCCAAAACAGGACCATCAAAGTGTTTTATCTTTCCATTTCCTAGAGTATCCCCAGCATTTCCTGAATTTAGACTGGTTAGAAATGAAAATTTTATTCAGACATCGAAAATGGCTTGTCACAATTACTGTCTTACAATTTGCTTATGCCAGCAAAAACCCGGGCTGCTGACTTGTTGGTGAATCCTCTGGATCCAAGGAATGCAGATAAAATTAGAGTTAAAATTGCTGATCTGGGAAATGCTTGCTGGGTGGTAAGTAGGGAGTATCTCTTTAAATGTATTTTGGTGATTGTTGCTTGTTTGGAGTTTTGCTTTTTTAACATCTTTAATGCTGCTCTTTCCATTCCAGCACAAGCACTTCACAGAAGATATTCAGACTCGTCAGTATAGATCCATAGAAGTTTTAATAGGAGCTGGCTACAGTACACCTGCTGATATTTGGAGTACGGCATGTATGGTAAGAACACACTTCACCATATTGATATCTGGAGTTTAATCAATTCATTTGATTGAGATCATTAAAGGATAGCTTCCCATTTGGAATGGCAGTGTCCCATAGATTGCAGGAGCATTTGTATATCTTAATAGATCTTATACATTATAACAGAATTTTGAGGAAGAATGTGAAAATTCCTTGTTTGAACTCACATTTACAGAGCAGTTGATGATATACCCCAGTGTGAAGGCTGATGAGATTACAGATTGAGTCCAAGGAGTATCATAGCTCTCTCTCTTCCATCTTGTATCTTGTATGTTTTTCAGTCTTGTTTTCCAACACCACTACCGAACTCCATTTTGACAAATGTTAAAACAATATTGTTATTTGTGGACTCTGACTTAATTTGACATTTCAGGATCCCTAGCAAAAACTTTGTGATATTTCTTTTTGCCTGTTATCATGGTACTTTCTTTTAAAGATTTTATTGGTGTCTATTCAAAGGAATACACCCTCTTTTGCAGAGTATATTCTTCAAAGACTTCATGTTATCATTGATTTTGATTGATTATGCCCAAAGACTGTTTTCCTGTAGTAATGAATAACTATTTCAATCCATATTGGCTGCTGAAGATCTGTAAAGATTAAAGTTTTCTGTTACCACCACTCAAGGTTGATGCTAAAAAAGATAATTTGGACACAAGTGATACCTTGCTGAGTTATCATTTTTACCTTTAGGATTTATTTTAAGTATGTCTACTTTGAGGATTTGGTGAAAATTAAGGGAGTACTTTCTTTTCCTTTTTCCCATTAAAAAAATATGAAACATAATACAAATTCCTCATCCTCACATTTATTATTCTCCATAATTTGGCTATAATCTTCCTTTTCATACAATTCATGTTATTCCCTTATATGCATGAATGAATAAATGAATGAATGGATAAAAAAAAATTTAGTAAGTGTTTACTATGTGCCAGGTACTATTCTAAGCACTGGGGATTCAAATATTTAAAGAGATACTTACTGCTTCATCCATTTCTTTTTTCTTTTCTTTTCTTTTCTTTCTTTTTTTTTTTGGGGTGGGGCAATGAGGGTTAAGTGACTTGCCCAAGGTTACACAGGCAGTAAGTGTCAAGTGTCTGAGGCTGGATTTGAACTCGGGTCTCCTGAATCCAGGGCCAGTGCTTTATCCACTGTACCACCTAGCTGCCCAGTGCCTCATCCATTTCTTTTTTTAGTGAGGCAATTGGGGTTAAGTGACTTGCCAGGGTCACACAGCTAGTAAGTGTCTAGTGTCTGAGGCCGGATTTGAACTCAGGTACTTCTGACTCCAGGGCCGGTGTTCTGTCCACTTCACCACCTAGCTACTGCACGGCCCCCCCCCCCCCCTTTTTTTTTTTTTTTTTGCCTCATCCATTTTTAAACTCCATCTGTGAATTACTGCACCAGCACTCTACTTCTTCATTTCTGTTCATGTGCTGCTAAATGCTTCAAGCATACAATCGTGCTTAATGGACTCACTATAACTTTTATCTAATCTCCACTGCTGCTGTGCAACAATCTTTTTACTCTTTTCTATGTTGTTTAAAATTTAAATGTGTGGTCACCTTAAATTAGAAGCTTTTGCACCAGTCTTTGGGCATTAAGCATTTATTAAAGCATACCAAGTATTCACATGGAGTTCAGAAAATTAAGAAAAGGCCTATCTAGCCTAGAGTTCCAGCCTGGTTGGATTCTTCCTCAAGTCTTCCACCATGAGCCTGCTTCAACCAGGAACTCCCCAAGCAAACTGAGTGTGGAAACTTTTTATAGGTCTGGAGCATAGGTGGTCCTTACACAGTGCTTCAAGATGATTGGTAGGCATCATCCAGATCCATCGTTCACTGGACTGGAAGGTGGTCTCAAGTTAAGTTCAAAGTCTAGCTTCTGAGAACAATACCTTCTTAAGGGCTAGCCAGGTGTGCTTACAATCTAGTTAACTTGAAGTAGGCTAATCAGCAGTCAATCACTCTCACTTAATTCAATCAGTTTAGATTAATCTCCAGGTGAGTCTGAGTATCTGCTAAATCCCATTATTTTATCACATTTCTGATTGCCTCCGTATTCCACACCTTAGAACTTCTATTTGAAACCTTCTCTTCTCATCAAGCTACCCATATCACTTTTCCCTCCCCCTTTCAGGAGAAACACTCTTCTCATACTTTACTAAGTGTATTGAGGCTCTTGATTGTAAGCCTCTTCTATGTTCTCTCAACATCATCTCCTATTTTCTTGAACTCTTTTTATTTAGTCTTGGATAAAGAGAAAGGCCTTGTCTTTTTCAGACTAACCTTTCTACTTATGCCCCTGATCCCATCCTCTGTTTTCTCCTCCAGGTGCTTGTCATTTTGCTCATTCCCTCTCCAAATTGCAGTTTCCTTTTATCTACTGGCTTGTTCCCTGTGTCCACAAATCTTCCTTGATCTCCCTCAACCCGAGTCTTCACATGACCCTGCTATTTTCTCAAGCTGCCATCCTATATATCTCCTCCCTTTGACAGGCAACTCAAAACAAAAGCTGTTTATACCCATTGTATGTACTTCATCCTCCCCTGTTCACTTGGGTTAGTTAATCCTTTGGGAACTGGCTTGTGACCCCACACTCTATGGAAACTTGTAATTTTCAAGATTATCAACAATCCTTTAGTAGCTATATTCTATGATATTTTCAGTATTTTTTCTGTTTCTTAACTTTTGTTCAGTTTGACAGTACTGATCACCTTTTTCTGCTGGCTACACTATCCTTTACCAGGATTTTTATGTCATTGCTCTCTCCTGGTATATCAGACCCTTTCTTCTAGCCTTCTTGACTCTTTTGTGATTAATATCCCTTTATGGTTGCATCGCTGTATCCTAGAACTTTGTTCTAGGTCTTCTTTCTTTTTATATCTCTTGGGGACCTCATCAATTCCCATTAGTTCAATTATCATTTCTATGTAGATGACTTTTACATCTATGTATCCAGCTCCCATTTATCTCCTAGGCTCCAGTCCCACATTTCTGACTATTTTCTTGATATTGCTACCTAGATATCCCTTAGGCATCTCAAACTCACCATGTTTAAATTAGAAGTCATTATCTTTTCCCATCTACCCGCTTCCTAATATACCTATTTCTGTTAAGAGGATCACCATCTTTATAGTATGGTGGTTTTGTTTTGTTTTGGTGCGAGGCAATGAGGCTTAAGTGACTTGCCCAGGGTCACACAGCTAATAAGTATTTGAGGCCAAATTTGAACTCAGGTCCTCCTGAATCCAGGGCTGGTGCTTTATCCACTGCACCACCTAATTAGCCCTTTATAGTTATTTAGTTTTATAATGTCAGAGTGTTTATTCTCCCTCATCTTCCCCATATCCAATAAGCTATAACTCTTATCAATTCCACCTTCATAAGATATTTTTCATATGTCTGCATATGTCCAATCATTTGGCACTACCCTTGTTCAGGCTCTCATCACTTCTCACCAAGCTATAGCATGCTTAAAGGTCTTTCTCCAATCCGTTGTCCAGAGACTGGACTGCTCTCAATGCAGAGTTGTGACCATATCACTCTCCTACCAAAGCATTTTCAGTGGTTCTCAGTGCTACCAGGTTAAATCCAAATTCTTCTTTTTGCTGTTTAAAGCATTTCACACAAAGATAGGTCCTAACCTGTCTTTCTAGGCTGACTTCATGTTATTCTTCTTCACACATAGTACATTCCAACCACACTGGCCCATTTGTTGCTGCCCCTGTACAGTACTCCATCTCCCAATTATGTGGCTTTGCATTCCCATTTATAGAATGTGGTATCTCCTTTCTTCCCCTTGGAATCCTTATCTCCCTTCAACCTGCTGCATCAGACTTTTTTTATTCTCTGAAATTTCTTTATATTTACTTGTGTATATTTTGTTTTTATCATGTACACGTTCCCCACTCTGCCCAGTAAAATATAAGGTCCTTGATGGCAAGGACTGTTTCTTAGGTTTGTGTGCCAAATGAATGCTCATTGAATTGAATTGAATTGAATATCTAGATTGATATGATTTTTTTCTACCAGTCATTGGAGAACGATCTCATATTTGAAGTAACATCTGTTCCTCCCCCCCCCATTTGATATATTTTTATTTTTAAAACATTTCCTAATTACGTACAGTTTTTTCAATATTCTTTCAAACCCTGAGTTCCAAAATCTCTCCCTTTTTCTTGCCCTTTCCCCCTCGACAAGAAGGTAAGCATCCTGACACCAATAATTCATGTGAAGTCATGAGAAACATGTCTCCAAACCAGCCACCCTGCAACTGAAAAAACAGAAGACCAACAGGAAGGAAGGAAAGAAAGAAGACAGGAAGACATAGAAAACAAAAAAAAAACCCATGCCCCAATTTGCATTCAGAGTTCACCAGTTCCCTGTCTAGAGGTAGATAGCATTCCCCCATCATGTAATCTCCTGCAATTGACCTAGACCACTGTCCCAATCAGAGTAGGCAAGTCTGTCATTGCTGATCATCCCCATAAAACTTCCATCACTGTGTAAGACGTTCTCCCACCTCTGCACATCCACTTTTCATGAGTTCATAGAAGTATTCCCAGGTTTTTCTGAAACCATCCTGCCTGTCCTTTCCTGCACTGCACAATAATATTCAATCATATGCCATAACCTGCTCAGCTACTTCCCAATTGATGGGCATCCCCTTGATTTCTATTCCTTTGGTATCATAAAAAGAGCTGCCATAGATATTTCCCTTTGATTGAATTTCCCTGGGCTACAGACCTAATAGTAGTATGCTGAATTAAAAGGCATGCCACAATTTTAACCTTTTGGCATGAGTTTCAGATGGGTCGATGTGTGTGTGTGTGTGTGTGTGTGTGTGTGTGTGTCTGTCTGTCTGTCTGTCTGTCTGTCCTCCAGTCTTAACCTGAGCATTAGTCCCATATTACAATTGTCTTTTTTTTTTGGGTGGGGCAGTGAGGGTTAAGTGACTTTGCCCAAGTGTCAGATGTCAGAGACTAGATTTGGAACTCAGACCCTCCTGAATCCAGGGCTGTGCTTTGTCCACTGTGCCACCTGGTCTGCCCCCTTTAGCACATTTCAAAGTGTTCCAAAGCATTTAAAGTCGGTGTTTAAAAAAATTGAATTAATTCCTCCCAACCTCCCTTCTTCCAAACTTCCTGAATTTTGTCAAAGGCTTTGCCATCCTTCCATTCACTAGGGTATATATCTTCAGCATTGCCCTTGAATTCTCATCTCTCTCATCCCACCTATATCAATTTAGCTGTCAAATATTTTACTTTCACAATGTCTCTCAAATCCAACACTTCTCTCCAGTCACAACTATTTATACATAAGTTAAGGCCCCTCATCACCTCTTGCTTAGATTATTGCAATGACCTCCTAATTGCTCTCCCTGCCTAGTGTTTTATGACTCCAATCCATCGCTACACACTGCCTCTAAAGTAATTTTCCTTGAATATATCTCTGGCCACATACTCATTTAAATTAGTGGCTTTATATTTCTTCTAGAATAAAATAATCTTAAAATAAAATATGTACTCTGTTTATCTTTTGAATCCCTGTACAAGCTGGCCCCAATGTTTCTTTTAGCCTCCTTGAATGTTACTGTCTCTCCATACTCTTAGATTCAGTCAAATTGTTCTTCTAATTGTTTCTCTAACAGGCTACTTCATCACTCATATTTCCATGCCTTTGCACTTGCCCGTCCCCATGCTTGAAAGGTACTTGCTTCTTACCTCCTCCTCAGAGGCTCCTCCTCTCTCTTTAAGATGTGGATTAAATACATCATCGTACATAAATCCTCTACAGTTTCCTGCCCCCATCCCCTCAACTTCAGGTGCCTTCTTCCACACTACCTTGTTTGAACCTACCTTGTATTTACTTGTCTTTGTTCCATTATAATTATGATATTCATATTGTGTATACACATGTCTATGTTTGTATTCACATATAAAAAGATATACACCCACACTTGTTGTTTTCCTTCGTTAGCATGTAAACTTCTTAGGAGTTGGGATTTTAAAATTCTTTATACTTGTATCCCCAATCTCTAGCTGATTATTAATAAATACTTGTTGATTCATTGAGTCATTTGAAAAGACTTTAGTGCCTGGGCATTTAGTACTTGTTTTCTCATTCCCCATGCTTGGCCCTATGGTAGTTTTAGTATTGTAGTCTACTACCATGAAGTTCAAGATACTTTCATAGAAAGAAAATCTCACTCATTGTGATGGAAACTGGAATGTCCCCATTTACCCCATTTTTGGCAAGCAGATGTTCTTTTATGACTTAAAAGGAAGTACTGTGCTTACAAGTGCTCACTGCTAAAGAATATTCCTGAATAGAGGCTCCCTTGACTCTCAGAGCACACTGGTTTTGATATGTTGGAAGCTAAAGGAAAGAAACTCACTGCCTAAGGTCATGTTTAGCCACTTCCTTCATGGGATCTTTTACCAGCAGGTTGTCTAGTCCCTCCTTCACCAGTCAATGCAAACCTTCATAACTTCCTGATCAGCAGCATCTGTGCCATCAAGCAATCAGGAAGTTATGAAGATTGTGCGCTGTTTGTTCTTGCTCATCAGAGCTTTTTAGCCTTCATCATAACATGGGAACTGGCTTACATCCAAATAAAAGCCTTTTGAACAATTGTCTAAAAATATTTTCTTTTAGGGAAAAGTTAATGTTAATCAGTTCCTTCTTTGGGCTACTCAACCCTCTCCCTCACCTCTGGATGTTACACTTTATCCCTAGTGCTGGCAGCAGTTTTTTATGGCATAAGAAATGCAGATGGTCAGTAACTGAGACATACTGATGTTGGTAAACAGTGGTAGACTTCCCTCTCTATGCAAAGAAGGAGTAGTCTTTTATCCTTGGACTGCTTTCAATGTATTCAAACTGGTATTTTGGAATTGGTCAATTCAAAATGTGTGTATGTGTTGGGGAAGACTAGGAATAAAGGATTTAATTATCTGGAGCTTTCATAATGATTAATCAGCTTTTGTTTTATTGTATTTTCAGCAAGTTCTCTTCGTACTGAGACTGTAGATCCTGAGTCTCTATGGAAAAGTACAGAAAACCAGGATCCACTATCCTCTGTCTAGTGTGTGTGGGTGGGGTCTTATTAGCCATCTTACAATGTATGTGTGGTTGCTTTTGTTAGGAAAGGGGGAGGGCAGTAGGTGCTCTTGTAAAAGAGTACCATTTTCCCTTTTTGAGTGGGTATGAAAGAGCTGAATAAAATATACTCAGGTAATGTAGGAAACTTTTGATACCAGGTAACAGGATGGAGTCTAAGGCTGACCCAGTGACTCAGGTCAGTTGACTCAGTGACACCACTAAGTTTTACTTTCTGCAAATGATGATAATGCTCACCCCATTCTTCTTTCACTAAGGCACATTGACATTTTAAAAACACTTAGGGCTCTGGCTGAGGGGCAAGAATCTAGTGCTGAGCCTTTAAGAAACTGCTTGGTCTGATTCATGCCCTGGGTTAAAATATACTGCTCTTTCTGTGTAAGGACCAGTTTGATAACTCATTGTTAACATCTTTTAAAAATATGTCATCTTGTTGTGTCCTAGGCATTTGAACTTGCAACTGGGATTATTTGTTTGAACCACATTCGGCTGAAGACTATTCCAGAGATGAAGGTGAGCTTCTCTTGTTCGTGAAGACTTAAGCTCAGCCACAGCTATCTTTCTGAGCTAATATATATTCCTAGAGAGTGATTTTGTATATAAATAAGCTGTACTTTGGTTTCAAACATAAATTGAGATTTTTTCCTTTTAAGCCACATCAGTAGCAGTAGATGGGCAGACCCATCCAGCAGTCCACAGGCAGCTTACTTAAGAGCAGACTGAAGGAAATAAGCTCTTCTTCCTGTAAGACTTGCATATGAGTGAAATTTGACTGAGAAATAACAGATTGTATTAGTTCTGAGTCCCCACACATTTGAGCTTTGCTTTGTTCCTCTTAATTTGTATTGATGTGGTAATATAGAGCTACTGATTTCTATGTACTCTTTAAAAGTAGTTGATAACTGTTGACAAACAAGCAATTCCCTGCTTGAATTTCATTGGAAAAACTGTCCATTATCATGCTTATTTGCCTGTGATGCCTGTGGCATTGGTAACCTGGGCATCATTCACTGTTTGTTAATGCTACTAATGATGCCAGACCTCTGCCAATCCTGGAAACCACTGCATGGATTTGCTGCAGATAGTGTTGATTTGACGCTGTTTCAGATTTTTTACTAATTCTAGTTTCTTATTTTTATCCCATCTTTCCTTTGACCCCTCCCTCCCACCCCATATCCTTTTTTTCTCTCCTTCACTAGACCATATAGCACACATCATAGAACTTCTAGGCAGTATCCCAAGGCACTTTGCTCTATCTGGAAAATATTCTCGGGAATTCTTCAAACCGCAGAGGTAGTACCTCTTCTTTGTGAAAGGTGCCACGATGCAGACAGAAACGGAAATGGAAACTGCTGCTTGTAGCCCTACCTATACATCCGGCTAAAAAAGGGGGGGAGGGGGCATTGCCCCCAGATTGGAATGTAAAGAAAGGTGATATGAAGGACTGCAGCTGGAAATACTGCTGTAGTCATCTGTTTAAAAAATGACGATACCCCCAGCAAAGTCTAGCACTCTGTTTCTCTTCAGTTGCTAACTCTCTCCACTTCTTCCCAACTTGACCTTCTAAATTTGATAGACACAGGGGTTAATTTTGACTCCTGTTAATTTGTGCATTTCACAATCAGTCTGTTTCTGTCTGTACCAGGCCAGGTGTTAGTGTGTGCATGCAATGTACTGATTAAACTGTTGTATGTTTCTGTTTTGCTGGCAATGTTCTCCAATGCAGATCACATAGCATTGATCCATTGAACTGCTGGGGAAAATCCCTCGAAAAATACGCTATGTTGGGGAAACTATTCCAAGGAGTTTTTCACCAAAAAGGTAACGGTATTTATGCAATGCTAATTTTCAGCATAATCCCATACCCAAAGGAGAAACTATACATAAGTATTTGGATGATAGAACCCTGGAAATTCATGGTAATGAAACTTGCAGACCAGAAATAAACTAAGTTTTTGTAGTTTGAGATTTGGTAAGATAATCGTATTTCAGTAGTAACTTTCCACTCTACCTCCACATCAGCTATTTATGAACAAGTCAGAGAGCTGCTGGATTGGACAGCTGTGTGTTTGGGGAAATATTGAGCAGCATTCTTTTTGTGTTAAGACCTGAACTAAAAGGAGATGCTAAGATGTTTAGGAACCAGACAGTATTAAGCCCTGGGCAATAAAAAAAAAAAAACAAGGACTCATCAATTTGGCAAATTCAATTAATAACATTAAAATTAAAAGCTGCTGAGAATGCAGAAGAGCAGATTCACATATTCCCTGCTGGTATTATTGTAAATCTTTTGGGAAAGCATTCTAGTTGTTCCTATCAAAAGTTACCAGAAGTAATTGTATCTTCTCATATTCAAATAATTCCATTGTTGAAATTGGGCCTTGAAAATGTTCTTAAAAAGAAAAAGAAGTGCTTTCCATTCAATGACTTTTATAGCAGCATTATGTATAATCACAAAACAAGACCGAATTGTCGACATTACTGCTCTAAGATAATGCAAGTAAGATAAATATAGAGACATCTGGGAAAGACCTTATGAAATAATCATGATGAAAAAGCAGAAGCAGAGGATGTGTACACATTAACTTTGACCATTTAAAAGATAAAACTAATGGGAATTAATCGACATATGAAAAGTATTGAGAGATGCATAGAAGAAGGGATTGAAAACATGACATTTTATATGTTGAAACTCATATTAAGTAAAATATTTGCGAGAAAAAAAGGCATACACAGGAAGAAGGAAACTCTTTTCTTGCTCTATAACATATAGAGGAGAGATATAGCTCCACTTGAGCCACCTGCTTCTTGGAATTAGGGGCAAAATGGAGAGAGCCCTTTCCTGATGGCTCATATCTCCTGGAAGCCCTGAACCTCTCAGAGCTAAAGGCAAAAGAGGGTCTGTCCCAGTGGGATCTCAGGAGCAAAGTTGATGTTCCACATACAATGTCTTCTGGATTTGTGACATTCTCTGCCATTTGGGGATCAAGATATAAAACTGGCCTGGAGAACCTGATCACCAGATATTTGTTGCCCTAGACATCTGACCTAATTTCCTTTCTGAAACAACCACTTCTTCCCTGGATTTTGGAGAGAAAGAGAGTGAAACTACCTTTCATCATGAAGTCCTTGGATGGTGAGGGACCTACTTAGTTACATCTGAAAGGGAATGTGACATAATGTTGCAATTTATGTCAGCAGAAACCTGGGTTCAGATCCCACTTTTAGCACAGTGACTCTATGCTTATGGCAAGTAACAACCTCTTGAGCCTCAGTTTCCTCAAAAATAAGGTCAATGCTTTGTAATACCTACTGCACAGTCCTGTTGTAAGAGTTAAATAAGTATTTGGATATATGCTTATTTATAGTTCTATAGGCTCACTGGCAGAATTTTTGGGATTACTCCAGTAGCAACAGAATGAGTGAGAATTTCTATATTTATGTGTGTATGTACATGTGGTTTTGATTTTTTTTTTGCTTGATTTTTATATTTGAAAAGTTTTCCATTCTGTATAATTTTGAGATTATGAATATTTGGTATGTCAGTATCTAGTAAAATATCTAAAAAAATTTGTGATTTCATGTTATGTTTAGTTGATAGTGACAGTTTGATTTCTGATAATACTAAAATTCTAATACATTTTATATGTTGAATTCTTAAGGATAATTTGAGGTCTATATTTGTCTCTTCATTTATTCAAGATAGTGAGCTTTGGGTATGAAATTCTGTCTACCTAATCATGCGTTTCTAAGTATTTGTTTGGTACTACATTATTAGACCTGAAGCAATACATTGCTATTCCTGTTTGTTTACATAATAAACTCTGCTCATTAGGGTCAGATTACTTACTTGGCTTATATTCCTTTACCCATCATGTCCTTATACTCAGCATTTCATTTGGATGTTCCCTCAAATATCTTAGTCTCTCTCCATGTATCAGCTCCCTTCCACTTCCATAGCTCCTTTATTTTTCCTCCATTGCACCGTTGACCTTTCCACTTAACCTAATGTCATCTACATATCACCCACAGTTGGTCTGACTATATCATCCAGAAGAGTGACCTCTCTAATAATAATGATACAGTAGGCTAAATCAGTTCAGCTATACCCTATCTCCTGACTTTGATTCCCTTGTCTTTGGTGGATCATTTCATTATCCTTTCATGGATAATTCCTTGGTTAACCCAAACCTCGGTTTGTCTCCACCATATATGCCTTCTCTGTTCCTGCTTACAAGGGTCTGAACATTGTTTGAAAAAAGTTGTACTTCATATTGACTAGGCCTAATTGCAGCTGCTTCCACACCTGCACAGCAAACAATATTCTTCCTTTATTAACTATTGCACTTCTAATTGTAGCTGTACTACTTCCTCCTTAAATCTACTCCTTCTTCCTCCTTTGTCCGCAGAGAACCTAATTTCCTATTTTACTGAGGAAAACAAGACAATATATGGTGAGTTCTTTCTCCCCCCCTCCTTCCATATCTAAAAATCACTTATTGTTCATCATCCTCCACTCTTCCTCTGAGGAAAAGGTGGTCATTCTCTTTATCAAAGTCAATCTCTACCACTCTGCTTTGGGAGCTTACTTCCTTCACTTATTCACATATCCAGTCTTTCCTATGTATTCCCTCCTTCTTGCTATGCAAACAGCTTTGGTGCCACCTACTTCTTAAAGCCCTTTGTTGTTCCCTGAATCAGTGCTCTCCTTCCCAGTTATCTTACATTATGTATAAACTGGGTGTAGTTTCCTCTAATAGGACATAAGCTCTTGGGTGACTGGGACCATTTCTCATTTTGTCTTTGTATGCCCAGTGTTTAACACAGTGTCTTGCATACAATAGGCATTTAATCCATTTTATTTAATTGACTAGAGCATAGGTATGTTTATTGTGCATTCTTTTTTTTTACTCTCTCTCCACTGAAATACTCTCTAAGAGTTAAGTATGGTTTGTAAAAATGTCTTGCAAAACACATTTGACTTTCCTAAATTGCATCCTAATTTCCCCATTAATTTACATGATTATTTCATAGAATCATAGGGTTTTAGAGTTCAAGGATCCCTAGAAATCCAGATTCTCCCCTTCTTCTCCCATGCTAAATTTTGTAGACATAGATGCTGAGTCCCAGAAAGGTGATTAAGTAAGCCCAGTGCACATAGGTAATAAGCAGCAGAGTTGAGATTTGAATTACCGCAGTCTTGTACTTCAATCCAGTGGAATTTCTTTTTTTTTTAATATATATTTTTAAAAATAAAAGTATTTTTATTATTTTCCAGTTACATGTAGAAATAGTTTTCAACATTTGTTTATATAAGATTTCCAATTTCAAAAATTTTTCTCCCTCCCCCCCCCCAGATAAGCAGGCAATCTGATATAGGTTATATATACATAATAACATTAAACATCTTTCTGCATTATTCATATCATACAAGAAGAAAAGGTAAGAACCTCAAAAAAGAAAAACCAACAGCACCAAAAACAAAAGAAATAGTGTGGTCCCAATCAACATCCATATTTCCACAGTTGCCCCCCCCCCCCCCCCCCCCCCCCCCCCCCCCCCCCCCCCCCCCCCCCCCCCCTTTTTTCTGGATTTGGAGAGCCTTT
Organism: Dromiciops gliroides; assembly: GCF_019393635.1. Lineage (NCBI taxonomy): Eukaryota > Metazoa > Chordata > Mammalia > Microbiotheria > Microbiotheriidae > Dromiciops > Dromiciops gliroides. Next base: position 146,597,825 of record NC_057865.1, read on the forward strand.
TTCCATCATGAGTCCTTTGGAACTTTCTGGATTGGTGAGAAGAATCTAGTCTATCACAGTTGATCAACAGATAATGTTGATGATATCCAGTGGAATTTCTAATATAACATCTTGCTTCTTATTCAGAGATATTTTTACTTTAATTTTTAAATTTCTGATTAATCTTTGTTTGACAATAGGGAAACAGCATGGCTAGTGTCAGAAGTACTCGTTTTAGAGTTAAGAAAGACAAAGCACCGTAGGTGCTTACTATGTGACATAGAGCAACTCTGAGCCTCGGTTTGTTCATCTGTAAAATGGGGATTAATTATAGCATCTCCCTCTCATAATTGTTATGAAGATCAAATGAAAAAATGTGTGTAAAGCATTTTGTAAACCTTAAATTTTTATATAAATGTTACCAATAATGATAATGGTTTCCAGCTTTAGATTTTCTACCCTGACCTAATAATACCCAGTGATAATCTGTAAAGGAACATTTAAGTGTACTAAAGTATCAATAGGATATGAGCTCTTTAAGGCCAGGGACTTTCTTACTTCTGTAGCTGTATCCCCAGCACATGGTGGATGCTTAATAAATGCTTGAAAGAAAGTGTACAAAAAAGTATAGACTTTTTTGATTTGGAAAAGAAAATGAGTTTGTTATTTTATTCAAAATAAATAATAGACTAAATGTACAATAATGAATGTTTTAAAAATCTATCCTCTCAGGGGGCAGCTAGGTGGTATAGTGGATAAATCACTAGGCCTGGATTCAGGAGGACCTGAGTTCGAATCCGGTCTCAGACACTTGACACTTACTAGCTGTGTGACCCAGGGCAAGTCACTTAACCCTCATTCCCAGCCCCCTCCCCCCAAAAAAAGTGTATGAGGAAAGGAAGATAAAGGTGTGGGGAAAAAATCATGGACCTTATTAATACTGAAAAAAATGATATAGCATCAAAAATCTATCCTCTCTGTGTTCTAATAACAAATCTGTTTATCTTAATGATTCACCAGAGGACAACTGAGAAATGGCATTGGAATGTCAACCCCAACTAGTTCCAACTTCATTGAAACAGGACACTATTTTACACAGATAGTGCATGGCAAGTATATTGGATAGTGCTGATCCTAAGCAGTAGAACACAAATCTTACTGTCTCCTTAACATTAGAAAGGCCTTTCTATAAATCCAAAAGCAAAGGAAGATTATTTCTTATGACAAAATCTGAAGATTTTGGAACGATAGTTATCTGACAGTTATATTTTTGGGATGTATCCTTTTGAAATTTACATTTTGCAGTAATCATCTCAATACATTGTCTTATTTTTCCCCAAGTGTTTCCTTTTTTTCTAGAGCTCCAAGAAAAGAAAGAACAGAAATTAAAAAAAATCTGTTATATACACTTAACAGGCATTTAAGACTAACTATGGGTTGGAACTTTTGAAAGGCTTTCTCTGAAAATTCATGTGTATTCTTCTGCCCTTTTAGAAATTACCTGTATTTCCTATTTCAAGCATACTCCTATTGTAGGAAAAATAAAAAGAGCTCTTTTGTACATGATGAACCTAAAGGAAAGAAATGTAACTGGGAACTTTTCGAGGAAACCACTTTGAAAATTTGTGAACTCTTAAAATCTCAACAATGGAAGGAATTCTCAGAATCCCATCTAATCTAACCCACACCTTATCAAAAATTCCCTCTGCAACACTTTCACCAAGTGGTCATTCAACCTTTGGTGGAAAATTTTAGTGAGGGGCACTGTTCTATGCTTTGAAGCAACCCTTACTACTCCTCTTGGAGAGCTTTAATTGTTTGGAAGCTTTGTTACATCAAACTTAAAATCTACCTCTTGGCAGTTTCTAACTGTTGCTTATGGTTTGCCCTCTGGATCCAGATATAACAGACTAATTCCTCTTTCACAGTATGGTCCTTCAAATGCTTGATGGCAGCTATCATGGTCTTCTTGAATTTTCTCTTATCCAAACTAAACATCTCAGGTTCTTTCACTTGATCCTTATATGGTGTGTGTTTTGTTAAAATGAACCTATGTAGAGACACTCCTTGAAATAAAAGAGAGTTTGTTGAATATAGGAAAAATAGGAACATCCAGAATGTATGCATGCATGTAGATAGAAGACGCCAAAAGAGACTACAAGAGAAATGCATTGTGGTACTCTTTATACAGGTAACAGAGTAGTGATTTTGTAGGTATCTAAAAATTGCTTGTACATAATACAGCTATTTCTCAGACCTTATTTCAGTATGACTTTTCAAGAACATTTCAGTACAACTCTTTCTCAGAACTGTCATCCAATTATTTCTTCCTTGGTAAGTTTTTCATGATGTAGGTGCATCTATAACATTGGCCTAACATTGGTGGAACAATTTGTTTAGGTTTGGTTCCAAAACATGTATTGTTCTTGGCAGGAATTAAGGAATTATAGAAGACTGATCCCTAAAACCATGCTTTGTTATAATTTAACCTACAGTTTAACCTTCACTTATTCATGCATATTCTCCCTTTGGGTACCCTTTTAAGGTATCACATACTTGAGAGAATTCTGATCTTCTTGAATTATGTTAACTTGGAATTGTATAGTTCTTTGGTGCTTGTGTAAATTTCCATAGTAGCAGTATGCCTAACAAAACTAATAATGATACAGTAGGCTAAATCAGAAAATTTAGAATACTGTTGCTTTTGAGGAATATCCCTTTAAAAATGTACCTTTTCCTCACTTTCCAATGCAATTCTGATGCTGGATAAGATTAAGGGTTTGGGTAGACACATTCACTTAATGTTCATCTAAACAATTCTTTGTTTTGGCTTTAATTGTCTATTTCATGAAGTCATTCACTTCTAGGAATCATTTTCCTTTGGAAATTTTGTGTCCATGGGGTCTGTCCTTATCTGCAATCAGCCTTGTTTTTAGGACATACTTGCTGAAGTATTTCTTCTAGTAGATCCTTTTTTTTAAGTTTCAGATCACTTTAATACTACTTAAATCTACCACAGTAATATGACTTGGTATGGTTTAGTAGAGCCTCAAAAAATCTATTCACATTGTTCTTTTAGTAATTAGTTTATGTGGTGAAAGCCAGTGCAAATTTTAAATAGTTAACCTCATAAACTTCAGAGTTATAGGAAGAACATCAAATTAAGCTACCTGTAACTCATCTGAAAGTATGGAGAGTTTGTTTTCACATACCATTTATTCTTTCTGTCTTTACCTGAACCATGTTATATGATAGGGATAGTGCTATCTAGAGCCTTGAAGAAGAGTCTTTAAAAGAATCCTTGAAGACCTTACTTTGTAAAACCAAAATGGGGGAAATAATCTCCAATTTAAGAAAAGCTTACAAAATAAGATACAAAACTTAGAAATGATTTGAAGTATTATGATCACTTTAGCTTTGTTAAATATTATGATTAAATTATATTAAAACATGGTTCTTTTTTTTTTTTTTAAGTGAGGCAGTTGGGGTTAAGTGACTTGCCCAGGGTCACACAGCTAGTAAGTGTTAAGTGTCTGAGGCTGGATTTGAACTCGGGTACTCCTGAATCCAGGGCCAGTGCTCTATCCACTGCACCATCTAGCTGCCCCAAAACATAGTTCTTTTATGAGCAACACAGTGCAGACTTGTTTTTAATTTTTGAAAAATTCTTTAAAAACCTCGTTGAACCCTTTCTGATCTATTCAGTGGCTTGACAAGGGGGGCCCATTTGTGTTCTTCTTGGGGACAAGTATTTCCTTTATCTTTTCCTATTACATGTCTCTCTCCAGGTACAGTAGTTTAAGTTATTTTGTGAAGGCGATGGGTAGCATTTATGTCCTCTTTATCTTTTCATTAAAAAAAAAATTAAGCATTTCTTGACAACTAATGAAAACAATTGTGTATATGAAAGCCTTAACCCAACTTGAGACATTATTGGTAATTACTAACGAAAATTACTAAAATATATCCGAAGCCTGAGTATCTAGGCATTTATATGAATAGGCATCTGTGGATAATTAAATGGTCCTGAAAGGAATTTGGTATTTTCTTATTACACCTGGGACGAAATTTAAAATATATCATTTAAGACCAACATCCTTTACTTGCTCTTTTCTCTTGTTTCCTTAATTGGCACGATAGTAGAACTTCTAAGTCTACTAATACTAATACTGTTATGAGTCTGTTAAATATAATCTTTTACCCAGTGGAAAACATTTGAAAGTGAAACATATGTCTCTTGGTTTTCCAGTGGAAAGAGTCTAATTTGATTGTTTTTCCCAAAGTGAAGTTTATTAATCCATTAAGAATGAAAACTTTTATATTCATCTCATATCACAACTCTATTCTATTCCCAATAGAAGGTTTTAACATGCAACACTATACAGACATAATATTATAGATGAATATATAACTATTGAACCAATGAGCAAGGAAATGGCACATCTAAAAACTGACTTGTCTAAGTTGCCGAGGCTAGAAAGTAGACAATTACTGGTCATAAATTCACGACAATCAAATCAAAGCAGTATAGTCCTTTATATTGACATCCCCTTTTAGCATTTTGGAGATGCTTGTAACAATAAGATAAGATCCATTATAAAATTTTGAAGTTTTGCCATAGTTAGACTATTTCCCACAGGCCTAAGTCTAAAGTCACAGACTGAACTATAATACGTATACCAAGACCAAATTCCTTTAGCTCTATTTGATATAAGGTAGAAGTCATAGATACCTTTTGGAACAAGCAATCATACAACAGAATTCTATGTTATTCCCAGGGTATTACAGCCAGTTTGAGAGTCAACCAGGTGAAAAATATTCCTATTCAAAAAGGAAGTAGCACAGAATAGAAACTGAGTGAGGAGGATCTTGCTACCTTTCTACAGCTGTCTTCTCAACTTTCCCAGGTACCTTCATCCATCTGTTGCATTTTCAGATTGCACTTCCTTTAAGCAGCTCAGAGCATTTTTCTTGAACAGTTGTTTAGAAATAATTCAAAATAGCTATAACAGAATTCAAAACTCAGAACAAATCAAATTTCAGTCCTAAGAAATTTTGCCTCACATAGCAAGTTTTACTGATCACAGATTAGGGTTCCAGTAAGTTAATAATAAATATAAGTGATAGCTGAAATTTATAATTACACAGTATTCAGATCAAAAGAGGAGCTAATCTAATATTACAAAAATACTCTAGGAATCATTTTTCAAATTAAGAGCATTTCTTATATGATGGTTTCCCAAAATCACAATGCAAAAATTTTTTTTAGGAGATTAAGAATAACAAAAGAATATTATGGGCTTAAAACACAAAACAAATGACTTCAGTTCAACTGAATGCATTTTTTTGTCTTTTGTTTGTTTTTTTGTTTTGTGGGGCAATGAGGGTTAAGTAACTTGCCCAGGGTCACACAGCTAGTAAGTGTCTGAGTCTGGATTTGAACTCAGGTCCTCCTGAATGCAAGGCCCATGCTTTATCCACTGTGCCACCTAGCTGCCCCACAACTGAATGCATTTTAAAATTATCTTACAAAAATAATTTTATTCTTCTATCAGTTTTGACATTCTATAATAGTTGCTTTCAGAAAACAGTATAAAGTAATTAATATTGAATTTTTCATATAGTTACTTGGGTGGAATCAGCAGCTACCATTCAGAAAACAGATCAGTTATTCTGTAAACAATAATTGTCCTAAATAAATTTATCAGCCCAATATAAATCCAAATCTTAAATTGCTCAATTTTAAAGTTTGCTTCATGACTTTATAAACTTTTTAACATCAACTAGAATATCAATATTGGTGAAATAAAGCTTATAGCTTATAAGAAATATCAAAAATAACTGAGAAAGAAACGAGCATTTCTCAGAATAGAATAATAATCTTAGTCATGGAAATCTCCCTATTCTTTTATATAAAATAGATATAAGCAATTTTTCCCCAAACTAAATTAATAGCTTCTTTTTTAACCCACTACAGGTTTTATTATAGAGTGCCAATTAACTGCAAAACACCCTTTTTCCCTTCTCACAATGAAAACTGCAAAGTTTCCAGATAGTTTCTTATAATGTCAGGAATTTTATTTTTCTAATTTAGTTTCTTAAGAGCTTGTAAATTCACAGTCTCTTCTAATTGCTTTTTGGTGACTTTGCTTGTAACGTACCTAGGCAATTAAATTCTACTCTCAAAACACCCTCCTTCCCTTATAATAAATCTCTTACTCTCTGGCACGGTTGGTAGGGGGTGTGGAGAAAGAGGAGAGAGAAATCTGCTGTTTCTGTGTCACTTAGTCTTGGGGAAGCTCATCTCTCAAAACCCACCAGAATCCTATTAGACTTTCATCATAACTGCCAAAAGATTTCCTTTCATTTCACAAATTCAGGCTCTATTTTGCATTGCTATAAATTTCTGCAAAGGGGAAAAGAATCTTTCCTCACCTCTTTTTCTTTACATTCCTAACCTGGCCAGAATAGGAACATAAATGTGAGAGTGTATCCTTTGAAACTTTGAAACTCAGCAGAAAAAGTTCCCACTCTTTTCTTGCTTGTTAACAAAATAGGGTGTTAAAATTTCCTGCAAGTTTCTGAAAAAGATAATAGGGAATTAATTATTTGCCATATGTACTGAGTCTTTCCATAAGTAAAGGCAAACAAGATGACTCTTCAGCTAATTGAAATGAAAGCACAACAAAGAACCTAATGATCAGAGGTGCAAAAATTATAATAGCAGGATTAGGAACAATTGGAATCATTATTTACAGCTCTTAATTATCAATCAAAGCAATATACAGGTTGACCTTTATCTAATTTACCTGGTAAGATTGGGGTATATGGGAACTGCCCCTTTTGTGCTATTTCCTTGTTTCTCTAAATCTTCTATTACTGGATGCAGTCCTTCTGTTTGAGCTTTAGACAAAGAGTTTTGCTTATTACATGGCCATGGCTTATCCTTGAAATAACTGATTAGAATTGATTCAGTTCCTTTTATTTAACCAGTATTACTAGAATAGGCCCACAGTAGAGAATTAGCTTCCTTCAATACATGTTTTTCCAGCATGAAAACTGGGGTAAAACTGTCACTTTCCCCAATCCTTCTCCTGAACCTGAAGGCAGAAATCAAGCTGTTTTTCCAACATGGGATGAAACTACCATCCCCTCCTACACCCTCCCTGCCCCCAAATCCCACATCCAGTGCTCATTCCACTCTACCCCACCTTATTGACTAATCTTTGGGAATTATTCAGTTTCATCTAAATCTACTTATTTGTACACTCATTCAGCTGTCTATTTTGTCCTCAAGAATAGTGTGAGATATATGTTTAGATGGTTTGCTAACATCTAGGCATACTATTTTCTTTGCTGTTTCCCTAATATAGCTGTCTAGTAAATATGTTGGAAATAAAAATAAAAAAAACAAAGTTAGCTTGACTTGACATGTTCTTGATGTAATTTATATGGGTCTGTTGATTTGAACTCATTAAGAGTAGCTGGGTACTCTCTTATCTCTTCACTTATCATGAGTTTGAATTCCTTATCCATTTTTGTTATATTCTTTGCTGACTAAGTATTTATTTCCCTCGAATACAGAACACTGATGGAGAAAATTTGTTGAATTTATATCAAGATATGTAAGCCTGGTTTAATAATAGGAAAAGTATAAACTCAATGAGCCATATTAATGACAAAATAAAAATCGTATGAGTATAATAGGTGGAAAAAAGTTTTTGATGAAATACAAAACCTATTTCTGTTTTAAAAAAAACCCGCTAGGAAATATGGGAATAAATGGAACTTTCTTTAAAATAATAAATATTATAAATATTTATTTATAATAGCCATTTCTGTTAAAAACGCTACCCCCCCCCCAAAAAAAGGGAATGGACCTTCCCTTAAAGTGATATCTAAAAGGAAGAACTACCATACTATATAATGAAGATAAATAGGAATTTTTTCAAATAGAATCAGAGGTGAGATAAGGTTGTCCATTGTTACCTTTTCAGTTTGACCCAATACTACAAATACTAGCTATAGCCATAAGACAAGAAAAAGAATTTGAGGGAATAAGCAAAGGTAAAGAAAAAAAGAACAAAATTATCTTTTTGCAGATGATATGGTAGTATACTCAAAGAATCCTAAAAAGTCATCTAGAAATTAATTGAAAAAAATAACGTCAACAAACATGCAAAATATGAAATGTATACAAAACATCAGCATTTCTATATAAGACCAATAAAAGAACAGAAAGAGAAATTCCATTTAAAATTACTACAGAATGTATAAAATAATTGGAAGTCTGCCTACCAAGGTACACAGAACTTTATAAATGCATCTACAGGGGCTGCTAGGTGGCACAGTGGATTCAGGAGGACCTGAGTTCAAATCCAGCCTCAGACACTTGACACTTATTAGCTGTGTGACCCTGGGCAAGGCACCTAACCCTCATTGCCCTGCAAAAGGATGAATGAATGAATGAATGAAAAGTAAATAAATAAATAGATGCATCTACAAACTACTATTTATAGAAATAAGGACCTAAATAATTAAATATAATGAAATCCATCTAGAGGCAAAACAGGTCAAGACTCTTAAAGGAAATAATGAAAAAAGTGAGAAGGAAATCTTGCAGTGTCAGATCACAAATTAGACTACAGAGCAGTAATTCTCAAGTTAATTTGGTCCTGGTTACAAAATAGATTGCCGAGTGGAACAAATTAGGTATACAACCTATAAAATGCAGTGTATCTAATGCATAGTATTTAATAAAAACAAAGACCCCAGCTATTGGGATAAGAACTCAGTATTTTACAAAGATCGATGGGAAAATTTAGTTGCCTCTGTGGAAGAAATTTTATTTAGACCAGCACTTTATATCTTATACCAAGGTAAGTTCCAAATTAATATTGATTATAAAAGATCACATTACATAAAAGGTTATATCATAAACTAGAGAAACATGGGAAAAATTTCCCCTCAAGATCTGTGGACAGGAGACAACTTCAGGACCAAACAAGGGATGAAGAGTATCACAAAAGATAAAATTTTGATTACATAAAGTTGCAAAGTTTTTATTTAAAACAAAATCCAGGAAAGCCAAGATTAAAAGGGAAAAAAATGGAAAAAACATCTTTGTAGCACGTTTCTCTGACTAAAAGTTTTCATTTCCAAAATCATAAGGACGTTAGGCAAATTTAGAAGAATAAGCGCTATTTCCAAGTTGATAAATGGTCGAAGTATACAAAAATGCAGTTCTCAAGGGAAGAAACTGAGACTTTCTATAGCTATATGAAAAAAAATGCTCCAGTCACTACCAATTAGAGAGATGTATCAAATCAAAGCAATTTGGAGGATCCATCTCATACCCACCCATCAGATTGGTAAAGATGACCAAAAAAGAAAACGATAAGTGTTGGAGAGACTGTGAGAAAACAGGTACCTTGAAGCCCTCTTGGTGGACCTTTGCATACAACCATTCTGGAAAACAGTTTGGAATTATACAAAGTATATAATTTGTACCCTTTGACCTAGCCATACCACTGATATTGACCCAGCCATACCACTGATAGGACTATACTCAGAAGTATATACATATATACACATTTATAGCAGCTCTTTTTTTGTGGTGGCAAAAATATTTAAACTAAAAAGATGCCCATTAATTTGAAGATGGGTAAGTTATGGTGTATGTAAATGAAGGGGTACTATTGTATTATAAGAAAGGAATAATAGAAGATTTCAAAGAAATAGAAAAGACATGAACTGATACAAAGAGAAATAAGCAGAACCAGAAGAACAATTTGTATGGCAAGCATCAAATTATAAAAGCAATTTTGAAAATATTTGTAAACTGATGAATGAAATGAGCAGAACCAGAAGAACAGTAAGAACGCCATTGTAAAGACTACTTTGAAAGCTGTAAGAAGTATGATGTATACAGTGACCATTCATGATTCCAGAGAATTGATAAAACCTTCTGACACAGAGACGACATATTTAAGTGGCAGAATGACATAGGTCATTTTGTATACAGCCAGTGAAGGAATTTGTTTTGCTTGAAACTACACATATTAGTTATAATGAATTTGTTGTTCTTTTCCTTTTTTCACCCATGGGGTGTGGAATGGGAAGAAATGGAAATGTCCATTCAAAATAATTAAAGAAGAGAATGTGCAGGGGTGCCACAGATTTAGGATATTAAATGCACTTTTAGATAAGGTTCCTATGTTTTTAGTTTTGCTTAATTGTTATTTTGTTACAAGAGACTTCTCATGAAACGGGGATAATCTGTTAATATTTGTAATGTAAAAAGATATAAAACTTTAATTTCAAAAAAAAGAACTCAAAAGCAAAATTACAGTCAGGTAGTTAAACATATATATATGTTTAAACATATATATATGTTTAACTACCTGACTGTAATTTTGCTTTTTTTTTTTGGATGGGGCAATGAGCGTTAAGTGACTTGCCCAGGGTCACACAACGAGTTAAGTGTCTGAGGCGGAATTTGAACTCAGGTCCTTCTGAATCCAGGGCCGGTGCTCTGTCCACTGCGCCACCTAGCTGCCCCCAGGTAGTTAAATCTTAATATCATCAGTTAACCCAATTACTGTATGTATAATATTCCTATCATTTCATTGATCTTCCTCTCAGTTCATCTTCAAAAAATCCTTTTTGTTCTCCTTTAGCATTCATTGTCAGCCTCAGTTCATTTGGCCTTTGATGCCCCCAATACTACTTATGTAGGACCATGCTACTCTTTTATATTTGTGGTGTTCTCTCTCCTTCCATACTTTTACAAGTCTTTTAAAAGTCTGAGTTTGTAACTTCCTTTTGCAGCCACTTATACCACTTTTCCTTTTCTTTCTTATAAAAATATATTTTTGGGGGACAGCTAGGTGGCACAGTGAATAGAACACAGGCCCTGGAGTCAGGAGTACCTGAGTTCAAATCCGGCCTCAGATACTTAACACATACTAGCTGTGTGACCCTGGGCAAGTCACTTAACCCCCATTGCCCCACAAGATATATATATATATATATATATATATATATATATTTTTTTTTTTTTTTTCTTGAGCATTTTGAATTTCATTTTGGGGAATTTCCTATCCATTTTGATCTGATTTTCCATCGTAGAATTTAGGTTGATGGATCCTATCCATCTTTTTCATGACCCTACTCTCCTTAATTTCCATGACCTTGGAACCTACTCTCCCCAAGCCTTTGGTGTACATCAGATCATGATTAAAGAAGCCTCATTTATTTTATAAATTGTAAAATGGTGTGAGCCTTGTTCCCAATGTCTCCCTTTATACCTCCATAATCAGCTTCCTATCCTTGTCATTAGGAACTGTTCTAAACATTTATATTCTTCTTCACATTCCACCCCTTACCACTTACTCACCTGATCTCTTACCCAAGGATGTTGTTTCATACTTCACTGAAAATGTTTGAGGCCACTCACTGAGAATTCCCTCTTCTCTTCATCTCACATCACTCAGAAATCTTCTGTCACTAACTCCTCCTTTGCCATATTTCTCTTGGAGTCGCCCTTCTTGCCAAGGCAAATGCTTCAGTATGCATCCATAATCCAGTCACTTCTCATCTTCTCCAACAGATTTCCTCTTTGATTATTCATATTCTCTCTCTCTCTCTCTCTCAAATATTCAATCTCTTCTTATCTACTGCCTCTTTCCCTGCTTTCTGTCCTTAAATATCCTCACTTGATTTGAACATCCCTGACAGCTACTGTCTTACGTTTCTGCTCAACTAAACCCTTTGAGAAAGTCAGCTATATTTGCTTCTTACTCACTCAATTCCAAGCCCTCCATAGCTTGTCTTCTAACCATATCATTTGACTGAAACTGTATTCTTCGGTGTGACCAGTGCTTTATTAATTGACATATCTAATGGCCTTTACTTAGTCCTCATCTCTTTTTTTACACCTTTCTCAAGGCTTTGACGCTACTGGTCATTGTCTTTTGGATATTTCTAGATTTTCATGACGCTGTCTTCTCTGGATTCTTATACTTCTGTAGATTCAATCTTCTTTGCTGGATCTTCATCTAGAGCATGCCCACTAAGTTTGAGTCCCCCAAAGCTCTCTCCTGGGTCCTCATCTGTTTTCCTTCTATACTGTTTCATTTGGTGATTTCATCAGCTTCCATAAGTTCAATTATTATCCCATTACAGATGATTCTCTAAGCTATATTAGTTAGCCCTAGTGTTTCTTCTAACCTCTAGTCTCACATTAACTGCTGCTTCTTGAGTATCTCAGAATAAAGTCCCATAGGTATTTCAAACTTGATATGGCCAAATCAAAACTCACTCTTTTTTTAAACACAATTTATTTTATCAAGTAACAATTTTTTTTACATTTCCCTTTTCCCTGCCCTGATTGATCACATTTTTAAAAATAATAAATTCAGTATGAATCTACATGGTCCAATAAATTCCCACGGTAACATGATTTAAAACTGTATGTTTGGTTTGGCATTTTAAGGCCATCATCTGGTGGGAGACGAGTGATATGTTTGATCTTCATCCTTTCTGCCATGTGATTTATCATTGGGTAGATGAGAGTTCTAAAATGTTCGATATTGTTTTTCTTTATAGTATTGTTACCATTGTATAAATTGTTCTCCTAATCCTTACTCCATTAGGTATCTTTTCATAAAGGTCTTCCAACTTTCTTCTGAAATTATCCATTTCATCTTTGATGAAACAAATAATAATATTATGTTACATTCATATGTCATAACTTGTTTAGCCATTGCCCAATAGCACATTCCCTTAGTTTCCCATTTTTGACTACCACCGAAAGGGCTTCTTTAAATGTTTTAGTATCTTTGGATCCTTTTCCTCTTTTTTGATTTCTTTGGAAATAAAAAGTGGTATAGCTAGATCTGAGAGTATGCACAGTGAGTTTCTGTGCATTGTTCCAAATTGCCCTACTGAATGGCTGGACCAGTTTATCATAGCTGCATCAACAGTTCACTAGTGTACTGTTTTCTCCCACAGCCTCTCAAACTTTTGTCATTTTACTCTCTTGTCATATTTGCCACTCTGATAGTTATGGAACCTTAAAGTTACTTAAATTTTCATTTCTGTAATTATTAGAGATTTAGAGCATTTTTTTATATGACTATTGATAGCTTGAATTTCTTTTTTTGAAAACTATAGTTCTTTGGCCTACTGGGGAAACGTTCTTAGTCTCATAAATTTGAGTGAATCAAGCATGAGAACTTTATTGGAGAAAGTTGTTGCAAAGATTTTCTTCCAGTTATCTGTTTCCCTTCTAATTTTTATTACATTAGATTTGTTTGGGGAAGCTATGTAGCACAATAGTTAGAGGACTGACCCATGAGTGTGAGTCATGAGGACCTGAGTTAAAATTCAACCTCAGATACTTATTAGCTATGTGACCCTGGGAAAGTCGCTTAACCTTAATTAGCTCTAAAACAAACAAACAAAAACATTAGATTTTTTTTTTTGCAAAAAGTTTTAAATTTTATATAATAATAAAATTTTATGCAATAAAATTTAATGTTTTCTCTTGTAAGATCTTACCACTTGTTTGACTGAACTCTTCCCTATCCATAAATCCCAAAGGTAACTTCTTTGCTCCCCTCATTTGTTTATGATGTGACTTTTTAATATGCAAGTCTTTCATCTAGAGTTTAAAACTCATTATCTTTTCCCCAACCCCCTCCTTGTTCCAAATTTTTCTATTACTGTTAAGGATACTACTGTCTTCCCAGTTATACAGGCTTGCAGTATCAGTATAATTTTCAGTTCTTCACTCTGAACCTACATATTCAATATTGTCAAATGTAGTCTCCACATTTACAACTTCTCTCCACGCACAGAGCTTCCACTATTTCACCTAATTCCTGGACTACTACTGTAGTAGTAGACTTCTTTTTTCTTTTTTAGTAATAGCCTTCTGATTGCTCTCTTTTTTGTCATTCATCATCAACTCATCTAACAAAGGAATTTTCTTAAAGCTTAGGTCTAGCCAACTCATCTCCTTGCCTCCTAACTTAGTAGACTTTAGTGGCTCTCTATTACTTCTGAGATCAAATATTGAATCCCCTCTTTGGATTTTAAAGCCTCTCCCCTCCCCCCTCCCCTTTCCAGGACAATGGGGGTTAAGTGACTTGCCCAGGGTCACACAGCTAGTAAGTTTCTGAGGCTGGGTTTGAACTCAGGTCCTCCTGAATCCAAGGCTAGTGCCTTATCCACTGCACCACCCAGCTGCCCTGGATTTTAAAGCCTTTTACAGAAATCCAGGCCCTTTCTACTTTTCCAGCATTCTCATACTTTACTTCCCTCCACTTCCTTTCGATTCAAGTTATACTGACTTATTTGCTGTTCCTCTCATATAACACAACACCTTTCTGACTCCTTGTCTTTCATTGGTTGCCTCTTATATATGAAATGCTTTCCCTTTCTCATCACCTCCTGGCTTCTCTGGCTCGCTTTCAAGACTGCTCAAAGTCCCCTTTCTGTTGGAGGCCTTTTCTGTTTGCCTGGTTCTTAATGCCTTTCCTCCAAGATTACTTTCCGTTTAGGCTGTGAATTGATTTATCTGTGCATAGTTTATACATTTTTTTCTTTACATTAGAATGTGAACTCCCTGAGAGCAGGAGGGGACCATATTTTTGCTCTTCTTTACATGATCCATTGTAAGCACCTAATAGATGCTCTTGGACAAGCTGCTTTTAGCAACTAGTTCCACCATCCTCTCTCCACCCCTTCCCCCGAATCATGTCCAGCATTGGACTTTTTCTTTATCCCTTTCTCTACTATTTGAAGTAGGAGTAATCTAACATTAAATTGAGTCTGGAATTACATTTGCTCTGTTATTGGAAGAAAATTCCTGCAAGATTTGTGGTTAGTTAAAACCCTTTAGCACTAAAAAAATTAATTCTTCAAGGCCAAGTATTTGCCGTTAGCCAAACTCTTCATTGATGTAGTCTGCCCTATTTTCCTTCAATATTTTATTTCTCTCTCCAGTGAGCCTTACTCAAGTTTTCTTTGCTTTCCTGACACTGGTAGCTAGATTTCTTCACCTAAGTTTATCTCTTTATATAGAAGATTGCTCTCTGTAGTTGCTTTTATTCTGTCCTATTTGAGCAAGATAGGCTTTTCATAGTTTTATTACGTGTGACTCATCCCAACAAGTTTCAGTGATACCTACAAGGTCAAATTCATTTCTTTGCATTATGATTTCATGAATTAGTATTTTGCTTTAAATATCTTAGTTTCAGAGGCTGAATATATTACATTTGATGTCTTGACTAAAGAAAGTTTCCTACAAAAAAGTTTACTGCGCTTGCTTCGCAGAAGTATGGGTATTAGACCTATTTTTATTGGTAGAGGGAACTCTTTGATAAGAAAACTCATCGTGTCAATGCAGGTTGGTAAATTTTGTACAGCCTGGTCTTAAAGAGTTGCCCAGAACCCTGGCAGGTTAAGAGTCTTGCTCAGGGTCACCAAACAGAGCTCTGGTAAAGGTGAGATTTGAGCTTAGATTGGCAAAACTTGGAGGATGGCTCTCTCCTGTACAGTACAGCCTCTCTGCTTTGCTGATAGGAGCTGCACCATGTGAAAAGTAGATATACCTCGAAATGTAAATGTAGTTTAGCTTATGGATGGTCACTCATGCCATGTCATCAAGGCACATATTAGATGAAAAATAAAATGATATCGGTTTTTTTGGACCTGTGCATGGGAAGTGATTGATTCCAAGTAAAGTCAACAAACATTTATTAATGTGTCAGGCACTGTGGTAATTGCTGGACCAAAAAAAAAACCCCAAAACCCCAAAAAAACCCAAAACAGCTGCTACCATCAAGGAGTCCTCATATTCTAATGGGGGGAGACATGTAAATATCTGGTTACATGCAAGATATACACAGAGTAGTTTGAAGGTAATCTGCGATTGGAAGGCAATAGTAATTGCTTGGGATGGAGAAGGCAAATCTTGAGAGAATCAGGGAAACTAAAATATAGAAGTAAGGGCACAAAGCAGGGTTGGGGACCAGCCACTGAGAAGGCATAGGGAAAAGAGATGGGCAGTCCCATTTGAGGAACTGCTAGTAGGTCAGCGTAACCAGAGTAAAGCACATGAAGGGGGATGAAGTGTAAGAAGACTTGAAAGGTAGGAATAGTTTAGGTTATGAAGAGCTTTGAATACCAGAAAGAGGATTTTATGTTTGATCTTGAATGTAATAGACCCTCAGGTAATGTACCTACCCTTTTGAAATACATCCCTATCGTTGTCGAGTGTAGGATAGATTAGAATGTGAAGAAACTTGAGGCAAAGTGACCTGTTAGAAGCTATTGATACAGTCCAGGCAAGGTGTTCATGGGGCCTGAACCAGGATTGTGGCTGGGTGAGTAGACACAAAGTAGTATACATGAGAAATGTTGTGAAGGTAGAAATGACACGATCTGGCAACTGATTGGACACATTTGGTGAATGAAAGTAAAAAGTCAAGGATGATACCAAAGTTCAGTGGGAGGATGGTGCCCCCTTTACAGTAAAAGGGAAATTTGTAAAAGAAGGTTAAAGGGCAGTGATCTAACCTGTTAGTTTACAGATGAGAAAGTATAGGCCCAGGAAACTTAAGGGACTTGTTTGTCCCATTCACTACCAGCAAGAAGCTTGGTCAGTCATTGTTCTAGCTCACTTCTCTCTCTTTGAAGATTTTTTTTTTCTTTTCTCCTTGTACCTCCTGGGTGTTTTCTAGGTGCACACCTGAGTTCACAGCATCATGAAAAAATACCTCCTTTACTCTTGGGGTTTGTATCCTCTTGCCTCCGTTCCTTTCCTGTGGCAGGGAGAAGGGAAGGAAAAAGTAGGGAAATGCTGTCTCTTAAACATACTTGCTACCTGGGTTCTTGTGCCTTATACTTAATTTACATTTTGTGGTAAATTCCCCCCCCCCCCCCCCCCCCCCCTTTAGAGTCTGACTTCCCTTTACATCTTAGAAATAGCTGTAATTCTTCCTTGTCGTGTCTTTGAGCACCAGTCCTTAATTTTTAGAATGTTCCTAAGCAAGACTTGGTCAGGAGAGGGAATGGAAAAACAGAGCTTATTCCTTCCATTAAGCATTCTGGTTCATGTGCTGCTTTGTGTCCCTGGACCCAAGCTGTTTTTTGCTAAGGTCCCCCTCACTAATTCTGAGCTACTTAACAGACTTGACTTTAATCACAAACCCAGGCTGACAGGAGAACCAGAATCACAGATTAATAGAAGCATTAAGTTCAAAGGATGGCAAGCACTTTCTTTCCATATGTTGCCCATATATTCCAGTCTCTGGTACTATGTCATCAGGGCAGGTAGATGGTGCAGTGGATAGAGCACCGTCCCTGGATTCAGGAGGACCTGAGTTCAAATCCGGCCTCAGACACTTAGCACTTACTAGCTGTGTGACCCTGCGCAAGTTACTTAACCCCAGTTGCCTCACTAAAAAAAAAAAAAAAAGATATGTCATCATTTAGCATCTAATCTCTTTAACAAGGAACATTTTAAAAAAGAATTCTTTAAAGATAAACAGATTAAATTAACTTTATGGGTATAATAATCACAAGAAAATGACCACCAAAAATCATACTCTTGGTTAATTTACATTAGATGAAAAGTTAAACTAATTTTTTATATAAGCAAGCATCCAAACTACTAATAGTAAATTGTAGTTTGGAGTGGGAGAGGGAGAAGCATATCTTTTCAAACATTAAGTGCTATACTATTTTAAGCTTTGAGAGTATAAAGATAACCTTTCTCTTAGCAAAATAAAATACCAGCAAAATCTTTTATACTTTTTGTGTGATACAAGCTGAAAAATCAGTTGTATACCCACTTGCTTGGTTGCGCTATAGTTTTATGTAGTTGATTAAATATTTTGTATCATTATATGTAAAGCAAACGAGTTGTTTTTTAATTGTTAATTATCAGCCTAAACTAGGAAGCATTTTTTTCCAATTTAACTCAGCATAAATCTTTCTCCCTCACCTCTTTCTTCATGCACAGAGTATTGTTTTCCAAGTTTTATTATATAAATTATCTTGTGTTTCCTTAGGTTTTACAAATTCTGTACTACAAGATAAATTTCTTTGGAGCAGGGACTTTTAAATTTTTGTCTTTGTATCCCCAGTGCCTGTGCAGCTAACTGTTTAGTGCCGGACCTCAAGTCAGGAAAACTTCTCATCCTAAATTCAAATCTGGCCTATGACACTTACTAGCAGTGTGACCCTGGGCAAGGCACTTAACCCCATTTGCCTCAGTTTTCTCATCTGCAAAGTGACCTGGAGAAGGAAATGGCAAAGTACTCTGGCATCTTTGCCAAGAAAACCTCAGATGGGGTCAGGAGGAGACATACATGACTAAATAAAAAAATCCCCAGTACCTAGCAGTAGTATACACATACAGTGGTATGTGAATTGCTTAGGATAAGCAATAATTTTGACCTGTGATTTTCCTTGATATAGGGAATTCTTTGATAAGAAAACTTATTCTTTTGTTTGTTTGGTTTTTTTTTTTTTGTGAGGCAATTGGGATTAAGTGACTTGCCCAGAGTCACACAGCTAGTAAGTGTTAAGTGTCTGAGACTGGATTTGAACTCAGGTCTTCCTGAATCCAGGGCTGGTGCTCTATCCAGAAAACTTATTCTTTCAGGCCAGGTTGATATTGAATCAGAAATCTAACTAAAAAGGAAAGCCTGCTCAATCAGATTTCTGATTCAATACCAACTTGGCCTGGGCAGGTCACTTAGCTCCGATTGCCTCCTCCCCAAAAAAATGGGTAACATGCAAGGAAGCATTAAAAAGTTGCAGCTCTTAAAAACACACCTAAATGACTTTTAGAAACATTGTAATATCTTTTCCTGTGGGGAAAGTCAAATGTTTCAGGGATTGTTCAAAGCCACAATGAAACAGGATCAATTACAAAAAAAAAAAGAATAAAGTGGGATTGAAAATGAATAAATGATGTCAAGAATTGATAAGGTATTGATGTAAACTTCTCGAATTAATCCTCAGAAAACTTAGTAAAGACCTTCAAAGGGCTCTGAGGCCTGCTGGAGGGGTTGTTATTTATAATTAACATTAGATGATTAATAAATCTTCTAGAGTAGGGTTAAGCCTACTAGATGTATGAAGAACAGTGAGAAGACCGGTTTTTTTTTAAAGCATTTAATCATTGCTTTAAAGAAGAAAAATGCTTGTCATGAGCAAGATACTACAAAAACTGGAGTGCTAAAATTTAGGAAAAGGTATTTTTAAAAGTAAAAAACTCACTTTTTTTATTCAAGGCTGTACCAAAAACTCTTTCTTGGAAGAAGCTCAGGCAAACCTATACCTGGGCATTTTTATGTCCTGAGAATGTTGGACTCTGGTGAACATGTTGATATTGAAGCACAGTTGTTGTGGAATGTCAGAAATTCCCAAATGGAGATGAGAATATTGCAACATAGCCTTGCATTAAAAAAAATTTCTCCAAGAGATGGAAGCAAACATTCTTCGAATGGTCTAGGAAACTCACCTGACTTAAAACCTATTAGAAAACCTGTGGTCTGTAATCAAGGCTAAACTTGGAAAGATATTTATTAAAGGTATGCTTCATATCCAATATAAAAGTGTCATTTCATGATGAACTAAAGAATGAGTCAAAATCTTGTAAATCGCAGAGCCAAATTGTGTAAAACAAGTGATTTGCAGCAAAAGGACATTGAATGTTAAGAGCTTAAGATATAAGACAGTTGTAAATTTATTGCATAAGTTTCAATACATTATTTTACCTTATTCAGTTAATTTGCATTCCACTATAGTAGGCACTTAAATCAGTGTTTTTGAGTGAGTGCTTTATGTGGTCTCAAAAAAGTTTGTTACACCATGTCTGACAGGATTGTCATTATTTTGACCCCTGTTGTGTCTAGTGAATTTAACCAAATGCAATACACATTTGTGTGCCTTAATTATAGGCATTTTTTTTTTAATTGAGGCAATTGGGGTTAAGTGACTTGCCCATGGTCACACAGGTAGTTAAGTATTAAGTGTCTGAAGTCGGATTTGAACTCAGGTACTCCAGATTCCAGGGCCAGTGCTCTATCCACTGCGCCACCTAGCTGCCCAAATTATAGGCAATTTTTGTGATGTTAAGAGGCACAAATTTGTTTTTGTTTAATCTAGTTACCTAAGAAAAATACCATGTTAAGATGCTGTTGCATTTTTGTTACACTTCCAAACAACAATATTATACTGTGAGCTAGTTTATTCATTCCATAGGAAAGACTTCTCTGTCAGAGAATTTAGGAAAGTGAGTGTACTGTCCTATGTAGAATCCTCCTGGAAAAGATACATAAAAATATTTAAAGTGTGTTATTTTAAATGCATTAGAGGTACCTAGCTTTTTAAAAGAATTCTGTAATGATGAGAGACCTCTTAAAACTGTATAAATGGGGGGCAGCTAGGTGGTGGAGTGGATAAAGTACCGGCCCTGGATTCAGGAGGACCTGAGGTCAAATCCGGTCTCAGACACTTGACACTAGCTGTATGACCCTGGGCAAGTCACTTAATCCTCATTGCCCAGTCCAAAAAAAAAGTATAAATGAATCCACCTGTTATGTAATCCCAGATTTGTACTTTGGGTTTGCTGTGAGGATATTAGATGTGGTAATGATTCGTCACCTGACTGATTTGTTTTATAGAGCTTCTTATTCTAATATTGATCAGTAGGGTACATTGGAAAGGTGGCTTACTTGTCCAAAAACAGAATGCAAATTGTGTCAGCTTTCTAACATATCACTCTTTTGTGTGCATGTAGGAGAACTACGGCATATTACGAAGCTGAAGCCCTGGAGCCTCTTTGATGTGCTTGTGGAGAAATATGGTTGGCCTCATGAAGATGCTGCACAATTTACAGATTTCCTGATCCCGATGTTAGAAATGGTTCCAGAAAAAAGAGCTTCAGCTGGAGAATGCCTTAGGCATCCTTGGTTGAATTCTTAGCAGAATCTCCAAATAGAACATTCTGAGCTAGCAAATATTTCCCAGTACATCGGACCTAAATGGTGACTCTCAAATTCTTTACCAGGATCACAAGTGAGCTGGCTTCACCCTCAGACCTTTATTTTGCTTTGAGGTACTGTTGTTTGACGTTTTGCTTTTTGTGCACTGTGTCCTGGGGAAGGGTAGTCTCTTCAGCTAAGTAGTTTACTGACCCACTTTCTTCTGGAAACACTTAATACCTTGTCTCTAAACATTCATTGTTTCTTGTGTTGTGTGGCATTCAAACGTCATTTTCTTGAACAAAAAATACTTTCCCCCTCTTTGTGTTTCGGCAGGTTTTGTAACTATTTATGAAGAACTCTTTTAGCTGAGTATTCTATAATTTACACGCTTAAAAAATGATCAAGTTGGAATCAAGAAAGCTATGGCAAGGAAATGTAATTTTATCTGCTGGCAAAGGGATATCATTCTTGTATTATAGTCTATGTAAATGTAACCTGTAAATGTTTCTTTCCATTAAATTTGGGATGGGACTCCAATTTCAGAGTAAAGCTACTAAGTTTTGAGTGATTTGTAGCCTCTAAGTTGCATGTAGCAGACATCAGCTGCTTTGAAGTTAAAGACTTCTAACTCCATAGCAATTCTTTTTACATTGGATTTTAAACAAAGCAGCTCTCATTTACAAGATTTCTTTTCCCATTTGGCGCTTTAACAGAAAGCAAGATTTGTTTCTCATTCTAAAACATGGATTACACACTTCCACTCCCATTAGATATTTTGCATCATTTCTTTGAAAAGTGCTTTTAAGGAAAAATAGTAATTTCCCTTATAATGTGACAACATACTACAATGAGGTATTTATTTCTGCCTACAAGCACTTAAGTTGAACTATATGCAGGTTAAATTGAGAAAAGGAAACATTTCTACATGTGCAATGAAAATTATGTTTGAGAGAGTATTCTATGTCTAAAAAGCAAGGGGTATAGTTAGAATTTGCAGTGCAATGGACAGAGAAAAACCCCGAAGTCTCAGAGGTCAGAGATCACGTTCATTCTTCATGTAGCTTTACATGTTTCTAACAACAAATTGCACTAGGTGTTTTTTTGTTTTGTTTTGTTTTGTTTGTTTGTTGGGGTTTTTTTTTTTTTTTTTGGTCTTTCCATGAACTCAAGTACAAAGAATATGATTTCCCCTTTGCAAGCTGCAGTTTGCTTTATGCGTGTAGAATCCAGGACACAACCATAGTAGGCAATACCGATTTTAGAATGTTAATATACAGAGGTATTTTGCCTCTTTTAGAAGTCAGTGGGATGAATGTAATTTTTTTCCAGTTTTACACATTAATTATGGTGCCACTTTTTCTTGACTTTGTCCATTTAAATTTATTCACATGCCTTTGCAATAACTAGATTGTGAAAAGATACCCACGTGTTGTAACAATAACCTATTGTTTGAGGTGCTTGCAGTTGTCTAATTAATTAAAGTGTTTGGTTTTTTTTTTTCAGACATTGTGCTGGTCATTGGACTATGTTTGACATTAGCTATATACTAACGTTTTTTAGTTATTTACTGTTACATGATTTTAGCATTATATTAACAAAACTCAACGAACTGAATGTTAAGATGTTGGGATACTAGTTGCTTAAATGAGGCAGTATGGTTAAAAGAACCAGAAATCAATTATTTTTATGGGTAGACTAGGAATGTGGAAATGGAGTTGCATTCTAAAGGGGGACAGGGTACCTGAAGCCACAAGTGAGTAGTCTTCCAAACGCTAGGGTTTAATCAGTGATGCTTCCTGTTCATCATCTCTTCGAACTTTCTTTGAATAAAAGGGGAGGGGCTTAAATTGCATCAAGAGAAGGATAGATAAGATATAAGAATTTTGAAAAGCTAAGATTTTGAAATATTTGACATAAAACTGATTTAGCTTCCAGATGTTGGGCGTTAGATGATACTCTGAGATCACTGCCAGACTTAAAACAAAAACATAAAGTAACTACATGAGTTGTTTAGGCTTTCAGAATTAGAAGGAATAGAAGTGATTTAGTCCTAATGGCCTAATTTTATGAAGATTTTCTTGCTCAGACTACAACCCAACTCTCTTGACTTGTCCAGATTTCTTACGTTAGGAAATATCCTAGAATAGAATTCGTTGTAGAACAGTACAGCAAACTCTTGATCATTGGCATGTACATTGGCAAGCATGTTTGACTTGGGAGTCAGCCCCTGGATTTAAATAATGGCTCTGATAAAGGATATTTCTATGTGACACTGGCTAAGTCACAACTTCTCGTGGCCTCTCTTCATTTCTGAAATGGAGTGTTGAACTAGATGACTTCTGATTTCTTCTAGCTCTAAACCACAGATGGGACTAACTCACTGATCCTGATTTGATCTCCTATTCCCCTTTCTTCTCTCCATGTGAAGCCTAATAATGACATAGCACATAAAGAAGCTGAGCACTTGTGGAGACTTGAAGCATTGAAAGCAATTTCTATTCTTTTACAAGAAATGTTTTATAACTGAATTTTTTTTTTTTTGCCAGTTGGACTTGCCTAAACATATGTAAGACAATATATGGTCAGTACTAACAGGATCATAGGAACTGGAAGAGATCTTAGAAGCCATCTAGTCTAACTCTCTCATTTTACAGTTGAGCAAACTAGATTTGAGAGAAGTTGCCCAACATCACAATGGTAAAATGGGAGAACTGAGATTTTAATCTGGACCTGCCTCCAGAACCAGCATTCTCTCCCTATACTATGTTGCCTCTTGGGTCTTTATTATTATTTTTTTCAATTGTTGATGTGGGGCAACAGTGGGGATTTTAGTTTTGTTCCGTATAGTTCAGTACATTAAGCTAACAACATTCATTGTGCTCTTTTCTGAAATAGTAATATACTAGAAGATTTTGTACATTAGAAAAATTGACTAGGCCCCAATTTAGTCTTTTGACTGTAGGTTCTAAGGTTATTTTTTTCTTTGAAAAAATATGTATAATTTTGGTAGCACCTAGTTTCTGCCTATCATTAAAGATATAATTTTGGGGTGGAGAGTATTGTGGTGTAACTGAATTTGCTTGTTTTATTAGAATAAAAGATAACAGAATCAAGACTTTTTGCTTATGAAACATTACAAGTGAAACTACACACTCACATATGTGTGTATATATATATATATATATATATGTGTGTGTGTGTGTGTGTGTGTGTGTGTATGTATTGTTATATATATCATTTCATTAAGCCAATGATTTATGTTTCATGTTTGAGAATCACTGGTTGAAATAAGGCCTATTCCCAAGACAAGGTATTTGTCTAGTAACCAGACCATGATTCAGAACTTCAGGTTATCTAGAGGCTGAAATTTCACTCATGTTCTGTTTTCCAGATCACAAAATTGGTCTCCAAAGCCTTAAGAGATTAAATTGTTGCAAGCCACCATTACTGACTACACTACTCCAAAAGGAATTTTTTAAATGGAAGTACTACTATAACTGGTTATAGTTATAGCCAGTGACTACCTATTCATATTAAAAGGGGCAGAACATGGCATAAAAGTTAAAAATAATATTGCCACTAGCTGTGTGACCTTGGGCAAGTCACTTAACCCTCACTGCCCCACACACACACACAAAAAATAATAATATTGCCAAATCTAACACATAGATTTTTAGATGTTTTCTTACCTTTATTTTGAAAAAGTTTTTCTCCAATGACAAACTAAGGTAAAAAAAAAAATTATATATATATATAAGGGTCATTTAGGAGAAGAAAAAAACGGCCATTACACCAAATAATAGAATAACAATGCCTAAAGGTCATATCCAAATGCTGTCACCTTTTTATCTCTTTCTTAGAATGAATTATGTGGCCACATATAAAATTTCCTCTTCAGTTATTTTTCCTATATTTCAGTGACCAAGGAATTGAGTATTGATAACAGAAGGTATCAGTTATAGTCCTTGAATCATTCCATTTTCAAGTAACTTTATCTTTACAACAGGGTTGAATTTGTTTCTAAATCATTTTGAGAAATTTTTGACAGACTGTCTACTAGCCCAGTCTGCTAGGGGTATCTATCCTATGTTGCAATAATAACAAATCTACTTTTAGACTAGAATATAACAGCTATATATACTGAATGTGCAAGCAAGTAAATATTAATGGGGTTTCAGACTAACCTATAACTGAACTTAAATTATCTGGTATGAACTTTCCATCTGTAATTGTGCCAACATATGACTTGTGAAATGCATAAATGGAATGGTCTAGTTTTATATGCTTGTAAGATGCTTCACTGAGTAAACCTACATGAGTATTTCAAGTAGTTTCTCTGGCTCTTACTACTGCATAAACAGTAGGGAAACAATGAAAATGTTTTCCATCCTTGTCTGCTGGCTAAAATCTGAGGTAGTGCTCATTCATTTTAAAGGTTGTACAGGACAATTTGGTAAAACTGACATAATTGTGATTTATTAACATGAATTAAAATGCCCAACCAGTGCTGCAATGTGACAGTATATTAAAAAAATTTAAATGTCATATACTGTACTACTTTCACAAAGATCACACATTTTTGCAAAAAAGACTTGTCATATATACAATACTATATCAAATGAGAAGCTGTAAGCAATTTTACACGCAAAAGAAATACAGTATTTACAGAACTTGTCAGAAGACATTAGAAACAATCTATACATTAAATTACATTTTTTTCTGCAAATAACCGAGGAAACAAAAGAGCCAAGTCCACACCGAACTATTAAAAAAAAAATCTGTATTGCATTTTCTACCTAGATGCACACACAGAACTGTTGACAGAATGGGGGAAAAAAAAAACCTGTTAGTGCCATCACTTAGCTGTGTATTTATTACATACGTATAAAAAGTAATATAGAAAACATTCACTAAATGAATTTAACTGCAACAATAAAATTTAAGATTATGCAGCATCAAATCTACTGCCAGAAAAACAGCTGGAATGTTCACTTACAAAATAAAGATACCTAATACTGGTTTAACAGCACGTTTTTCAGGAATTTTAAAAAGCAAAAAATGGAAAAAATACAATGAAAGAGCACTGGTGTTTGCTTTTATACAAAGTTTCATGTACAAGCTTTAAAAAGTACCACGAATAGGTACATATGAAATATACAGTTTATCTTACAGAACATCTTAAAAATGTTTTAGGAGTCCTTGTTAATGCCACCCTGAACCATGGTAATTGTTCTGAAATGTTGGTGGCACCTGTGCTCTGTGAATTGGAATCTGGCCAGGTACTGGAGATGCCTGCTGAGGTCCTTGAACCCCATGTGGCAGGGTTACAGAGCCAGGATGTGGACAGAACCCTGAAGCTGTAGGTGTTGGAATACTGCTTGGTCCTTGTGGCTGGAGATGCGGCCCTTGGACTGGTAACGGACAGTGTGGTCCTGTTCCAGTAGGCTGGTGTTGGGGTCCAGGTCCCAGGGGTGTATGATGTGTAGCTTGTGAGGGATACGATGGCACAGCTGGATGAGCACTTGAAGGAAAAAGTGGAGGTCCTTGATGAGGAGGGGGGTGGTGTAAGGCTTGAGCTGATGATGTGTGATGCCCAGAAGCCAAAACACTGGAGGGTGGGGGTGGGGGTGGGGGTGGAGCTGTGTTTACTACATGCTGGTGTTGTGCTTGCAGACCTTGGTGTCCTGGAGTGGGATGGGGGGGATGGTGATGAGGTGCAGGGGCTGGTGGAGGAGGAGGGGGTGGCAAATGGTGCCCAGCAGTTTGAGAATGAATATGGGAACCAGGGGCTACTGCATGAACAGGCCCTACTACGTGTGCTACAGAGTGCTGCTGATGGGAACTTGGCTGTTGTACAAGATGCGGTCCTGGAGCGGGGGGTGGTGGCGGAGGGGGTGGAGCTGCTGAAGCTTGATGGTGAATGGTAGAGTTCTGAGATGGCAAAAAATGCCCTGAAGTTACATGGTGTCCTGGAACTGGCTGTTGACTCGGACCAGGAAGTGCTTGATTTGGTCCAGATGTAAACACAGTCTGTTGGGAAAGGCTACCCTTTAACTGATTATAACTCTGAAAGTTTGCAGAGGGCTGCTGGTTTTGATAATAAGAGGCGGAGGGGGGAGGAGGAGGGGGGGGAGGTGGTGCAGTGCTGTTCAAATTTTGTTGGTTAAATTGACTATAAGTTGCTGAAGATTGTCCTGAAGGTGTCTGTGTAAATAATGCTCCAGTAGCTGGCTGCGGAGTATTGGACTGAAGGCTCTGTGCTGCTGGATAAAAATTTCTGTGAGAATCTCTCTGAGGTGTTCCAACTTGAGGTGACTGAGAGTGGTGGGCCCTGTAGGGAGATCCTAACTGCTGCGCGTGAGGCTTTGGTGAAAGGTAACCATGCTGTACGGGTGGGAGAGGAGTAGATGACTTCGGCGGATTTTCTACATGAGGTGATGGGGGACAATGCAGCTTCAAAGGTGCAGAAGGAAGCTTTTGCGACAATTGCTCAGCTGAACTACGCATGTGCGACTGAGAAGAAGGAGTCTTTGAAAGTGCTTGGACGTTATTTGACAGCTGTTTCTGTTGTAGCTCTGCCTTTTGAGGATTGGCATTCTCAGTGTCAGGTGTATTAACTACCATCTCCCACTGAGAATCTGGTTTTATGGGCGTCTTTCCAAGAGACTGGGCAGAAACTGTAGGACCTGGTGAACAAGGCTACATGAAAAAAGAATGAATCAATTTAACATTTATATACTGATTTTACATTTTTTTTTTTGCGTGTATACATGCACACAAATAAATATATATATGTGTGTATAGATACATATACACACACATACATACACACACAAATAAGAATTATGCAACACTGTAGTACAAGGATTGTTATTTTGGGAAAACATAAATTTGCCATAACTACTTATTTTTTCTCCAGTGTTTTCAAATTTAGATTTTCAAAAACCTTCTCCCATAAAGTTCCTTTAAAGATAATGCTATATGGTCATCTGAATAATAAGTTTAAGCTAAATACAAATGACTTTCTATTTTTTCTCATTCAATACTATATCACACTTTCCAAATTTCTCCACTGGTAACTATGCTAATGCCCATACACCTTAAGGCAATTTGCATACTTTAATTATACTCCCAACTCAAAATTGAATTATTTTGTAAAATACAGTGGTGCAGACAAATAGCCACCCCTCTAAGCATCTGAATTATTATTATTTTTTGAAACTGGGAGTATAGAGATGAACAAAATTATTATTAAATACGCTCTGATTATCCAAGTTGAATTACTCAAAACTTAATGAAATGTATTTCTAACTGGGAAAAATTATAATATTTCACCCCTGAAAATCATAAGACACCCAAACTTCTAATTTATTAAATTTCCCTGTTGAACTTATTATTAATTACATCTGTCTTTAAACTATAAAATACATTATTTTTAGAGCACCTGCACTCATTTTAGTTACTTGTAATAGAATGGAGATGTTGGCATTTAAAGAAATCACTGATTTCTGACATTAAGAAGAATCAGGTCAAATTACTTCTGGAGAGAAACTACTGTTAGCACTCCATTCTACGCTAGGACTTAGTGAAGATTTGACTGATATTCATGACAAAATTATTTCATAAGGAGCCCCACAATCCTATCCCTTCTTATCCCCAAATGGGTTTTCAAAAGAAAATAAAGACTATTTGGTGAATAAGGTAAGTGAAACACAAACTAGGTACGGGGTAGCAGGTCAGTGTTCACAAATTGATATTATGGTATAGCTCAAGTCTTGACAACTGCATACCAAACTTCAATTTTTTCCCCCCTGAACTGCTACATTTCAAGGTGCTGTGTTATTACCTTGCTCACTTTTGAAGGACTTTTACAAGTCTTTTGAGAAGTGTCTGGGGATGGACAATCATTTGTGGTTGTGGGCTCTGGATTTTCAGGATCAGGGTCTGTAAAATAAAAAACCATAGTAAAATGTAAAATCACATGATAAACAGTGCTTTTTCAAACACTACAATGGAATTTACATTCAACTATTCAGACCAACTTTTATAAAGATTTTCTTCTCAGTGATTAAAAAACTGTTTAAAACTACAACTGTGATTGATAGGTCATCTGCTTACTGACCTTCTATAAGTTCACTGAAAGAAGGGACTGGGACCTTAAGTTGCAACTGGGGAGTGTGATTTGAATGAGATGAAGGTGAAGACTGAACATGATTCGGTGAGCATGGGATACAAGGTGATTCTCCCCCTACAGATGAAGCAAACCCAAATAGAATATTAGAATTGCTATAGACTATAATATACATTGGTTAGTTGAATTCACTTCCAGGTAGGAGAACAAAGAAACTTACCACTATCTTTGTCTTTCCTATGATCACTGAGAAGTAAGGCTCTCTGATAGCTCCTCTCTCTTACTTGTTCCACTGAAGTTGAAGCAGTCCTTTAAAAGACAAGAGTTTTGTTTCACCTTTCATGTAATACTGTATTTAAGCCCAATTTATTGTGTATCTACACCTTAGACAAATAACTTTGAAAGAAAACAATGGAATATGCTGAGAGTCTTTATGATGCTTGAGCACAGTAATTTTGTATTGCTATTATCTACTTATTATCTTTGAAGTTAGTATTTATATTATCAGGAATATTTATTGGAGGTACTCCTTTTGTAAATTAACTTCATAGAATTACTACTATATTAGTCAGCCCTTCAAAAGTGTTTTAAAATCAATCCCATCAGAATAGTTTGTTTAAAATAAAACCATGGCAATCTTTAATTCGAGGACCAAGGTTCACAGACTATTTTTATGCTAAAGCATTTCTTATTTAACGTGATTATACTACTTAATAAGGGAAAAAAATCCTCTAAGAAATTTTATCCATTGGCAACAAAATGAAGCTATACAATTAAACCCAACTGTCTTTTTTTAGAGTTACTGAGCACACAAACCCCCACTTCTCTAAAACACAAAACCAAAAAAAAAAGTGGTAGAAGTCAGCACAATTGGCTCCAAACGACTTGTCCTTTTTTCTCTATCCAGACTCTACTATCCCATAACAGTGTATATTATTAGGAGCACTAAGTACTCAAAAGATTCCCTCCACTTTCTCCTGGCTCTCCATTTCATAAGCAGATTCTGTATCAGCTCCAGCCTCAACCAATCTGGTCAGAAATAAAAAGCCAAAAATGTGATACCTTCAGATTAGCTTGGTGAGGTGGCACTTATTTCAATCACACTGCTACTGTTTTGAAGCTTCTCTTTGGGCACTGCTGTCAGAATCAACTTGAGTCATACTCTCCATCCCTTTCCTTTACCCCCTTTCCACCCAAATGACATCCAACAACTCCAACTGACTTTTGGCTGTTTATATAGAAATCAAATCTACCTAATAAGGAAGAAGATTCATCATCACTGAAAATACTCAAAAGAAGAGGACAATGGTTCTGAAGGTAGGTCTCCAAATGAAATGTCAGCAACAATAGAATAAGTATACGGCCTCCCAAGATAACAGATTAGTAGCACGTACATTTTAGAATTTTTTTTTAAAGCTTGTATTACTTGACAGTCATATCATGTTGGATTTTAAATGGCAAACTGATTATAAAATGCACTTATTACTTGTATCCAAGTAATAAAATAAGTTTAATTCTATTTTTTTTTTTCTGATTTAGATTGTGGCAAAATTAAATTTTTTTTAGATAACTGAAAATAGAAGACAAGTACTACAGGAAAGAATTTGATCCACATGAAGACTTGTGTATTAGCATTCATTATTTAAAAGTATTTCATCCTGTAAAGAGGAGGAATTCATTCTTCATTTACTATGATATGATGAGAGATAGAGGGGGAGGTGTTTCTTCTGAATCAATAGATCCCTACTATATATTTTTAATCCGGTAGCCCAAGAGAGGTAAGAAAATGGACTACAAAAGCATTCTGGTAGAATTACAAACACTAATCTTTATCCTTTTCCATAAAACAGCTAGAGCCTGATTTGGCATTTGTTTATCCAAGGTAGGCTGAGAATCGATATAGTTTTATGCCTTCAGTTCCCATGCAGTACAAGAAAAACCTGGCCTAGCTCAAAGAAAATGATTTAAAATATGATCTACCATAACCAGAACTACAAAACTCATAACGAAAAAAAAGGGGAGTAGACTACTTCTCATTTGTTTTTGTTGTTGTTTTTTTTGTTTTGTTTTGTTTTTTTAGTGAGGCAATTGGGGTTAAGTGACTTGCCTAGGGTCACACAGCTAGTAAGTGTTAAGTATCTGAGGCCAGATTTGAACTCAGGTACTCCCGGCTCCAGGGCCAGTGCTCTATCCACTGCGCCACCTAGCTGCCCCCAAGACCACTTCTCTTAATGAAAATCATCTATTACATTCCAGAATTAAAAAGAATCTAAAAGAAAATATATTTTGAACATTCTTGTGCAGAGCACAACCCCATTTCTAATTTGATTAAAAAAAGAAACAATTAACCAGTGTCATTCTCCCCCAAATACAAATAGGGTTTCCAATTTAAAATATCCATCATTATCTGTTTGCCATCTCTCTGAAAATTGCATCAGTACTAACTTCTTTCATATACTAGTTTTTAGTACTTAAAATACTTTTTTTTCAAGTTCTAAAATCTTAGGCACAAATCCATACACTTACCATTGAACTTCTGGTTCGTTTTTTTCACCAGAAGAAGTTTCTTTTACTGGGCAGTTATTGCTGATTTCTTCTGAAGCAGTATTATAAACAGCAGTGGGCAATGGTAAAGGCAGGCTAGCTGGGTGGTCTGCTTGCTCCCCATTTTCACCATTGTTGCTACATCCATCACTGGTATTGCTGCTGTTGCTCATGTTTCCACCCATAGTAGCATGAGGTGACACAGTAACTAGAGAAAAGTTGTCAGCCTTGGAGCCACTTTTCCTAGCTTCCCGCTGTCTTTTACGGTATTCTAATAAGGACACCTAAGATGACAATAGAGAAAAACAAATAATTTTTGAAATTCAAGGTCACACATTAAGTAGTACAACAGGAATATGATGATGATTAATCTAATGCTCATTCCTGCTAAAACATACTGAATTATTACCACAAGGAAAAAGAAAAGAGAACAGTAAAATCAAGACATTTAGGATAAATATTCTGCAATTAGTTATTTAAGCCTAAGGCAAATCTCTGTGGATTTCAAATTCTTTAACATGTAAAATTTTAGAAAGGAATAAAGTGCCCTTGTAGTTCAGGCATTCTATTAGTCTAATCAATGCTACAATTATTTTGCTTAATTCTTTTCTGTTTGGAGTTTATTCTTTTTATTTACTTAGATTAAATGAATTACAAAATTAATCCAGATGTAAAAAACTACCCATCTACCAATGCAAATTTTAATGTGGAAAAATTAAATTCCCAGTAAGCATCAAAGATAAAATCAAGCCTCTCACAGCATCTAAAAGGTTTCTTAAACTACACATAGGCTCAGAAGATGTAGGTAGAGATAACAGAAAAAAGATTTCACCTTTTTCTTTTGTGGTGGATTCTGGGGTGTACAACTCCCCTCGATCGTGCTGTCGTTAACTGTCCTTCCAAACCCTGGGGGGAGCCCATCTTCTGAGGAACAGAACACTGAGGTCTCCATGAACACACCTCTGGAGTCGTCTTGCACTAGGCACTTTGACTCACTTACTCGGAAACCACCTCCAACCTCCAGTTGATGGGAAGGTGTTAAGTCCCTTAAATTAGAATTTACTGAGGAAAAGTTCACACTCGTTCTTTCAGGACTTTTAACCCAAGAAGAGTAAACTGTGCCTCTTCCACAAGGAGCAGGTTCTAGCTGGATGTTAGAGTCAGTCCTATCCTGTGAGGGGGTTTCCATGGTTTTAGGAATGGCAGTGTGCTCCAATACATCAACTCCAGTCTGTAGGTCTGATAAAGACTCCTTTTCCCCAGTGCACTGCCTAATTACATCAGTCCTATTTCTTGGGCTGGAATATCCGATCGTCTTTATTTCTTGCAGGCCCATTTCTGGCAAATTAGAATTTCTAAAAGGACCCATAGTCAACACAGTCGGTGTTCTCTCATAGCCCTATTTGAAAAAGAAAAAAAAATTATATCAACATTCACAGCTGATGCCTTAATTTTTAGAATTTATAAATCTAAGGTATATACCACTAAGTCCTTGTTATTACAAGAATACTTACCTCTTGGTTATAAACTCGTCTTTTAATTTCTGGTGAACTTTCTGGGGAGGAAATATTCTATTTAAATAAAAAAAAAGATGATTAGTAATGAAGTCAAATCTAAATCCAATAGTAACAGAAGTTCTGATTTTGTATAATTCAGGGCACAAATGCAAAGCTTTCTGTTTTAACATTGCAGTACAGATAAAGACAATTATTACAATTGTAATACTGTAAATAAAACAGTTGTTGACTGAAACAGAATCAAAGTTGGCATTCATTTGTAGAGAAATTAACAAAATGATGATCAAAATAAACATTTACAAACTGAAATTCCAGTATGCTACAAATATAAAATTGGTACAAACCTCTTTATAACAATTTAAAATGCTTCCTAAAGTAGATACTGGTTTAACATACACACATATGTATATATAGTTATAATGTGAGAAACAAACTATTTTTTTTTTGTGGTATAAAATTCCCATTGATTAAACCATTCTAAAACCTATGCTCATTTTATTTAAATCATTTAGAAAGGTACCTTCTACATTTTTAGAGGATATTTGGACATCAGTTTTCTCAAACACTGTGTAGCAAAGCCAAGCCATATGAAGCAAAATATCAAAAAAAACATTTGTGTGTTCTCACCTCAAAGTGCATAGCATTTCCCTGTATACAGGGAGTTACTGGAGTAACTGGTGAATATATGGGTTTATAACCATTCCTGCAAGATTCATCTTCTGATTTCGTCCTAGGAGGAGTAGCAAATAATGATGGGTCTGTAGCAGTGATATCCATATGAGTTGGTGTAGCATATGGAGAAGGAGTAGGTGTGGAGGTTTCAGAGTAAGCAGAATCCAATAACTGATATAGCCTTCGTTTTTTTAGTGGAGTAGTTAAATCTGTATATCAAAAACAAAACAATTTCTAGCAAACAACACAATTTGCTTTAAGCTAAAAAAACCCCTTATTCTGTAATGCTAGTATACCACTCAAATCTTTTTTAAAAACTGAAATTATTGAGAGCTTAATTTGAATATTCCAAGGGTCCAGCATGCCAAACAATTTTCAGAGTATAGATGTTGAAGTTGACACTGACAAGTTCTTCCTAAATTATACTATTTTATGTTTTACATAATTGTACATGTATAACCTATATCTGATTGCTAACCACCTTAGGGTAGGGAAAGATGGAGGGATAGAATTTGAAAGTCAAAATTTTAAATAAAATTGATTATAAAACAAAACATAAATAAAAAAGTGCTATTAAAAAAACGCACACAACCAAAACACCTTAAAAATTGTACTGTTTTAAATGAGTTGTCCAGTGGGTCAGCTGATAGTTAAAAAGCCAAAACAGTTGGTTACTCTCCAATTCTTCAAAATAGAAATAATCGTGCAAAAGTTAGAATTTTAAAACAGAAACAAAAACAGAATTGAGCTTACTTCAAAGAGATGCACAGTGTTTGATTCATGCCAGACTAATAACAAAAACAAGTATCTTTACCTGGAAGTGAACAGCTATCATTGAGTAACAGTGGGCTTTTATTTTCACCATTGACAGCAGGGCTTCTAGATCTTTCTTGGCATAATGAACTAAATTTATCTATAACTGCTGAATTTTCTTCTTCTAATGCTTGCTTCAACCATCGCTAAAATAACAAAAGCCAGAGTTAATATAGCCTGTGCTGTAGAGCAAACTGAAAAAAGCACCAGAATGGGACTAGAATGGAACACTGTTTATCCTGATATTGCTAACCCCAAGAAAAGTTTACCTTTTTGCATGAGCCAGAGCTATTCTCAGTAGGTTCTTTTCTTCTCCTTTTTTCAGAAAGGAATGGTGAAGTAAATCTAATATAGTGCTTTGGAGTAGAATAGACATGGGGACTGTAAGTGAGGCCTGGTAAAGAGTTGAGCTGTGTAGCCAATACTTCAGGATCTGTAGTTATTCGAAGAGGCCTTTCTGAAAGGCTCTCTGAAGATTTTCCTGTCTTCTCATTCTTCTCACTTAACCATTCATTGACTAAGTGCTAAATAAAAAAAAAGGATAAGAAAAGGATGAATGAGAAAAGATGTCAGGAATTCTAGAATTCCAAAAAGCTTTAGTAAAAAATAAAATACTATACTAGAAAAATCGAAACTTTATACCCAATAATAAATATAATTATTACACTAAGCTAATCGGTTGTTTAATCCCATTTTCTAACACAGAAATGGAAATATGTCACATTAGCATATAGATTTTCCCCAGAAACAATTTAACATGTTATGTGAATTATTTATTGTGGATTCTATTTTAGCTTTATGTGGAAATGGAGTTTTCAATGTGTTGCAATAGTAAAAATTAAGGGGCAGGTGGCTTCATTATGTACATTTAAAATTTTTTAGATGAAATCCAGCCTTTTTCAATATGTACATTTGTATTATCGGTTTCAGAAACCTCAACATTTTTCTTGTTTAAAAGTGAGATGCCTGACCTTGAAAACCTGTTCACGTTAACTGTATACCCAATTTATTTCAATGATGTATAAGAAGACTGCCTAGTAAAAGCTGAATTAGCAATATCCAAACGGAAAATCTCACTTAAAACATAAGGGAAGGGGAAGCTAGGTGGCACAGTGGCTAAAGCACCAGCCCTGGATTCAGGAGGACCTATGTTCAAAGATGGCCTCTTGGGCAAGTCACTTTGCCCCACAAAACAAAAGAAAACATAAGGGAAACAGGAACATTATTAGCCACTTATTTGTGAGAAAACAAGTTTTCATTGTTAACCTGTTTTTAGAAAAATCCTACCTTTTTTGTTTTGGGGTACTTTGTAGGACATTTATTAAGTGCTGGAACTTCAGTCTCAGTAACTATTTCTGCTATGGCAGTTTCAGTTTCAGGCTCTGCTGCAAGTGCAGTATTCTCAGTTTCATTTGGTTGTGAAGTAACTTCTACATCAGGAGAAGAAGGCTGGATATCTGAACACATGCTGACAGTTCTGTGTCGTCGGCGTTGCTGTCCAATGTGAGTTCTACTTCGAGAAAAGCTTTTTCTCTGCTTAGTTCTATTTACTTTGGCAGGGGTTGGCTTGCTTGCAGTTTCTTCCTTTGTTGTTTCCTATTAAGATATAAACCATAAATGGCATTTTTGGCATTATGAAAAATGAAAAAAATGACTGACAGAAACAGTAATAATTTCTCCTAGTAAATTGTTAAGGGAAACAAAAAATCATTTGCAAAAAAAGCAGACTGTAATCTTCAAAAATCTTGACATTTTTCTTATGGATACAGGTGTAATACTTTAGATAAAAAGAAAAAAATACAATTTTTATCATAGAAAGAAAATAATTCTTACATATCTATATCTAGGGCAGGTAGGTGGTGCAGTGGATAGAACACCGGTCCTGGGGTCAGGAGGACCTGAGTTCAAATCTGTCCCCAGACACTTAACACTTACTAGCTGTATGACCCTGGGCAATTCACTTAAACCCAATTGCCTCACCAAAAAAACAAAAAACAAACAAACCACCAAAACCCCCCCAAAACCCATATCTGTATCTATATCTATTATCTTTTGGTTCTGACCATTTAACATAGAACTACCTGGTGCTATTCTAATAACTACAGGTATCCAATTTTAGTTGGAAACTGAAAATTAAAGTGAAGGCATATATACCTGAACAACTTCAGCATCATTGACAATCTGTGTATCTTTACATTCTGTTTTAATTTCTGTTTTTGCTGTGCTGATTCGTTCCAACGCTTGTTCCCTTCTTTTCTCTCTCTTCTCAAGTCTGGCAAAAGCTTGCAGAATCGCTTCCATTTTCCTTTCTTCTCTTGTCTAGGTAACCAAATATGACAATCTTTTAACAAACACCTATATAAGTGTAATAAAGGTAAAGTAATAATATCACTTCCAATCAGGTCTCTTCCAATTATGTCAAAGAAATCTAAAAAGTTCTTAATAATTTTCTATTTTTAGGATCCCATAATGCTTACACATTGGGGATAAATATAAAAGTTTATTAGGAAATAAATCACTGTGACAGTACTGACAATATTAATTCAATGTCAGAAGACCATAAACATATTCTCCAGAATATTTTTAATAATCATTCTAACAAATCTGTTTCTTAAAATGGAAATTAGTACCATGAAAGACTAATGCTTAATGAGAATATTTTTAAAAACCCATAGCTTTGAATTTTATATATATCAAACAGTATTTTAAAATAAGACACAACCAAATCACTTGATATTTGTATAGCCAAGTTATACATGCAGATACACACACACCTCAGAGGAATATTTTATTTGAAAAATATCACCCAGTTTAATTTAGTATTAATCAGCCTCTGATTACTGATGGCAAAGGTCATATGCTAGAAACACTAGGGGAACCAAAGAAGACACAGATCATGCCTTAAAGGAGCTTACACTCTAGTATGGGGGAAAAGACAAATAACACTATCTTAAATGAGAGTCAGTTCAGTGTCAATGGGAGGTCCAGGTAATATGCTAAGAGAAATTTGAGATGGGATCTCCCTTTCAGCTAGGGGTGAGCAAAGCTGAGCAAGTAAAGTCCAAAGGGAAGGCTTTCACAGAGATGGTGACGCTGAATAAAAGGAAGGAGGGAGGGGGGAGATTGAATCCATTCCAAGAAAAGAGATGGAAAAAAAACAGATGTAGAATAAGATGCATGTCTAGTTTTGCTGGAATTAAGAATATGTGAGTGCACAAAAGGAACAAAGGCTAGAAAGGTAACCTTAAAAGTATATTATGGGGGCAGCTAGATGGCGCAGTGGATAGAGCACAGGCCCTGGATTCAGGAGTACCTGAGTTCAAATCTGGCCTCAGGCACTTAACATTTACTAGCTGTGTGACCCTGGGCAAGTCACTTAACCCCAATTGCTTCACTAAAAAAAAAAAAGTATATTATGTCAAGATTAGGAGCTTTATTTGATAAATAATGAAGGTTTGTTATTGCCACTGGAAAATCCTGAGGTAGGGTAATTTTAATACAACTAAAAAATAAAGCTAAAAATAAAATAAAAGGCCAAATACAAAAAGACATTCTGGATTTGGCAACTGATTGAAAATGGAAGTAGAAAGTTGGTCCTGGAGGATAGTAATATCATCAACAAAAGAACTAGGGGGAGGGGCAGCAAAGATGGAGCTTGAAACATCAGCAAAACATCCAGGTGGAGCTATGCAATACAGTTCTGTAGTTACTTCATAATATTCTTCCAAAAACACTGAGAACTCAGCGAAAAGTATTTTTCTATGTTGCCTTCCAACAGCTATGTTTAAAAAAAAAATTGCCCAAGAATATTTTGGAAAGGTAAATATAATTCAACAAACTCCATGCAGTAGTCCTCACTTTAAGCATCTATCTGCTCTTTGCTTTATCCTGTCATTAGGGCAAGCCTTCCCTAATAGGCAGTGAGGTGGCACATTGGATAAAGAGTGCTGTGCCTTGGAGTCATGAAGACCTGAGTTCAGATTTGGCCTCAAGACATTTACTACCTGTGTGACCCCAGAAGTCACTTAATCTCAGTCTGCTTCAGTTTTCTTTTTTTTTTTTTCTTTTTTTTTGTGGGGCAATGCAATGAAGGCTAAGTGACTTGCCTAGTTTCACACAGTAAGTGTCAAGTGTCTGAGGCCAGATTTGAACTCAGGTCCTCCTGAATCCAGGGTCAGTGCTTTATTCCATTGCACCACCTAGCTGCCCCATTTCAGTTTTCTCAACTGTAAAATAGAGATAAGAGCACCAACCTCAGAGTGTTGTTCAGGAGGATCAAATGATAGCATAATTGTAAAATGCTTAGCACAATGCCTGGCACATAGCAAGTACTTAATCAATGAGGTAACCATTCATTATTCAGGCCCTGTCTATATCCTAGCTGCTTTCCAATTTTCTGTATTATGGGTGCATCAACTACTTTTCTCTTTGAAGTTTAAAATCTATGAAAGAAATTCAGGGCAATATTACTGCACAGACCAGAATATCAACAGCATTCATCTATATATATCTATCTATATCTATATCTATATCTATATATACACACACACACACATATATACATATATATATACACACACACACATATATATATATATATATATACATATATATAAACTTTTATTAGTAAACTCAAAAGGCAAAACACTCGAAATAAAACATATCCTTCCAGAGAAAGGTGAACTACAGTCAACCTTTGTACTACATGGTAGAAAA